>NC_139217.1:263844954-265044954 GCF_055691185.1 Crinia signifera | reverse complement strand
AGCCGGAGCCGCAAAGGTGTCAAACCATTAGAACCGGACAAAAGTCTGATGTCCCGACCATGTGGCAGCTCTACAGAGCTGCTGGATAGAAACCCCTCGGGCAGCCACCCAAGAGGGTGCCACCAAGCGCGTAGAATGCGCCATAATGGAAACCGAAGGACGTCGATCTTCAGCAACATAAGCCTGATGGATGGTAAGACAAATCCACCTAGACAACGTCTGCTTGGAGGCTGGCCAGCCACAGTTGACCGTCTCGTACGTGACAAAAAAAGCATCTGACTTCCTCACAGAGGCAGTCCTTGCCACATAGATACGCAGAGCACCGTCAAGAGTCCTGGCCTCAGGAGCATCCTCCCGAAAAGTCAGCACCACAATCGGCTGAGTTATGTGGAAGGCCAAAACCACTTTTGGCAAAAAGGAAAGGCTAGTATGGAGCTCCGCTCTGTCCTCATGGAACACCAAAAACGGTGGCCGACACAAGAGAGCACCAAGATCCGAGACCCGCCTAGTCAATGCCAAGGCCAAGTGGAGGACCGTTTTCCACGTGAGGTACTTGAGCTCCACATCCTATAACGGCTCAAAAAACACAGTTTGAAGGAAACCAAGGACCAGATCCAAGTCCCAGGGAGTGGCCGGAACAGTGGTTGTGGCCACAATACCCCCTTCAAAAAGGTATGTACCTCCGGCAAGAAAGCCAATCTTTTTTGAAAAAAGATTGATAATGCAGAGACTTGCACGTTCAAGGTACCCAGGTGTAACCCTGCAGCTAAACCGGCCTGCAAAAAAAGAAGTCTCACCTTTTTTGAAAAGGGTAATGGAAACTCTGCGTCCCTCGCACCAAGACACATAAGCCAGGCAGATGCAGTGGTAATGCTCGGAGTAACGTCCTTTCTGGCCTTCAGTATGGTAGGGATAACAGCCGCTGGGATTCCTGCGCGCCTCAGGATGGACTTCTCAGTAGCCACGCCGTCAAATGAAGACGACCCAAGTCTGGAAAGACGAAAGGCCCCTGACCGAGCAGAGCTTCTTGCAGGGGCAGGGGCCAGGGTTCGTCGATCAGCAGAGATCTGAGGCTGGTGTACCACGACCTGCATGGCCAATCCGGAGCTATCAGGAGGACTGTGACCTTCTCCCTCCGGATTCTCTGCAGCACCCGAGGTAACAGTGGAAAAGGTCAAGCGCCACAAGAGCATCCACTCCCACTGCCTCTGGATCCTTCGTCCGAGCGAAGTACAGGGGCAACTAATAATTGTAGCAAGACGCCATGAATCAGGCGAATCAGGCATTGGAAAACCTGAGGATTGAGGCACCATTCTCCCTGATGTACGTCCTGACGACTCAGGATGTCGGCCTCCAAATTGTCCACCCCGGGTATGAAGATTGCGGAGATGGCCAGCACGTGAGCCTGAGCCCAGATGAGGATTCGACTCACCTCCTTCATGGTACCCCGACTGCGTGTGCCGCCTTGCTTGTTGATATAAGGGACGGCCGTGGAGTTGTTGGACTGTACCCTGATGGGTAGACCCTGAAGAAGATGGTGTGCCTGTAGAAGAGCATAATAAACCAAACTGAGCTCCAGCACATTGATTGACAGGAGAGCCTCCTGCGGGGTCCCGCGCCCCTGGAATTGGCAATCCCGGGTGATTGCTCCCCAACTGCGAAGGCTGGCATCTGTGGTGAGCAGTACCCAATTCCAGATGCCAAATCTTTTCCCCTCTCTGAGGGTTGCTGGAGTTTAGCCACCACAGGAGAGAGTGTCACGCCCGCACAGACAGCCTCACCTGTGGTGCAGGTGCGAGCCGGACCATTGCCAGAGAAGGCAACTTTGGAACGGTCTTGACCAGAAGCAACTGTATTGGATTGCCTCGAAGGAGGCAAACATTTTCCCCATCAGCCTGGTGCATAAATGCACCGACAGCTGTCTGGTAAGGAGAACCAGGCGGATTAAGGCCTGAAGGGACTGTATCTTGTCGTCAGGTAAGAAGACTCGTAGCAGGGTCGTATCCAAGATCATCCCAAGAAAAGCAGCCGTTGTGAGGGTTGGAGCTGGGTTTTCTTGAAATTCAGAATCCATCCGTGTCAGATGAGAGTGTCCTGCGTCAGGGCGATGTTCGTCAGCAAGGCTTCCCTGGACGGAGCCTTCGGCAGAAGGTCATCGAGATACGGTATTACTGTCACCCCCTGCGTCCGTAGTATATCCATCATCACTGCCATGACTTTGGTGAAGATGCGGGGGGCAGAGGAGATGCCGGATGGAAGGGCCTGAAACTGCCAATGCTGATAGCGGACCGCGAACCTTAGGAATGCCTGATGGGGCGGCCATATGGGGATATGTAGGTAAGCGTCCCTGATATCGAGAGATACCAGGAACTCCCCCTCCTCCAATCTGGGGATCACTGATTGCAGGGACTGCATCCTGAACTTGACCGGCTGCAAGTATGGGTTCAGGTCCTTTAAGTTAAGGATGGGTAGTGCCGAGCCGCCCGGCTTCGGAACTAGGAAGAGACTGGAGTAGAACCCCATTGTCCTTTGTTCCTCTGGCACCGGGATAACCACCCCCGCATTTACCAGTTTCAAAATGGCCACGGCTAAAAGTGGGCCCTTTTGTTCTGAAACTAGTAAACCAGTCTTGAAAAAATGGTGTGGAGGTGGAATCTGGAAATGGATCTTGTAGCCAACAGCTATCTGATCTCGCACCCATGCGTCTTGACAAGATTGAAGCCACACGTGCTTGTAATCTTGCAGATGAGCTCCCACCCTGGGGTCCCCCCAGGTGGGCCCAAAGCCCATCATGCTGAGGGCTTTGTAGAGGCCTTGGCCTCTTGGGCAGAGGAAGCACCTCTGCCCCGACCATGGGAGCCTCTGTGAGAGGCAGCACCCCCTCTGGAGCGCCCCCGGAACTTTTCCTGCGGCCGAAAGGACCAAAACGATATGCCCTGAAACGTCCTACCAGCAGGAGGATGAGGGGCTGTGGAGGGAAGGAAAGTTGACTTTCCCCCTGTGGCCTGAGAGATCCACTTGTCTAGTTCAGGCCCGAACAAGACATCTCCTGCAAAGGGAAGGGCCTCAACGGCCCTCTTGGACTCTGCATCCAGAGAGTGCAGAGATTCGACCTCCCATGAAGCAGACATCATTAGAGGCCTGAACCATATAGTCTGAAGCTTCACGTATATGTTCTGCTAACTACAAAAGGACCTCTACGTCAGCACCCTGTTTTAGATGCATAACCATCTGAGAGGCCCAAACCCCCAATGGCCTTATTTACCCAGCATCTGACTTAAGGGTGAGTTCTAGCTTGCGGTCCGAGGCGTCACGGAGTCGTAGCCCCTGGTACCAGCAGGACCGTCTTTTTTGACAGACGGGTGACCGAAGGGTCAACAACTGGGGTGTCTATACCCTCTTTCTGCAATCAGAGGACAAAGGGTACGCTGTCAACAGCCGACGAGAAACTTGGAATTTCTTGTCGGGGACCTTCCATGCTGACAGAACGTTGTCATCTAATTCCTCAGCAGGAGGAAGAGAGGCCGTCTGTTTTTTGTTTTTTTTACCAAAAGGGAGGGACGACTGGGAGCAGCCGCCCCATCATCAATATCAAGAGCCAGCCTAACCATATTGATGAGGTCATCTAACCCCTGAGCAGCCAGTTCCGGCTCCTGTGTTAGTAAAAGCTCATCACCCTCTGGGGCGGTATATTCGCCCTACTCTAGGTCTGGCATTTCCTCATCGGTAGCCATCTCAACAATCTGCGTAAGCAGTCGCTTTAAAACTGGGGGCTGAGGATCCTGTGCTCTGGCCAATCGGAGGGGCCTGAACCATTTCAGGGGTAAAGGCCTTAGTCAAACCCTCCACAGCTAAAGCTGTCTTGCTACTGTGTTCTGGAGGTTTCTCTGCCCCTCTGTGAGGCAGAAAGCTCACAGGACAGGCGTGACATGACGTTAGTGAGCTGCAAGGCCCAAGCAGGGGAGCACTGTGTTTGGGCTGGAGGAGGAGCTGGGGTGCATTTATCACACACCAATGTCCCCTCAGCAGACTGTGTAAGTTTGCTGTTACACTTTTTGTAAGACCTCTTGGAGCTTCCTCCTGCCATGCCAACTGTGATTGAAATACAATATATAAATATATGCAACAATCAACAAGTTATAAGACTGTACACACACACTGAGAAGGATAGTAAAGATACCAGGGTGAAACTCTGGACAGTAGAGACAGTACAAGTGGAGAAGCTGCCACAGGCTAACAACAACGGTATGGTATGTAACAGGGAGCGCTATAGCCTAATTTACAGACAGCCCAATCTGTCTCACCAAGCTCTAACCCCACTGTCTGCTCACAGAACCTGGGGGAGCTGAAGAAGGTCTGGTCGCCGGGAGAAAGGTGCTGTTCTTTTGTCCCGGAGACAGTCACAGCATGTGGAGCTCCTGAAGCGTGCAGCGGCGCCCTTTTTATATTAAGATGGCCGCCCACTGTGTTTGTCATGCTGGGGAGAAGCCGGGGCCGCTGGGAGCATACCACATGGTAGCTCTGCCCCTCCCGGCATCTCCTTCTATGGCGCCAAATGTTTAAAACATTGCCCTGCATTA
Source organism: Crinia signifera (assembly GCF_055691185.1). NCBI lineage: Eukaryota > Metazoa > Chordata > Amphibia > Anura > Myobatrachidae > Crinia > Crinia signifera. The sequence goes on along the minus strand of NC_139217.1, from coordinate 265,040,374 downwards.
CCGCTGTCTTGTAAACTGACCCCCGCAGCTAACCATCTATTTATTACATATTGCCCGGGAGCAAGCCAGAGTGTGACCAGCTCCCAGAGGGCCCATTCTAAGACTGCCTGGGGGGGGGGGGGAGTAGAAGGGGAGGAGTTGGCCACACTCATTTAAAGTGCCCATGCTCCCTGTGGTCGCCCTTCTATCCCCACTGTTACTCCAGTGACACCTAGTGGATGGAGTAGAAAAATATATTTCCATTTATGTCGATGATGGATGGTCCACCTGTTCTGACGATGAGGCAGAATTTGTGACTATTCTTAAAGTTTCCTTAGGTGTCCAGAGTCCACCTTGAAATAGGGGGTACTGTCACAATCCTGCCTAAATCATATATATATCTGCCTTGTCATGTCTGCTCTCCAATTCTATGCATTCTAGACTGGAGTCATGTTTCCTGAGAGACTGTGCATGGCTACTAATTAGCACCTGTGGTAGTCCTAGCTGTGTGAGATCTTCTGCTGCCATTAACCCTTCAGTTACCTGCTAGGTGGAACCATGAACGTTTCCTATTTCACATTGATTGCTCCATTCTGAATCCTTCCCAGTTTTTGCAGTTTCCTTTTGCTATGCTCTCCGTTCAGTGCAAACCAGTGTGGTTAAATTCAGCTCCATTGCTGTATGAGCTTACTCCAGACAGAATCCTGTGTCTCCAGTCCAGTCCGCTGGTAATTCCAAGTTGCCTACCTGACCCTCTTCTTCAGGGAGAAAATGCTCTGGTCCTGGACTTCCCTGGTAATGTATGATTGCCATCACCTGTGGTGAAACACCTTTCATATCAATTAACTAGCTCACCACAGGTGATGGCAATTACATACCTCCCAACATGACCCTCTGCTCCTGCACTTCCCTCTTAATTTATAATTGCCATCACCTATGTTGAAGCAGCTTTCTTAGCAATTTACCTGTTCAACACAGATGAGGGTAATCATACTGTATATTAAGAGGGAAGTGCAGTAGCAGAGCATTGTGTCCCTCCTGGAGAGGGTCATGTTGGGAGGTATGCAATTATTCATTACCAGGTAAGTCCAGGAACAGAACATTTTCTCCCTCATGGAGAGGGTCAGGTAGGCAAGTATGTTGTACCATCATTTCCATTGTGTGAATAAAGTTTCTTCATCTTATCCTGCTTCATCTGTATACTTCTTCCATTGGTATTCAGCTAAACATTGCTGACCACCTGGGTCACACCTTGGTCCACTCATCCCCAGATGTGATATGCGTATGTTCACAGCCTAGCGAACAGACAAACGCTGCCCGTCGCTCAGGCTGGATGCTCCCCTCCCCCTGCTCTTATGCACTCTCTAACATGCAAGTTGGGAAGTTGGGGTGTAAGCTAACACAACCCCTTGAATGTGGGTGCATGGGTAAAAAAAATTATTCGATGGTTGCTCACCATCGGATGATTTGCTACCTGTTTGCTAATAAAAGTCAGTTTAGACTGACTTTTATTATGTCCGCAGATCGCCGAATTCAGGGCGCTGACATCATGCAGGAGAACACATGTCCATAAAATGCTGGGGGTTTCCCTGCTGGGTGTTTTCCTGCTGCTGCTGTCTGCATGCCTCCTTCCCTCCCCTCCTCATGCGCATGGCCTGGCGAGTGTGCAAGGGGGAGTTTAAGAGCAGTGAGGCTACCAGGCAAAGATCATTGTGCAGCCCGGCTGTATCAGAGTAGGGTGGAGCTATTTCAAACCTCTCATCAATTCGCGGTCCAGCAGCCAATCAAGAGCCACCACAGCCGCTACTGATTTGCTGCCAGACTGTGGGCTCACAAGCTGGCGTGAGATTTGAAATAGCCGCAGATCTGCTCATTGGGCCAGCTATCTCTCCTGGTGGCAGGTGTACACAGCATGTCTCACTCTCAGTGCAGCTCAGTGGCAGCGGAGTGTAAGTAAGTGGTGGTGCGGCTGCCAGACTCTGCCTGTTCCCAGACACTCTATAGTCCAGGAGCGCCACCTGTCTGGACTCTGTATATTGGTCTTAATTACGGGACTGTCCGGAGTAATCACGTCCCCTTTTTTGCCGCCGTGGGGGCATGGCCAGTGAATAGATGCTGTGTGTATGCAGGGAGTGACAGGGCCTCACAACTGCCCCACCACCATGGGAAAATGCTGCAGTATGTTGGTGACCATTCAATTAGATCTATGGATCTATGGAAGTAATAGGCAATGAGGAAGTCCACAAAGTCAATTGGGGTCAACCACAAAAGGTGATACCAACTAAGTTTGCAGTCAGCCTCATCTACTGGTTCCCACCATAGACACCTATGTTAAGACTTTAACATAAGCATCTATGGTGGGAACCAGCCATAGATGCACATGTGAAATCCACAACATGCATGTAAACCAATCCCGGGACATTGTTTTCAATCCCGGGATTCACGGGATTGGCTTCCTTAATAAAAAATATTCCCCGGCCACCCCACATATTTACCCAGGCGGGCAGTGTGGCTGGGTGGGTGGACAATGCGGCTGAGAGCCAGGGACGGGAGAAATAGGACAGCATCTAAAAGAGGGTGCTCGGACGATGCCTGGCAAAATCCAATTCTGGGATTTAAATCACTGACATTTTCAGGCCAAATCCTGGGATCCCACTAATCCCAGAATTGACCACCCTGGTGTCTACGCAGAAGCGCACAGCCTATCAGGTGGGGAGATCACCTTCAGCCTGTTCCGGATAGGCTGAGGAAAGTCATTTTCCTTATTGTCTGCTTGGATTGAGTTAGTGGTTTTTTTTGTTTTACCCATAGATGCTACATGTCCAGAAGAGGACACGATTTACACCGGAGCGGGTGAGTCAAATTTTTTTACAGGTACCCATTCGTAACCCATTAGGATTCTACTGGAAAAGTGAATCGAACTTACAGGATCAAAAGAGTCTGTATGGATGAGGCTGGGATACCCCTCAAGTTTGCCAATTTTTACACTTTTCAGATCAGCCCGGGCCTGGGGTGCCCTGGGTGGGGGAACCCCTTTACTGACTGTGGAATGACACCGCTGGCTGTTGGAGCCCGTTGCTGGTTATAAAAATATGGGGAAAGCTATTATTTTTGTTCCTCATATGTATATAACCATGGCCGGTCCAAGAGCCCGGTGCTGCTTGCTGATATACAAGGGACCCTATTCAGTTTGTTAATTGTATTTATGGAATCAGTACCGGGGCTAATTATACTCGGGAGGGGGGGCATGGAATTTTTTTAACATTTATTTATTTACTTGAATTTTTACACATAGAAGCATTGCAGGGATCTAATTAATCTGTGCAGGCTTCAGCAAAATACAGATGGAAAATGTGTTCTATTTTTCATTGGTATTTTGAGATGAATTCATGGTTGAATTTATTGTAAATGTGTCGATTTCTTAGAACCCTATGGCCATATACAGCCAAGTTCTATCAATTACTTATTCTTTCAAACAGCCAAATTTAGCTGAGCTTGCCGCCGATAAAAATGGCAAATCAGCTGGATTCAGCTGATTGTATGTTCCTGACATAAATTAAGATTGAATGGGTACGAATGGGTGCATTCCTTAACCATATACTAAACCATTACACACTATGGACATGATTCAGAGTCACAAGCAATGCTCATGTTCGTCATCAGCATTGCTTGTGACCAGTACTATTTGTCTGGAAAATAGGTCCAGGAACTCCAGGTCTGGGGCTGGTTCTATTAAATAAAAATAGATAGAGATGTATATATTGTATTTAGAAACAAAGGCACTCACAAGTGACTTTAAAATAAAACTTATCTTATGGAAAGTACATTTTGGCCCAGAACAGGTTCAGGAACCCAGTTCCTGATGATGTCATATTTAAATAGAGGTTTGGGAACGGAGTTCCTGCTGAAAAATAGCATTAGAAAGTATTTAAAAATGGGTGCAGTGTGTGTGGTGTGGGGCCCCCTGGGAATCATGGGTCCATTGTGCACTGCGCACATTGCACCTATTATAAATATGCCACTGTTGTTGGGGCATTTACATAAAGCTATGCGACAGTCAAAACACGTTCAAGACAGTTCTGCAATATGTAAATAAGCCATACTGAACAGTTCCCTTTGCAGCAGCAGTAATTATTTTCAATAAACATATAGATCATATTGCCATCTTTCTTTATGAGATGCATAAGTGCAATACAGCTTTGGGTCATAGTGATTTCAGACGTGGTGCGAGTTTATTTGAAAAGTGCTCGCCCCACTCATTTGTAAAAGATAACAGTTGGTGATGGTTGGACAAAAACATATCAGACAAATGTAGTTCAATATGACAGGTTTATTTGAACCTTGTTTCATGTAAGATAATACACCTGTTACATAATGTATATGCAATGTCTTAATAAAAAAAAGTATAAAAATTAAATTCAATTTAAAAAAAAAAAAGATAACATTTGGTCAAATCGCAAAAATGACTACAGCTAAATTATTTTGGTACCAATGAAATGTCTTCTACCATTACAGCTAGGTACAGTACTTTCATAGCACTGTTCTTTCCAGCACAAGGATATAAACAATCCACATTATGAATTAGTGGAAGAAGAGATTACTCATTTTGTATAGTTAATTAAGCTTAATTTGCCACATGGGTGCAGTTGCCCTCTAACACTCATTTATGCATTTAGATTTTATATGGAATCAGATCTTGATAAATATTTCATCCAATTAATCAGGTACTGGGTGACTGACTAATCTGCCTATGGTATCTAAATCCAGAAACAAGGTAGGATGCCGTTTACTACAGAAGGGTTAACAGCATGCGTTCCGCCTGCATATACAGACACAACGGGAATGGGATCTGCACCCCGGAGACGCCAACGTGACCTGTTTATTAGATTGCAGCTGCACTAACGAGGGAGAGGAGTCTCCTTACAAAACAACGCTACGTCTTGCCCCCCCTTCCTTCAGGCACAGGAGATTTCACTCTGCGAATCTGGCTCTTTAATCTCAGAACTCTTTGACAACCTGTCTGCTCAGTTCAGACACTTGCTAATGGTGCATTAACCTTGGCGGGTGCCTACAAATTACTGGAACAGTAATCCTGAAAGGTTTAATGGAAGAGCAAGAGAAAAGCCCACAGAATGCAAAAGCCTTTCAGGAATAAACTGGCACTTTCAACTATTTTGTTCTCTAGTTAGTATAACCTACTGCTACGGCGTTTTGATGGTGGCACGCACAGTGCAAAGTAAATATTTTGATCAAAACAACTTGGAAGTCATTGTAACAGATTTAGCTAAGCACTCTAATTAAAGAACATGCTATGTGAGTGAAGCCAGGCAGACTTCCATAGCTTGGAAAACAGTCTTTCACCTTAACGAATAACAATTTACAAAATTGGTTGTAGAATCAGCAATTCTGGTTTTTAGTAGCATGGTTCAGGAAGTAGCACATTGCTGCCATCTTGTGGTTAACACATAAACTTACACAATTAGAATGCTAGACCAAGTGGGAGATTCTGGTTGACTCGCAAAGCTGCAAATTTTGCAGCTTTGCAAGTCATTTAAATGCTGCCCGCACAAACGCCCGCCCCCCTCGCACGACGATTTCCCCGCACACATGTATATGGATGTTTAGCATAAACATCCATTCACAGCCTTGCGTGCAGGGGCAAAATTATTTGATGGTCGCCGACCATCAAATGATTTTGCAAGCGCTCACAGATCTAAAACACATCTCTGGTGTCTTAGATCTGTGAGTGCCTGAACAGGAAGCGGGTGGGCAGCTGACATCATCTGCCCGCCCCCCCACACCATTGGTGCATTAGCATGGGAATGCTCATGGGCACAACGGCAGTCTGCGGCCACACAGCCACGCGCCCACCGCCTGCACTGATCTGTGCATATGGGCTGGAGTCACCACGTCCGCTTGCATAGATGGGCAGCACATGGGCATAAGAGTATATGCGCATGTGCAGCTCATAAACATCGCTCACCGTTGCAAATTCATAACGGTGCACACAAACCAGAAAGACCTCCCAAGTCTGTTCTTTCTTTGGGGTATTGGTGTTTGAGGGGTTGTGTGAAGGATATAGGGCTATATTTTCTAAACAGTGGACTTTCAAAACCTTTTGCAGATTTTACCTGCTAGATTATAATATTAAACACAAAACGAGCCTGATTTTACATTTACTATTATTGCCTTTTTAAACATCACAGGAAAAATAAAATACCCACTGCTTAGTAAATAAACCAGTGGTTCCTAAACTTTTTTGCATCATGGCACGCTAGATTATCAGAATATTTGTCAAGACACCCCTAGGTGCAAAGTTTGCTACCGAGAATTTCAGAAAACAATATAAAATTAAATAAGTTGTGCTCATATGTCATCCTTAGGTCCAGTTATGTGGTAAGGGACAGAATTAACTTCTGTTTATCCACATATTTAAAAACTGGAAGCAGGGGCGTAGGGAGGGCGGAGCACGCGCTCCAGGCGCAGAGAGATCAAATGGCGCCAGAGCCGCGTGCCACCGGCTCCCCTGCCCTGCTTCCCCGCCCAGCTGCAGCGCTTAGCTACAGATTTACAGTGCTACTCGCCTCGGAGTGGAGGTGCCGACACTGCCGAGATTTATCTGCCTGTGACTCAGAGGCACCCAGCAGGTCAGAGCAGCAGGGACAGTGGCATCATGGGAATTGTAGTTTAAATGTTACTGCTCAAACTTTGAGCAGTTAACGTTTAAACTACAAATCCCATGAGGCCATGCTTTGCCCTGGGAGGAAGTCTCACACAGGTGATCTAGAGAAGTTAACTTGTGAAACAGACGGAATGGGATCCGCGCTGGTAGGATCAGGATGCCTGCAGAGTCAGTAAATGCAGTTGAGACGGCAAGGCTTTCCTGGAGGGAGATAGCTCTGGAGTTCTCTCCCTCCCCCTACCTCCCCTGTGTTTATCGAAGCAGGAGCAGCAGCGTCAGAAGGACTTTTTCACTGACATGGTAAAGATCTTTTTTTTTTATAAGATAATTAAATTGGTAGCTTATTCAGCATTATCTGTTACTATTTACCTCCTGCAAACAAATTGGTGTGGGTGTGTGTACACACACACACACACACACACACACACATATATGTGTGTGTGTGTGTGTGTGTACATGTATAATGGGCATCATGTGTGGCCTTATGTGCAATTGGCATTACGGCATGTGGCTTTATGTGTAATGTGCATTAAAGTGTGTCCTGTAATGTTAGGTTATGCCCACTTTTTGCCACGCAAGAGCCCTGCCTACTACAAATCGGGGGGAAGGGGAGGGGGGGTTGGTGGTGTGTGTGTGTGTGTGTGGGGGGGGGGGGGGGGGGGTTGCGCGAAACATGCCTTTGCTCCGGGCACCGTGGCTCCTGGCTACACCACTGACTGGAAGCCACAAGCACTGATTTTGCCTATTACATTGACCATAAAAAATTTGAATAGGTTCTGAAAACCAAACCGAGGCACCCCAGGGAGCCTAGGCGCACAGTTTGGGAACCACTGGAATAAACTAATTAGGGGTCTATTCATTGTCCCTTCATATATAGAATCACGACTATTCTTTTCAGCAACTCTAACAATTTTGCCAATCCTCCAAAAATGCAGTTGTTAGTGTTTTGGCCACTTGCTGTATACACATCAAGCTCCAGAGAGCTTGACTTTACTTTTTTATTTTGGGGACCAAATAATGAAAATCCGAAAATACAACATTTTCTAGTGATTGACAGAGGGAGCCTTTGCCATCTATATATCTTAGACTCAGCAGTGTTCATTTTTCCTGCTACAGATGTCGATTATATATGATCATGGGCACAGCTGATGTCAGATCAGCTGTCTCTGGCATGGAGTAATATTTCTCCAGGGTTTTTAGTAAATTGAATACTTAATTAATGGGTGCTATAGTGTATAGGTTCCTAGGCCGGACTGGGCCCAGAAATAGGCCCTGGCATTTTGAGCACACAGGTCCACCCGCCGAAGGCGGTACCCTTGCGCGGCGATGCCGTGCAGTGAAAAGAGGGCGTGGTCACATGAAAAGGAGGCGTGGCATCACAAAAAGGAAGCATTACACATTATGGAACACACCATTATGCCCATTACACATTATGGAACACACCATTATACCCATTACACATGGTGGCACACACCGTTATGCCCATTACACATGGTGGCACACACCGTTATGCCCATTACACATGGTGACACACCGTTATGCCCATTACATATTATGGAACACACTGTTATGCTCATTACACATGTGGTCTGTGCAGTGAGTTCTCACTGACGGCCTTATTCTAGTTCACTCTTTCTGTCAAAATCCTTCTAAGATGGTCAAAAACATGTGCACTGCAGGGGGGCAGATGTTACTTGTGCAGAGAGAATAAGATTTGGGTGGGGTTTTACTTCAAAGTGAGATCTTTATTGCAGTGTAAAAATAAAGCAGTCAGTATTTACCCTGCACAGAAACAAAATAACTCACCCAAATCTAATTTTCTCTGCACATTTTACATTTCCCCCCCTGCAGTGCACATGGTTTTGTCTATCTAAGGATTTTGTCAGAAAGAGTGAACTAGAATGAGGCCCTGAGTCTGCCCTGCAGACTGCAGTGCAGGTTGCAGCAGCCACAGGCAGCAAAGATAACTCACAGGGAGGTAGGGGAAGGAGGCAGGGGTAGGGGAAGGAGGCAGGGGTAGGGAAAGGAGGTAGGACAAGACAAGACTGAAAAGCTGATACACTTATTCTGACGCACAGACACAATGACGTGGACATAAACACACTGATGCTGATACACTGATAGACCCTGACACATGGATGCTGGAACACAGACAACCAGACACAGGGATGCTGACACATAGACGCTTACACATGGATGTTGACACAGACAAATGGATGCTGACACAGACACACAGCTGCCACTGGGTGGGAGAAAGATAGCTGCTGGGTAGTGGGATAGTGGAAGGAGGGGAGAGAGACAACGAAGCTGGGTGGGAGAGAGATAGAGACGACAGCGGAGGCTGGGTGGGAGAGAGGTAGCGACGACAGGGGCGGCTGGGTGGGAGAGAGGTAGCGACGACAGGGGCGGCTGGGTGGGAGAGAGGTAGCGACGACAGGGGCAGTTGGGTGGGAGAGAGGTAGAGACGACAGGGGCAGCTGGGTGGGAGAGAGGTAGAGACGACAGGGGCAGCTGGGTGGGAGAGAGGTAGAGAACACAGTGAGGTCTGTGCAAGTAGGTGGAAAACAGGGGGGGGCAAAAGAGAAGGAGAGCGATCCATGACTGGGAGTGAAACCTGGGCTTCATCAGAGAGAGACGTATCCTGACCACTGGATCACCAGGGAGTTGGTTTTGATAGCAGAATGGTGAATGTATGGCTGTACGACTGAACTGTACTGGTTGTCAGTGCACTATGGAAAAGACTGGATATTGAATTTAACTGGACCGAACTGGACACTGGAAACAACTAAACTGGGCTGGATATGAATAGGACTGGACTGGGCTGGATAGTGGCTACAACTGGACCGGGCTGGATGCTGGATATGAATAGTGCTGGACCGGGCTGGATATGGAACCAGACTGAGTACCGGAATAACTGAAAGGATACTGTGAACCAGACGGGGTACTGGTATATGGCTGAAAACGCACTATGAACTGGGCTGGGTACCAGATATGGCTTTGGAGCAACTGGATTACAAAAGCAGAGATTTACAGGAACCGGGGTAGTCAGTATTATTCTAACAGGAAGATCAGATGCTAAGCTCACACTTAGCTGTGTGACTTCAGAAACTGACAGCCTTTGAATCACAGCTCTCTATTTATACCTCTAGGTCAGGCAGTGCCAACCACGGTCCTCAAGGCACACCAACAGTGCACGTTTTAGTGATATCCAGGCTTCAGCACAGATGGTTTAATCAGAATCCCTCAGATACTAATGAAGTCACCTGTGCTCAAGCCTGGATACCTACAAAACCTGCACTGCTGGTGTGCCTTGAGGACTGTGGTTGGGAATGCCTGTTCTAGGTCAGGGACTGGCAACTGGCGGATCGCGGTCCAACTCTGGGCCCCAGAAGCCAGATCTCCAGGCTGCATACTAGTTACTGTCAGTGGCAGTGGAAGGAAGATGATGTGGAGAGGGCCGCCAGAGCGTCCAACTTCCCCTTCCTCTGACGAGCTGACGTGGCATCCTACGTGCACAGGGGCTCACGCCGCACCCCACGTGAGCAGGGGCAGACGCCGAGCCCTACATGAGCAGGGGCTGATGTAGCACCCTACATGAGCAGGTGCTGATGGCGCGCCCCACGTGAGCAGGGGCTGACGTCTTGCCCTACGTGAGCAGGGGCTGATGTCGCGTCCTACGTGAGAAGGGGTTGACGTTGCACCCTACATGAGCAGGGGCTGACGTCGCGCCCTACATGAGCAGGGGCTGTCGCGGCGTTACTCGTGAGCAGGGACTGGCAGTATCATGGAGGCTCTGGTACACATGCGTTCCCCAACTGGACCTGGTCCCCAGGAGACCTCAATCAGCAGTGCAGGCAGCGGAGCCGGGATGCACTTTTTGTATGCAGAGTTTGTATTTAAAGGTGAGCAGTCTAAACATGTGCCTGTTTTGCCGGATAGATAGAAAGATACTGCACCATACTGTAGAGTCTGGGAAATTAATTTTTACACCCTGAGATCAAAGAATAATGGCTTCCCAGACCTCTAAAGTGGTGCAAAAGTATCTTTCTATCTATAATATAATCCCACATCTCTGATGTACATTATCTTATGTCGACGTGGACACCCAGGCTGCGGCAGTTAATCCATTTGAGTGCCTGCACACCTGTCATACATATATGTATAGTTACATACACACATACATCAGGTTGCCACTCCACGGTCTCTTCTCACTGTTTTGCAAAAAGCCTGGGGCATGTGTTGTTTTTTGACACAGTGAGAAGAGACCGTGGAGCGCCAGCCTGATTGTGTAGCTCGGCTATGTCAGTGCTAATGTTCAAATCTCTGGCACTCTCTGTACTTGGTGTAATGGTCCCCATTGCCTCCGCTGGTGTGTAGCAAATTGCTAAACCCAAATTCAAGTAGTGTTGTATGTGGCGGCACTCAGGTATGAAATAAAGACATGACGCAATGTATTGCCCTGACAAAAATGTGAGTTTGCACATTGAAACTTTGGCTTATTGGAGTGCCATGCGTCATGTCTTTATTTCATACCTAAATGCCGCCGCATACAACACTACATATGTTGTAAGCTTGCAGCAGGGCCCTCCTACCTCCAGGTCTGTCTGTTGTTACCCAGTTTGTTTTATCACGGTCTACTATTGTAAAGCTTAATGGAATCTGCTGCGCTATATAAGAAACTGTAAATAAATAATAAATATATATTGCATCATGTGTCTGTATTGGTCCTAACTTAACTACTTAAGATGATACCTTTGGTCACACATTGTATTTGCTTGGGTGCCGGACGGCTCCCCGACAGTTGGGATTCCGACAGTCAGTACTCCGACGTCGGAATCCCGACTGCTCCCTTGTGGGTGTCCACGACCCCCATAGAGGGAGAACAAAATAGGTGGCGAGCGCAGCGTGGCGAGCGCAGCGAGCCTGCAAGTGGCTTCATTGCGCTCCCCCCGCTGTGCAGTCGGGATTCCGACGTCTGACTAATGACTGTCGGAATCCTGACTGTCGGAGTATTAAACCACACCCATTTGCTTAATCTCAGGTGAATCCTGTAACAGAGCCTGGAATGGCACAAAGGGCACCTTGTGACGCTGAAGTATTCATGGAGCATCCGTATGAACTACTAAGTTACTCAAACATTGTTCTGCGGATAAACATGTTTTATAGAAAGCGTAAAGTTGACAGTGAAAATAGGAAGTTTCTGTCAGAGTGGACCAAATTATACTGTTTTACGCTGCCTGAAAGAACTGGAGCTGTACCAGTTTGCCTGATATGCAACAACACGGTCGCTATTATTAAAAGTGGAAATTTAAAGCGACACTACGAAACAAATCATCATGAATTTCATAAAAAGTTTCCTCCTGGTAGGGCAGCCCATAAAGACAAACTGCAGTCTTGTCTGTCTTCTTACAAAAATAGTACGGCTATACTACTTCGGTGCATGAGCGAACAACAAAAATCTGCAGAAGCAGCATTGCGCATTTGCTGGACACTTAGTAAGCACCAGAAGCCATTTTCAGACTCGGAGATTGTAAAAGAATGTGGGGGAGATTCTCTAAGAATCTCCGCCCCCCCTTCGCCGCCCATCGCATTTATAATTATCGCATATGTTCTAACATATGCGATAATGATAGCAAAGGACAGCTATTGCGTTAAGAGCTGTCCTTTGCGGTGAGAGTCGCCGGGTCCCAGCAGGTCCCGGCGGCTCCCCCCTCCCTCCCACACCCGGCGCTGCTGCTGCTGCTGCGCCGGGCTCTCCTCCTCCCTGCACCCGGAAGAGGATCAGTGCAGGGAGGAGGTCAAAGGTCCGGGCAGCACTGCGCTGTGCTGCCCGGACACAGGTAAGGGAGGAGGGGGCGATGCGGGGCGGCGGAGGTCGTTGCGGGGCGGCGGTGGGATGCGGTAGAAGCCCATTGGCTTCTATGGGGCATCGCCAGATTTTTCTGGCGATGCCCCCCGCTGCGTTAACCCGGCGGGGGATGCTTACAGCATCCCAAAATGCGGTAAAAACCCCGATAACGGGGTTTTTACCGAATTTCTTGCATAGAGAATCTCCCCCTGTATGTTGAGGGGCACTGAAGAAGAGAAGAAGGACATTCTTGCGGCTATTCAAGCTATTCCTTTGTCATCAAGAAGCAAGACAAGAACTGAAATTTTAGCTGCAGACAACAACAGCAGCTTGTTTGAACTTCTACATAAGGCACCTTGTTACGCCATTGCACTTGACGAATCTTGCGACATTGTTGACAATGAACAAATGTCCATTTTTGTGTGATTTTTTTAATGTTGAAAGTAAACTATTTAGAAATGAGTTGTTAGCAATATTGCCATTTACAGGCAAGACTTGCGGAGAAGATTTATTCAAACGTTTTGATGATTTCATTACTAAATCAAACATTAGCTATGATAAAATTGTGTCCATTTCAACTGATGGCTCAGGATCACAAGTGCAATTTCTCTCATTAAGTGGGTGATTCTGGTTGGTTTGCAAGAGCAATCTCCTTCTTTAATGGCCAAACCGGGCCTTATTCTGATCTGAGCTCAGTACAAATTTGTTCTTAAAATGGGCAAAACCATGTGCACTACAGGTGGGGCAGATGTAACATGTATAGAGAGAGTTAGGTTTGTGTGAGTTATTTTGTTTCTGTGCAGGGTAAATACTGGCTGCATTATTTTTACACTGCAATTTAGATTTCAGTTTCAACACACCCCACCAAAATTTAATTCTCTTTGCACAGGTTACATCTGCTCCACCTGCAGTGCACATGGTTTTGCCCATTTTAAGAACAAATTTGTACTTAGCTCAGATCAGAATAAGGCCCAGGGTGCACTGCAGGGGAGGGGGGGGGGCTGATGTAACATGTGCAGAGAGAGTTACATTTGATTTGGGTGAGGTATTTGTTCCTGTGCAGAGTAAACACTGGCTGCTTTACTCTTACCCAAATGGAGCTTGTGAATTTGAACTGCCATTGAGAAAGTGCCATTTTTTAAGTGTAGACTTATATCCATGAAGGAGTGGTGTGTTTAAAAGTATATTGCTGCAGGTGGGAGTGGTTATCTGCTCAGTATATTGCTGCAGGTGGGAGTGGTTATCTGCTCCAGTATATTGCTGCAGGTGGGAGTTGTTATCTGCTCAGGTGGGTAGCTGATTAGTATCAGCAGTATAAAACAGCAGGAAGCAAGCAAATTTATTGAGCTTGTGAATTTGAACTGCCATTGATAAAGTGCCAATTTTTAAGTGTAGAGTTATATCCAAGAAGGAATGGTGTGTTTAAAAGTATATTGCTGCAGGTGGGAGGCCACTGGAGGGCGGTAGTGAGCTGCAGCTGGCCAGCAGCAGCAGCAGTAGGAGGAGGAAACTACCGCAGAGGAACTTGCAACTGGAAGCTGCAGCGAGTCTCTCACAGCACAGGCAGCTATTCGGTGAGTGTGAGTGATTTAATCCCCCCCCCCCCCCCCCTGCATTTTCTGGTGTGAGGGGGAGAGAAAACCACCCCACCCCCTTTAAGCAACCAGCTATATCTTCAGAACCAACTGACCCATTTACATGTAACCTTCAAATGATTTTGGTCCCGTGAAACTGGGCCATTTGGTTCCAGGGAAATCTGTCCTCAAACAAAATGAACAGCCATGAAATTACATTTCAGAAATGAAAAAAAAAAAATAGTTTTACCTGCAATATCTCTAGAACCAATGAACCCATATGGACCAGGTATCAGATTTAAGGCCCAGCGATTTGGGTTTGACTGAGATCAACCTCGAGTTTCTGTGATGCCGGAGGGGGAACTGGCAGCCATTGGAACCGGGTGGAGGTCGGAATTAGCGGGTCCCATGTTATCCTATGGGGAAAACGTTCCAGCTTTGCCTGGCAGTATCTCCGGTTCCCAGGGGGGTAGCGACACGGGGCTGGTCTCGTTGGACAGCCCTGACCCTCAGCTACAAAATGGGCCTATTTGGAGAGTGGGCCTGGAGCTATAGCTCCATCAGGCCCATTGTTAATCCAGCTCTGGCTGCAGGTGAGATTGGTTAGCTGCTCAGTATATTGCTACAGGTGGGAGTGGTTATCTGCTCAGTATATTGCTGCAGGTGGGAGTGGTTATCTGCTCAGTATATTGCTGCAGGTGGGAGTGGTTATCTGCTCAGTATATTGCTGCAGGTGGGAGTGGTTATCTGCTCAGGTGGGTAGATTAGTATCAGCAGTATAAAACAGCAGGAAGCAAGCTAATTTATTGAGCTTGTGAATTTGAACTGCCATTGATAAAGTGCTCTTTTTTAAGTGTAGAGTTATATCCAAGAAGGGGTTAAACCAGGTTGCAAAAGGCTTCTGTCCCTTCTGTTGTTTTTTTTTTCTCTTTGCTTGAAGCCCAGGTGCCTGACCTGCTAAAGGGTCCACAAAGTGCAGGTACACAGTGTGCTGCATGACCTGAGTGTGGGCCACTGAGGGCAACGTGCAACTGGAAGAAATTACAGAGGAAGTGGACAGATACAGAGTGGAGTGTCAGCAGACTGCAAGACAGCCGGTATCAGCAGGAGACCAGAGGACTAAGATAAAAGTCTCTGCTACAGACACATCAGGTGTGAGGACACCAGGAGTGTGACACAGCTACAGGAACAGATAAGTATCAACTTTCTTATATTTTGATAGAAATTAACTTGTAGTGTGTAATTGCATTGTAATTTAATTTTCTATTGTTTACTAAGGGGTTAGTCACAGGGAGGTAGATAAAATGGGTGGGGCCCAGATTGAGAATCTCACTCAGTGCATGTCATGCAAAATGTAGGAAAAGTGAACAATAAAACTTTTCTTATCAACTGGCTAACACGGTACCAAACTTTTTTCTTTATGCAAAATGTATGCGCACCTGGAGGAAAAGTCCCAGTGTGAATACATCTGCAAGAGATGTGAGCGAACGTCTGCCCTGGAAGCCCAGGTCACTGATCTAGAGCGGGCCGTTCAGCGAATGAGAGACATTTCCAATTTTGAGCAAAGCCTAGATAGAATGGTGGAGGAGTTACAGTTGGGGCCACCGGTAGATGAGGAGGATCAGTGTCCAGCTGGGTCACGGTCAGAAGGAGAAACAAGAGGGTCAGAAGGGATAGGCACGACATCTCGGATCTATCACACCCAAATAAATTTGCCTGGTTGGACAAAGTTTCCGCGGATGATAGCGACGAAATGATGGAGCTGGATGAGACGGTTCCCTCTAGCAACCAGAGGAGCGGTCCCTCTAGCTCAAACGGGATGACAGTCAGTGAGGTACCAAGTCAGATAGTGGTGGTAGGGGATTCTATCATCAGGAGAACAGACAGGGAAATCTGCTATCGGGATTGTGATCGCCGCACGGTCTGTTGCCTCCCGGGTGCTTGGGTACGGCACATCGTGGACCGAGTGGAAAGATTGTTGGGAGGGGCTGGGATCAACCCGGCGGTCTTGGTGCACATCGGTACCAACGACAAAGTTAATGGTAGGTGGGATGTCCTCAAGAAAGTGTATAGGGAATTAGGTAAGAAATTAAAGGCGAGGACATCTAGGGTAATATTCTCAGAATTATTACCAGTGCCACGCGCTAGCCCAGGGAGGCGGAGGGAGATCAGGGAGGTAAACGTGTGGCTAAAGGACTGGTGTAAGAAGGAGGGATTTGTGTTCATGGAACACTGGGCGGACTTCTCGGTCAGGCGCCATCTTTGTTGCCGTGATGGATTGCACCTGAACGAGGAGGGGGCTGAGGTGCTGGGGGCAAGGATGGTTAGATGAGTTTTTAAACTAGGCGATGAGGGGGGGGGTGGGGGTAGCTAGATACTATGGGTCCCGTAGTAAGAATAGTAGGATTGGGGTCAAGAATCTATTTGGGGGAGGAGGAGGGGGGGGGGGAAACAGTTACAGGCAATGTCCGGGGTACTAATAAGGGTAATATCGTGGGTAATTCCCAGGGTGCTCCAGGAATATTATGTAATAACAGTAATCTTACCTCATTACAGCTCTCATGTACAGATGACCTTAGGGTATGGGAAGGAGTAAACGACATAGGAAGAAGTTTCAAAACTGTAAATAGGTCAGGCAGTGGGAATGGTGGGGAGGCCTGTAGAGAGTCTACTAAGGGGGAGGTGGGTACGAGGAAGTTAGTAAGGAATACAAATAAGTCCAGAGGAGAAATTTAACACAATGTTAGGGACACAAATAAAAATAAGTATAAATTAAAATGCCTACTGGCTAATGCAAGAAGCTTAGCAGGTAAAATCGGGGAACTTGAAACTGTGGTCACTAGGGACGATTATGACATTATTGGTATTACAGAAACATGGTGTAACGAGTCGCACAACTGGGCATTAAGCATGGAAGGATATACACTCTACAGAAAAGAAAGGGAAAATAGAAAGGGCGGGGGTGTGTGCCTATATGTAAAAATATGCGAATTATACTCATCGATAATTCCTTTTCTTCCTAGAGATCCCATGGCAGCCATGACAGTGGGATATTCCCCTCCTCCTACCAGATTAGACAGGACTTTTTTCAGGGACCGCCCACCTTGGGTATAATAGCTCACACCTCCCTTCCCTCTGTGTCTTTCGAGTGTCTCCGCACCAACGTCCCTGAAAAAAATTCTAACACAAAGGGTGGGAAATAAGTGGCTGCCATGGGATCTCTAGGAAGAAAAGGAATTATCGGTGAGTATAATTCGCATATTTCTTCTACGATCCCCATGGCAGCCATGACAGTGGGACATACCCAAGCTGTATAATAAACGGGAGGGAGCCAATATGAATGCAATAGTAATTTATTCAAGAGACTTATCTTATGGACAAGGCCTCTTCGATTACAAGATTCCCAAAGTGGGCTGTAGACACATTCAAGGCATAATGGTTAGTAAAGGTATGAACGGATGACCATGTAGCAGCTTGACAGATCTCCGATACTGACGCCTTGGCCCTTCTAGCCCATGATGTGGCGACTGCCCTGGTTGAATGTGCCTTGATGATTGGAGGTGGTCTCTTATCTTCATTTTTGTAGGCGAATACGATAACTTCTCGTATCCATCTTGAAATGGTTTGTTTCGTGGCCCTCGAGCCCTTCTTCGGACCCTCAGGGATAATGAATAAGTGATCAGACTTTCTGACCTCCTTTGTACGGTCCAGATACACTGAAACTGCTCTCACCAGATCCAGCGTATGATAGGCCTTCTGTTCCTCATTAATCGGATCAGGGAAAAACCTAGGCAAGGATATTTCCTGATTTAAGTGGAACGCTGAAATGACATTCGGCATGAAGTCTGGGTGAGTTCTCAGCACAACTCTGTCAGGGAAGATCACTAGGTACGGTTCTTTGATCCAGAGGGCCTGAATCTCGCTCACCCTCCTCGCTGATGTTATAGCTATCAGGAACAGTACTTTCCATGTTAGGTACTTTACCGAAGTGTCTTCCAAGGGTTCAAACGGCTGTAGCATTAGTGCCTTTAGCACCAAAATCAGATCCCAGGGGGCCACTAAAGATTTTCTTGGGGGCCGTATTCCCTTGATTGCTCTGCAGAACTTCTTTACTAGCTTCTCTTCAGCTAATCTTCTGTCCAACAGTACACTGAGAGCAGAAATTTGTGACTTAATGGTGGCTACCGCCAGCCCCAACTCGAACCCCTCATACAGGAATTGCAAGACTTTGGCCGTAGAGATATCGGCAAACTGCCCCTCAAACTTCCCCCACGAGATGAACCTCTTCCAGGTCTTGTAATATATGAGCGAGGAGCCTTCTTTCCTTGCTTTCAACAGCAATTCGGTCACTTGTTCAGACAAGTTATGACGCTTCAGAGTCGCCCGCTCAATCGCCATGCCCTCAGCGAGAAGCTCTCTGGCTCTGGATGACGTATTGGTCCCTGTTTTAAAAGGTCTGGTATCACCGGCAACACCCAAGGTGGTTGCACCGCCATTCTTAACACTGAAGTAAACCAGGCTCTTCTCGGCCAAAATGGAAGCACTATCAGTACTTCCACTCGGTCCTCTCTGATTTTCTTGAGCACTCTGCTGATCATTGGAAATGGCGGGAAGACATATCCCAGAGTGAACTCCCATTTCACTGAAAATGTGTCCAGCGCCGTGGCTTGTGGGTGAAAGGATTTCGAGCAGAATCTGCTCACCTTCTTGTTGGAGAACGAAGCCATCAGGTCTATCTCGGGATCGCCAAATCTGGCGACTATTTGACTGAAAATCTTCGAGTCCAACTCCCATTCTCCTGGCAGAATCCTCTTGCGACTTAGAAAGTCTGCTACCGTATTCTCTGGACCCGGAATGTACACGGCTGAGATTGATTGCAGATTGTTCACTGCCCACGACATGATCTTCTCCAACACTCTCAGTACAGGCAAACTCCTTGTACCCCCTTGGTGGTTTATATGCGCCACTACTGTCATATTGTCTGACATGATCCTTAGGTTGGTATTCCGGACCTTGTCTTGTAGGCAACAGATCGCTTCCCACACGGCGAGCAATTCTCTGACGTTCGATGACCTTGCCCTTTCTTCTGTGGTCCAAGACCCTTGAACCGAGCTTTTCCCGAGGTGAGCGCCCCAACCTTGAAGACTCGCATCGGTCGTCATCACCACAAATTCTGGGTTTGAGAGACTGGAGCCTCTTGCCCTTAAGCCAGAGCTCCACCACCTTAACGAATTCTTCGTTTTGGCATTCAGGACTATCTGGAACCCCTCGTGGGTTTGATTCTTCATGAATGGGAGCAACTGCCACTGTAGCTTCCTCATGTACCACTGGGCCCATGGAACGATATGTATACACGATGTCATCATCCCTAGAAGCTGTAGCGCCATCTTCAGGGAGCATCTTCCTTCTGTTAATAACAGTTGCGCCAGATTTTGTATTTTCAGACAGCGGTCTACCGACAAGCTCACTGAAAACTTTACTGTGTCTATAAGAACACCCAGGAACTTGATTGTCTGGGTTGGCTGCAACTGACTTTTTTCTTGGTTGATCACCCAACCATGCTCCTGCAGAAATTCTATTGTAGTTTTGACACTTATCTGGACCTCTTTCACTGATCTTCCTGCCAGCAATAGGTCGTCCAAGTACGGCCAGACTTGGATCCCCTGCTTCCTCAGTTCTGCCACAAGTGTCACCAAGACTTTTGTGAACACTCTCGGCGATGTCCTGAGCCCGAAGGGAAGGCAGGTGAATTGATAATGTTGGTCGAGCAGCGAGAACCTGAGAAACTTTCTGTCCTCTAATGACACGGGGACGTGATAATAAGCGTCCTTTAGGTCTATGGACGCTAACCAATCTTCTTGCCTGAGACCCATAAGGATAGAACTTATAGTTTCCATCTTGAACTTTAGTTTCTTGATAAAGAGATTCAATCCTCTCAGGTCCAAGATGGTCCTGAAACCACCTGTACTCTTCTCCACTAAAAAAAGATTCGAATAATACCCCAGACCTACTTGGTCTTTCGGGACATGTTCTATTGCTTCTATTTGTAGAAGCTGTAAAATCTTCAAGGTGAGAGTCTCCTTCTCCAGTTTCTTCACTGGAACTCTTGACCTGATGAATTTGTTCTTCCAAGGCCTCCTTAGAAATTCTATTTGGTAGCCCCTCTCCACAATGTTGATGACCCATCTGTCTGAAATCGATGTCTTCCAGATTTCTGAAAACTGAACCAACCGGGCTCCGACTCTCACCATTGAACCACCGTCATAACTTGGAACCTCTCCGATACTGCTGACGAAAGGACTGGCGAGTCATATTCGGATTCCCCCTACGGGAGTACTGGCGTCCGGGCCGATAACTTCTTGCCTCTCTGTAAGTTTGCCTGCTAGACGTAGGGATGGGAAACCTATTCCTCCTATATTGGGGTAGTCTCACGGATTTTCCCCCTGAAATTCTCTGGATCATCGAATCCAATTTTGAGCCGAACAAGAACCCGCCTTCAAAGGGTAGTGCAGTTAGACGATTTTTGGAGTTGGCATCTGCACTCCAGGGCTTGAGCCAGAGCGCCCTCCTGGCCGTCACCCCTTGTGCCATCGCCTTAGCCGAGAACGACACCGCGTCCAAAGAGGCCTCACACAGGTATTCGATAGACTTCTGTATGGTCTGTAAGCTTCTCAGCAGATATTGCTTGGAAATCTTCTCGGATATGTCTGTATGGAGCTCCGACGACCATAGCCTCATTGCCCATGCCACCGAAGCGATAGCCACGCTGGATTTAAGTGACAGCGCAGAGGTCTGGTGCAATTTCCTAAGCGAATTTTCAATCTTCCTTTCCATAGCGTCTTTAAACGCAGCCCCATCTTCCAACGGTATGGTTGTTCTAGACGTCAGCTCTGCCACCGCTGCATCAACCTTGGGCACTAGACACCACTTTAGGAAATCCTCATCCTTGAAAGGATACATCTTCTCCACTCTCGCCCATCCAGCCATCCTTTTATCCGTGTTGACCCATTCCTTATTGATCATCTCACGGACTACTTTGTGAACTGGGAATGTTCTTCCTTTCTTCGATCTATCTTCGAAAAGTGGATCCGCTGTGGTGTCTGAAACTTCTGGGTAATTCATGGATTTGTAAATGCTTTTCAACACACTTTCCACCAATTCGAGGTTGAAAGATCTCACATCTTCCTCTATTTCACCTTCCTCAATGTCCTCTGCCTCCAATGGTTCTATCTCCTCCGAAGAACCACCCCCTTCTGTCAGCATTCCAGCCTGCTCCCGAGACCTCTTGGGTTTCTGAGACTGCAAGAACTCCTCTTTAGAGACGAATGACTTTTGCATCCAATCCATTAGTTTTTTAAGGACATCTGATTGGTCCAGCTTGTCCACCTTAGGCTGTGGGATTTTGTCACAATCTTCGCACAGAGTCCTCTTATCGGCACTGGCAAATGCTTTATCACAACTCATGCAGGTGCAGGTAAGGAATTTCTTCTTAGCTGTCCTTTTTTTATGAACAGGTGATTTAGGCACACTGAAAACAAAGCAGAAACCTAACTAGTATCATGCAAAATAAAATCAAACTAATGCCCAAAACCAAAGGGCTTACCTCAAAGGGGCAATGTCAGGCTGCTGGGAAGAAGGTGCTTGCTGCTGGCTTTCCTCCATGGTTCTGCTGCTTGTACAACACCATAGCAGCTGCAATGCATGTCCGTTTATATTAGGACAGCTTTAACCCTTCAACCGCCAGCAGCGCTTCAGTATGGCGATTCCATCGCTGATTTCCGCAATGCGGAACCAAAAAT
Organism: Crinia signifera; assembly: GCF_055691185.1. Taxonomy (NCBI): domain Eukaryota; kingdom Metazoa; phylum Chordata; class Amphibia; order Anura; family Myobatrachidae; genus Crinia; species Crinia signifera. The sequence goes on along the minus strand of NC_139217.1, from coordinate 265,018,492 downwards.
TGGGTCCCAGTTTCCGGGGACAACATTCGGCCGCACACTTGGTGCACAATGCCGGCGGAAGTGACGTCTATGCGCACTTCCGCCGCACGCGTCCCAGCACCCGGCAGCTCTCCAGCCAGACGCTTACACACGCTGACAGCCACGCGACAGTTCTCCCTGCCAGCTCCGTCCTCCAGCGTGTTTCACCGCTCAGACTCCTACAGGTACTGCCGCCATTCACCCACACTGAACGGGGGTTTTAGCCTGTGATATGCTGCCGGGATTTTAGCAAGTAACTGGCGCTAAGCACAGTCCTTACACCGCACAGTTGCTGGAGGCAGGTATCTCAGAGGCCCCACTCCTCCGCAACTCTCCTTCTTCCCGGGAAGCCATCCCATACAGTGTAAAGCGGTAGCCCTGTTTAAAAATAAAATAATGCCCTGCCTGTCCTATCTAGACGGAGACAGGAGAAAAAGACACAGAGGGAAGGGAGGTGTGAGCTATTATACCCAAGGTGGGCGGTCCCTGAAAAAAGTCCTGTCTAATCTGGTAGGAGGAGGGGAATATCCCACTGTCATGGCTGCCATGGGGATCGTAGAAGAAAATAACTTAACATTGTGTGAGAAAGAAATTAACACAGGTACAGAGGAAGATTACACTGAGGCCGTGTGGGCAGAGATAACCGACAATAACAAAAAACCTAATAAAATTTTAATAGGGGTATGCTATAGACCTCCGAACATAAACGAAAGGGACGAGTCTCTTCTTTTAAACCAATTCAAACAGTCATCAGATCAGGGTCAGGTACTAATTATGGGGGATTTTAATTTACCTGATATTGATTGGAAAAACGTAACATGTAAAACGGCAAGAAGCAGTGGGTTCCTAAGCTTACTTAAACACCAGTTTATCACACAAACGGTAGAAGCTCTAACTCTTAATAAGGCATTATTGGATTTGGTATTAACAAATAACATAGATCTAGTCTCAAACACAAAAGTAATTGAACATCTAGGGAACAATGACCACAATATGGTTTCACTGGAAATCAACTTCAGTAAATTACATCATAAAGGATCGGTAAAAATACTAAACTTCAGAAAAGCTAACTTTGAAATATTCAGAGAAGCCCTAAAAACAATTGTGTGGGAAACTATTTTTGAGGGGAAAAATGCTGAGGAAATGTGGGATACTCATTAACTATTAAATACATTCCTAAAGTAAATAAGGGTAAATTTAATAAAAAAAAAGTCACCATGGTTGGAAAAAAAAAGGTCAGCAATCAACAATAAAACAAGAGCATTTAAATTTTATAAAAACAAATTAAATGAGGAGGCGTTGTTTGATTACAAAGAATCAAACAAAATTTGCAAAGGGGCAATCAAAGTAGCTAAAAGGGCTTATGAAGAGCGCATAGCCACTGAAAGCAAAACTAACCCAAAGAAGTTTTTCAAATACATAAATAGTAAACATATAATTAAGGACAACATAGGCCCACTAACCGATATCACTGAAAAAAGTTTTACGGAGGATAATGGAAAAGCAGAACTGTTAAATGAGTTCTTCTCATCAGTGTTTACTAAGGGAGAGCAGACTGCGAAGCGCACACATACCACAAATGGTATGAACAAGCCAGACCTCAATATTGATTTATCTAATAATATTGAGGCTCAGCAAAATCAAAACAAATAAATCACCTGGGCCATATGGGATTCATCCTAGGGTACTAATGAAATTAAGGGAGGAATTAGCTTCCCCTCTACATTATATCTTCAATAATTCACTATCATCAGGAAAGGTACCAAAAGACTGGAGAATAGCAGAGGTAGTGCCATTATTCAAAAAAGGAAAAAAGGAGGATCCCGCTAATTACAGACCTGTTAGTTTAACATCAATAGTGGGTAAACTATTTGAAGGATTTTTAAGAGATGGGATCAAGGAATATTTAGACCTTCATAGTTTACTCAGTTATAACCAGCATGGGTTCGTGAAAAATCGTTCATGCCAAACTAATCTACTTGGTTTCTATGAAGAGGTTAGCAAAAACCTTGATAATGGAAATGCTGTAGATGTGATTTTCCTAAAGCCTTCGACACCGTACCACACAAGAGGTTGATAAATAAAATGGAGGATCTGGGATTAGGGGCAAATATCTGCAGATGGGTAGGGAACTGGCTGTGTAATAGAGAACAAAGAGTGCTTGTGAACAGTGCAGTTTCAAATATGATACCAGTACTAAGTGGAGTGCCACAGGGTTCCGTTCTAGGGCCCATTTTGTTTAACATTTTTATTAACGATATTGGGATAGGGTTACTCAGCAATGTATCCATCTTTGCGGACGATAGAAAACGGAGCAGAGTTATTAAATCATCAGAAGATGTCACCATGCTTCAAAATGATCTTGACAATCTAGATGAGTGGGCAAAAAAGTGGAAGATGAGGTTCAATGTGGACAAATGCAAGGTCATGCACCTTGGGAGACATAACCAGCGTGCTAGTTATAACCTAAGCGGGGATGAATTGGGTAATTCAGTACTCAAAAAGGATCTAGGATTCCAATTAGACAACAAACTAGGATGTAGTGCTCAATGTAATATAGCAACTAAAAAGGCCAATAAAACTAAAAGGGGCATGGAAACTAGGGATTCAAAAGTAATTATGCCTCTTTACAAATCATTGGTTAGACCGCACCTCGAATACAGAGTACAATTCTGGGCCCCACACTATAAAAAGGACATAATAGAATTAGAAAAAATCCAAAGAAGAGCAACTAAGCTTATTAGGGGAATGGAGACTTTAAGGTACGAGGAGAGATTAAGCAAGCTGGGACTATTTACACGAGAGAAGAGACGTTTAAGGGGGGACATGCCCAACATGTACAAATATATCAGGGGGATGCAGTTAAAATCCCGGCGGTCGGGATCCCGGCGTTCAGAATCCCGACCGCCGAAATCCCGACACATTCTCCCTCCGTGGGTGTCCACGACACCCCTGGAGGGAGTGGAGGGAGAATAAATTAGTGTGCCGAGCGTAGCGAGGCACCGAGCCCCCTGCGTGGCAAGCGCAGCGAGCCCGCAAGGGGAGGCGATCCACGTCCCCCCCTTGTCGGCATTTCGGCTGTCGGGATTCCGGCGTCGGGATTCTGAATGCTGGGATTCAGCACTGAATCCATATCAGGGGCCAATATATGGAACTGTCAAACACCCTTTTTTCGGCTAGGAATCTAGGACGAGAGGGCACGAGTTTAGATTAGAAAAAAATATATTTTGTTCATCTAGAAGAAAAAATATCTTTACAGTCAGAACAGTCAAACTTTGGAACTCTCTTCCTGAAGAAGTGGTGTCGGCAGACACTATAAATACGTTTAAAATAAGGTTAGATAAACATTTATTGGTTAAAAACATCCACGGGTACAAATAAGTAACATAATCGGTCTTTAAAATATCAGAACATACTATACAACAAGGGATTAGCTACTATAAACATAGGTTGAACTAGATTAATGCAAGTCTTCATTCAGCCTCACCTACGATGTAACTATGTAAAATGTATCTCTCTCTGCACATGTTGCATCTGCCCCACCTGCAGTGCACATGGTTTTGTCCATCAAAAGAGGAGATTGCTCTTGCAAACCAACCAGATTCACTGCCAAGTCTGTCTCAGAGTACTTTTACTAAAGTACTCGGCAGTGATCCTGGTTGGTTTGCAAGAGCAATCTCCTTCTTTAATGGGCAAACCATGTGCACTGCAGGTGGGGCTGATGTAACATGTGCAGAGAGAGTTACATTTGGGTGAGGTATTTGTTCCTGTGCAGAGTAAATACGCTTACACTGCAGTATAGATATCAGTTTGGACACACCTCACCCAAATGTAACTCTCTCTGCACATGTTACATCTGCCCCACCTGCAGTGCACATGGCTTTGTCCATCAAAGAAGGAGTTTGCTTTTGTAAACCAACCAGATTCTCTTTCAAGAGTAACATAAAGACCCATAATGTCTACTAAAGTTTGAAATGTTAAGTTTTTTTAAGGAATTTAGTATGTTACTAAGTAGTTGTATATTACCAAGTAAGTAATAAGTATACGTTTCTGCACCAATATAAAAGCTAATTATATTCCAGATATCTGTTTGTGTGATTTTGTGGACCTCGATCAAAATAATTACAAACTTCCAGACTCCATTAAAAATTACTTGCCTACCCCTGTCCTAGGTGATTGATGACTAGAGTCAGGTGATTCAGAGAGTCTCAGGGTGACACAGGATTAATCACAGGTCTTCAACCTGTGGCCCTCCAGATGTTGTGGAACTACATTTCCCAGCATGCCCTGACAGTTTTGGCATGCTTATATAAAAAAAATGTGGCAATGCATGTTGGAACATGTAGTTTCACAACATCTGGAGGGCCATAGGTTGAAGACCCATATAGCTCATGGTCAGATGATCAGACCCTGTGATGCCAGTACTCCAGGAAGGCTTTGAATTGGAGAGAGGCCTAGTAGGCTGTAAAACACTAAAGGTGCCCATAAACTAGTAAGATTTATCTTCAGATCTGGCTGGTTGGAACAAAAACATGGTTATGGATGAGTGACAGTTTGTCAGTTTTCCAGCATTTACAAGCAAATGGTAAACTGTAATTTGCTCTCATCCATAACCAGGTTTTTGTTCCAACCAGCCAGATCTGAAGACAAATCTGCATGTGTATGACCACCTTTACTCCTAAGAATGCACAGGGAATGCTGGCTTTCAGATCTAAACACCACAGAGCTGATTGCAGAGGAAAATCAAATGCTGCACCCAGGTTGTTGCTAATTTCTCGCAGAGGAATACAATGAGAGTTCAAATGGAGACTGCTGAACCAATGCCAGCAGGCAGCTAAGGGGTTGCAGCTGTCAGAACACTGGCCTAGAATCTCTCAGGTGTCTAATCAGGGGTAAGCAGCAGAGATTGGAGAGTACATGCTGATCTGTAAATGCAAGCCACAGGATTATACTGATATTGTAAGCCACTAAACATGAAAATAACAGGATCATGACACCTGCAAGGGAATGTTTTCTACTGATGGTGGTCACATATTACAAATCATACAAGATCTGACCCAAAAAACTTGTGTGTTGATCCTGTTGACCTTAACAATTTACAACCTTTTGTACCGGTCAACCTATTTTACCTGGTGACTGAATGCATGTCAACCATTTGGTCCTAAGTAACATAGATCTTCTTTACAACAATCACATTAATTATCGATGTAAGGCCAGATGTAATGACATGTAATCAAGCCGGAGGTGCGAGTTTGTGGCCAAACCGTTTTTAAAGCAGCAATCATTTACAACACCAAACGATGTCTTAAAAACAAGTCTGAGTTCGGCTAGGTACCCGCAGCTCTGGCTAACTCAGATGTAATTACATCTATCCCTGTATGTGACACGTAAGATGTCAAACTCATGTTGTGAATTTCAAAAATGTTTATATTGCTGACAGCTCAGGGGTGATGTGATAACTTTGGGCAGTGGTAGGGGTTACAGAATTCGTGCAATATATCAAAATGTAAGCACCATGAAACCACCTAAACTATATGTTAATACACTTTTAAAACACTGATACCTCTTTCACACTTCAGCTATTAACCAGTATATTGCCGATTTTTTTTTAGCCTTTTAAAACGGTTAGAGCTGCAGGGTGAAAGCACCAGTCTGCATTTACCGGTTACAAATAACCGGTATTTGCAAACGGGTAAAAAGCAGAGTCCTACACGGTTCAGAGCAGTTTTTTATGCAGTGTGAATGGCTCTGAACTGGTATATAGGACTCAGGCAGTAGCTATGAGAGCGTAGTGCATATGTATTGAGCCGCTCATTACATATGCACATATGTAATGAGTGGCTCATTTCATATGCACTATGCTGTCTTAAAGCTACTGTCTGTCCTGCTTTAACACTACAAACCTGCTTGATACCCAGTATTTATGTGAAGTGTTAAAGCAGTTTAAAACGGTAATATACCGTTTTAAATACAGTTTAAAAATACCGGGTCTCAAACAATTAGGCAATGTGAAAGCAGCATGAGAGTGGAGTTACTATGATACAGTTTTAATTTAACTTTCTCATTAAAAAAATGGTACTTCTGTAATATCTGGGCTCCTGTTTTTCTTATGAGACCGCGTCTGCTCGCCACGCTTCGGGCACGGTGGCTCGCTGCGCTCGCCACACTATAAAAAATCAACTCCATGCGTAGTTGGATAGTAGGGGTATGAAAAAATGGGGTGCATTTAACATGGGAGGCCAGATAATACATAAGTACCAAAAAATTATTATAAACAGAAGATAACAAAAACGTGGTTGGAGTTGCTAATACTGACGCTTCCTTGGAAGCAGCAATGATAGCACTGTTTAGTTATTCATCATGAGGTGTCTATTACAAGCAGACGCCTCTTGCTGCAGTAGTGATCTGAACAGAGGCAGAAGTGTGGGAGGCAACGGCCAATATGCTCCTGCTCCGACTGTGGCTCCTCTCCTCCCCTCCCCTCCAGCACCATAAACTTAACGGTTTCAGTCAGTGAATTGATTGACTTTGTATCACTTATGTGGCCGACTCTCTCTACCTTCTCCCCTGCACTCCCTGTTTATTATTAACATAAGTGTCCTTCCTGGTATTAGAACCCATGACATATTGCACTACAAGCAGGCACCTTACTGATAGAGCAATTAACTTCTGTTTACGAAGCCTGCATATTCCATACTCCAGTGGTTCCCAAACTGTGCGCCTAGGCTCCCTGGGGTGCCTCGGAGCACTTGGAGGGGTGCCTCGGTTTGGTTGTCCAGAACCGATTCAAATTATTTATGGTCAATGTAATAGGCAAAATCAGTGCTGCTGGCTTCCAATTTTTAAATATATTGATAAACAGAAGTGAGTTCTGTCCCTCACCACATAACTGGACCTAAGGATGACATATAAGCACAACTTATTTAATATTGTTTCCTGAAATTCTCTGTAGCAAACTTTGTACCTAGGGGTGCCTTGCCAAATATTCTGATAATCTAGGGTGCCGTGATGCAAAAAAGTTTGGGAACCACTGCCATACTCTGATCCACCTAAAAAGCTAAGATAAGGGACATAGGCTAAAATAATTAGAACCAAACTTTACTTGCATATATACATGCGCAGAAATGCTGCTGAGCATGCGCAAAACATCGGTCGTTGTGTGAATTTGCATCTGAGCAAATTAACCAGAATAAGGGAGTATATCGTTATTACCCTCTTTAGAAGGAAATCAGCCCAGATATAGCAGTCACTGAGATGACAGCACTCAGACAATGGTGAATAAACATCCATTTTATTTAATCGATGCTTGGGGGATGTGCTTCCCATCTTCAGTATCCTAAATTGGATGTTTATTTACAGTTATCGGAGTACCGCCTTTTCTATAACGGAATACAAAAGTATAAGAGACTGCAAAAACGCACATCAGAAATAGGCTACCTTCAAACAAACACTAAAGCTGTGTACACACGGGGAAATATGATTGCTGGGGATATATTGCTAGCAATATATCCCCAGCAATCATATTGCTCAGTGTCTCCTTTTCATCAGCGATGAAAAGGAGACACTGCTACAGGGCGGAGGGGGAGCGCAGCAGCAGACGCTGCTGCTGTCACTTTGAACGGAGGTGGGAGGGAGCAGCCGCACGGGGCTGGGGAGATCAACGCTGATCTCCCCGGCGCTGACCTCCCGGCACAGCGATCGCAGGGAAAGCCGCTGGTCGCAGGAGCATGCTCCTGCGACCAGCGACCATTAGGCAGTGCACACGGGAGCGCGCAGCTGGCGATTTATCGCCACCTGCGCTCCAAATCACTGGCAATATGGTCGCTCAGCGACCATATTTCCAGCGATTTCACACAATATTGCTCCCGTGTGTACACACCTATAGAAGTGCATTGGACACTAGTCATTAACAACCTCAGTTAAGAGGTAAATTTACTGTGAGTGTGAGTTTTTAAAAGTGAGAGATGTTGCCCATAGCAACCAGCTACTAGCAATTTCTAGAGGTTAGTAACTACAATCTAATTGCTTGCTATGGGCAACATTTTTCACTTCTAAAAAATGTACACCCTGTAAAGTTACCCCTAACAGTCCATGCTTTAGTGATATCCAGGCTGCAATACAGAAAATTCAATTAAATGAGTGAGGTACTATTAAAGCAATCTGTGCTCAAGTCTGGATATCATTAAAACCTAGACTGGTAGTATGCCTTAAGGACGGAGGTTAGCAATGTCTGAGTCTGACCTACATTATGAGCAAATACATAACAAAACAAAAAAGTGTGAAGATAGATAGAGAGAATCTGATCAGCTGTGAATACAATCCTAAGTTTAGTCCCAGAAGGTTAAATACATTTAGCTAAATTTGGTGGGGTGGTGGGAAGATTGACAGAGAACCACCAGGTAACCATCTCAAACAAGCAGTGTCTCCTCCCTACAAGTATGGATCTGTGTGTACCCTATAATCAGCTAGACAAGCACCCACACAGCAACAATCAATGTTTCAGGTCCAGAAAGGATATAACCCGCTTCAAAAGTCTCTCATACCCCGTTCTCACTGCAGACAAATTCCCGGGACTAGCATGTCCACACGTAAATTTGCCTTTTAACACAGGTTTTTTTTGCAGTGTGAACGGGTCACATAACCGGATCTCATACACTGGTAAAACCCTTCTTTTTAACCGTATTTGAGATCTGGGTATGCAGACACGGGTTGATCCATTCCCACTGCATAAAAACCAGTGTAAAAAGACAAAATTACCAGTTAGAACTTCTTCACCTGGGAATTTGCCTTGCAGTGAGAACGGGGGTCCGTCGCTGCAGTCCCCGGCATTTTAATGCAGGGTAAAAGCAGTGTATTTATCACTCACTGTGAGAACACAGTATAATTCACATGAAAGTAAGTAGGGCAGCACTGAATGACCCATCCTGTAGCTAAGGGCCAGGACAAATATAATGGTAACTGTGAGGCTTTCTGGGCTGAAGTTCAAAGTCTACATAGTCCTAGAAATACACAGCACTTTGGGCCTAATTATGTTTAGTAAGTAATGCAAAAATGCAAATGGATAAAAACCATGTTGCAACGCAGGTGGGGCAGATATAACGCTTGCAGAATGAAAGATAGGTGTTCTAGATTACCTGAAGGATAAAAAAAAGGGGCAGACTAGATGGGACAAATGGTTATCTGCCGTCACATTCTATGTTTCTAGATGAATTCTAACTCGCAGTGTAACAATAAAACGGTAGAACATCTGTGGGCTACATGCAGAAGCAGACAGAAACAATATGAATGCATTCTGTTACAAACACAAATAAGTTGCTTTTTTGCTTTACCAAATCTTACAGTACTTGTTTCCTAGCACGGCGCCCATCGTATGCCATCGCATACCACTAATTGGTTATGCGATGGGACCCAATTTTTGGGTCCCAAGACCCGCACTGTACAATTTTAATATTGCGTCGTATCCCATGCCATTACAATGGCATGCGATGCGCTATTTAATTGTACAGGCACCCTGATGGGTGATTGCTATGTTAAATGCACCCCCATTGTTAACACCACCCCCACTATCAACGCCAACCCGAAGCGTGGCGAACGCAGCGGTACAAGTCCTATGACCTTTTCATACCCCCACTATCCACGTCAGCGTGGAGTTGATTTTATATAGTGTGGCGAGCGCAGCGAGCCCGAAGCGTGGCGAGCAGACGCGGAATACATGTGAAGTAATCCGCGTCCGCTCACCACACTATATAAAATCAACTCCACGCCGACACATACCGCTCGCCGCGCTTCGGGTTGGCGTTCATAGTGGGGGTGGCGTTAACAATGGGGGTGCATTTAACATAGTAATCACCCATCAGGGTGCCTGTACAATTAAAAAAATCGTATCGAAACGATGGCGTTAGATGAAAATCGTGGGCACCGTGCTAGGAAACAAGTACCAATGTTAAGGTGCCCAAACACGTTACAATTATTGTATACAATATTGCATCTCATCCGATCTTGGTTTTGCGATGAGATCTAGTACAAATGTGCTGCACGTACTTTTTGTACTAGATCTCATCTCATCGCAAAACCAAGATCGGATGAGATGCGATAATTGTAACGTGTATGGGCACCTTAACTGTTGCCTTTATAATTTTTCTGGGAACTATTCATCTGGATATCAATTCCCATATAACATATCGTGGTCATGCATGTTTATAAATAAAAGTTATTTTTGGAATTATTTAATGAACGGTAAAACACACACAGCTTTTGGATTAGGATTTTTGTGTGAATACATTTTTACCTTTACTTAACGTATAGCTTTAGCTTTTTCCTAAATATTTACCTGAATCTATTAGACAAGAAATCAATCACAACATGCAAGCCACCTTATAGCCTAATCTATAGGAGACTCAGCAGAGCCAAAATAAAAAGGTTGGGTTCTCAGAAATGTTGAAAATACAGTACTTGTTTCCTAGCACGGCCACAATCGCATTGATCTTGTGCCCTTAATAGTGGTATGCGATGGCCCCCGACGCGATGGACCCGATTTCCCATTGAAATGCATTGAAAAGTAAAAAAAATCACGTCGGTCGCGTCGCATGCGGCTAAATAAGCATTAAATGGTCCCGACGCGATGCCCCCGATTTCCCATAGGGAACAATGTTAAATGGCTCAATTTACCCAAATCAACAGGGAACAATGTTAAATGGTCCAGAAACCCCCAAAAACACCCCAGAACAGTGAAATGGCCCCCCAAAATTAGTTAAATTTTTTTACCTGCGATGCCCCCGATTAGAATCGGTGTGGCCGTGCTAGGAAACAAGTACCGAAAATACAATTTTGCTTCCACTATAAAGTTGGATACACAATATAATATTAGCTTTCCAATCTGACTGATTGGAATGAAAATCTGGTCATTTCTGCCCATTTTCCAGCTTTTGGGAGCAAATGGTTGATTGGAAAGATAACCTTAGTGTATGGGGCTCAAGTCTCCGAGTGCTGCTGTCTGCTCTACAACCAGTGCGAAAATTTGCCACAAGGCACCAGGGAACTGTTTTCCTTTTTCAATTGAAAAGATCCACAAATACATACATATGTGCTCCCCAAACTCTTAACTTCACTCTAAAGCGGTGTACACACGGGGCCGATGTCAGCATAGATCCCTGGCAATACGGTCGCTGAGCGACCATATTGCCAGCGATTGGAGTATGCACCGGCGATAAATCGCTAGGTGCGCGCTCCCATTTTCAGCCCCTAATGGTCGCTGGTCGGAGGAGCTTACTTCCCCTGCCTCTTCTCCTGGCAGTGTGTCATTTTCATCAGCGACCATCTCTGGTCGCTAATGAAAACAGGACACTGAGCAATAGGATTGCTAGCAATATATTGCCAGCGATCATATTGCTCCGTGTGTACGCACCATTAGACTGCAGCTGGAGATAAATAGTTTGTAAGCATGCGAGCAGGGCCTTCCTACTATTTTGACTGTCTAACTACCCAGTTTGTTTTATCACCATTTCCAAATGTAAATCACTACATAAGAAATGGTTGATAAGTTAAATATGAAAGCAACATCATTGACACTGGTGTGAGGAGTCAGCATTCTGGCCCTTATTATTGGCCCTGTAGATGTAGGATGTTAAGATGCACTATAGTGTGTTTAACTAGATTTTGATATGTAATCACAAATGTGTTCATGTTCAATGTATAATAAAAACTTACCTTAGGAGATAGGTCATATCCACAGACAGACATCACAATCAAAATAAATGTGATACACAGAACTTGATCCATCTAGTTAGCACCTTAAAGATAGCTTACACTCAAGGTGACTGTCTATGCCAGGGGTGGGGAACCTCCGGCCCGCCCGTTCAGCTGCATATTTTATTGTTTAACAGCCGCCCGCCCGCCCGGCTATATTACTGCAGTAATATAGCTGGGCGGGCGGCTGATTAATCAGTAATATAGGCGGGCGGTGGGCTGATTAAGCTTGATTCAGCCTCCCGCCCATCACCCTATATTACGGATTAATCGCAGCCGCCCGCCAAGCAAGAATCCAATTCCTATCTAATCCGCCCGCCCACATGGATGACCGCTGCGGGGAGATGTTGAGAACCAGTGCCCGCCAATCACAGTGGCTGTGGATGTGATGCGTCCACACTGATTAGCGGGCGTGATGCGGGCGGTAGGGAGTGGTCGCATGGATCAGTGCATGGGCGAGAGCCGCGGGAGCATCCTACAACAGCCGCAGCAGCAGCAGCAGCCATCACGCTGTTCTGCCACAACTAAAACTGTTAAAGGTAAATGCTGCTCCTCTCACCCTCCCTTCCCCAGTGACTGACAGATCCAGGGGTTGTCATTTACCCCTGGCTTCACACCCAAACAGGTTTATGTGATTATGTCTGATTATCATAATCAGAGATAATCACATAAACCTGTTTGGGGGTGACACTGCCACTTTTTCCACTTTTTATGAGTAAATGCAACCCCTGGATTAATGCTGTGATTTAATTAGCCAGCCCTGGTGTCTCTGGCCAAATGTATATGCCGCTGCCCTGTGTATAATGCCCACATGTATATGCCGCTGCCCGTGTGTATAACGCCCACGCGTATATGCCGCTGCCCGTGTGTATAATGCCCACGCGTATATGCCGCTGCCCGTGTGTATAATGCCCACGCGTATAATGCCCACACGTATATGCCGCTGCCCATGTGTATAATGCCCACGTGTATATGCCGCTGCCAGTGTTTATAATGCCCACATGTATATGCCGCTGCCCTGTGTATAATGCCCATGTGTATATGCCGCTGCCAGTGTGTATAATGCCCACATGTATATGCCACTGCCCGTGTGTATAATGTCCCCGTGTATATGCCGCTGCCCTGTGTATAATGCCCACATGTATTTTTAAGTTGATAATTTTTATATGGCCCCTGACCGGTTTTCAAATTTTCCAAATGACCCTCGGTAGAAAAAAGGTTCCCCACCCCTGGTCTATGCCCAGCTGAGTGCCACCAAAAAAGGCTGTTTATGATGCAAGTAATTTACATGGTGAGCCTAGCCAGCTAATGCATCTCACATTGAATGCAAAGACTAATGTTTTTCTTGCAGGGTACCTATGAATCCTCTGTAGACTCGAACCTCTAGTTCAGGAGGTGTGGGTTTGTGTAGCTAGTGTCCTGGTTGGAATAGAAATTAGCAGCAAGAATAACAAACGGTACAATGTCCTTAATAATGGTAGTCAGTAATGCAATACATTATGCTCAAACAAGTTTTTTTTTTTTTTTTTACATTATTCTATTAGACAGATATAACAGTTTGCGTTATAGTGGAATAGGGAAACAAATAAAATAAATCCAATATCAGTGCCACACTTCAAAATAAATACTTTTATACTATAGCCATCAGCTAAAGCATGCTTTACAAATGGAAGTACTGATCAAATTTAGCCCACATAACCAAAAATAAGCATTACAATTAACTAAGGGTCCAATAGATTTTCAGATTAGAGGGAATGTTTTATTCATGTATAAAAAGGCACAGTGGAAAAAAAAATAAACATTTGTTACAAAAACATCCTGTACCAGCTAGAAAAGTATCAGCACATTGTGAGGAAGAGACTCCTGCTATGCGGAACTCATTGGCAGCAAAATGATGTCATTACCTGGTTCTACCAACAGAACTCAGAACATACATATTGTTGGTTGGTCATGTAAAACCGATGCAGTTAATAAACCATTAATTGGTGTAAGGTAAAGTTGATAAAAGTTACACATACTGTATTCCTCGGTGTGAAAATGGAATGTACATTTTGTGCGAATGGCAGAGAACCCAGTTACTTTCTTTGTAAAGCCTGTTGTGTAAAATTCCTCTCAGTAGTATATACATGTTAAGCCCCAAAGCATGGCAGGTTGGTCTTCTGCAGTAGAGCAGATTCTGGACAGTATGAATGATGGCGCCAACACTTGTATCCCCTCAAAACACAGGGCCTGTAGGAATCAGGTCTGTCATCACAAGGACAGAAAGTTGGGCTTCATTGCAGTTAGTGAACGAAGACATACAATTTCTAATCACCTGTGAAAAGAAAGTAAACAGTATCACAATTAGAAAAGAGGACAAAAAAAAATAGGAACCATCAGAGACAAAGTAGTAAGATATGGTAATGAACTCGAGTTTTTTTTACTATTCTCACCTTCTTATACTTCTGGATTCAAAAATTTTCTCTTCAAAAATTTTCTCTTCATCGCTGTCTAGAGATGCCATTTCCATGTTTTCATCATAGTTTGAAAGAAGCCCATATTTCTTCCTCTGCGGCTTTTTTTTTAAACTAAAAGTTATAGAAAACTGGTTAGGTTTATGTAGAAGAAAGGGGACTGACAAGACTGCAGAATTACAGTACAGTCTTGACATAAGACATTGGGCCTGGTTTCGAATTTGCATGCAAAGCAAATAAAAAGCAAGCAAATGGGCAAAACCATGCAGCGCTGTGCAGGTATAACATTTTCAGAGAGATCTATATTTGTAATCTACCGGTATATTGCAAAGGAAAAATAAAGCAGTCTAACATTTGTGGGGCACATGCAAAGGCAGCCAGTATATACCAGTCACAGAAAAAAAAAGGAAGGCATTACCCATGCATGGCAACATGGTTTGTAACTTTTTTTTTACTCAACATACTGTTGCAAATTTGCTAAATACACAAACATATCACTATAAAAAAACTCAGACAGTCAACCGTTTCATGCAGTGGACTATTTGCTACAAAGCAACACTACATGATTAGTTCACAAAACTACCTTTGATTTTTTTTTTTTTTCATTATTTTTCCTTGTCAGTACAATACGCAAAAAGCTTGAAAATATATTTTTTACATTTAAAAAACAAACAAACAAACAAACAAACACAAAACAGACATGCAATGAAGGGTTAACCCCTTCCCGACATTTGACGTACATTTACGTCATGGTCGGGATGTACTTCCCGACACATGACGTAAATGTACGTCATGACTTTAAAGTGGCACCGCGTCTAGAGACGCGGTGACAGAGGGACGATGTCTGCTGTCCCTGACAGCAGACATCTTCCCTCATTGCCCAGGGGGGGCAGCGATGCCCCCCCCGATCGGCGATCGTTGCAATTGGCTGTTCAAATGTGAACAGCCAATTGCAGCGTTTACTGTGTTATGTATATAATTTTGACTCTGCTGCCCCCTAGTGTCCAAAAAAAATAAAAGAAAGTTGAAATAATGAATGAAACATAAAGTTTACATATGGTCTATGTTAGTTATGAACTATTTTGAGTGGTATGATTGTCTCACAAGCAGAAAATTTAACATTTTGCAAATTGCAAAATGTTCAATTTTTTTACGACAGAAAATTTAACATTTTGCAAATTGCAAAATGTTCAATTTTTTTACGACATTTTGGTATTTTTCACACAAAAAAAAAAAAAAAAACACTGTATCGACCAAAATTTACCACTAACTTAAAGTACAATGTGTCACGAGAAAACAATCTCAAAATCACTGGGATAAGTAAAAGCAAAAAAAAGTTATCCCCACTTAAGTGATACATGTCAGATTTGAAAAAAAGGCAAAAACAGGCTGCGTCGGTAAGGGGTTAAATATTTAGCACCTAGGTGCTTTGGTGTCTACTACAAGAGGATCCACCCCTCTCCCTTAACCATCGGGCTCATGCGACGTATATGCCAACTCATTTTGGGTGAGATGTACACGTGTGTAGTGTAGTTGGTCCTGACTATGGAGATGTTTTTTTCTTCTTGTTTTATTGACTAAATGTTTTGGAATTCTGTAAATTAAAAAAAAAAAAAACTGTTTTGGAGTGAACTCTGTGAGTATTGCCTTCTCTATGTGGATGGGAGACTGGTACTAAAGAAACCTTTACGTGAATGTAGGGATTGAACCCAAGGTCAGTACAAGTCCATATGTGAGCCTTTTTGTGGGAGAAGACTTTCTGAAGTTTACAGATACCTTTATGTGAAAATAGGGCTTGTCCCTAAGGTGTACTATATAGGACCCCCTGTATTGGATGAAGTGTATCTGAAAACAAAGAAACCTTTGATGTGCACATAGGGACCAATATGAAGGTCAGTGTGGCAACTAGGTGTGACTCTGGAGAAAGCACTTGATTTTGGTCACCTACTTTGAGGCAGCGCCCCTTGGATCATGCAAATTGTTTTGTGAAGTATTGTTTAGGGATTGGTAACCCTTTTGTGCATTCTGGGCTGCAGTTTATAGTGACAGCTTGAATTGGACATCGACAGAATAGGTTAGGAAACATATATATATATATATATGGAGTTTGAAGACTGAAAGACCCAGATGATTTTAGAGAAAATGCAAGGCATGACACCTACATATTAAGAAAGAGTAAAAAAAAAAGGCCAGGATAAGACCCTTGTCTCTTACGTGCAAGTCCGGACAATAAAATAGAGTACGGCCAACAAGCTGATGCCAATTAGTACATAGAAGGCTCTCTGCATCATTTCAAAGTTATTCCAGAAGGAGGGCTTGACACGACTAGTAACAAATGAGGTAGAAGTCTGAGGTGATACTGTGGATGTGATGTGTGTAGTATTTTCATCCCCTTTTGTACTCTCAAAAAGAGAAAGGATGACCATCAGAAAGTATGCATAGCTCCACGTCTGCTGCAATATAAAAAAATAATAATTCACATTTCATTATCAAAACATACCCCACATCATTTCAAAATCTGCAGACAGGAAACACAAGGCTAAGGGAGGAGACCATTAGTTTTGAGGTTCTGACACAAATAAAACACGGGTTAACTGGCTGGAAAACATCGCTCAAGGTAATACAACAATTATTAGCAATATCATGCCCAACTCAATTTCTCAACACCCCCCCTCAAGTATTACCAATTGTTCAAATAGCTGCGTTTGTGCACAAAGTTACAACAGAATATGGAACACATGCTCATTTCGCTCATGACTGACAGCACTACAATATTGAGCAAGGTTTTCCTTCTTGTAATAAACCATAGGAACAAGTTGCTAATCGATCAGATTGCATTAAGTAGTAGGTTATTAGGTGAGACACTGGCCCTGACCGGTGATTAACTAGATTTATCCAGCATGCTGGATATTAATCGCCGGCGATAGGCCTCATAACTTACTTTGAGTCAGGGTAAAATAAGGGGATTTTTGTAAGAACTTACCGTTCAAATCCCTTTTGCTGAATCCATCCTGGTGACACAGCTCAACCAGGGGATGTAGGAGTGTCCGAAGGAGCCAGGCACCTATGCTAAAACTTTGAGAGAGACAGGATCCTCCCTTCTGCATCCCAGCATTCCTCAGTTCAACTTCCAGAGCACACTAGGATTAGGGAAGGCCATCGTTGCCATTGATGGCAATTCTGCAACTGGCCATCAATAGTGCTAAACTATGCTATGGATGACCATCGATATTTTTACATATCGATGGTCATCCATTGTGTTTGTTTGATTGGCTTGTGGGCCAATTAAAACACGGGGGCGGGGCTATGCTCCGTGTCCCGGCACTTAAAAAAGAAGAAAAAAACAAAACATTGTTTTGCTATTCCATCGATGGAGGGAAACCATCTTGTTCTCCACCATTGATGGCTAAAGTATTCGACATCGGCTATGAACCATCGATGATTTTAAATCATCGATGGTCGATGGCCATCCCTAACTAGGATACATTAACTCAGTACAACGCGTGAACATATTAATATGCACAATCACATAACATGACAACACATGAAACGGTATAAACTTACTGAGCGTAAGGGAGGGATCGCTGTGTCACCAGGATGGATTCAGAGAAAGGAATTCGAACAGTAAGTTCTTACAAAAATCCCCTTTTCTCCTTCATCCATCCTAGTGACACAGCTCAACCATGAGACGTTTAAGAGCCGGTCCTTTGAGAGGGTACGCTCAGGCCCGCAGTTCTCATCACTGCTGGCTCAAATGAAGCGTCCTCCGACACAAACTCATGGAACCTGTACAATTTGGTGAAAGTGTGAACAGAGGATCAGGTGGCAGCCCTGCATACTCCGCCGTAGCCCCATGACGCACTGCCCAAGAGGAAACAAGTAACCGACCTGGTGATATGAGCATTAATTCTGGAGGGCACTGGTCTGCCAACTTTAGTGTAGGCAAAAGCAATAACCAGAATTTGAATGAGTCGTATATGGCGCAATGCAGCCCTAATGTTACAGTTCTTAAGGTGTCTCCAACACTTAATTACTGTACAAAGAAGAAAAAATGTAACTTTCATACAATGAGGCGCAGAGTATACGTCTAAGGATTTGTAAGTTGTAATCCTACAGTCTCTTTGGTGATGTTGGGGTCCAGTCAAGATGGTTAGTTTCAAATGATGGTAAAAGTCCATGATCAATGAAAGACAATAAAATTTCTTAGAATGTGTGTGCTTATTTTTCTTTAATCTTTTTTTTCCAAACTACATGTGCTCCTTAATAAAGTGAAGTGAAATAAATTGTGCGTACCAGACTCACGTTTATGTAAGTTGATACGAAACTGATAAAGGTATATTTAGTGATATTCTAAAGTATCCTATTCTCAATTATAGAGTGCAACCGTGTCTTCTTTGGTGAACTCTGAAAGAGAAAAAATACAAGACGAGTAGATTCGTGATACACAATGTGTTATTAGTATGTGAGGAGCTGGAATTTCCGCAGCATACCTCACTCACCAAAAGCACAGGTTTGAAAAGAAACCTTGATAGGTGGATCACCCGACACACAAGTGTGAGTTGGGGTACGTCCATTCTTTTTTGCTCTATAGACATTGTAAAACTTATTTTAGGGAGACTGAGGTATACCATATTTTTTTTGAAAACCTCCCCCCTGTAATTAAAGGTTAAATCATCTGACATATGGTGTATTAATCTTTTACCGAGAACACTTGGAAGACTGAATTATAGTGGGACACGTGAAGACGGGACACATAGGGAAACCTTTACGAGTTTGAACACCACAAAAATCACCGTGAGTTGGGGTACGCCCTTATTATACCTTTATGCACTTATCACACCTGTGCTTTTGGTGAGTAAGGTACACTGCGTAAATTCCAGCTACTCACATACTAATAACACATTGTGTATCACGAATCTACACGTCTTGTACTTTTTCTCTTTCCGAGTTCACCAAAGAAGACACAGTTGCACTCTATAATTGAGAATAGGATACTTCAGAATATCACTAAATATACCTTTATGAGTTTTGTATCAACTTACATAAATGTGCGTCTGGTATGCACAATTTATTTCACTTCATTAAGGAGCACATGTAGTTTAAAAAAAAAAAAAAAAAGGATTGAAGACTGAAAGGAAGGGAAACAGCAGGATAGATTTACTAAGCTAATTTTTCATCCATTTCAAAATCAATCTAAACCAATGTGATTACAGGGCTAACACATACATTTACTAACATTAGAAATTACAATAAGCCAGTACTATATGTGTTACAGCATATATGCAGATAGATTTTCACAGATATGAAAACAAATTACATCCATGGAAATAAAAAAATAAATAAATTGTAACCTTTGATATATATACGATTTTATTTGTTCAACAAAGCCATGTTTACGCTCAAAACATGAGATTAGCTTCAGTGACTTTCTAAACCGGTTAATGTGATTAAAGCTGCACTACTACCTACAGACGTAACAAAGCCACAGTCAGGGATTCCAGCTTATCTGCTCATATACATGCGCAGCAAGCTTTTTTGAATCAATAGGGAAATAAATCCTATAAGTAAAGGTGCGTACACACGGTACAAATGATGTTCCATACGATGCCATATACTATTTGCCAGGAACGTCCCGGTGGTCAAAAGATTTGTGCTTAAAATAACATACGATGTGCATACGATATGATGTCACAGCTATTTAACACTATACTAGCCAGAATTGAGTTGCATGTTCATCTGAGCAGCTCCCACACATACGACCTGCGGAAGCGTGCATCATACGGTACACTATAGTGCACCATCTAGCATGCTATTCAAAACTAGATGGTACGACTTACACATTGCAAAATGCAGGGTCGAATTGGGACTTTGAAACTGTTCAGGCCCGGTGAGATTTTGGGATGTTCACATACCCTCGTCATCTGGGGGCACAGTGGGGAGTTATCGGGGGCGGGAGAGGACGCAGCTCTTATGGTGTGTACACACGGTCTGATTTCCTTTCCGATGTTGACAATATAGTCAACATCGGAACGGCATCGGATCGGAATCGGATGCAGATCGCAAGGGTTTTAATTGCGATCCCGATGCGCGTTCACGTATCGGAAGCCAGAAAGTCTTGGCTGCCTTGTCTATATAGTGCAGATCTGCACTATATAGTCAAGATTGGATGCAAAATCGGATGTGCCTTAAGATCCTATCCACAATCCGATCTGATCGTGGATAGGATCTTAAGGCACATCTGACCGTGTGTACACACCATTAGAGCTGGCGCTGCCTCCGCCATAGTGTGAACCGGAAACCGGTTGCTCGACCTGTTTAACCCGTTCAAACCGCACAGCAATGAACCAGTAAGAACTCTGCTTTATTAACAGTTCTTATTGCTACCCATTTCACACCCCGTTATTCTCAGTTTCCATCAATGAGGAATGCCACACCCAACGTGAATGAAAATATTAAAACGTATGTAGTAATGTAGCTTTAGGTTGGACAGTTAAGGGCAGGAGAACACGGAAATTGGAGATTCTGCAGGCCTGGTTGAGTTTTAGAGCAAAAAGGTTAACATGGTGGAAGAGAGATTGTATATCATTCAATATCCAATTCAGAGATGTATGCAAAACGCATTTCCACCTGCAAATTTGTACTTGAAATGATGTTAAAATACACCTAGATTAATATTGAGATGACAACCAGATGCTTTGCAAATTCCAGAGTCTATGTACAATCACACGTAGACGCTGACCCGACACCCGCTCTGAAACATCAACTCGCGGCCGCGGCATCTTCCGGTACTCTGCCCCAAAACTGGACGCCATCTCCACCCCGCATGAGACGGAGGTACACAGAATTGGAGGAGAGTCAGGGTAATATAGGGACAGTAAGCTGGAAACATCCAATTTAAAAAATAAAAAAAAAAAAATCGCACAAGTATTCCCCAAAAGGGTGTAAACATTACAAATATTAACCCTTTTTATTCCACAGGTACCACTCAAGTTTATCACCCCTCCCCCTTCCCAATTTCATATGTATTTCTTTCACTAACTTATTTTGCACCAAGCGCTCCTTAAAAATCCTTTTGCTAATCTATATTCTTATCACATGTACATGCGCACACAGACATTCTAGGGTTAATTTGGTAAGGAGCCAATTCGCCTACCAGTATATTTTTGGATTGTGGGAGAAAACCGGAGTACCTGGAGGAAACCCATGCAAGCATGGGGAGAATATATAAACTCTGCACAGTTAGGGCCACGGTGGGAATAGAGCCCATGACCTCAGCGCTGTGAGGCAGTAATGCTAACCATTACAGCAGGCATGTCCAACCTGCGGCCCTCCAGATGTGCTAAAACTACACATCCCAGCATGCATTGCCATCATTCTAGCATTCCCTAATAGCCAAATTGTGGCAAGGCATGCTGGGATGTGTAGTTTTAGCACATCTGGAGGGCTGTAGGTTGGACATGCCTGCATTACACAATCCGTACTGTCTAACTTAAAAGCTGGAACCAGATGTTAAACAAAAATGAAAAATGCTACCCAGGGTTAGATCCCATTTCCAAGCATCTGCTGCGGACATGGTAACTACTTGCTTTTGTCAGCAAAGAGGTCGTCAATGTACTGTATTAGAAGTCCCCAATATTAGCCACGCACCCAATACACTCTCCTAGCTCCTGCATCACTGAGAAATATTCTGCTTTTTATTTTTAAATTCTGAAATTCTAGTTGCAATTAATTGGTAATGGACAGTAAAATTAACCTGTTTCATATGAAAATTCTCAAAAGGTTTTTAGCATTGTATCTATAGTTGATGCCCAGTGTCCAAACAGCTGTTTTACACAATATGCAACAGTTATGTGAAGATTCCACCACATGAACATTATAATCTGCATCCTACAAAAATCATATATACAAACCTCCATTTTTTACTTCAGGCTCTTTGGTCTGGTTGTGCTCTAGGGTTTTCTTTTGGTCACAGCAAGTATAAGTTCTTGCACCTCAATTCACTGTTAAGAGATAAAAGCCAAGCGTATAACAAACATAAGTTCTTGAAAGTGAACAATTAAACAATGTCTTCCCAAAAGAGGTATACTATGTTGGACTTATGCACTATGGGAGAGATGGACAAAACATTGGAGAGTGATAAAAAGTGAAAAAAGAAACTGCCAAACAATGGAGCAGATGTATTATAGTGCCAATATAATACTTCCTGCTTTGCCTCATTAAAGAGGGGTAGCAGGAAGGGACATCGACAAGATGTATTAACATCTTGTCCCTCAAAGCAGGGGAGTGCAACCCCCCACCCCCACCCCCACCCCTCTGGCGATGTCCCCACCTGGAGACAGTGCATCAGTTCTGCCTGCTTGGCCAGCTCACTATGCATGTGCGAGACCTCGCTATGATTGCGAGATCTTGAGCGCAGCTTGGAGACAGCAGCAGGGCTAGCATTTTCCCTGCAGTAGGAATAGAACATCGCCAGCCCTGGGCTGGCAAAACGGCCGGGCCGGCTTTACAGGTGATGTATGCCTAGGAGGCTGTTCATCGCCTGTGCCGCTAATTGCTGGGGGGGATTAACAGCGAGCTGTCCCTAGTGCACGTTAGATACGCAGATAATATATATTTTTAAAAAACATCACACACACACACACACACTTTAACTAGCGTTTAGTGCAGCGTATGCACTTAATGCATCTACCCGAATGTTCCTAAATCCCACGTCACAGCATGGGTGTGAAAAATGACAGTGAATAGATGATTGTTTGGTACTTTGGGGTCTATGTACTAAAGGTGCATACACAGGCTGAGATATGTACTTTAGATTTTTCGCCTCACACCTCGCGTCTGAGCCGTATTCTGTAATATTGCGGGTCGCGCGCTGCTGCCCAACGCCCCCCAGGACACAGCTTTGGCTCCCCTGCTGCCCGCCGCTTACAGTACAAAGTCAGGATACAGGGACTGTAGAGCCCAGCACTACCCGGAAGTGCGGATTCGGGGAGAGCTGGCGTGCAGTGCTCACACCCAGCAACTAGCACGTAACACTTGTGTGCACCCCTGGGCAACAAGCATGCAACTCCCCTGGGCAACGAGCATGTAACCACTGACATTGAGCAAGAAACTCCTGGCAATAAGCATATAGGTAAGCAGCAGTTATGTGGCATAATATGTAGTGGGCAGTAAGTTGTGGGTAATCCTGGTGCAGTGTGTCTAAGGGGCTCTACTTTGCAAAGTATGTGGTGTAATGTGAATGGATACTAATATGTGGCAACTCCCCTTCCCCACACAATACATTTTTGGTGCGCATTGTCCCTATTTTTTGTTTGTGTATGTGTGGAGAGGGGCTGTATCAATTCTATTTTTGGCACCAAATTGTTAAGTTATCTAACTTCTGCTACTGGGCACATTGTATGTATGTATGTATGTATGTATGTATGTATGTATGTATGTAGAGTAGCCAAGGCCCACCTGTACAATAAAGATTATTGTACAGCACGATGTGACGTAATAACGTCACACCGCACCAGTGAATATAGGAGCCGCCAGCCTGAGGTGAAGTTAGTAGCATAAGACTGCAATGCTGAGAAGAAATGAGGAAGGTACGTCAGCAGTGAGAGATTGGCAGAAGAGGCTAGGGCAGGGGTTCCCAAACTTTTTTGAATCATGGCACCCTAGAGCATCAAAATATTTTCAAGGCACCCCTAGGCCAAATGCTTCTTATCAAGAAATTCAGAAAAAAATATTAAATTAAGTGCATTGTGTTTATATGTCACAGTTATCTGGTGAGGGACAGGATTTGCTTCTGTTTGTGCACATATATTATGATTGGCAGCCACAAACACTGGTTTTGCCTGGTACATTGACCAGAAATAATATGAATTGATCTTGATCCACCAACCCAAGGCACCCCTGCAAGTGTCCTGAGGCACCCCAGGGTGCATAGGCACACAGTATTGGAACCACTGGGCTAGGGGCTTGTTTTCGGAGAAGGCTGCAACAATTTTGCCTGCTGATTTTGGGTGACATCGCAGGCTCAGCAAGGCTGTAACCAATGGCACAGGTAGGGGGTATTGCGTATCATTAAAATTATGTTGCACGTACGCTGTACCACCTCTTGCCTCCCCCTCTGCAAACATTAAGATTTTTTTGTAAAAAATCAAATTGATGGTGCCATCTGTGAGCTGCCGACTAGCAGGGTACGACCAAACTATTTTGTGTAACAATAGGTGTGTGTGTGTGGGGGGGGGGGGGGGGGGGGGGATAGTGGTACAGTATGTGGAGGTATGAACTATCCATGTTGGCATGGCGTTAACTTCGTTTATTTTACTTAGTTTGTGGCGAGCGTAACCCGGAAGTAACGCGGCGCCATGCTGGCGCCGTGAAAGTAAAGAAGTACCGACAATTCAATAGATTTTTCAGACTCCTTGAATCACTGACTGAGATTAGAAAAGTCATCAGCCTGATGGTCAGCAACATGGAGTCGCGACCCCATGCTGAGGAGGTCAGGACCCACAGTTTGAGAACCGCTGTCATATGCAATTCTGCCAGCTTGGAAGCTGTTATGTGGTTTAAGAGGGAATCACATGCAACTTCTTCACGCTGAGAAGTCACACAGGTGAATGGGGGTCCTTTAATTAGATTAGTTAGGAATACTGCAAAGTGCCTGATCACAGATTTCAGGGATTTAAAATGCACCTTCTCTTACACAGCAGGCTACACAGCAGGCTTGCCATTTTTAAAAGACACAATGGTAATTGTTTAGTTTCACAGCGCCCAATATATCGGATGCGATATCGGCCGATATATCAGCCAATCCGATGTGATTTTTTACCTGTTCATAACCCCACTATCCACTTTGCATGGAGTTGATTTTATATAGCATGGCGAGTGTAGCGAGCCCCATGGATTACTGCGCTTGCCACACTATATAAAATCAACTCCATGCGTAGTGGATAGTGGGGTTATGAACAGGTAAAAAAATAAATCGGATCGGTCAATATATCGGGCGCCGTGAAACTAAACAAGTGCAGAGACAATTGTCTTATTAAATCCTGATTAAAGCTCTTAAATTAAACATAAAAAAAACCTTAAAGTTACACTATTCTTGGGTGTCGGATGATGCTCCAACAGTCAGGATTCCAATGGTCAGTACACCAACATCAGAATCCCACTGTTAAATGCCCAGCAGTCAGGATCCCGACTGACAGGAGATATTCTTCCCTCCTGGAGGCCCATGACCCTACAGCTTGTCGAATCTTGCGAGGCCACAAGGGGCAGCTTAGCACTTGCCCCTCTGTCAGAGTACTGGCGTTCAGGATTCTAATGTTGGTTTACTGACCATCGGAATCCCGACTATGGCCCAGATGTATCAAGCTTCAAAAGTGATAAAATGGAGAGTGATAAACAGCCAGCCAATAAGCTCCAAACTGTCATGTTAAAGGCTGGGTTTGAAAAATGACAGGCAGGAGCGGATTGGCTGGTTGTTTATCACTCTTTACTTTATCCCTTTTTGAAGCTCGATACATCTGGCCCTTAGGGAGCGTCATACCACACCCACTATTATCTGTTCTAAATATTATCCACAATGAAACCTAGTAGATTATCACTCACTTACACATACATGCCTTGCTATTGGTGTAAATTTCGGGCCAGAGAGACCCACAAGTACCATTATTTCCTGCTCAGTAATAGCAAAGATACTGTAGGAGAACTATGCACTGCAGCGAGCAGGTTTAGCAGCACAGGATGCACCTGCCAGTGGCCAGTTTGCGCTTGGTGCCCTCCGCCAGCAGGGGGTGATCTTATACGTCTGTTGTACTGCATTTCTCCTAGTTTTAGAAGGGTCGATATACAGACGCCGCGCAAAGTCACGTTCTACCGTACACAGCGGCAATCCTACTACCTGACACTGTACCACTGCTGAGTACTCGTAGCAACCGGCACCGGAGAGGAAAGGTGCACCAGCAAGGGGCACGTCCAGCACATCGCGGCACCCCCATTGCCGCTGCTACAGGCAGCTCACACTCACCGGCGGCGGCTATTCCCGAGCTGCTACCGCTGCACCGTACACACTATACAGCGATGCCTCTGACGATGCTCCAGCAACCACTTCCCGCTCCACCCCCTCTCTCTGTAAGGCTGTCACCGGCCACGTCAACAACATAACGCCCCCTCGAGGTCATGTGATACTGGGATCATGTGGTGATCATGTGACCATAACAGAGGGTTCGAGCCAATCAGAACTAGCAGTGGGCCCTGTTGCCTAGTAGCTACAGCAACCATAGAGAGGGAGAGGGAGGGAAGCAGAGAGAAAGTCAGACAGCCTCCAACGAACCTAGGAAGTTTCCCTGACACACACACAGCAGCCAGGGGAGGCATATCTTTTGGGAATTACAAAAAACAAGCCACCATCGGTACACCATCGAATGATTAGTATTCGATTATGACAAACATCGGAAGGTCACCATTAAATGGCAAACAACACTAACATCGAAATAAAAACATCGATGTTTCTGAAACATCGACCATCGATGTCCATCCCTAGTTCCATCTAGGAACGCTCATCATTAAGGGCGGGATGTTATAACATCCGCGGCCCCCCCTTCGCCGGACATCGCATTTTTAATAACGGCATATGCTGTAACATATGCCGTTATTAACGCAAGGGACAGCTCTTGCGGTAAGAGCTGTCCCTTGCGATGCGGTGCCGGTGCTGGACTTCCGGGTCTGTGACCCGGGAGTCCATCTGCGCATGCGCAGACCCCGGCGCCGGCCGCAGGGCACGCTGGGAGGGATCCGTGACGGATCCCTCAAACAGCGCTGCGGTAAGAAGCCCATAGGCTTCTGCAGGGATTCGCCAGCTTTTGCTGGCGATTCCCTCCGCAGCGCTGACACTGCGGAGGCACAATGGGGCAGATGTATTAAGCCTTAACAAGAGATAAATGCAAGGGTGATAAGGAGAGATAAACGTCCAGCCAATCACCTGCCAACTGTCATGTTACAGGCTGTGTTTGAAAAAAGTCAGTAAGGAGCTGATTGGCTGGACGTTTATCTCTCTTTATCACCCTAGCATTTATCTCTTGTTAAGGCTTAATACATCTGCCCCAAAATAGCATATAGAGATGCGGTAGAAACCCCGAAAACTGGGTTTTTACCGCATCTCTGCTATATAGAATCTCGCCTTAACTCCTTCACTGCTGCGTGTCTTTGAACCTGTGTGGCGGAGCCAGTTACTTTGTGCATAACGCACAAAAGAGTGGAAAAAAAAGTGATAAATTGAAAGGTGATAACGCACCAGCCAATCTCCTGTCGAATTATAGGCTGGATTACAAAAATGACAGTTAGGAATTGGCTGGCTGAATTATCATATTACACTTAATCATTTCTCCAGGCTTAATACATCTGGCTAGGGATGGCCATCGACCATCGATGATTTAAAATCATCAATGGTATGTGGCCGATGTCGAATACTTTTGCCATCGATGTTTTGAGTAACAGATAGTTTCCCTACCTCGATGGCAAAGGAGAAACGAAGTTTCCTTTTTTTTCTCAAGGTGCCTGGATCATGGAGCATAGCTCCGCCCCCGACACCCGGAAGTCCCGCCCACGAGTACTGATTGGCCCACGGGCCATCCAGTCACATATAATGGCTGACCATCGATAGCTAAAACTATCGATGGTTATCCATCAAATAGTTTGTCACTATCGATGGCTGGTTGCAGAATCGCCATTGATGGCAACCATCGATGGTGTCTGCACCGATGGCCATCCCTACATCTGTCCCAGTGTAATATAGTGAACAATTTCCATTGAAGTCCCCTGCAAACAATATACTGAGTAGTCAGTGCTATTTTTGTAGAAAAATAGGTTCAGGAACTCTCTGGGAAGGAGATGTGGGTGGAGCTTTTTCAAACAGCATACCTTTCAACATGACCCTCTCCAGGAGGGACAAAATGCGTTTGGCAGGTGGCGCTAACCTGTTTGCTAAGCTGCGAACATACGCAGCTAGGGTTACCACCCGTCCGGGATTACACTGGACAGTCCAGTAATTGAGACAAAAATATATTCCCTACCACCTAGATGGCAGAGAATATGTAGGGCGCTAGGTGAGGTGAGTTGGTATTGCTGAGCTGCTCAACACCTGGGGATGGTAGGTCCCCTATATAACAAAAGCTGAAGAAGAAAAAAGAATGTGTGGTGGAGCGCTGACCATTAAAATTGATAATTGACCAATTGGGTATTACATTAATATTATTATTTAATATAACACATCATTATAAAACATGACAATATAATCACAAATTAGAATAAAAAGTAAAAATATATATAAAAATATATTAAACTGATACAAGCAGTGTGACAGTATCCACCTCTACATAAACCTTAATGTGGAGAAAAAGTGGGTATGGTCTCACTTGTTCCTAGTATTGCTCTCTCCTTAGATGGAATGCTGGATTAGCGGGTGTCCATATACCTGTTTGTAGCCTGATGTTATAAAACTCCCCTTGTGAGGAAAGATGGCACACATCTCACGGAATGGAGGGCTCCAAAGTATTGACAGGTGGTGGTGTCCCTTTTGAGAGTCCAGTAACTTGATGAAATTTGGAGAGCTGGTCCAAGCGAGAGTTGGTGTGACAATATTTGTAATCCACAGGTTGTGTAGAAAGGTGTCCGCCTAAGTTTTACTGAACTAATTTGAGCATCTACCACTATCTGTATGTTTATTACTGATTTACCAGCTTCCCAAGGGTACAACACCATATGGGTGGTCGTGGACCGCTTCTCTAAGATGGCCCATATCGACCCTCTCAAGGGGTTGCCCTCGGCTCCTAGACTGGCTCAGCTCTTTGTCTCAGAGATATTTCGTCTTCACGGTTTGCCAAAAGAGATTATTTCTGACAGAGGAGTGCAATTCGTTGCCAAATTCTAGAGATCCCTGTGTAACGCTCTTCGGGTCAACTTGAATTTCTCCACGGCCTACCATCCGCAAACCAACGGCCAAACTGAAAGGGTCAATCAAGACCTAGAAACTTTTCTTCGATTGTATTTGTCTTCATCACAAGATAATTGGAGTGAATTATTGCCTTGGGCCGAGTTTGCTCACAACAATTCGTATCATTCGTCTTCAAACAAAACTCCTTTCTTCGTGGTCTACGGACAAAATCCTCGTGTTCCAGAGTTGCAGAAGCTTCCAGTTGGTGAACTGCCAGCTGTCAATTCTTCTCTTCGTTTCTTCCCGATTATTTTGGAGAATGTACATTCCTCGTTACAGAAAGCTTCCCAGAGATATAAGAAATTTGCAGATGGACATCGACGAGCTATTCCTGTTTTAAAAGTTGGGGATAAAGTTTGGTTGGCCAAACATTAGATTACGAGTGCCTTCCATGAAATTCACTCCTTGCTACATTTGCCCGTATTCCATTGTGTCCGTATTATCTCCTGTGGCCTACAAACTGCAATTGCCTCGATCCTAAAGGATTCCTAATTCCTTCCACGTCTCCTTCTTGAAGCCTTTAATATTGAATCGATTTCAGAAGAGAGTTCCCAAGACACCTCCTATCCAGTCTCAAGGGGAGGTAGACTTTGAAATTAAGAAAATCCTAGACTCTACAAATCGTTTGGGCAAGCTGCAATATTTGGTGGATTGGAAAGGATACGGTCCAGAAGAACGGACTGATGCTTCCAGTGTTGATGCCCCAATGCTTCTAAAGAAATTTCATCGTGAATTCCCAGGTAAGCCAGGGAAGTGTCCGGAGTCCACTTCAAAAGGGGGGGTGCTGCCACGACCACTGGACACAAGCGGCGCTTACCAGTTCGGGTCCAGCGTCGGGCTCTTAGGTCCCTTCATGTTGGTACCGGCTGGAGGAGTCCTGCGGGTGTATCCCAGCGGCCGTCCCTGTCATCATCTGCCTAGCATTGTGGGTCTCCATTCCTGGGCACCATGTTGGCTTGGCCCTGTGTCTCTTCCCGTGGCCGCCCAATGGCTTTCTCTCCATTATTTGTGCTCGTCCAATCAGGAGCTAGCCCGGGGGATTTAATCCCTCACCTGAGACTCAGCAGACGCCAGTGCTTCGCTATCTCTTCCCAGGAGGTAACCTGCGACCTGTGCTTCCCAGTGTGCTGCTGAACCAGCTCCTGCTTCCAAGATCTCCCAGTGTGTACCGGCACCAGCGTTTCCATACCTGTGTGCTTCTGAGCTCCCTGCTTCCAAGATCTCCCAGTGTGTACCGGCACCAGCATTTCCACACCTGAGTGCTTCTGAGCTCCCTGCTTCCAAGTCTTCCCTGTGAGTACCTGCACCAGAGTCTCCGCACCTGTGTGCTTCCAAGACTGTGCTCAGTCTCCCAGTGTGTACCCGGCACCAGCATCTCTGCACCTGCGTGCTTCTGAGCCCCTGCTTTCAAGTTCCCTCTGTGAGCACCTGCACCAGAGTCTCCACACCTATGTGCTTCCAAGGCTGTGTTCAATCATCTCCCTGTGAGTACCTGTACCAGAGTCTCCACGCCTGGGTGCTTCCAAGACTGTGCTCTATCCATCTCCCATTTGAGTACCTGCACCAGAGGCTGTATCCGTGTGTCTCCAGCTCTGCTGCTCCGCTGATCTCCCAGTGTGTACCTGCACCGGGGCTGCCGCATCCGTGTGCCTCCAGCTCTGCTGCTATACTGATCTCCCAGTGTGTACCTGCACCGGCGCTGCCGCATCCGTGTGTCTCCAGCTCTGCTGCTCCGCTGATCTCCCAGTGTGTACCTGCACCGGCGCTGCCGCATCCGTGTGTCTCCAGCTCTGCTGCTCTGGTGATCTCCCAGTGTGTACCTGCACCGGCGCTGCCGCATCCGTGTGTCTCCAGCTCTGCTGCTCTGGTGATCTCCCAGTGTGTACCTGCACCGGCGCTGCCGCATCCGTGTGTCTCCAGCTCTGCTGCTCCGCTGATCTCCCAGTGTGTAACTACACCGGCGCTGCTGCATGTGTGGCAGTCCACCCCAGAGGTGTCCCTGTGCCCTCAAAGATTGTAATTGCAGCCAATGCTGCTCAGAGGAAAAAACCTCCTGTTCTTGTGGAAGCTGCAGGGGTGAGGGGTTAAAGCTCACCTTCACGTGAAGGGAGCCTGACACCCCCCCTGATTGGCTGCCCTGGAGTGCTCAAGACAGGAAGCTGGGAGGTCAGAGGTTAGCTCTGTGGAGCAGTGGAACGGAGAGGAAGGCTGCAGCAGCAGGAGGAAGGCTGGCACGTGGAAAAGCAGTGCGGAGAGAAGCAGCGGAGCGCACAGCCTGGAAGCGTGGATAGACAGAGAGCCAGCCAGCCATGTCTTGAGAAGAATGTGTGTGCAGCGGGACCGGAGAAGCTGTTTCCCCGTCCGTGCACTGAAGAGAGAGAACCCAGCTGTGACTGACAGACAGTGTCTCCAGCCAGCAGGACTGGGAGGCGGAGATCAAAGGAGCAGCGTCGCATGAGGAGAGAGACTGCACGCAGGGGAGAGCCGCCGACAGCAGCATTCCCGGTGGTGATTGACACCTGGTGTCCCCGGCCAGGAGAGGAGAGGGGGCGGCTGGAGGAGTGGGCTAACGGGCAGCTTGGAAGTGCCACGGCGGGAGGTGTATCTCTACAGCATCGCGCCAACAGTAAAGAGCCCAGCAGATCGTGACTGGCGGGAGCCAGCAACGGTAGCCGTCAAACAGGTACTTCTCATTCCCCTGGCTGGCCTATACTGTCCCCTGTACAGGACTGCATCTAGTACCTTACCCCATGCCCACAGCAGAATCTGGTGGCCTGCACATAAGCCATAGTCCCCAGCGCCTGGAGAGAAGGAGGCCCCTTGAGAGACTCCCTTGATGAAAGCTCCCTATATGTGCAGAGTGCTTCTGAGGCCTGTTGATATCTTAATACAGGAGGTTGCCCCAGGAAACGGGAATCTGCCTGCCCCTCGTTGATGAGGATCGTTTTTGTGAGTTACCCTGTCGTGGGTCCATATGAAAGTAGTGTGCACACTAAACTAGGGCCTGACCCTTGTACTTGTGAGGACCTTACTTCGTGGGACCGTTTATTTAGTAACTGTTTGATTGCCTCAGAGACTGTAGTTCAGCATACGCAGGATGCGTAGTGCCACCTGGCAGAGTGTGGTATAGTGTTATATGTGTAGTAACGTGTCTCAGTGACGTAATATGTAATTTAACGTAATTATCTGTAAGGTCTTTATCTTCCATATTTTTGTGGCTGTGATGTTATTTATTGTGCAGTTATTCTCTTTAATGTGATCATTGCAAATTTCATTCTTTTGATGTGAGTGTATTGCAGCCACTGGTTTACATATCTTCCTTAAATAAATGTTTGTTGCTGTTAACTGAAATAGTGTTGTCTTCTGTGGGTTCCCTCGGGTTGCTCGTCCTCTGCCCCAGGTCTTCCAGGAAAGAAGCGGGGAAGATAGGAAGTCGGCGAGTCAAGAATAAGGTACGCCATCTTGCACCACACCGTACAGGGGCACTGTCACACATCCGTGTGTCTCCAGCTTTGCTGCTCCGCTGATCTCCCAGTGTGTACCTACACTGGCGCTGCCGCATCCGTGAGTCTCCAGCTATACTGTTCCATTGGGTCCCAAGGTATCCTGACACCTGTGCTTCCACCTCTGTGTATCCTCTGGCCTATTGCTCCAAGTAATCTCTCAGTGTGTACTCCTGTTCCATGAACTGATTGCTCAAGTTATCTCCCAGTATGTACTCCTGTTCCATGAACTGATTGCTCAAGTGATCTCCCAGTGTGTACTCTCGTTCCATGAACTTGTTGCTCCAGTGATCTCCCAGTGTGTACTTCTGTTCCTTGGACTTATTCTATGCTTCGAGTATTAATACCTGAGACTGTGATATTTCAATAAATGGTATTATTCATCTTAGCCTATGCGTAAGACTTATATTAAGCCTGCTACCCTCCAACCATCAGTGTGCCCCATAGCTCCTGGTCTGCAAACGGACTCACAAAATCCACGAGTCCTGACAAATAATAATAATAATAATAAAAGATTGAAAAAATGAAGAAGAAGAAGAAGAAGAGGAAGAAGAATTATATTTCTACAGTATTTTTCTCCAATTCGGCACAAGACACATTACAGAAAACATGAACATAATACAGTAGTTTAGGTTATCAGAGAATACAGAAACAATGAATAAAATACAAGGGTGTGACAGACATTTTGGCCAGTATTCAATGCCTCAGATTCGCCGTTTTTTTCAGTGAATCTGGCAATTCGCTGGGTTAACGGCGAATTTTCTGTTAGAAAAAACAATTCGCGAGGCTTCCGGTGGGCGGAGCATCGCGATGGCCGCATTTTAGTCTACTCTCCAGCTCCCTTATCCTATATCCTCCTCCATCTGCCTTTCGTTCCCCTTAAACAAGGGAAAATCAAACACCACTGGAGAGAGGACACCCAGATCTTTCCAACGAGGTGTCTATTGATGGGATAAGAGCTGCACATCCACCGGAGCCTGGCCTGCACGCTTTGAGGCCCCCCGCACAGAAGAAGTCAGAGACGCCATTGCCGTCGGTGCCGGCAGAAACACCCGTTCCCCGGGACAAATCCTCCCCCCCCCCCTTACCTCCCTGCAGCCACAGCGAAAAGTCGCCGGAATCCCTGAGGAGGCACAACCGCCGACGGAGTCCGCAGCGCTCCCACGGAGAATCGGGCCGCGCGATCACAAACGCGCGGTCTCAGACGTCAGAGACCTCATCCTGCCTGCTGGTGCTGCCACACGAAGCTGCGGAAAGCAGACGGTACCCGTCCTGACCGTCCCCGCCACTGCCGCTCAGGATACAGCAACCGCCTCGCCAGCCACGCAGTAGAGAAACAGTGCCCAGGACCCCGTAAGTACCGCGGCTCCCCAAAACTGACAAGTGACACAGACCCCCTTCAGAGGTCAGGGACAGAGACGCCACAGTGCGGGGAGAGGGTACCAGAACCGCACAGAGGGAATTGGTGGGGAGGCCTGACCCCAAGGAACAGTGGCACTGAAAACTGCACGAGGCAGGTGACGGCTAACTGACTTACCCCCAGATAATCCAATACTCCCACCCAAACGGGGAAACACCCGCAATACAGCGCTGTATTACAAATACTGCCCCATTGACTTCCATCTACTAACACCCCCTACCAATAAGTAGACTGGGAAAACCTCATTAAACCACGCTGAACCCACACACAGGACGGAGCAGTGCATTTAGCACACAGACTTGTTTCTGATGCAAATCGACCCTCTGTGTATGACAACTCACACGCCGTGAGCTGACCCAGCTACATACACACAGTATATCCAAGAAACAGTGACACTTGCCGATTTCAAAATATCTGAAGCTCAACGATTGAACTCTGACTGTATATGCTCTATCTGTAAGATCCACATATTCCTATATTTGTCTCCAAGCCTATACAATATAATCCAAACAAAATACCTGACGGTTATATTAAACTTTATTCAACATAATAGTTATCTACTGCCACCCTGTGGTGATTGTTGGAAGACAATTTAAATTAACAAAACCAACCCTTTGTTAATACTCTGTACACAGACTCAAGCTATTCTACTGTACTCCCCGCAACTAAACAAAACCAATCAATATCATAATTAGAATTATAGTAATCTCTATTCAAAGTTGTGAGACCTTTGATTCATTATAAATGTAACCCTACAACCCAGTGAGTCACTAAATTACTAAAGCTATGTAAAATCCTGTAAGCTTGATCTGGGACCATATACAATTTCTGACCTAAGCTAACCATCCGTAGTATGAAAAGATTCTTAAACACATCACAAGCACTAAACATGGGAAAGAAAACAAAGCCCACTCCAACCTCCAATCCCATGGATCTAGCTCCTGAAAACCCATCTCCTTCATTCAGCCCCCCCGATAGTCCAATACTGGACAACACAAACAATTCCTCACAATCTTTAAACCCAGCACAAACCTCTCAAATAGAACAAAAATTGGACGCAATCCAAGCCTCCATCAATACAATCTTAACCCACTTGGAAACAAATACAAAAAGGCTGGTTGAGGTTGAACAACGTACCAGCGACAATGAAGATGCCATCCTTGAACTCAAACAATTTGCTGAGGAACAGGTTCAACTTAATGCCAAACTGGAATCCAAGTTAGAAGATTTGGAGAACAGATCTAGGAGGAGTAACTTGCGATTTATTGGCATTCCAGAATCAATCAAAGGAACAGACCTAACAGACCTAATAAGCACCGATATTGTTTCCATCCTAAATGTCCCCACGACATCGGGTACTGTCATGATTGAGAGAGCACACCGCATAGGACCTGACAGAGACACCCGAGACAAGAGACCCCGCCCAGTTATTGCAAAATTTCTAAATTATAGGGACAAAGAAAACATGCTGATAGCGTACCGTAAAAAACGCTCCCTCCAGATTCATGATTTTCAGGTCCTTATATTCCAAGACTTTTCCACCTCTGTTACTCAAAAACGCAGAGAATTTACCCCCATTTGTAAACACCTCATCGACAACAATATAAGATTTGCTCTGTTGTACCCGGCAAAACTTAAAGTCACTACGGATGGTAACACACAAATATTTGATGACCCTATCCAGGCCAGAAATCACTTTAAAATCACTCAATCCGCCCCAGATAACAACCCACCGCCAAATGGATGAAAACTCACATTAATATATAAATGACAAATTTGGCTGGTGACACCACCTTAGGTGGTTTGTTCATTACCATATTTCTATTCATTTTGTCTAGTTGCAAGTGACTCAATGAAAATACACTAATTGACGTTAAAAATGTTAAAAATTTTGTTGTATTTTTCTCTATGCATATCCTCCTTTTTCCCTCTCTCCCCTTCCTCTTCTCTCTCCCCACCCACTTCCAACCCTAGAACATGCGTGTCCGGACGACAACTATCTACCATCATGTACTCCACCACGTGCTCTGCTGGCTGGGACAGAGCAGGTGAGATACTTGTTTATATTTACACACACAACACTTTCCCCAGAGATGGTATAGGATGACAACAAATCACTCATCGCCCTTAAAAATACCACAAATTTCATCCAACTCCTTTAGATTCCTTTCATGGAATGTGGCTGGTCTAAACACCACTGTCAAAAGGCGTAAAGTTCTTACACACTTGAAAAGATCCAACTCAGATATAATGTTTCTACAAGAAACTCATTGGCTTAAAACCTCTAACTCAACCTTAAAAAGCCCCTGGATTGGGGAGTGTGTCCCTGCCTCATACATAAAAAAAAAACGAGGGGTAGCTATAATATTCAAGAGGAATTTAGACTATGAAATAACTCACAAAATAGTAGACCCAGAAGGTAGATACTTATTGTTAAATGTCACAATACATGGAGAACCCTTCACACTACTTAACCTATACGCACCTAACGCACCAAACCTTACATTTTACCAAACAATATCAAACTTACTAATGCAACATAATACACCTAATTTAATAATAGGAGGTGACATGAACTCACTACATGATATACACCTAGATCATTCTAAAACCCCAATGAACTCTCCTCCTAACAATAAAGAGGGCATATCCTTTTTATGCTCCCAACACGCTTTACTAGATGCATGGAGACTTCAAAATGGCTCAAGCAGAGAATACACATATCATTCACGAGTTCATGACACCTTTACAAGATTAGACTATTTTCTACTAGAGGAATCTTTTTTCCCTCGTATCTCCCA
The DNA here is from genome assembly GCF_055691185.1 of Crinia signifera. Classification (NCBI taxonomy): domain Eukaryota; kingdom Metazoa; phylum Chordata; class Amphibia; order Anura; family Myobatrachidae; genus Crinia; species Crinia signifera. Next base: position 264,981,572 of record NC_139217.1, on the reverse strand, counting down.
CACTTACATAGACAATATCATAATATCTGATCATGCCCCCATAATTTGTGACATAAATCGACAAAACACACACAAAACTTCGAAAATATGGCGCTTCCCAACATATTTAACACACAACGAAGACTTTCAAAAGTATCTTAAAAACCAATGGCAACTATATGCAGACGATAACATCCAACATTGGGACGACATAGCTTTATTTTGGGAAACATCCAAAGCAGTCATGCGAGGCCATATAATCTCATATGTAGCTAAACGCAATAAGGAAAAGAAAGAACAACTACACTCCTTAACAAACAAACTCCACATATCACACCAACATTACCTAAATACCATGACAGAGGACAATAAAAAGATATACTTACAGAACAAGGGCTTATTAGAAGCCTTTTTATTACGAGAAGCAAAACTAAAAACTGATTACATGAGAAACCAATACTACCGTTGGGGTGGTAAGTCAGGAAAATTATTGGCATTTATGGCAAAGAAACAAACCAAAAAATGCTACATCACTAAATTACATGACCCCAAAAATGGATCAACCCTCACTTCCCACCCTGACATTTTAAAATTATTAGAATCATACTTCACAGAATTATACAAATCCAATGACCCCAACCCAAGAGATATAGATGACTTCTTAGAAAATATAGGCCTTCCTAGACTGACGACAGCACAAATAGAAAAACTAAATGACAAATTTACTGAACAAGAATTAATCATGGCCATAGATTCTCTCAAATTAAATAAAGCACCTGGACCCGACGGGTTAAATGCCAACTACTATAAAATTCTAAAAACAGACATCATCCCAACACTTACTTCACTATACCAAGAAATATTTAGCAATAAAATACCATACCCATCCTTCAACGAAGCAATAACAATCCTGATACCGAAACCACATAAAGACACTTCCCAAATGGACTCATACAGACCGATAGCACTATTAAACCAGGACTATAAAATACTGACAAAAGTCTTCTCAAACAGATTAAAGGGAATGATGCCAGACCTCTTGACCAAACACCAACTAGGATTCACAACAGACCGACATTCGGTTCTGGGAATCCGTTCAGCACTAGCAGTTGTGACTTCCTCGTCTAATAATGCTAATACTTCAACAGTGATGCTAAGCTTAGACGCAGAGAAAGCTTTTGATAAAATATTATGGAAATACCTCTTTGGGGTCCTGGAACATAGAGGTTTTGGTCTTCCCTTTATAAACTTAATCAAATACATATACTGTAAACCCTCCACCAAACTATTGGTAAATGGACTCTTAGGTAACTCTCTAACATTACAAAGGGGGACACGACAGGGCTGCCCACTTTCCCCTCTATTATTTAATTTAGCACTAGATCCCCTAATACGCCACCTACAACAATGGACAGAACTGCAAGGAGCAAAAATTGGATCCCAAGAACTAAAACTGCAAGCTTTTGCAGATGATTTAATGATATTTATCTCCAACCCTGAAACAAGCCTAGAACCCCTGTTTAACATATTACACCAATATGGTATACTTTCGGGGTTCCGGATAAATCTCTCAAAATCAAAGGCTCTAGCACTAGGCAAACACCCATACAAACCACACAACCCTATTGGAGATCTACAATGGGCCTCTTCTCACATACAATATTTAGGAATAAAATTAACTAAAAATATTCATAATCTTTACTATGCAAATATAACACCACTCATTTCACAGATTGAAGCGGAATTAGAAAGCTGGCAACATTTACAGTTATCATATTTAGGGAGAGCCAATTTAATTAAACTAATTACATTTCCGAAACTTCTATACCCGCTTCAAGTCCTCCCTATTGTCCTTACCCTATCTGATGAAAAAAAAATTACTAATCTTTTTAGGAACTTTATATGGGCAAAAAAAAAAACGAGAATTAGCCTAAAGGTGTTACAGAAAACAAGACAGGAGGGAGGAATCAATTTCCCCAACATCAAATTATATAACCAAGCAGCCGTATGTCGATACATAAAAGATTGGATACACCAGAGAGACCAATATGCCAATTACACAATGGAACAACAATTCCTTCCTACCCTTAATCTAACAAGCTTCCTACATCTACCTAAGCACGAATTATCCACACAGATACTAGAAAATCCCCTCCTCATGTCAACATGGTCCACATGGCACTCGGTACGCAACAAGAACAAATTACACGCCCAATATTCATTACATCTTCCCTTCATAGGCAACAATAATTTTCAACATGGCTCAACAACACAACCATTTAGATTATGGCACTCTCAAGGGATACGCTCCATTAGATAACTCACAAATAAAGAAACTAAAAAAATCCTAACATACATGCAAGCAAAAGCCATACACGACTTTTTACCACCCTGCAATTTAGCCTTTTTTCAAATTCAACACTATGCCAACAAGGTATTAAAATTCCTAGGAGAAGCCGATTGGGATAACCAATTCGACAAAGCGCTCTTGGATGGAAGCTACACCAGGAAAGCAATAACATATTTTTATCAGATACTAAGAGAACCATACTATAATGATCAATTCCAAACAGGCATCACTAAATGGCAGGGACACTTCCCCAACCTAGATGAAAAAACTATTCTTAAAACTCTCTTATACTCTACCAAAACAATTTCTGCCACATCTTATAAGGATATGTTTTTTAAAATATTTTACAGAGGCTATTTATCCCCCTATCGCTCCAGCTTAATAAACCTCGCCAACTCGTCATTATGCCCAAAATGTAACCACTCTGACGCAAATTTATACCACTGTCTGTGGGAATGCACAAAAATTCAGAGATTTTGGATGTTAATAAGACAATTTGCAGTGGATCACTTAGTAAATTATCTTTTATTGACACCAGAGTGGGCCATTCTGGGATTCCTACCAACTACCCCCAAAATAACAGTCGGCTGCAAAAAACTGCTACTGTATGTATCCTCAGTGGCGAGGAAATGCATATTACAACAATGGATATCTACTTCGCCTCCCTCAATCTCAATGTTTAAAGAAAAATTGTTTCAAATATTTAAACTTGAATGGACTGAAACAACTTTACACAAAGAATCCCAGACCAAAAGCTTCTTTGAAATATGGGAAAGTTATATAGACACACTTCAAATAGAAATCAAACAACAAATATACAAATGTTTTCACACAACCCTCTGGTATGAAACCAGAATACTCTTACAGGATCCACCAATCATCCAGTAACAACTGGAACTGATCGTCTAAGACACGCATGTTCTTCTTCCCCCCCCCCCCCCCCTATTCCTTTCCCTCCCTCTCCAATCCCACCCTCTATAAGAATTTTTGACTTTATTTTCTATCTATTTTCAATTGTATTTAACATAACATAACATATGTTTTCTAGAAAAATGTCATTACTTTGGTATACATAAAGAATGGAAAACGCAACAATATTAATATTTAAGCATGTTTATTGAAATCAAGATAAACAGAAAGATAACTTACATGGAAAATGTTTATCCTATTACATGACTGATATAGAAACTTTAAAATATTTGAACTGTTACTGAATGAAAATGATTTTTCTCATGCACCTGAAACTCTGTGAAATACCGAAATTTAACAAAACAAAAATGGAAAATGTATGCAAGTTCTAATGCTCCTTTACAATTGTTTGTTAACGATTTTGAACTTGAAAATAAAAACAAATTTGAAAAAACAAAACAAAAAACAATTCGCCATATTCAATGGAGGCAATTGGCCACAAATGAACAGTGAATGTCTGCCGATTCGCCGTAAATGATTCTCCACAATTCGCCTGTGATTTTCAATGGGGTTTTTAGTGGAATTCGCCGACAGTGTATTCAATGCTGAAATGGAGAACTGCTTTCTCCATTGATTTTTGCCATGATTCTCCATTTCACATTCGTCATCTTTTTTAGGTGAACTGGAATGTGATCCTTTAAAATGATGTTGTTGTTTTTTTGGGGGGGGGGTGTAAAAAAATCAGTTATTAAATTTTTTTATGAGTCTTTCTATTTTTTTAACTGGACAAGTAACACAAATATATTTTTAATTATATTTTTTTTTTTACATACCATATGCAGGGGGACGCTGCTGGTTACATATGCTGTGCGGCTGATTCACTTACATATTGCAGGGGGGCCCCGCTGATCTCAAATAAGGGTTGCAGGGACCCCCTGCCCGCTGGTGGGTGGCATGCAGTGGGGTCTGGCAGCGCAGGGTCATGTCAGGTAGTGCTGGCGGGCAGGAGGTCCCTGCAGTGTATGTGAGATCAGTAGCGGGGTCCCTGCAGTGGATGGGAACTGGTAGTTCCCATCCACTGCAGGGACCCCGCCGTTGATCTCACATACACCGCAGGGACATCCTGCCAGACCCTGCTGCATGCCACCCACGGGCGGACAGGGGGTCCCTGCAGCCGTTATGTCAGATCAACTGCGCCCCATAGGTGCCGATTTATGTTTTTGCTGGTGGGTGCTCATGGAAAAAAGGGGGCGTGGCCTATTCAGAAAAGTGGGCATGGCCTCCGTAATACAGACATGTATATATACAGTATACTATATATATATATATATATATATATATATATATATATATATATATATATATATATATTGACAACAAAAGATGGTGTCCGGCACAGCCACTTACAAATGTTGCTTCCTGGGTGTTCTCACAAAGATAAGTAGCTTGTTTGACATGCGGCACTCCGTTCTCTTTATTCAGAAATTTTAATTGCCATGTTTCGATGCCTACAGTGGCATCATCATCAGACATACACAATAAAAATACAAACACAATGTGTACCTTCCATCTACCAAACCACAGCATCCCGGAGGGGGGGGAGGGGTCAGGAACCTGGCGTGGGCCACAAAGATGCGGACCACACTTCCGGCGCTAACTCCCAGCGCCGGCAGCTGCATCCCAGATCTTACTTCCAGCGCAGACTAGCGGACACGGGGCTGTGACGTGACCTGCTGGTGCCAACGCTGATAGTCTGCGCCAGAAGCTGTTTGGACCCATAGCGGTCACAGGAGGGCACACCAGCAAGGCGCGCTGCACACTCGCTGCCTCCCTCAGAGTAAATAATGAAATAAAATAAAAAGTGTGTGTGTAACAGATTCAGCGCTGGTGGGTGCTTAACATTTTCCGTGGGTGCTCAGGCCCCGGAGCACCCACGGAATCGGCGCCTATGCTGCGCCCCCCGCCCGTTCAGTAAAGGACCGCTGCGGAGGGGAAAGGGGGGGCATCTGGAGGAAGATGCTGCTCAGCAGCCCGGGGACCTCTCAGTGTGTGTGTCCGACACCCGACACGCAGCCCGCTCTGCTCCCCGACCCCAGAAGGGCAACAGGTGGGACACTGACCTGACAGTAGGGAGAGACAGCTCCAGCAGCAGCAGCAATAGCAGACCTCCGGCTCCAGCAGCCCCAGCGCAGTGATAGCCGGAGGTCTGCTACTGCTGCTGCTGCTGGAGCCGCCCCTGACCTAAGGCTGTGCGGGGGCACCTGGCGGCATCAGCGGGCTCCCCCGCCGTGACTCCGCTCCATCCCCTGCAGTGGCAGTATTGCCGCAGAAGCAGGGGAGAGTGCCGGGAGCGGTGTTCGCTGCAGGGGGGAATTTTCGCCGCCAGGGGTGGAGAGCCCCTGACGCATTGAATAGGGCGGACGGGCGGCTGCCCGGCAAATCGCCCTACAGGGAGAATTGCAGCGAAAGTGCAGCGAATCCTACACAGGATTCGCTGCCGCCCGCGATTCTCCACATTGAATACCTGCCTTTGTGTTAGGATTATTCCTCCTACACACAATGGGATTAGGAGAGATCGCTGCTAAATCATCAGAACCAGTCACAGCTCTTTCTACACAGGAGAGTCCCAGGTGAGGTGGCCATCTTGGGTGCACTATGTAGGCATAGGCGAATCTAGAATTATGGTAATGGGTGGTCCCAGATGTAGATATAATAGAAGGGGGACCTTGTGGCGTGGCCTCATGGGAAGGAGCCGTGGCATCACAAAAAGGGGTGTGGTATTACACTTTAGACCATACACAGTACCCACAGCACCATAGTACCCATTACACATGATGCTGCACACATAATGTCCCATACACATGATGCTGCACACATAATGCCCCTTACACATGATGCTGCACACATAATGCCCCTTACACATGATGCTGCACACATAATGCCCCTTACACATGATGCTGCATTACATTTAAGAAATGAAAAAAATAAAATAAAAAAAACGGTTTAACCTCAATATCCCTGGAACCAATTTACCCATATGGATCCAGCCTGGTATCAGATTGAAGGCCCAGCGATTTGGGTTAGACTGAGATCAACCTCGAGCTTTAGTGATGCCAAAGGGGGAACTGGCAGCCGTTGAACTGGGTGGGGGTCGGAATTAGCGGGTCCCATGTTATCCTATAGGGAAAACGTTCCAGCTTTGCCTGGCAGTATCTCCGGTTCCTAGGGGGCTAGAGACACTGGGCTGGGTTCGTTGGAAAGCCCCATTCCTCAGCTACAAAATGGGCAAATGGGTGGTCTGGTGCACCCCCGGACCACCTCCTAGATTTGCCTATGCTTGCAAGCATAGTTAGGGCCCCATTTATTACACTAGCAGCATTTTCCATTTAGTATCACTGTAATGCAGCTGCTATTTACCATTACTCCAGCCCTCTCACCACTCCCCCCCCCCCCCCCACCCATTTAGAAGCACTTCCACACTCCTTTTTGGCAGCCTAACAATGCTAGTGTCAGACTACCAACCTCCGGTCTGTGCATGTACAGCTTTACCCAGCAGGGACTTGGCAATACCCAGAAGGCTTCGCTGAAGCCAGAAAGGCAGCTCTTAGTCCCCAGAGCCAGCAATGGGTATTGTACGCATAATAATGGCAAACAGCTGATCGAGTTCTAAAGGTGTATGCATCGTAAATAAATTGGTCCCTTTTAATCTTTCTATACTATACTCATGTTTCAGAGGCTGGTGGACAAGACAGCAATTCACCTGTTTTTAATAAGCCACACAACCTGTGTAATCCATCGGATTCAGTATTAAATCCCGACGCCGGAATCCCAACCGCCGAAATCCCAACAAGGGGGGGACGTGGATCGCCCCCCCCCCCCCCTTGCGGCCTCGCTGCGCTCGCCACGCAGCAGGCCCGGTGCCTCGCTACGCTCGGCACACTAATTTATTCTCCCTCCGAGGGTGTCGTGGACACCCACGGAGGGATAAAGTGTCGGAAAATCCCTAATCCATCTATGTCCAAGTTTAAAAGCATAGTATGGTGAGCATAGCTGCATTTAGTATACCTCCTAACTGTCCCAATTTTTGCAAAACAGGCTTCCACTGTTAGGGTGCTAACCAGGCCGAGTGGCCCGCCCACCCGCCCGCCCGGTGGCTTTGACGAGAGTCAAGTACAGGGGAATTCTCACGAGAGGTAGGTAGTTCTCGCGAGATTCCTCTTAATCAACAGCAGCCGGAGGCTGTCAGTCCTATTCAGCGGCAGCTGCCGGAGCGAGGGACAGCTGCAGCAGGACAATTTTAAGAGAAATTTTTACATATGGCACCCAAAGGATTTTTTCCCCATACAAATGGCCCTTGGCACAAAAAAGGTTCCCCACCCCTGCTTAAACAATGGCAATTACTGTTAAAGAGTCTTCGACTGAGCAAGAAGGAATCAGTTGTAGCTGAACAGTCTTGGACTCGGGTATGCCCGAGTAGTGTCTCTGACCAGAATGGAACCGGTGAGGAATGGAATCAGCTGGAGCTGAAGGAATGGCTTGAGTATAACCGAGTGAAGTCTCTGACCAGAATGGAACCGGTATGGATTGGGATCAGGGGGAGCTGAAGAATAGATGTGTCACTTTTGTTCGATGATGACCATTGATGAAAGATGTAAAGGTGAGTACAGTGGAAGACAATACCGCAGGCACAGTGTGGAGTACACCTGATGATGATGACGGGTACCAACGCTGGATACCGATGATGGTTGGTATCAGCGTTGACTCTCGTGTCTGGCAACAGGGAAGGTACTTAAGATGGTAGCAATGTAGCAACACAGCAATGAAGTTTAAAATCAGATGATGCAAACTATGAAAAACAATCTATAGGATCGATGCTGGTGAGCGATGTTAGGATGTGGCACTAGAGAGCGGTGCAACCAAAGCTAGTGGCTAATGGTAGGGACCGATGTTCAGCAATTGATGTTTGGTATTCGATGTTTGCAATCAATCATTTAGCCATCAGAATTGGTAATCGATTATGGCAATCGATGGTCACAATCAATGGCAAGTGATGGTGGAGGAGGGTGACAGACGCCTAGAAGATGAAGAATGTAGTACTCAGCTAGAACTGAGAGGAGCCTCCGGGAGAGCTAAAGGAAGCCAGACCATGCAGCAGCATTGCGAGTGCACATAGAGACAGCAGATCTCACTGGAGCTGTAGACATGCAGCTTAAGGTGGCCATACATCTACAGATCGATTGTCAGATTGTGCTGGTTGGAACAAAAACCTATTAATATCTGAATGACAGTTTTCCAGCATTTCAAAGCAAATGGTCAACTGTCATTTGCTCTCATCCATTACCAGGATTTTGTTCCAACAAGCCCAATCTGACAATCGATCTGTAGATGTATGGCCAGCTTAACTCTGGAAACATCATTGTACTGGTGAGTTTCCAGGTCTCAACCCATTATTCTTATAGGGACTGCTGCAAGGGGATTGGATGGAGTCTGTGATGGCAGTAACAGGAAATCTGTGATTGACTGGAAGTGATCTTGTTACTGAATCCAAGATGGCCACGCCCATACCATGGGAATTGAGGGAATTCTGGTTTGTATGCGGCGTGGCCGCAGCCTGCAGTAATGGCAGAGAGCAGTACTGGGGATCACAGGGCGAGGCAGCTGCAGATGGCTCAGGAGAGAGTGCTAGAGTATGACATTGAGAACTACAGTATGGCATACCTCCCAACATGACCCTCTCCAGGAGGGACATAATGCTCTGTTTCTGGATATCCCTCTTAATTTATGATTTCCGCCACCTGCTTTAAACAGGTTAATTACTCGGAAAGGTGTTTAAACACAGGTGATGGTAATCCGAAATTAAGAGGAAAGTCCAGGAATAGAGCATTGGGGAGAGGGTCATGTTGGGAGGTATAGTATGGAATGTCACTGGACTGTCCGCAGCATGTACCTCTGGATTTCCCCTCCTGCGTGTACAGCGCAGAACAAGCCTGGAGAGACACTTGATAGGTAGGAAAGTGTTTCTAACACCACGATTCATGGCACACATTGGGCAATATTTTGAATGATATGACTGAGAAGGGCGAAAACAAGCGATATCCTTAAAAATATCACCCAGTGTGTACACACCTATACACCATACCCGCCAACATCTTATGGGCAGGAATCGGTACATATTCAGAAGGGGCGTGGCCACTGGCAAAAGGGAGTGCCAATGGGTAAAATGGGCGTGTCATCAACAGTGACAGGAATAATAATAATACACCTAAAAAAAATTGAATAAGCTGAGCAGACTTGTGGGGAAGACACCCAACTGGGGAGAGAATAACAGTTACTGAATTGGGTATATATGTCAATTGTACAAGAGCTTAGGTTTCATGTATGTAGTGTAATGCCATCCTCTGCTATTGGTCGCAGTGCCATGTTTTGATTGGTGGGTGCCGGCGTCAGTCAGGAGAAATATGAGGGGGGTGGATTTGGTGGGTGCTCATTGCCCATTGGTGCCGTCAGTCAGGCTAGCTGAGAGGCAGTACCAAAACCAAAGGTGTTATCTGTGCACTGAGTTTGTTAACTTCTATGGGCGTTATGGGCAGTGCTGTTGGTTCTTAAGGGCTCCAGATGCCGCTCACCCCAGATGAGTGCTGGAGGTCGCCGCCATCATCGGGTCGCAGGTGCCTGCGGTCTTGGCACGGAGAGTGCGCAGCTCCGGTCAGGAACCTTTGCTGGTCCGCAGCTAAGAGGCAGGGTGAGTGGAGTGACTATTGCCCATTGGAGCTGTCATTCAGGATCGGAGGCTGGGGGCTGCAGTTACTGCTAGTCGCCCTTAGCATTAAGAGGAGTGCTCTGTGATTGGATGCAGTGCAAGCCTCGCTCTGCAGCCAGCCCTTCTTTCCTGGCGCCGCCTCCAATAACGCCACCACTGATTGACTTTGTACCTCTGAAATGGACGCCCGATCGCCAAAAACTGATACATTCAGTACACTTTTATTTAGCCGGTACAGACCGTTAAAAAACGGTACTGTACCGGCAAAAACAGTACAGTTGGGGGGTATGATACACTACTTAGCCTTATCTGTTTTTCTATGAATTTGATCGTCTCATTTTGCAATAATGTCATTTATGACCTAAAGCTTTTTTCTAGTGGTAACCTTCTCTTTTCTGAAGTGCTTGTGATACTGTCTCCACAAATTGTTTATAGCAACAAATGTAACATATGTAATGGTGCTAGAGTCTTTCGGTATCTTGTATCACATATTTCAATATTATATTTTCATACCTCCCAACATTCTGATCTTGCTAGGTGAGACAGTGCGTGCTGGTGACATTTTTGGGGACGTGGCCTAGCGGGAAGGGGATGTGGTTTATACGTGTGAGGCCACATTCCTTTTGCACCGCTGTGGGGACATGCCCGGCAGCTCCGTGAGCTGCTGGCTATGCCACGAGCCCCTCCAGATGCAGGAGTAGACGGTGTCTATTCATGGATGACAGGGGGGACTCCCAACTGCCCCCCCCCCCCCCCCCCCCCCCCACTGCTGCTGGACACTGGATGCGGGAATGTCCCAAAAAACCAAGACGTTCCTGTGATAAGGTGGACATTTGGGAGGTATGTATTTTATAGTCTACCACTGTAACTTTTGTAGTGCCCAGCGATGGCTGCATCCTTTGTAATACAATTTTGCTCCATATATAAAGTGCTTTTAGTCCTTTCAAAAAAAAAGGAGTACATTAAATTATTATTATTATTATTAATATTATTATTATTATTAGAGATGAGCAGGTCCGGATCTCCGGGATCCGACAGATCCGAATATGGTGATCCGAGTCAGGATCCAAGCCGGCTCGGGAGTTCCTGCCTGAATTCAGGACCGAAAACGAGGCAAAACGTCATCATCGCGCTGTCGCATTCTCGCGGGATCTGGATTCTATATAAGACGCACGCGCGCCCCGCCATCTTCACTCCATTATAGGAGAGGGAAGAGGGTTGTTGGGATCTGTGCTCCGTGCTCCGTGCCCTGTGCTGTGATTTATTTAGTGACTGATTTTTTTATTTTGTAGTAAACTAGGTGCTGCTGTGCTCAGACGCAGGGGCTGTACAGGGGCTGTGTCCACTGTCCAGGGGCTGTGTCCACTGTCCAGGGGCTGTGTCCAGTGTCCAGGGGCTGTGTCCATTGTCCAGGGACTGTGTCCAGGGTGACAGGCTGTATCCAGTGTCCAGTGTATCGGGCTGTGTCCAGTGTGAGGGCATTTATATCTAGTGTCTAGTGTGACGGGCTGTGTCCAGTTTCCAGGGGCAGTGTCCAGTGTGACGGCTGTGTCCAGTGTACAGGAGCTGTGTCCAGGGGCGGTGTCCAGAGGCTGTGTCCATTGTCCAGGGGCTGTGTCCAGGGCCTGTGTCCAGGGGCAGTGTCCAGTGTGACGGCTGTGTCCGGTGTACAGGAGCTGTGTCCAGAGGCTATGTCCATTGTCCAGGGGCTGTGTCCAGGGGCTGTGTCCAGGCTGACGGGCTGTGTCCAGGGGCAGTGTCCAGGGGATGTGTCCATTGTGACAGTCTGTGTCCAGTGTAAAGTAAGAAAAATAAATAAAAGTAATAAATAAAATAACACATTTTTGGAGGATGATGGAGGAGGAAATAGTGGGAGATCAGCAACCTGATAGAAGTGCTGAAGCTGCTACCACCAGTCATGACAAGCATAGGCGAATCTAGAATTATGGTAATGGGTGGTCCCAGATCCAGTCACAACAGGAGGGGGACCTTTGCGCGGCGTAGCCGTGCGTCAAAAAGGGGGCGTGGCCTCATGGGAAGGAGGCGTGGCATCACAAAAGGGGTGTGGTATTACACTTTAGACCATACAAAGTAATGCCCATTACACATTTTAGCAAACTCTGTAATACCCATTACACATAAAGCCACACGCCGTAATGCCAATTACACATAAGGCCACAAACCGTAATGCCCATTACATATTTGCCACATAAGTGCTGCTTACCTACGTGCTCTTTGCTAGGGGGTTCTTGCTTGATGGCACCATAGTACCCATTACACATGATGCCGCACACCATAGTACCCATTACACATGATGCCGCACACCATAGTACCCATTACACATGATGCCGCGCACCATAGTACCCATTACACATGATGCCGCGCACCATAGTACCCATTACACATGATGCTGCACACATAATGCCGCTTACACATGATGCTGCACACCTTAATGCCCCTTACACATTAAGCCACACATTATGCGTAATGCCCCCACATACCGCCACTTGTAGCATCCCTTAAGCAATGCCCCCAAAAGTGCCACTTACTGTAAATTTTTCTATGAGCCTTCGCTGCTGCTGCAGGGAGAGATGGAGAGCGGTGCAGCTGCTTCTATGGGGAGAGGAGCAGAGCACAGCGCAAAGCACGCTCCCACTCCCCTCCTGGTGTCCCCTCTAGCCGAGTGGACATTTGAAATATTGTGCACGCTGTTGTTGTGCTTGACGTCGGGGGAGCACGCTGGGGGCCCGGAACCACAAGATGAAAGGGGGGGCGGGCTGAGGTGAAAGCAGGGAGACGAATTGGAGCGGAAGCTGCAGGGGTGACAGTCATTCACAGCTAGGCAGATTCAAAGCACTGCAGGTCATGGCTGTTTGAAATAATACCCCTTTCACAGAAAATGCAGGGATTTACCCGGGAATATGGTGCCAGGATCATGCAGGGACATTCCCAGGCTGACCACCTATAAACACCAGCCTAGTCCATGCATTTTCTGGTGTGAGGGGGAGAGACAACCACTCCCCTCTCCCTACCCCCCTTTAACCAACCAGCTATATCTTCAGAACCAACTGACCAATTTACATGAGACCAGTATCATATTAAAGAACTTTAGAGTTGGCTTCGAATGATTTTGGTCCCGTAAAAATGGGCTGCCCTCAAAGAACATAAACAGTCATGAAATTGCATTTAAGAAATAAAAAAAAAAAAAAACGGTTTAACCTCAATATCCCTGGAACCAATTAACCCATATGGATCCAGCCTAGTATCAGATTGAAGGCCCAGCGATTTGGGTTCGACTGAGATCAACCTCGAGCTTCAGTGATGCCGAAGGGGGAACCGGCAGCCGTTGAACTGGGTGGGGGTCGGAATTAGCGGGTCCCATGTTATCCTATAGGGAAAACGTTCCAGGTTTGCCTGGCAGTATCTCCGGTTCCCAGGGGGCTAGAGACACGGGGCTGGGCTCGTTGGAAAGCCCTATCCCTCAGCTACAAAATGGGTGGTCCTGTGCACCCCCGGATCACCCCCTAGATTCGCCTATGATGACAAGGCTGATACCTCTTTGTACTTTTTGCTCCTTGGAGCATTTCTCTTTTTTGGGGGTAATTTATTAAACTGCCACCCTGTCTGCCCCTGCAGTGCCGCTCTGCTTCCAAGATGTGCCAGGTTGGAAGTGTAAGGTCCACATGTATGTGATGCCCACTGCTGTCGCTTAGCTCAGTCATCCAGCTACCTCGGTATAACCTTTTTGGCCCAACTACAGTAAATAAAAACAATTTTGTGAGCTGTGAAGTGATCAAAATTGACTAGAAATGAGTGGAAACTAATGTTATTGAGGCTAATAATATTTTAGGGGCAAAAACAGGCCCAAATTATGTTATTTTAGCCATTTTTAGCATTTTTTTCATAAAAATACAGATCTAAAACCAAAACCCGAAAAAGTGGCCGCCGCACATCTCTAGTTATTATACATACTGGGTTTTTCTTGCTGAAAGCCATTTATTAGAAAATTTAATATGGAAATATCTGATTCCAGTGCACCCTCTTGTGGCAAGAGGGAAAGATGCAGATGATGAAAAAACAGGAGCTGAGAAGTTGAGACAATAGAAAAATAGAACCTTTATGAACCATTTGTTCTTCGTAAGATTATTTATATGCCTTTCCCAAGCAAGTTAGAATAGCACTACTACCTTAAGCCCGTACACATATGGGCTGATGTGTTGTACTAAGCGATAGTTTCCATTATATTAAAAATGGCACTATAATGGAAACTACTGAGGAAGAGATGGATCTAGGTGTCACTATTTCAGGGGACTTAAAAGCAGGTAGGCAATGTAACAAAGCAATGAAGAAGGTAAGTCAGATGCTTGGTTGCATAGGGAGAGGTATCAGCAGTAGAAAGAAAGAAGTAATAATGCCACTGTATAGGTCATTGGTACGACCTCACCTAGAGTATTGTGTTCAGTTCTGGAGGCCATATCTCCAGAAGGATATAAATACATTAGAGACTGTACAAAGAAGAGCAACTAAAATGGTGCATGGCCTACATCACAAAACGTACCAGGAAAGACTAAAAGATCTTAATATGTATACTTTAGAGCAGAGAAGGGAAAGGGGGGACATGATAGAAACTTTCAAATATATCAAGGTTTTAACAAGGTACAGGTGGGAGACATTCTTCACAGGAAGAGGAGCAACAGAACACGAGGACATGCACTGAAACTAGAGGGAGGAAGATTCAGGGGAAATGTGAGGAAGAATTACTTCACAGAAAGAGTAGTAGATAAGTGGAATAGCCTACCATCAGAGGTGGTAGACGCAAATACAGTAGTACAATTTAAACATGCTTGGGATAAGCATATTGATATCCTTACAAAAAAATAAGGATCAAATATGGTTTGAGGTAACATGTTTAAAAAAAGGGGCAGACTAGATGGGCCAAGTGGTTCTTATCTGCTGTCAAATTCTATGTTTCTATGTTTCTATCTAATTAGAACACATTGCCCTAGACACAGGGCTGGATTATATTGGGGGCACAAGGGGTCAGTACCCTTGGGCCTCCTCTAGTTAAGGGTCCCCTGTGGTTGGTATGTATTTTTTTTTAAATATATATATATTATATTATATTCTTTTTTAGCTAAATGCTTTGTGTATGGCAGTGGGGTAGTGCTTCACCTATCAGCCAATGTAAAAAAGGTTAATGGTGCTGAGCATCGGGAGCCAAGGCACACTGATTGCACAAGTGTGCAGTGCATTACTGGGAGTTGACTAAGTCCCATGACACTTTGCACCAGAGGGCAGAGGCTGAGACAATTCTATTGAGGTCTGATTGGTGGAGCTAATTACATGCTTCTGGAGAACAGCAGCAGCCTAGTCATGGGAGGGTTTTTAATCATATTCAGCACTGGAACTGTGAGGTCTCCTACAAAGTAATGTGCAGAGGGACAAGCACAGGCTTTTCATGTGGTATGTATGTGTGTATATATGTATATGTATGTGTATATATGTATATGTATGTGTATATATATATATATATATATATATATATATATATATATACACACTCCAAGATACGCATGACAACTGCCCGGGTGCTGCACTCAAAGAAATGGTTCTATCCTTGAAAACGGAGTAAAATCCGAAATGTTGGAGCTGATTGCACCCTGAGTAGTCATTTTTGTGAAGTCCAAAGGAGTGCCACTTTCCACACATATATATATATTTATATTTATATTCCCTGCAGTTACCCACTGACCAAGTTTATACTGCCTTTACTAGAGCCGGCACTAGCATAAATGACGCCCTAGGCAAGATTTTGGCTGGTGCCCCCTAGCACCGCCACTAGTTCCGCCTCTGACCCTGCTCCCCTTTCCCAGCACCATCAACCCTCATCATAGCAGTCATCATTTTGGTGCTCCTACCCGCAATATTTTAAATAGAAACAGTGCACACATTCGGTGCGCAGCCCAAACAGGGGTGTATTCTTGCTGGGAAGGGGCATGGCCACACAATAGTACCCCCAATTCAAGTTATGCCACACACTAGTGCAACTTAATTCACATTATATCATGCGATGGTGTCCCTTATTCACGTTACATCACACAGTAGTACCACTTTACCTTATATACATTACTCCTCACATTATTCACATTATACCCTTAGAAAAAATCCTGAGAACTTATTGTATTTTAAGCACCCTCCATTGCCACACTGCAACCCAGCACAAAGTAGTGTGTGCTGGGCAGAGGAGAAGAGCTGCAGCTGCTGCTGTCACTTAAGGGGAGGGGGCATGGGGCCCCCACGGGGCCCTTCCATCAGACTTTGGCCTGGGTAATTTGAACCCAATACCCCTTTCTCTCGGCACCCCTGATAATACCACACAGTAATGCCCCTTACACATGACACACATTAATAATGTCCTTATAACCATAATGCCCCTTATACATTATGCCAACCTTTATTAATGCCCTTCATACACATAATGACACCCATAATGCCCCTTACAAATATGTTGCACATTATTAATGCCGAACACTATTGCACAACCAACCCACCCGCAGACAGCACTCGCACAGCTGCTAACACTATGACCTCTGCCTCTGCTTGGATACAGATGTTTCCTCATACATCTTGCCTCATATGCAGCTCCTGGCCAGTTCTGCTAACGTTGGGTGCCTTTTTTGCTGAAAATGTGTCTTATTTGCATTGTTATGTGACCAGGACACACAAGGAGGTTCCGATGATTAAAATGATATGTGGCATGAATATATTCTTTGTGTGACTGTGGATGTACCTGAATACGGAATGCTATGTTACAATGATTTCCATGAATACACTATTTCATATTGAGATACAGCCTCACTCACACACCGAATATAGGCATGCTGCATATCATTTTAATCAGCAGAAGCTGCTGGTGTCCCTAGGCATTCCAAATGCCCAATCTTTTTCTAATCACGGCACCCTAGAGTATCAGGATTTTTCCAAGGCACCCCTAGGCCCCAAAAAATATTTATCAAATGAAATAGATTGTGTTTATATGTGCTTCTTAGGTTTAGTTATGAGGTAAATTGCTTCTGATTGTACACATTTTATGATTGTCAGCCACCAGCACTGGTTTTGTCCAGAAATAATTGATCATAAATAATTTGAATTGGTCCTGGATGACCAACCCGAGGCACCCCTGCAAGTGTCCTGAGGCACCCCAGGGAGCCTAGGCGCACAGTTTGGGAACCACTGCCCTAGGTAATTGCTTAGTTTGCCTATGCCTAATGCCGGCTCTGGCCATTATTCTGTGTTTTGACAGTGTAATATTCTCCCATGCAGTTTGCGGCCAGTAATGACAAGTGCAAGGGGGCCCCCCTGTTTAAAGTGCCCTGGGCCCCCCGAAGGCTTAATCTGGCACTGCCTAGACACAGGTTGCAATGTGTGCAGACTGATCAGTACTATCCAGCACCAGAGCCGCTGACCTTTGACTTCAGAGAGGCAGTGACCCTGGTGAACTCACATCCCCATCAGCGCTATGTACTCATTTCATATCAGGCAGGTGCGCTGGGCCAGCTCCTGCCTGTCACAGCAGCTGCGGCGTGACTAGCCTGTGGGGGGGGGGGGGGGCACTTGCTGGGACATCCTCACTGCTGTGACTGAGTCTGCACTCAGCGGCTCGGGTGCAAATGCATTCTTTAGCACATGCTAGGCAATCTAATTAGATCTTGCCTCAGGGTTGCCTACTTTCTGGCTGCAAGTTCAGCCGACGGGACGGGAAAAGGGTGGTATGGGCTGGGATCACCATGTTATGTCATGTTTGGGGGCATGGCTCCCTCTCCTGAGGCCACACTTGCTTCTGAGGCTGCTCCCACTCAGCCTCACCATCATTCAGGGGTGTACACAAAGAGCAATCATTGCTTAATTTCTAAGTGATCTAGACCAGGGCTGGGCAACACCGGCCCTCCAGATGTTGTTGAACTACACATCCCAGCATGCCTTGCATCAGTTTCAGCATGGCCACATAGCAAAACTAATGCAAAGCATCCTGGGATGTGTAGTTCATTAACATCTGGAGGGCCGGTGTTGCCCAGCCCTGGTCTAGACATATTGCTTGACAAACTGGCAAAATTCACCCTTTAGCCTCTACCACCTCTGATGGTAAGCTATTCCACTTATACCCCTTTCAGACTGCAAATAGCAGGTCGCACCTGGTATTAGGGCACAGGGGCAGGGCGGAGCGGCAGCACATCCTCAGGGGAGGGGAGGAGGCAGCACTTGGAGCTGACAGCGCTGCCTCCTCCATAGTGTGAATGAGACCCGGGTCGCTCAACTCAGGTTACTCGTTAACTGCATGTGACCAGCATTGAAATCCCGGGTTGCTCGACCAGTGGTGGCACTTACACACTGCACCTTGACCCAGGTTGGTGTCAATGGCAATAACCCGGTTGAGAGTGAGATCTGAAAGGGGTATTACCAACTACCTTTTCTGCAAAGTAATTTTTTCTTAATTTCCCCTGAAACTGTCTCCCCCAAATTTCTTCCTTTGAAGAATGTTTCCGTGCTGTACTTTGTTAATACCCATGGTATATTTGAAATATTCTATCCTGTCACTCCTTTAATTTGTGTGCTCTAAACCAGTGGTTCTCAAACTGTGGGTCCTGACCCCAAAGTGGGTCGCGACCTTCTCAGCATGGGGACGTGACTCGATGTTACTGACCATCAGGCTGATGACTTTTCTGACATCAGTTGGTGGTTCAAGGAGTCTGAATTTTTGTTTTAATTGTCTGTTACTTCAGGCTCCTCCCATCATTTTGTGCCTCCACAATGCTGCCATGCATGTGCGGTCTGCTGACTACACATGTGATGTGATGATCTTCTGCAGTAACTTGCTGGGGTCATGTAATTATTTTTAAATCTACTTTGATCAGTCAAAATAGCTCTTGTACTGTACATGTCATTTTTTTTATTTTCCTTGGTTAAATGCACTGTATGCTCATTGCTGTGCTAATCAGATGCACAAGCAGCTTCTGCTGATTAACAGCTTGACTATATTCTGTTTGTAATTGTGACTGTATATGCATTAAAAAAAAATCTGCTACAGTGTTTTCCAGCCAAACAGTGGGCCTTATTCTAGTTAACTTTCTGACAAAATCATTCTCAGATGGACAAAACCATGTGCACTGCAGGTGGGGCAGATGTAACTTGTGCAGAGAGAATTAGATTTGGGTGGGGTTTTACTGCAAAGTGAGATCTATATTGCAGTGTAAAAATAGAGCAGCCAGTATTTACCCTGCACAGAAACAAATTAACTCACCCAAATCTAATTCTCTCTGCACAAGTAACATCTGCCCCCCTGCAGTGCACATGGTTTTGTCCATCTAAGAAGGATTTTGTCAGAAAGAGTGAACTAGAATAAGTCCCAGTGTAACATTACGGTATGCACATACAGTCTCAATTACACACAATAAATAGGCAAGCTGCATATCATTTTTAATCAGCAGAAGCTGATTGTGTTTCTCATGAAATGTACAGCAAATGGACTATTTTGACAGAAGTAGATTTTGCATTCTTACGATTAGAATTTTTTTTTTTAATATTTATTTGTTACAAATGTGCTCTACTTTTATATTTGTAAGTGACTTTAAATATTGCCGAATACAACCTAATCAAACAAACCAGCTCTAAATATGTCAGACTCCCAAACTCGGCTCCCAATAAATCGGCTGAGTTGAAAGTTTAACATGGTATAAATATCTGGATCCCCTTTTTTGCAGCCGCTCTTATACAGAAATGAAAGCTTCTGACTTTTAGAGAACTTGGACACTATTACATTAGTCCATTTTTGCGTAAAAATCAGACATTTAAAAAAACTGAACCAAAATCAGCTTCCATTACATCCCGGCAAAGGTCTCCATAACTGGACATGATACTCTAGATGAGGCCTTACCAATGACCTATACATATAATACCATTATTATATCTTTCTTTCCGCTACTGATTCCTCTCCCTATGCAACCAAGCATCTGACTTGCTTTTCTCATTGCTTTGTTGCAGTGCTTCCCTGTCTTTATGTAACTTGAAAAAATGACTTCTAAATCCCTTTTCTCTTCAGTAGTTTGCATTATAGTACCCATAATATTTTATTTAGCCTTTGGGTTTTTGAGACCCAAGTGCATGATTTAGCATTTTTTAGAATTAAGCTGTAGCTGCCACATTCTTGACCATTCCTTCAGTCTACCTAGATCATAGTAACATAGTTGATGAGGTTGAAAAAAGACATTAGTCCATATGGGTCAACATATATTAGCTCTCCTGGGGTGCACCGCTCATGTCTATAAATTACCCAGATGAAGTAATTACCTATCTGTTTAAACAAGAACCCCCCATTTTTCTCACTGGGTCCGATAATATACTTATATATGTCTAACCCTTTCTTAAATGTTTTAATTGAGTCTGTCATTTTAACCTTATCTGGCAGAGTATTCCATATCTTAACTGTCCATACTGAAAAGAACCCCTTCCTTCTCTGGGGGTGAAACTTCCTCTCCTCTTATCTTCTGTGTGTCCTGTGAACAGATCCCATGGTAAACAGTTCACCTAATAATTCTTTGTATTGACCCTTAATGTATTTGTATAAATTAATGATATCTCCTCTTAGATGTCTTTTTTAATGAAAACATGCCTAACCTCCAGCCTAGCCTTTCCTCATAATCTAATAACTTGAAACACTTAGTCATTTTTGTTGCTCTTCTCTGAACCAAGTTCAAGTTCCAACATGTCTTTTGTATGGAGAGGTGCCAAGAACTCTATGCTGTATTCTAGATGAGGTTGTACCGATGATTTATATAGCGGCAAGATTACAATGTCTTTCCTTGACTCTATAAGCCTTTCTGTATGCATGCTTATACCTTATTGGTCTTTACTGCTGCTCCTTGACATTGAGCACTGTAGCTAAGTCTGCTGTAAATGAGCAACCCCAAGTCATTCTCCATTAATGATTTCCCTACATTTACCCCATTTGATTTATAAATTGTACACTTGTTTTTCTTTCCTAAATGCATAACCTTACATTTATCTTTGTTAAACCCCCATCTTCAGGGCCGGTGCAAGGCACCGGAGCGCCCCAGGCGAGTCGGGGTGGGGGCTCCCCGGTGCCGGGGGAGGGGGGGGGGTATCTGTCCTGCGGCGCTTTGTATTTAAAGCTGGCTGAATCTCAGCCAATCAGCGTGCGGACAGGGTTTTCACAACAGAAGCGCTTCCGCATAGCCCGGCGGATAGCGCTCGTTATTTCTTATTGACTGCAGGGACCCCTCGCTGCCTCCGCCGCCAGCTTTAAATACACAGCGCCGCAGGACAGGTACCCCCGCGGCCCGGGGGGCAAAATGCCGCCCTCCAGTGGCCGGCCCTGCCCATCTTCCATTTTGCTGAGCAATCCTCCAGTTTATTTAAGTCGATCTGGAGAGAGAATACATCCTAATCTGAATATATTACCTTACACGGTTTAGTGTTATCTTAAAAAATGCCGTTTTCTCACCAGACCATTGCCTAGGTAATTAATAAAAATAAAATATTTAGCCCACTTTGAAAATGTTCCATTTACCACTACTCTTTGGGCCTTATTCTGGTTAGGTCGGTGAAACGTACGTACGGTCCGTCTCACCGTGCGTTTCCTGTACGCTCATGGTGAGCGAAAGTCCGCCCACAGAACAGCCGCACACGGACGGTCGCAGACACCGACAATGGGGAGTGGCGTACACTTGAGCGTACGCCACCGTGTATGGACGGATCTCCCTCTTAGCCACCGATACCTGGCGTACATCAGAGCGTACGCCAAAGTGCACGGACAGATCTCGTCCGTTTTCACACCGACACCTTCGGTATAACTGAGCGGACGCCACAGTGCAAGTAGAAATTGAGTCCAAAAACATCATTGTTGCTCTTAGAAGTGGTTTATGTGTATTTTTCCTAAGAAAAAACTGGTATGTTGTGTTACAGTGAAAAAGTTGACACATGTCGACTTCTGTGAATTGAGTGTCCTGCTTTTTAAAGTATACAAAAACACTTTCTGAATGGGTGTAGATGGTTATAAAATAACTACCTTGACATATACTGTATAAGCAGGTCTTAGAATGAATATTACCTAAAATTAAACCAACCTTTACATGTTGAGAAGTGTAGAAAGATAAGGTTCCAATGTGTTTGAGGGCTGTGTGTGGCTTGCAGGCAGTACTGGAGGGCGGTACTGAGCCGCTGAGGTACCATAAAGAGGTACCCGAAAGCAGGGAGCGGGGAGCAGGTAAGTCTGTGTGATCCATCCTCCCTCTCCCCTCTCCTATCCCGCCCGTGGCATGGTCCCTGCTCCCCCCCGCGCCGCGCGCCGCCCGCTCCCCGCTCCCCGCTGGGGGGATTTGAGCGTGGCACCACCTATGCTCCAGGGGGGGGAGGGGGGAGTATCGCCCGCCGCACCCCCTCCCCCCCCCCCGTGCCGCAGTATCGTCCGCACCCGCCCCCCCCCCGGCGGGCGGACGGGCGGCGCAGGGTTTTTTGCCTGGGGCGGGCGGGGGGCTTGCACCGGCCCTGCTTGCAGGTAGTGAAATAATGATTTTCACTTAATAGGCTGCAGCATTGCTTATTACATTCAGGTGTATGTGTTTGACTAGTAATCTGCGTTAATTAGCAGACCCAGGCGTCCGCTCTCATATGGTATCTCTAGGGATGTTCTGGAGCTATCTTTGGCGTCCGCCTGTTTTTGGTACAAAATGCACGGTGCGTTCGCCGATCGAGGCGGTTGTGGCACCATGCATTTTGTGTGCACACCCCCGTGTACGCCCATGTCTACGCCCAGTTTCCCTCATTATTCCGGCCGCCCACAATGACCGTGTTCTTGCTGACAGGTTTTTTCGCACGGAGAGACCAGTCCGTGAGCGGTGTGCGGTCGCCGCACATGCGAATTGTGAAAGCTACGCATGCGCAGATGGAAAAAAAATGATCCGCCCGTATACAGTCCCCCACCGTACCAAACAGAATACATCCATTACCAAACCCCTTACAGAATAAACACCGTACCAAACAGAATAAACACCTTACCAAACAGAATAAACTCCAGCCAATTTTTGACAAAAGTACAAATTTTCTTTCCTAGACCCAGTTCTGTATTTTGTAGATAAACCTCATGTGAGGCACTGTATCAAACGCCTTAGCAAAATCTAAGCAGACCATATCTATTGCATTGCCATGTTCTAACTCATTAAGTTAGATTGACATGACCTATCCCATAAAAATCCATGCTGATTTCCACTTATAATGCTATTGCACACCAAGTCTCCTGAATGATATCCCTTAATATACCCTCCAGTAATTTATCCACTATTGTTGTCAGACTTACCGGTCTGTAATTTCCAGTAAGTTACTTCCCTTTTTAATTTATGGCACCACATGTGTCCCTCGGAACCATGCCTGATACAATCTGCCAAGATTAAGAATAATGGCTTATTTCTAAACTCAATTCCATTAGAACCCTTGGGTTTAAATTCATCCCAATTGCCTGGAGGCAAGTTGGACTTTGGTACCCCCAGCCACATACACAAACACCGTGACCTAAAAAATAAAGGGCTCCAGCTATGCTGTGTAAGAATGGCTGGTGATCAGGGTCAGACTCATGAGCATTCAGAAAAAGCGTTCTCCGGAGCATCCTATCTCACAGACCAGCATGCAGGTGCCCCATCAGGGCTTGGAGCCCGGAGGCTGGTGCCTCCATTGCCTCTGGAAGTTACGCCACTGAACTTAACTGTCGTCTGTTCTTTTCTCCTTCTGTAGTCAATACTGAGCAAGAGTAATTTTTTTGATGATCTGCTATTGTCTAGTCTCTCGCCAGTAAATTCCATTTGATTTTCTCCTTTTACATATATACTATAATTGTACCCCCTTTATCTACTGACTCTGCCATTTTCTCCTCCGCTTCTGCTTTTGCATGCCTAATCACCTTCTTATCCCTCTATGTTGTTATTATTTTGAATCTGTTTTTATTTCCTAAAGGCCATCTTTTTTGCTTTAACACTAGCTGATCTCTCTGTTGTAAACTACATTGGCTTACATTTTCTGGTGCTTTTATTAACCCTTTTGATACAAAGGTCCTGTGCTTTACTGTTGCACTTTTTAGTGTTTAGTCCCACTTCTCCTGCACTCCTTTCAAGGTCGTCCAATCCACCAAGTAGTCGCTTAAAATACTCAACATTTTTGTCAGCCTTCCTAATATCCAATACCTGTGTTTTTGTGTGACAGGAATTGGACCCTGTCTTTATACTAAACCATATTCCCCCATTTATGTCTGATATCCTGTCACCATTTGTTACCATTAAATCTAATATAGAGTTTTTGAGAGTGGGCTTTCCTATAAATTGTTTTGAGGGATGTTCCTTGTAAGGAATTTAGAAATTTGCCACTTGTAGCTTAGCTAAATTTTCATCACGTAGATGAAAGTCTGACATAATTATGACCTATCCCTTTAAGGCAATTTTAGTGATATCCTACAATAGGTTTCTTTCCAAAACCTGCCCCTAGCTCTGTTGTTTGTAGATCACCCCAGTGAGAATTGTGTCCTTATATGATTCCCCTAAGGGCCTTAAATTTGTCTTAAATTTTTTATAGTAAAGTGGCATTTATGGTTTTTTTCACATACATAGGTACTCCCCTCCGATTCAGCCCCTTCTGTCCTTCATATATAAATTGTATCCTATGTCCTAGTCATGATTCTCATTGTACCATTTCTCAATATTAGCCACAATATCTATATCAGGGCTTAAAGTGGTCCTGGATATGTGGTGGTACTCATTTGACTTGACAGAGACCTCTCCGACCCGCCCCCTTCCTCCCTTTGGCAGAGCCAACTGCCAACTACAAAATTTGTGCACAACCTAGCATACTTTATAAAGGGACAATGGTCGCACAAGGGAGGGGTGTAGTCACATAATAGTATTCCCAATTCAGATTATGCCACACAGTAGCACAAACATATTCACATTACACCACATGTAGTGCCAATGATTCGGGTGTGGATCAGTTGGTCACCAGCAAGTTGTTACACAGTCATTAGGTCAACACCATTAGGTCGACATGCATTTAGGTCGACATGTGTCTAGGTCAACATGCAGGAAGGTCGACATGAGTCTAGGTCAGGGTCCGGCAACTGGCGGACCGCGGTCCATCTCCGGACCGCAGAAGCCAGAGCTCCGGACCTCACAGGATTTCGCCAAATATGCCAGGGGCAGGAGACGTGACGTCTCCTTCCCCTGACTAGCGAGCATCCTTTCTCCCTCGGCCAGCAGGGGACACTGCAGAGTCATGACGTATGGGGATAGAGTTGGTGCTGTGGAGTCGGCACTTTAAGATGCTTTTGAAGTGGCTGGCTCCTCCCCCCTCTATCCCCACCAAGCCCCAGTCTTAGTAAAAGTGCCCGATGGAGTCGGTCACTACGTGTGAGTCTCCTTAGGGAGACTCAATTTTTTTCTTATAATTTTTCTTTAAACTTTTAATTTTTACTGAGGACAGGCATCTGCCTGCTACGTGGGACCTGGAGGGGTCCGGTCGACACTGCACGCAGTGTTTCCTCCGGTACCCAGGCCACCAGAGCCACCGCTCTGGGGATCCGTAGCGGCTGCACGCAGCTTAGCAGGACGGGTCCAAGGCTTATCCCCCATACTCCAGGAGCTGCCTACGGGTAAGCGTCGCTGAGCGCCATTAGCAGGGGGCCGGCTGTAGTGAGCGCGTCAGCCGCGACGGAGACGGAGACAGCCGCAGCGTACAGTGCTCGCGGCGGTCTCCATTACTGCTAACTTTAAAATTGGCGCCATTGATTCAGCGCGGGAAGGACACGCCAGAAGGGAGGAGGAGTTTACTCTCCTTCTCTCCGGCGGCGCCATTGTTACCAGCAGCAAGTCTCCTGCACGCTGTGCATTGTGACCGGCAGCACCTGGCTTTCCAGCATCTGCGACTGTCAGCGCTCTCCCTGACGATCACAGGGACACTGTGAGTCTTAGGGGGTGAATTTGGGGCGCCATTATATATATATTGGCAGCCTTTATTGGGAGGGTTGTGGCTCCTCTCTTCCTATCGAAGCACAAGCCTCAGCTATCCTTCAGCTGTCCTGTATTTGCTATTTCTGTGTGAGTGTGTGTTACTTGTTATACACTGTTTGTCATGGCTGACAGGACCACTTCTTCTAAAGCAGCCCAAAAGGTTTACACCTGTAAGACTTGTAAAGGTCAATACACTCAACATGTTAAGGGAGTATCCCTCTGTGAGTCATGCTATGCCTCTAAGCAGGGAAACAGTGTAAGCCAGTCACCTTTACCTCAGTCCCCCTTACAGTCCCCAGAGGCTTTGCAGGCTATTCTGGCTAACCTCACAGCCGAGCTAGCGGCATCAAAAAGGGACAGGGAGGTTTTTCAGTCCCAATTGACTCAAATCTCCTCCACAGTGGATTCCCTGCAGCAGTCTGTGACTGCCTCAGTACAGGTTAGGCCATCCTCTCCAGGAACTGGGAAAAGGAAGGCTACTTCAGTGGTTTTTGTCACAGATGATGATAACCAACCGGACCCTGACTACATAGACGAACCTTACCAGTATGTACCTACTGATGATATAGATGATCAGGATGCTCAGGGCATTGAGGGTCTCATAAGAGAGATCAGATCTACTCTTAATATTGCTGACTCGCCTATACCGCCTCAGGTATCTATTTTTGGCAGGGTTCAGAAACAGCCAATAACTTTTCCAGACTCTGAGGAATTAGATAACCCCTTAGTAAAAGTCTGGAAGACACCTGATAAGAAGTTTCAGATGTCGAAAAGATTTCATTCCTTATACCCATTTTCGGCTGAGTCGAGAGCTAAATGGGAGACTCCCCCCACTCCAGACGCCTCATTGTCACGTTTATCAAAGAAAACCACCCTCCCCATTCCGGGAGCGGTATCGCTTAAAGAAGCACCAGACAAACGTCTTGATAGTGCTCTCAAAAATATTTACACTACCGCAGGTGTTATATTACGTCCAGCTCTCGCCTCCTCATGGGTAGCCAGAGCAATGGAGACATGGGCCGCTGATTTGATTAGGGGCCTGGAACAGGATACTCCCAAGGAGGAATTACTATCCTTGGCAGAATGTATCAGGGACGCTTCTACCTATGTTGGGGAAGCAGCCTCTGATGTTTCCACATTAGCAGCAAAAGTTTCAGCTTCTGCCGTCCTGGCTAGACGCACTGTGTGGCTACGCTCTTGGCAGGCCGAACCGGAAATTAAAAAAGCGGTGGAAGCCCTCCCCTTCTCAGGAGATATGCTTTTCGGACCAGAATTGGACAAGCTCATTTCCCAGGCCACGGGGGGGAAGTCGACCTTTTTGCCCTCTTCAGCTCCTGCACCCAAGAGGCAATTTGTAAGTCCTTCCTTTCGGTCCTTTCGGGGTAATGCTGGCTTCAGGGGGAGAGCCAGAGGAGGTTTCTCTTCCTTCAGAGGCCGCCGAGGCAGAGGGGCCAGAGCCCCCCAGACCACTGCAAATCTCTCTCTCAATCCAAAGACCACAGACAAGCCAGTGGCATGACGGCCTACCGGCTCACTTGGGGGATCCCAAGGTGGGCGCCAGATTGTTACTGTTCGCGGAGGAATGGAGGTCTCATTGCACCGACGCGTGGGTTCTCCAGATTATCTCTCAGGGGTACAAACTGGAATTTGCCACACAACCTCAAAACAGGTTCTTCCCAATAGGCCTACCTCCATCGGTAGAGGCAGGTTTGAGCCTAGTTGGGGCCATACAAACCCTGCTCGAGGCGGGAGTAGTTATCCCGGTGCCTGCCCATCAGCAGTGCACGGGATACTATTCAAGCATTTTCGTGGTCCCAAAGCCAGACGGATCTGTCCGACCCATTTTAAATCTGAAACCCCTGAACGAATTTGTTATTTACCACAGATTCAAGATGGAATCAATTCGGTCAGTTATTGCATCCCTGGAGAAGGGAGAATTTCTCCTCTCTCTAGATATAAAGGACGCGTACCTGCACGTCCCAATCTGGGAACCTCATCAGCGATTCTTGAGATTCGCTCTACAGGATCGCCATTTCCAGTTCCAAAGACTACCCTTCGGACTTTCTTCCGCTCCTCGGGTTTTTACAAAAATAATGGCATGTATGACCAAGGCTCTTCGTCTGCAGGGGATAACTATTATCCCCTACTTAGACGACCTCCTCCTCAAAGCTCCAACTCGGGAAAAGCTGATGGCAGATGCCATGACAACTTGCAAGTTTTTAGTGAAAAATGGGTGGGTTGTGAACTTCAAAAAATCACAACTCAACCCATCACAACGCCTACAATTTCTGGGCCTCATATTGGACACAGTAGAGGAAAGGATCTTTCTTCCACCAGACAAGATCATAGCCCTACAAGCAAAGGTCAGACAGGTACTGCATCAGAAAAGACTCTCAGCACATCTGTGCACTCAACTCTTGGGTTTGATGGTAGCTGCGTTCGAGGCGGTCCCTTACGGTCGCTTCCATTCTCGAACTTTCCAAGAGAATCTACTATCACAATGGTCGGGCTCACACCTTCAAATTCACAAGCGCATCATCTTGTTTCAGAAGGCCCGCTCTTCCCTGCTTTGGTGGCTTCACACCCCAAACCTGCTTCAAGGACGCAGTTTCAGCCCTTGCACATGGACAGTGGTCACAACAGACGCCAGTCTCAAGGGCTGGGGAGCAGTCGCCCTAGGCCACAGGTTCCAAGGACGCTGGTCGCTGCAGGAGGCAAAGCTTCCAATCAATATCTTAGAACTACGAGCAATCAGACTAACTCTACTACAGGCTCACAGCCTGCTTCAAGGTCTACAGATCAGGATACAATCAGACAACGTGACCGCAGTCGCATATATAAACCGACAAGGGGGCACCAGGAGCAGGGCAGCCATGCGAGAGGTTCGTCCCATATTAGAATGGGCAGAAGCCCACTCCAGGGCCTTTTCAGCAATATTTATTCCGGGAGTAGAGAATTGGCAGGCGGACTATCTAAGCCGCCAAACGTTCCTTCCAGGGGAGTGGTCCCTTCACCCGGAGGTCTTCCATCAACTCACGCTTCGGTGGGGGACCCCCGACATAGACCTGATGGCCTCCAGATTGAATCATCGGGTCCCTCTCTACTGTGCCAGGTCCCTGGATCCAGGAGCGGTGGCAGTCGACGCCTTATCAATACCATGGCACTACCAACTGGTATACATTTTTCCACCCTTCCCGTTACTTCCAAGAGTTCTGAAGAAACTGAAAAGGGAAACAACAACAGCCATCTTAATTGCCCCGAACTGGCCGAGGAGGGCATGGTACTCGGATCTAAGACTAATGTCAATAGACAACCCGTGGTTCCTGCCTCAAAGAGAAGACTTACTTCTCCAAGGACCGTTCACCTTCCAAAACTTACGGCTTCTGCATTTAACGGCATGGTTGTTGAGGCAGAATTGCTGAAACGCAGAGGTATCCCATCCAGGGTTATTCCAACAATGCTCCATGCTAGGAAGAGTGTGACTTCGGCACATTACCACAGGATTTGGAAGTCCTACATTTCCTGGTGCGAAAGGCTTGGCTATCCTAAGGCGGTGTTTAGCCTACCTAGGTTACTAGAATTTCTCCAGGAAGGACTGGACAAAGGTCTTCGTTTAGCCTCTCTGAAAGTGCAACTAGCGGCGCTATCTGTCTTCTTTCACCGCAGGGTAGCGGTCATTCCAGAGATACAAACGTTCCTAAAGGGGGTGTTGAGGCTTCAACCTCCCTTCAGATCACCCACTGAGCCCTGGGACTTATCAGTGGTTTTGCGATACTTGCAATCAGACCTTTTTGAACCGTTAGACTCGGTACATCTAAAATATGTCACCTGGAAGACTGTTATGCTAGTTGCATTAGCTTCAGCGCGTCGTGTTTCGGAACTAGGGGCCTTATCATGTCGGGCTCCTTTCCTACAGTTCTTTACTGACAGGGCAGAATTAAGGACTAATAGTTCCTTTCTCCCTAAGGTGGTTTCTTCTTTTCACCTTAACCAGCCGATTATCATTCCAGCTTTCACTGAAGACTCTGCTTCCCTAGATGCTGTAAGGGCATTGCGAATATACTTGGAGAAAACGTCAGCATTGCGGAAGACTGATAGTCTTTTTATTCTCTATTGTCATGAACGCAGGGGATGGCCTGCGTCCAAAAGAACGTTGGCTCGTTGGATGTGCATCACCATTAAAGAGGCCTACAGACATGCAGACAGGAATGTCCCTTCAACAATTACGGCTCATTCAACAAGGTCGGTTAGCACATCATGGGCCCTGGCAAGAGGGGTTTCCCTCTCTCAGGTGTGCAGAGCTGCGACTTGGGCAAGTGCGAACACCTTTGCCCGGTTCTATAAATTCGACGCCTTTGCCAAGGCTGAAACATCCTTTGGCAGGGCTGTTCTGGGGGAATCTCAGCGCTCTCCCACCCGGGAGTAGTGCTTTGGTATTCTTCCCATACGTCATGACTCTGCAGTGTCCCCTGCTGGCCGAGGGAGAAATAAGGAATTTGGTACTCACCGATAATTCCCTTTCTCCAAGGCAGCAGGGGACACTGCACGCCCTCCCAGCGCTGTGTTCTGACCAGGTTATATAGGTTACTACATGTTCCTACAGGTTGGTCCTTCCTCAGGGGGACTCAGTTACTATGAGTATATCATTCATGTTGTTATTATGTTGGATGATTCTGTTATCTATACCTTACTTACTAACTCAGATCGTTCATCTGATTAAATATTACATGTTGTATGTTGTATATCCTCCTCCTTCTAGTTCTTCTTGACTTGTTTCTCTTCCTCTCTCGGTCACAGTTTTACTAAGACTGGGGCTTGGTGGGGATAGAGGGGGGAGGAGCCAGCCACTTCAAAAGCATCTTAAAGTGCCGACTCCACAGCACCAACTCTATCCCCATACGTCATGACTCTGCAGTGTCCCCTGCTGCCTTGGAGAAAGGGAATTATCGGTGAGTACCAAATTCCTTATATCGTGGCGCCTCACGTGGGCGGGGGCTGAAGATGCGGCCAGCGTCATTTAGAGACGCCACGCGCTACCCACCCGGCCGCCCTCCCGCCGGCAGAGTAAAGTAGCTGCCCGCCCTCCCGCCGGCAGAGTGAAGTAGTTGCCCGGCAGCCCTCCCTCCCGCTGAATGAAGGAGCTGCCTGGCCGCCCTCCCTCCCCCCACGCTGAGTGAAGGAGCTGCCCGGCCGCCCTCCCTCCCGCTGAATGAAGGAGCTGCCCGGCCGCCCTCCCTCCCCCCGCGCTGAGTGAAGGAGCTGCCTGACGCCGCACCCGTATGCAGACTTGGCATTTTTAAAAAGGTGAGCAGAATGTGCCTTCATTGTCCCTGTATTGCCAGCATTGTCCCTGTATTCATTACAGGGACAATGCTGGCAATACAGGGACAATGCTGGCAATACAGGGACAATGCTGGCCTGTATTGTCAGCATTGTCCCTGTATTGCCAGCAGTGTCCCCGTATTGCCAGCAGTGTCCCCGTATTGCCAGCAGTGTCCCCGTATTGCCAGCAGTGCCAGCATTGTGCCCGTATTGCCAGCATTGTGCCCGTATTGCCAGCAGTGTCCCCGTATTGCCAGCAGTGTCCCCGTATTGCCAGCAGTGTCCCTGTATTGCCAGCAGTGCCAGCATTGTGACTGTATTGCCAGCATTGTGCCCGTATTGCCAGCAGTGTCCCCGTATTGCCAGCAGTGTCCCCGTATTGCCAGCAGTGTATCCGTATTGCCAGCATTGTGACTGTATTGCCAGCATTGTGCCCGTATTGTCAGCGATGTGCCCGTATTGCCAGCAGTGTCCCCGTATTGGCAGCAGTGTCCCCATATTGGCAGCAGTGTGCCCGTATTGGCAGCAGTGTGCCCGTATTGGCAGCATTTTTTGGACCTCAACCAAAATCATTTTAAAATTCCGGACTCCATCAAAAATTACTTGCCTACCCCTGGTCTAGGTCAACATGGGTTAGGTTGACAGAGTCATAAGGTCGACAAGGCCATTAGGTTGACTGGGGTAAGGTCGACAGGGTCATTAGGTCGACATGGGTAAGGTTGACAGTGGAAAAGTCGACATGTTTTTTTTTTACCTTTATGTCTTCAGAGGCAACATAGACACTAAAATGTACCATCACATCCCCTAGCATGGCTCCCTGCGCTCGCTATGCTTCAGGCATGGTGCCTCGCAACGCTCGGCACAGTATTGTATTTTTCCACCATGCCCTAGTGGATGGTAGGGCATGAAATAACGCCTGTCGGCATATGTTGTTTCAACATATACACCGATATGCACCACCACGTCCCCTCGCATGGCTTGCTGCGCTCGCCATGCTTCAGGCATGGTGCATCACTACGCTCGGCACACTATTTTATTCTCCCACCACGCCATAGTGGACGGTAAGGCATGAAAAACTGCCTGTTTTAGCACATGTTGGCTCAAAAAAACAGTAAAAAAACCTCCATGTCGACCTAATGACCCTGCCGACCTAATCCATGTCAACCTAATAACCCTGTCGACCTAACCCATGTCGAAGTTATGTCCCTGTCAACCTAACCCATGTCAACCTTACGGCATGTTGACCTAAAGTCATGTCGATCTATCTGTATGTCGACCTAGTGGTGTCGACCTAATGCTTGTCAACCTACTTGGTGGTGACCCAATGACCGTATCTCTCTGATTCATATTACAACACAAAGCATTGTACCTTATTCATATTATGACAAAGTAGTGCCCCTTATTCAAGTTACATTACACAGTAGTACTCCTTATACATGTATGCCACATAGTAGTCACTTACTCATAAATCCCACAGTAGTATTGCTTTTATATATATATATATATATATATATATATATATGCCCACTGCAGAAGTAACCCTTACACAGAATATCCACAGTAAGTGCCCATTTTACAAATATCTGTCTCTGTCCCTCCAGCAGATTCCTCTCCTTTCTCCTTCACTTCAGCGGCGGTGACGGCATGATTTAACTTACGCTGTGCCAGAGAAGGTAGTTGCTGGGACAGACTTTTCTGTTGGAATTATTGTGCAGGGCTGTGGTGGAGATGGAACTCTTTTCCAGGTGGCCTGGTGTGCCATCTGAGTTTTTGGAAGCCTCCCAGTCATTCCAGGAGAGTAGACAAGTATGGGATACAATAATAAAAGTGTGCCAGAGTTAGATGCCCCAATAACTAGACATACAGTTCTCAATTAAAATACACAATTTATTAACTAAAAAAAACTCAGGTGAAAAATTAGACATTAAAAGCCAATGCGCAATATTAAAATAATATATTACAGGGATATTGGGCGTGATGTTTGGGATCTTCCAATGAAAATAGCTGACAAAGTAAATTGAATATTACCATCCAACTAACTATATTATCCGGGGAAAGGCGTTCAGCTGTTAAACTTCTTGCTGAAATCACCCATCCACTTTGCTATGACCTGTCCATTCTCCCACTGGCGTCCCTTGAATCATCTGGATCAATTCAATCTTGGGATACCTGCATGATCCCTAATTATTCCAGTATACAGAGAAAGATCGTCTAAACGGGAAGCTTGAGCCCTTGAAAACATTGGGCAACAGCAGGACTACTGTGTCAACAACTCTCTGGATACAAATAATTACCAGAAGAACCCAATTGGATGGTAATATTCCATTTAATTTGTCAGCTATTTTCATTGGAAGATCCCAAACATATATGATATATTCAGTGGCTGCTCCTGCTATTGGGCTGCAGCCCCTCCAGTTAAAATCACAACATCTCACCACCGGAGACACGGACAGATAGCACCAGAGCACCAAACACCCCACACCCCACAGAAGCCCGGAGAGGCAACACGTCAGGGGGCGGGAGCCCCCATTCCGGAAAACTCAGTGATTCGCGTAGTGTCACGAAATGCTGCGATCACATAATTTTAGCCCCGCCCCCTCTCCGCGGACCCACCTGGTCAATTACCAGAATGCGGGAGACTTGCCCACCTTCCTGGGGGGGACGGGAGGCGGACCCAATTTCCGGGAGGCTCCTGGCCATTCCGGAAGGGTAGCCAAGCCTGGATTTTGTTAGCAGAATCCCAGGTGTAATCAGCAGCACCTGGGATGTCCTGATTTAAGGCATACCTCCCAACAGTCCCAATTTTATCGGGACAGTCCCGATTGTCAGGGCCTGTCCCGCTGTCCCACCCGCGGGCGGCAGTGTCCCGCGGTGTGGGGGGGCTGTTGGGAGTCCCCCCTGTCAGCTGCTAAGCAGCGGGGAATAAACGCTGTGCGCATGCGCACAGCGTCTATTCCCGCAGCCAGGGGGCTGGGGGCATGGCTAGAGGCTCACAGAGCCTCTGGGTCATGCCCCCATAGCGGCAAAATGGGGACGTGGCCTTGCGGGGGATTCGCGAGTATAGACCACGCCCCAAATTAGGCCACGCCCCCGGGCAGCAGCAGTGTCCCGCCTGCTGACCTGCGGAAGTTGGGAGGTATGTTTAAGAGTCTCCTTGCTCTCGATGGTAGACTATCTACCTGAGTGATAGGCTGGGGGTTAGATCTAAGGACCATTGGAGCCTTTTAGGAGTCTGCTATGCCTGTATGCTACTGCCTGTGATACCAACTGTATATAAATATCACTTGCTATGCTGTACCTGCTGATGAGAATAAACTATCAAGTCGTCATCTGAGACCCTGTGTTTTGATCTTTGTCACAATAACTTTCCATTTCTTGTGATTCTTACTAATCACAGGGAGCATGGGGCTTAAGGGGGATTGATGAGAGACCAACAGTTTTACCAAGGGTCATCCTAATCTTCAAATGCTAAAGCACACACAATTGTGAATCATGTTTAGAAGTGTTAACAGTACTCGCAGTGCATACTGTTTATGAAGGTTGATATGCTCTTTATAATATATACTGGACTGGGTGACACTTGAAAAACACTGCTAACTTATTTAAATAGACCATTCGTATTCTGCAAAACATTGGGTCAGACTGGACTATATTGATTTCTGTATGTTGCATTGTGTTTTTTTGTGTGATATCTTCTTTAGTTGTTCTATCTGAAAGCAAAGAACAGTTAAGCCTTCAAGTAACTTTCAATACACTGCATATGCCTATAATTATCCCTGACGTTCGCTCTGCTGAGATGAGCTCTTAAATACAAAAATAAACCACCATATGACTTTTCTTGCTCTCCTCACTGGCTGTGGCTTCCAGCACCAAACGGGTTAACCAATGACCTCAACCCAGACTGCATTTCGCTGTTTGCAGTTTACATAAAGTAACCCTGACAACTATGCAAATGGAGAAATCTTAGGACGTCATATCTGACCAATCGCAGTGCAGGAAAGTGTCCTCATGGAATAGGGAGGCTATATAAGTGAAAGCAGGCAGTAGAACTGCTCATTACAGCATGAGAGTGCAGAAGAGGAAGTGGGTGGAGAATTGCAGAAACAAACTGACAACCACAAAGAACTGAAAACTTGAACTGCAGCGAAAGCCAGACAGAAAAGAACATGTACAGAGTTCCTGTTTCTTATCAGCTTTTCTAAGCAATGAGTGAAATACAAAATGAAATATATATATTTTTAACTAAGAACAAAGGGAAAAACATCAACTGGGCACCCAATTAAGCTGAATGCTGTTCGATAAAGGAATTGTGATCTGTCTTGTACAAACACACGTCACTGCCAGGAAGAGGCCTCACATGGACAACTGGCTAAAACATATTTGTGAGGAATAAATGAAAGAACTACCGCTACTGCTGAATTTCCAGACTTGGCAGCAACCTATTTAACTATTTCTCATCAGCACTGAGGCTTTCGGGAAGGGGAGCATTCCCCCTCATTTTATTCAAATACTGCCAGTGGATAATGGAAATACCTTTTTACCATGATGATTTGTTGAATTTATATCCAACTCCCATTTCTTATTCCACCACTGCCAGCACCATGATGAAGAAAAATTTGAATCTCAACCTAGGCGATCAAGTCGTGTCACATGAAAAGGGACACCAGCTTGAGGAGGATGGTATGCTCACCTCATCTGACTTGGGCCTTTTGAAACTGGCATCTCCTGAACTTGAGAGACTGATTATCCAATCAAATGGCTTGGTGACTACAACTCCTACAAGTAGCCAGTTTCTCTATCCTAAGATGCATAGTGATGAGCAGGAATTTGCAGATGGATTTGTTCAGGCATTGGAGGACCTACACAAACAAAATCAGCTGAGCAAAGGCATGAAAATAGGCTCAGTGGGTAGTGGTGGCACAGTTCATCCACCCTCGGATACTCCTGTTTATGTCAACCTTAACAGTTACTCCAGTGACGTCATGGGAAACACAATGCACTACTGTACAGACCCGGTGTACCCTCCTTTACCGGGCAGCATGGAACAGCAGCAGTCTAACTTCCACACACACAGACTGCATGCCTTGAAAGATGAGCCTCAAATCGTGCCAGAGGGGGCTAGTTTTGGAGAAAGTCCTCCACTATCTCCCATAGACATGGACAACCAGGAGAGGATCAAAGCAGAAAGGAAGAAGCTGAGAAATAGGATAGCAGCTTCCAAATGCAGAAAAAGAAAATTGGAACGGATTTCAAGGCTAGAAGAGAAAGTGAAGAGCCTTAAAACCCAGAACACAGATTTGGCTTCCACAGCTAGTTTACTAAGAGAGCAGGTGGCACATCTAAAGCAGAAGGTTATGAGTCATGTCAATAGTGGCTGCCAGCTTTTGCCTCACCACGTCCATGCATACTGATATAGCCTAAACATTTTTTTTTTAATGAGGGCTACATTGCAGAGGACATTTATCAAGTGTTAGGAGAAGGTTTGCTCTAATTTCATGGACATCACAATTACTGGGCTTTCTTTTTTTGCAATGAACGATACTCTTTGTCATCACACCATATAACTGAAACACGATCATAGTCAAAAAGGCTTTGCAATAATTTTGGGTGACATCATTAGTATGGACTTCATGGACTGTTCCCAGGACTCTTATGGTATGTACTTATGGGCAGTTACACCTCTACCCATGGTGTGTTGCTCTGCTTTGCATTCAATAGAAGGTGAACTGTACATACTTCAGAATAATAAACTACATAATCATTTTGAGAAACACATTGCTATTACTCACAGTAGTGAATTACAAACCAACAGGCCAGAAATGCTGCCATAAATCACCACACATTATATTCTATGCACCAATGTGCACTAATATGTATATACAACACCAGCATTTTTTTGATGCAATAGTGTTTTAAGCTGGTATTCTGGGGGAGAACTGTATTGTGCACTGCTTTATAAAAGTAAGCTATCTTTCCAAAAAGTGTAAATAATAACCATGCTGCAATTAAAGAGACTTTCCAGTGTTTTATTAGCAGATTATAAAGGATGAAATAGTGTCAGTATGATGTACTGGGCTTATATACTGTATGGGACCTGACAGGTGAAGATCTGCCAAAAATGTTTACAATACTGAGGAATAATTTTTAGAAGACTGTGATCCACTTTGGACTGGAAAAATCTTTCTTCATCTGGCCACTCCTGAACTAAATGTTGGAGCTTTGTAGTCTGCGTGGTTATACGATGTTTTCAAAATGTGCTCAGGCTTCTTAATTTGTAAGGTAAAATGTAAATAGATTTCACACAACTATTTTGTTTTGTTTATAAAGTTGTTTTTGCAAAATGTAAGTATACTTTATGCAGTTTTTGTTACAGTACATTCCAGTGATAATATTATACGGCACTATGTAATAAAGCTTTGTATTATGATTTTTGTTTCTGTGGTATTTTGATTTTTGATTCAGCATTTTAAAAATGAGGTTTAAGATTAGAGTATCTAAAATGAACAATGTATGGGTTACTGTGTTATTCAAGCTTAAATTGAGGGTGTGTAACGTTTTGAGCCCTCATTGTTCCTTACTAGGAGCAGCATATGTAGCACGCCCTTATACAGCTGTTGTTGAATTACAATTCCTATGGTGACATCAGACTAAAGTGTGCTGCTACAAATCAGATATAAGAAGCATAGAATGTGACGGCAGATAAGAACCACTTGGCCCAATCGAATCTGCCCTATACACATTTACACTCACACACACACACATAGCTAGGGTTATTATTAATTTTATTGTTGGGAGCCATAGGGAGAATATATAAATGCCACATATTTAGGCCTACGATGGGAATCAAACCCATGACACAGTGCTGTGAGCAGTAACGCTAACCATTACATCAGCCATACTGCCCCAGTGGCACAAAAAGCTGCTGCATGTTCTACAGAGGAGCATTTTGATTATTTTAGATGTAATTTGCCAAAAATACACCGAATCACTTTTTCGATCTGCCTGGAAATCCAGTATGTAAGTACTGATAATTAGTCCTCATGAAGGGGGTTATTCTGATTCACTCGGAAAGGCACAATCACTCTCTAATGGACAAAACCATGTGCACTGCAGGTGTGGCTGATGTAACATGTGCAGAGAGAGTAATGGTGTGTACAAACTTGTACAATGTGCATGAGATTTTGACTATATAGTCAAAATCTCATCTGGATCTCATGCAGATCGCACAGGTTTTAACCCTTTCGATCCCGATGCGCGCTCTTGTATCGCAGCCAGAAAGTCTTGGCTGCATAGACTATATAGTGCAGATCTGCACTATATAGTTTAAATTGTATGCGGATAGTCTAAATTGTAATATAGTCTAAATCACGCATGTCCAACGTTGGCCCTCCAGATGTTGTGAAACTACACATCCCAGCATGCTCTGCAATAGTTTTAGCATTCTCTAATAGCAAAACTGTGGCAAAGCATGCTGGGATTTGTAGTTTCACAACATCTGGAGGGCTAACGTTGGACATGCCTGGTCTAAATTGTACAAGTGTGTACACACCATTAGATTTGGGTCGGTGGTGTAAATTGATATCTATATTGCAGTGTAAAAATAAAGCAGCCAGTATTTACCCTGCACAGAAACAATAAAACACCCAAATCTAACTCATTAGGTCGAGAGTCAAAACGTCGACGTGAGGTTTTTCACGTTTTTTTTTTAGCCAATATGTGCTGGCAGGCGGTATTTCATTCCATACATCCACCAAGGTGTGGAGGGAGAATAGAAGTGAGTGCAGCAAGCTATGAGAGGGGACACTTTGACTGTGCCCATGTCGACATTTGGGATAAACATTTTTTTTTAACTCATGTCTACCTTCCTTTTGACTGTCGACCTAGCCATTGCCCACCTAATGCTTGTGCCAACCTTCCAATCCTGTCGACATTAGCTATGTCTACATATTGCATGTCTACACATTCTGTGGTCAACCCAATGCATGTTGACCTAATATGGGTCAACCCAATGACCCATACTCAGTGTTTCACAGATGTGTCAGTGTAAGCAGCTGCGTTCTCATACACATAGCCACTTCCAGTGAGGTCATTTTCATAGACGCTTGCACCTGCCATAGGTTGGGTCAGTGGAGCTTGGGTTATATTGTACAAAATGACTGGCAGAGTTATACCATGCTCGGGAAGTGAAAGTGAGCAGCTTGGAGCTTGCACATACCAGCATATGCCAGTACTCTATGGGAAGGCTAATAGTATTATTATTATTAAATATTATCGCAGCTGGGGCTCCAGCAATAGACCCCAGAGTAGAAGCAGACCCATCTAGTAAGGTCCACAGTGTACTAGGTACTTAAAGTAGAATAAATAAAAAAATTGCAAAATTAGTTGACAGAAAACTATTGGCGTAATAAAAGTTTGCAAATTAAGCATAACAATGTATGGTGTAGGTAATTTACATCATGGTCTGTTTTATACCTTTTTTTTTCCATAGATAGTTATTCTGGTTGATTGGCAAGGCAGGTCCTGCGAATGGATATTTAACATAAGCATCCATTCGCAGCCTGAGGGTGATTCCGACCATCGAATGATGTGGAACATATAAGTATATCTAAGTGACTCTCAGGTCACTTAGATTTGCATGCACCCTCGGGAGGATGTGGGCGAGTAGCTGACATCCAGTGATGTTAGCTGCCCGCCCCCTGGCACCGACATCATCGGAACGCCCAGGCCCGGTGACAGGGGGGGTCAAGGGGGACGTCTGACCCGGGCCCCAAGTGTCGGAGGGGCCCCAAGTGTCGGAGGGGGCACAAAAAAAATGCACTCCGCTGGCTCGGAGCAGACAACAAACATAAGCGGTACTTGTTTCCTATCTGGGCGCCCATCGCGGGCATCGCGGGTACATCGCATGTCATTATAATGACATGCGATGCGACCGACGCGATTACCGCGATTTTACATAGGGACCAATGTTCAATGTCCCAATTGACCCGCGATGACCGCGATTTACCATAGGAAACAATGTTAAATGGATCAATTTCCCCAAATTATCATAGGGAACAATGGGAAATGGGGCAAAAACACCCCTGAACATAAAAATGTCCCCCCAAAAGTAGTTGACGCCACCCCGCCATCAACGTGAACCCGAAGCGTGGCGAGCGCAGCGAACCCGCGAGGGGCGGCGGTACGCGTCCTCCGACCTTTTCATGCCCTACTATCCACTAGGGCGTGGAGTGAGAATAGAATAGTGTGGCGAGCGCAGCGAGCCACCGAGCCCGAAGCGTGGTGAGCGCAGCGAGCCCCGCGAGGGGACGCGGATACCTTCACAGTTATACGCGTCCCCTCGCGGGCTTCCCAGGTGTCCATGGCGACGCGGACACCTGGGAAGCCCGCGAAGGGACGCGTTTACCTGTGAAGGTATCCGCGTCCGCTCGCCACGCTTCGGGCTCGGTGGCTCGCTACGCTCGCCACACTATTCTATTCTCACTCCACGCCCTAGTGGATAGTAGGGCATGAAAAGGTCGGAGGACGCGTACCGCCGCCCCTCACGGCCTCGCTGCGCTCGCCACGCTTCGGGTTCACGTTGATGGCGGGATGGCGTCAACTACTTTTGGGGGGACATTTCAGTGTTCAGGGGTGTTTTTGGCCCATTTACTATTGTTCCTATGCTGATTTGGGTAAATTGATCCATTTAACATTGTTTCCTATGGTCAATCGTGGTCATCGCAGGTAAATTGAGGCATTTAACATTGTTCTCTATGGGAAAATCGCGGGCATCGCGTCTGGCACATCGCACCTGATTTTTTATCGGCCGCGATGCCCGCGATGGCCCCGATTTTACCCCCGATGCCCGCGATTAAAATCATGGGCGCCCAGATAGGAAACAAGTACCACATATGCAGAGCGATATCCCCTTCCATGCCCCCCCGGTTACCTGCCACTTGGGCCCTTATTCTGATTGAGTCGGACGTCCGGTGTTTGGCGCATGTGCAGAGGCGTATCTGCGCATGTGTGAATGCCTCGCACGCCCGAACACGGAGTGAGGTCCGGCCAGAAACCGATCGTACGGAACCATCCGAGCAGGGGGTGGAGAGGGGCGTAAAGGGCTGTTTGGGCTAATTACCATATGGGTATGCCCTGCCTTTCATGGGCGTTCCCATGAAAATGCTGGGCTTACAAATGATAATGCGGCCGTGACGCACGTGTGGGGGGGCGAACAACTGACATAGTCGGATGTCAGCTGCCCGCCCATATCCCTGCTTTCATATGGAAAAATGTCCGAATGGTCTGGAGCACTCAGTGCTGCCTGACCTCTCGGTCCATCATTCGATGGTCGGCGACCATCGGAAGATGGGGGAGATTTCCACAGATGGAGGAGGTGTTCACATGAAACATCCACTCACGGTCCGTACCATGACACTCGGTGTCTTACCGCATTCGAACAGTGTAAGCGATCCGTATGGTAGGCGGGGCTAAGAACACTCGGTTCCTGTCCGAAATACGCATCCGTCCGAATCAACTAGAGTAAGGGCCTTGGTAGGGTCCAAGTAGATCCGTGCAGGTAGCCGCAGCAGGAGAAATAGCCTGCCATCGGCATCAGCTGAAGTCCCTCCCAGCTCTTTGCTGTCCCGGGGAATCTGTGGTGATTCCCTGGCAATATATATATATATATATATATATATATATATATATATTATATATATATATATATATACATACTTGCTCCCAAAAGGGAAAACAGCACTCACCAGACTTCTGTGAAAAAGTTCATCCAAATCAACTTCCAGTTTAATGAAGGAGATAGCCTGCCGAAGTTTCGGTCACTGAAGACCTTTATCAAGGCAGCATCAAGTGTAGCAAAGATCCAAGTGTGGGGTAGGGAACTGGGCGTTCCCATGGGTGCGACTATCTAATGACACCCAATGCCTCCCGCAGCCGCACGCAGCCGGCTAAACCATGTCTGGCTAAACAGGGCTTTTTTGCCACAATATGAGAATAGGTGTATATGAACGTAATAGCCATAAGAGTACTTGTGTATTATCAGGGCGCCCGCGAAATCGGCCACAAATCGCATGCAAACATCGGATGCAATTTTTTGGCCGATTTTCAGCCGATTTTTTGCGTTTTCCCACCGATTTGCATGCTGTTCCATCATTGCACACCTTGCACACCCCCGATTTCCATCGTAGTGCATGCAATATAGCGGCATGCGATGCATAACATGCGATTCGATTTTTAATTGTACAAGCACCCTGATGGGTGCTTACAATGTTAAATGCACCCCCATTGTCAACGCCACCCCCACTATCAACGCCAACCCGAAGCATGGCGAGCGCAGTGAACCCGCGAGGGGCGGCGGTACGCGTCCTCTGACCTTTTCATATCCCCACTATCCACGACGGCGTGGAGTTGACTTTAGATAGTGTGGAAAGCGCAGGGAGCCACCGAGCCCGAAGCATGGCGAGCGCAGCGAGCCCCGCAAGGGGACGCGGAATACATGTAAAGTAATCGGCGTCGGTGGCTCGCTGCGCTCACCGGCGTCGGTGCTTCGGGTTGGCGTTGATAGTGGGGGTGTCGTTGACAATAGGGGTGCATTTAACATTGCAAATCACATTGCATGCCACTTGCTGGCATGCAATGCTATGCGATATTTAATCGTACAATCAGGGGCATTTTCCCGAAAATCACATGGCATCGCATACCATCGCATAGTAGCTGGGGGTGTGCAAGGATGGAATAGCATGCAAATCGTCAGGAAATGGCCAAAAATCTGCAAAAAATCAGCGAGCCCGCGAGGGGCGGCGGTACGCATCCTCCGACCTTTTCATACCCCCACTATCCACGTGGGCGTGGAGTTGATTTTAGATAGTGTGGCAAGCGTAGCGAGCCAGAAGCACGGCGAGCGCAGCGAGCCCTGCGAGGGGACGCGGAATACATGTAAAGTAATCCACGTCCCCTCGCCACGCTTCGGGGTCCGTGGCTCGCCACACTATCTAAAATCAACTCCACGCCGACGTGGATAGTGGGGGTATGAAAAGGTCGGAGGACGCGTAGCGCCGCCCCTCGCGGGTTTGCTGCGCTAGCCACACTTCGGGTTGGCGTTGATAGTGGGGGTGCATTTAACATTGCGAATCGCATCGCATGCCACTTGCTGGCATGCAATGCTATGCGATATTTAATTGTACAAATGGGCATTTTCCCGAAAATCGTATTGCATCGCATACCATCGCATAGTACCTGGGGATGTGCAAGGATGGAATAGCATGCAAATCGTCCGAAAATCGGCCACAAATCGGCCGCTAAATCACATCGCAGATCGAATCGGCCGCAAATCGGCCCATAAATCGGGTGCGATATCGTTTACGAATTACATTACATTGGGCGCCCTGATAATACACAAGTACCGCCATAAGAGCGTCAAACTACAATAACATCTATAAAACATTTTATGCAAACAAGAATATTATTGAAAACAATATCTCCCAGGAGAACAATAAATATAAAAGTGCTAATGGGGGTGAATTTAACATTGTAAGCACCCATCAGGGTGCTTGTACAATTAAAAATCGAATCGCATCACATGCATCGCATGGCATGCATCACATGGCACTATATTGCATGCGATGCACTACGATGGAAATCGGGGTGTGCAAGGTGTGCAATGATGGAACAGCATGCAAATCGGCCGGAAAACGCGAAAAATCGGCCAAAAAACCGGCCGCAAAATCACATCCGATTTTTGCATGCGATTTGCAGCCGATTTCGCGGGCACCCTGATAATACACAAGTACCAAGCAATATTAGCACTTTTATATTTATTGTTCTCCTGGGAGATATTGTTTTCAATAATATTCTTGTTTGCATAAAATGTTTTATAGATGTTATTGTAGTTTGATGACTTATGGCAGTACTTGTGTATTATCAGGGCGCCCGATGTAATGTAAATCGTATACGATATCGCATCCGATTTATCGGCCGATTCGATCTGCGATGCAATATCGTATACGATTTACATTACATCGGGCGCCCTGATAATATACAAGTACCTATTGCTCA
The DNA here is from genome assembly GCF_055691185.1 of Crinia signifera. Lineage (NCBI taxonomy): Eukaryota > Metazoa > Chordata > Amphibia > Anura > Myobatrachidae > Crinia > Crinia signifera. The sequence continues at coordinate 264,937,144 of NC_139217.1, read as the reverse complement.
AAAGGTAAACACAACATTGATTAATGTTTCAGGCAATTCAAAATGCAGATATTAAAAACATAGGGGGTTATTCAAAACTTATCGCAGCCCTGCAATTTTGCAAGGCTGACGATCATCGAACAAGTGTGTATGCATACAGAATACAGTTCATGCTCGTGGCCATTTAGTGAAAAAAAAAAAAAAACAGTATTTTTTCTAAAAGCAAGCCATTCACAGGTTGATTGACAAGAAGTCGGTTTGTGGGTGGCACACAACCATTTTGTGGGAGTGTCAGACAAAACACAGCGTTTTGTATGCATTTGCAGATTTCATAAGCCATTCGCAAACTTGCACAGAACAGGGCGGCTATATTAAAAACAAAAATACACTGATCTCTCCTGGAAACCCAGTAACAGGGGTCGGGTCGCTTAGCCCTATCCCCTCCAACAAAACAAAGCCCCTGTCCTAGTGAGGCCACACTCCCTTTTTTAATAGCTGACACTTACACATTTGTAATAAAGGCAAAGTGTTTTAAACTTAATGATGTTGTATAGGTTTGTTTTATTTTCATACAATCCATTAATGCCTAAACAGAAATTGTTAAAACCTATAAAATCCTAAAACATGGATTAAAAAAAGTAATTTGGGATTTTTAGATCCTAGAAATCTGGGGCTTAGAATCCCTCCCTCTGGAGGTACTGACAGAAATGACAGGGTCACAAGAAACTAGAATTTTGCTATTTTTTACCAGTTTAAGGCAATACAACCTCCCAGTAGTAATAGGAACAAACAAGTACCTTCTGGACCCCAACAATTAACCAATACAATTCCTATACCAATCCATAAAATGTCCTCTATGGAATTATCTTCAAAGAACATGTGCATTGCTGTCTCCATTTATCCCAGGGTTGCCGACCCTCCCGGAATTTCCGGGAGTCTCCCGAAAATCAGGTCCCCCCTCCCGGCCCCCGGAAGGGTGGGCAACCCTCCCGGATTCAGGGGGCACCCCCGCTGTCCCCCAGATCGCGGCATTAACATGCCGCAATCCTCGGGTCTCAGAGGAGGGGACGGAGCTAAAATGACACACTCGCGTCATTTTAGCCCCGCCCCCTCCAAGGAGATCCGTAAATTTAATGGTTTACCATCATGGGGGTGGGGCTTAGTGATGTCACGCTTAAGCCCCGCCCCCTGAACGGCTGCTGAAACTCTCCTCTCCGGGCTTCTCCCGGAGAGGAGAATAACAAAGTCGGCAACCCTGATTTATCAAAAATAATGCTTTGCCACAAAGGTGGCAACCAGGAAAATGTCCAAACAAATGTAGTTACTAAAGGTCCATACACACTGGGCGAGTATGCCCAGCATGTAAGGACAGCGATAACCGCTGTCATCGCTGGGGTGAAAGCCACTCATTACATACACACTGAGCCTCTTTCCTCCTGCCCAGCTCTGTCAGCGGGGGGCGGACTGCTTTGCATAGCACTGCGCCAGTGATGTGCGGTGAGGTTAATGGTTGATGAGGCACTGGCTTGGTGGAGCCAGCACTGACCAGCTCTGTGGGGAGCGCTAGGTCCGGCTTGCTTCTGCGCTGACTGGCAGGTGCGGGAGCTGCCGTCTGCATAAGCAGCTGAGACCAGAAGAGCAGCTCATGCCTGTCAGTAGATAATCAACCCGGACCGAGCGATACCCGCCTCTCCCCTAATATATCCTGACGAAGGCTATTATGAACTGAAATGTTGCCTTAATCCTGCCCTACAATAACCACACTAGTAGCCATAAAGGGGGAAATTTACTAATATGAAAAACCTAGTTTTTCGTATTAGTATTTTCCCTATGACTGCATACGACATGGACCTGGAGGACGACACAGGACACCAGACACCAGGACAGAGGGCTACCTATGGGCTCAAGATAGGCAAGTATCAGTATGTGTGTAATGGATGTATTAAAATTTTATTTTCATTGTGTCAGTGTGTATTTATTGTACTATTTTTATTACTGTGGAACTACAAGACCCAGCGGGCCCTTTACTGCCCCGCAGGCTGAGACTTGTGGTTCTCCAAGTCCCAGCTTGCGGGAGAGGCTTGCTGGGACTCATAGTTCCACAGTTTTAAACAATAGTTTTTCATCTATTTTTTTTACACTGAAATCAGCCCGGTGACCACAGCCCAGGGTCACCGGGGACTGCACCAGGCTTCAGCCTGGTCAGGTAAGTCCTGGAGGGGGGGACCCCTTTATTGGGGGGGTCCCCACTCCCCCAGGGCCCCTGGCCAGGCTGACTGGTCGGTAGGGTTAATGTTTTGGCCGCGGGACCTTATATAATAAGTGCCCCCCGGCTGTGACATTACCCTGCTGGCTGGTTTGGCCTGGTGCTGGCTCTTGAAATACGGGGGACCCCTAGTCATTTTGTCCCCCGTATTTTGGGAACTAGCCCAGGACCTGGAGCTGGTTGTTAAAAATCGGGGAACCCCTATTTGTCGGGTTCCCTGATTTTTAATTACCGGTCCCGGCTCTGTCAGCCTGGTGCTGGTTACGGCTGTGGGGCGGACCCCACGCCGGTTTTTTTTAAATATTTATTCATTTTTCTATTTCTTTACACTAAAGCCTGCATGGATCTGACTGATCCGTGCAGGCTTAAAGCAAATACGACAGGGAAATCAAGGTGTATTTTCCTGCCGTATTTTCGTGGCTGTTTCATGTCAATTAGCAGCCGTATTATCTATACGGCTGCTTAGTAAATCAGGAACCACCATTCTTTTGAATGGTGATTCCTGTTGTATTCTATCAATGGTGTAGACATTCGTATTTGTAAATACAAATACGAATGTCCCATCTTTAGGAATTCGAATTGCTGTATTTTTGGGATAGTAAATCCCGAAAATACCAATGTGTAAAAAATAGGTGTATTTCTGCCTACAAATACACCTATTTTTTACGAATTCATATTAGTAAATTTCCCCGAAAATTTCCAGAAAGTGTTTCACCTCTTAAAATACCAACTAGCCAAGTATGCAAAAATGGATTCAAACTTGCATGTATTATACTGTACTATCTATATCAAGACACCAAATTATTAAACCGCTGAGCGCCTGATGCCCCTCACCAGTCAACAAACCTTGAACCCAAAGCACCATCTCCTCCCCTTCTTTCCCCTTTTGTAACCTTCCCCTTGTACATGAAATAACCAGTCGGAGTCTAGTATTTTTGGCGAATTAAATGGTCACAATTTATTAACTTGATTTCAGATTTACTGTTACTTAATTTGGGTGGCAAAGATAGCACTGCGGTCCACCAGCCCTTATCAACTGAATCATGTAACCGCCTGGGGGGCCGGGATCCCCTTCTCGCAACTGACGACCTGTACCCGTGGGTGATCCCGTTTTGCCCCCCGACGCCAGGCCTGGCGCCCTCCTTGGCTGGCCCGCAGTACTTCCGCCCCCGACGCCAGGCCTAGCGCCATACCATGGCTGGTCCGCAGTACTTCCGTCTGCTGCTTTGCCTTCTTGAAGTTGCTTAATGTTGTTCCTTCTTCCTCTTGTGGTGGGTGGGTGGGTGAGATCCTTGCGGGGGGTTGCTTCTGAGTGTAATGACCCCCGCAGTACTTCCGCCAACGCTAGGTCCTAGGACCGTAGCCCGCCACCCTACCGTGACCCTACCTCGCCCTGGACTCTAGTCTGATGGGTTTTTCTGTCCCCTAATGCCTGCTGGTGTCCTACTCCCCAGCTTACTCTCTGCCCAGATGGCTGTGACCGAGCTATGTTCTTGTCCATACTGCGCTCTGACCTTTGTTGCCTGTTGTTGTGGTAACATGGGTTGTGGGTGGGAATGGCCTGTAGCAAGGGTTGCTAATGAATCCCTCACCATCTTGTTCACCTCGTCTTCACAATCTGCCATAAGTGAGGAGGACAGGTTAGACCTTGCAGCTGAGCCTGCGGTGCTGCCTCCCTAAAGGCTTCGCATTTTCCCCTGGAGAGGGCATCGGCTATTTTGTTGTCTACACCTGGCACGGAAGTTAATGTTGTGTTGCAGACACCCCAATACCAGGTGCCTGATCAGGTTAATCGCTGGCGGGGAGGAGGCCTTTCCTTGTTGACCGCCTGCACCACCCCAAGTTGTCACACCAGAAAGTTATCTCCTTGTTGGCTAACCTGCTGCCCCACAATTCCACTGCTACTATTATTGGGAACAGCTCCAGAAGCAGCAAGTTCTTAGTCAGCCCCTCCTCTGCCCAGCTCTGGGGCCACAGTGCAGCGCACCATTCTCCCTCTAGGTAATCTCCGAAGCCCCATGACCCCGCTGCATCAGTGTATAGTTGCAGCTTCTTGTTTGGCACAGGCGCTGCCAGCCGGATCCTTACTCCATTGACTTTCTAGAAAAAGGTTTCCCACATGAGCATGTCTTCTCTAATCTCTGCTGTTAACCTAAATGATGCCCCTTTTCGTTCCCGCTGTGGCCCTTTCCAGTTTGCGACAGAAGATTCTGCCCATGGGGATCATCCTGCATGCAAAGTTTAGTGACCCCAGCAATGATTGGAGCTGTTTTAGTGTCAATTTCTTTGCCCTTGCGTGCTCGCTAATCTGCCCCAGGAGGTTGGACACCTTGTCTTCTGGTAACCTAAACGTCTTGTCTGAGGTGTCTATTTCTATGCCTAGGTAGGAGAGCCTTGTTGTTGGTCCTTCCGTTTTTTCGGTTGCTATTGGTACCCCAAATGTGTGGAATAGTGCCTGGGTGGATTTGAGCAGCTGCTCGCGTCTATCGGTATTAGCCTGGCCGACCATTAGAAAGTCGCCCAAGTAGTGTGCCATTATCTTACTGCCTGTTCCTGCTTCCACACACCAGTGCAGGAACGTACTGAATTTTTCGAAGAAAGCGCATGAAATGGCGCAGCCCATTGGTAAGTATAGGTCAATGAAATAACTGCCCTCAAATTTGAGGCCCATGAATCTTTGACTCTGGCGGTGAAGCAGAAGGAGCCTGAATGCTGATTCGATATCTATCTTCCCCATAAGGGCCACTTCCCCGCAGCTGCGCACTATTTTGAGCACGTCCTCAAAAGACTGGTAAGCCACGCTGCACTGCTGCTTTTCTATAGCATCGTTTACCGACCCTCCTGCGGGGTATGACATGTGCTGTATTTATATGAATTTTCCAGGCGTCTTTTTTGGTACTACCCCCAAGGGGGACACTACTAGCTGCTGTAAAGTGGGTTCCTTTTCCAGAAACTCTGCATCTTCTTTGTTGTGGTACCATCCTAGCCATTTTTGCATGTTTTTAGTTGTATCGGGGTTGCTGCCTTACTTATTGCGCTGATCTCATTCTGTTTTAGGCACTGTGTAACCCCCTGCTCTCTTGTAGCATTACTTTGCTGGGTGCCCTTTGCCGCAGTGTCTGCATGCGTGCCTGTATTTGCAGTACTGGCCCCTGGTGTTGTATGTGCTGTTATATGTGAAGCATTATTGGGGACAGCTCCAGTAGCAGACCCTCCTCTTGCCTGCATGCCGGGTACCTCATACCTTCTCCATGCTGGCCTTAACTTGTTCTTTACTGGGGCCCCATGAATGGCCATGCTAGCTTCACCCCTCCTTACTGTCAAGGAAGAGTACTTTTGCATACTACGCTTTCGGCATTGCCGTAGCTCAGCGTCCGTCCAGGTAATCTGACTGCCCGCCTCCTCCGATCATTAAGCATCTGCAGGTGGAAGAAGAAGGGTTGCACTGCGAGGTGACATAAAGCATGTTAGTTTGTACTGTGTGTAAATACGTTGCACCATGCAGCCTCCCAAACCTGAGCAATAATCCTATAATGCCACCTCCATACATTCTCCTCTTTCCGTTTCTTAAACTGCCTCTATCCATATACAAGTGACTTAATTTGCACTGATAACTACCCCCATGGAATTTGTAACGTCCCCTTAAGCCCCATTGGCATTAGACACTTCACAAAGCTTGTTCAGTAAATAGTTCATTACCTTTGTTCTAAATGACCATGATACTTGTACTAAGCTTAAACGGAGAACCCAATTTCCTAATGAAAATTGGGGTTGCTAAACTGCTAGCATGTTGTCGAAGGGGCTGTTATCCCTCGTATTTGCATAAAGGTTAGAAGATTTAGCCACCACATTGCTGGCAGGTGCACTGCGCATATGTCTGCTTGCACCCTTCTGATACCTGTCATTATTGCAGCTATGATGGTTTACTACCCAAGTTACATAAAATGACATAGCTTTTCTTATAATTATTTTGCTTTGCTTATTCCATGTCAGAATTTCCAGCACATTCCTCCTAATTGGCAAGCTAATGCCCACTGAGCAGTTACCTGTACTGTGTAGTTAATTTATTGATTTATTAACAGCATCTTATATAGCGGCAGCAGATTCCGTTACAGTGTCTTATATAGCGGCAGCAGATTCCGTTACAGTGTCTTATATAGCGCAGATTCCATTGCGCTTTACAATTGTAAACAGAGATAAAACAAACTGGCTAACAACAGCTAGACTTGAAGGGAAGATTATGCGTACACCCATTTTTATTTATTTATTTACTTATTTATTTTGCCTTATCTGTTAAAGGATCCATCTACCTCCAGCATCAGTAATATTTCTTCCATGCGAAGGCCATGCATGTACCGCAAACTTAGTTGCTATCAGAACTATGGTTCCCTCCCTGTGCCCTTATTAATAATACCCATTACATATTGCGCAGCGCTTTACAGAGAATATTTGAACATTCAGTCTAATACTGAAGTAAAATGCTAAACATGCACAAACATAATTAATAATTAATTCACTTATTGATATCATGTACTACCATTATGATTGTACATATAACATGTAACAATGAAGTTACTATTTTGTATGCAACACCATGTTATACTTCTGAATGCAGCTTAATCTAACCTGATACAATATATCATTCCCCCATTCAGCAACATCTTTCTAATACTGTATATTATAATCCTATGATGCCTTGCACGCTGAAAAATGTGCCACCATATTAATTCTCCTGCCTTATATTGCATTATATTAACATTATAAATATACACTTGCAACCATGCATTCCCATATTTGCATTCTGCCTCTTACATTATTGATTAGCCGTATCTTAATAACGCTGCTACGCAATATTATATTATGTTACTGAAAAAACAATTCAGTTTTTCCAACATTTATCTGTACAAAACTATGCATTTGTTTTCCATTGCTAGGCAGCCTGGTTCGTGGTTCATGTTGGGAGGAGTAGATGCAGGGTGAAAGGCGATATCATCTCTATCAAAGAAAATCCCCCCTGCTAAACAAGCCCTCAGTAATTTCATTAAGGGGGGGGGGGATCATGAGACTTGTTTTAAACTTGCTTGTCTCCATTGGGCCTAATTCTCTGCTGCTTTGCTAAAGGTTGCAGGGAGTATAATCTTAAATCCCTTATATATATATATATAAAGTACTTATATTTTGGCCTTGTCCCTTGTAGTAACCTCCTATTAAGCAGCATTGAACTACTCCTGCCCTGAATCCCACCTGTACTGTTAGGTAATTGGTGTGCAAACCCTATAAGGTGCCTTTATTCCTTAGGGGAAAGTTGCCCAAACAGTATGTGGTATTACTGAGAGAGGACAGATGCATAATAAGAGAGCAGCAAAGGCAATCATTCCCACTGTGACCAGGCAGAACCAGAACATCTGTGACCAGGCAGAACCAGAGCCACTGTATGCTACATTGACTATTGAATTCATAACATACATTGGGAGTTTGTGACAGCCGACTATAGAGGGTGGCAGGGTGCCGAATAGGAGATTAAGTCAAAGAATAAGAAGGAATACTTGTAAATAAATATTTCCAGATACTTAGGATAATTTCTGGTTCCTTTTCCTTGCTGCTGGATGATCCTTGCTGGGTTTGCTTCTGAGTGTAATGACCCCCATCCTCCCCCTTCCTTAAGTATGGCCTATCCCCTGGGGAGGGGCCATTTACCTTTTGTCCTTCCCCTTATCTTCCCTCTTGCTTCAAGCTGGCACCTACCCTACCTGCCTTCCCCCTGCAGCAATTATGTCTCTTTTTTGTGGTGCACAGGCTGAGCGTTTATACTCATTCGTTGCTATTTGCAGCTCATTCTCTTTTAAGAGCCACTGCTGGTAAAGAAAAAAAACACATGCGGCCAAATGTACTAGCCTCTGAGTTCAGTGGCTGTGCGGGTTGCCGTCAGAACTCTGAGGTTTTTTTAAAGGGCAATCATTTACAATGCATGGTTTTGCCTCTTTAAAAGAACCTCTGAGTTTAGCCGGCATCCCGCACAGCCACTGAACTCAGAGGCTAGTACATTTGGCTGACATACTTCTTTCATTTACAAATACACTTATTTTACACAAACACACACCTCTGTCACTTAAACCATACTTGCCTATTTTTGAAAACTAGTTTCAGGAAGATTATAGTTTGTAGCAGAATGTTTGTGCGGCACAATGTTTAGTGGGCGTCATGCTCCACCCATAAGGTGTGTCCAGCTCCATCTATGGGCGTATCAGGAATGTGTCCTCCAGTGGTACAGTGAGTAAAACTAAAGTACTAAATGCTGTATTCACTTTAAAAAATATATATGCATAAAACTATGCTGTGTGTCAGTCTTTTTTAAGTAATATACAAATGATATCATCAACATATAGATAAACAGTTTACAAACTTTTGAGTAAATAAAAAATAAAATGATTATAGATAAATAGGCTGTAGCTTATTTGCTATAGACATGGTCTATAAAAATACAAAAAAAGGCATGAAAAATACAAACTAGCATTGCCCAAACCTAATAATAAAAATAATATTAATGGTATACAGATTTTTTCAAATTTTCATTCTTATAATGACAGGCTTAACCTCTGAAGTAGTTGTGCAGAGTATTGTAATTTGTAACTACTGTAAATGTTACACATGTATCACTGTATAGTTCTGCAGGACTGTTCTGATACTTGTGTTGCTCTATGAGACATTACAACTATACAAGTAATTACTAGTCCAGGTGAAAAGGGGAAAATCCTGGGATCACCTTAAAAATTAGCATACAAGAACCACTTTCCAAGTCAGATTAGATGCCAGATGCCAACTTGCCATACACATTTTATAGGAAGATCACACTGGTCCCTGAAGCCATGCCATTGGGAGCGCACAGCAGGAGCCAGCAAACTGAGTGTGTGCAGGCAGGTAAAACTGCTTAAAACAGTGCTGCACTATTATGGAGGCAGCTGTTTGGAAATGTTAGACAACTGGTCAGGGCACACTGGTCACTTACCTTTTCCTTCCTGGCTGGGTACACTCTGCTCCTCCATCTTAGCAATTTCCTTGGTCAGGGCCTGGCTCCACATAATGACTGCTCTGCTAGATCCACCACCACCACCACCACCCATACCTCCCAACTGTCACGATTACAGCGGGACAGTCCCGATTTTCGGGTCCTGTCCTGCTGTCCCACCCGCGGCAGACATTGTCCCGCTGCGGGGGGTGGCAGTTGGGAGACCCCCAATCTAATAGAATAGACGCTGTGCGCATAGCGTCTATACTCGTATGAAAATGAGGTCGCGGCTAATTAGCATAAGCCGCGCCCTCATTTACATACACCACGCCACCTTTTCGGACGCTCGCCCCTATTTCTTCAACAGTGAAGTTGGGAGGTATGACCACCACCCCTCCTGTCACCCCAGCCAAGGCCATAGGGGCACATTTATCAGAATATTACTGCCCAGGATCGCATTGTAAAATGCGATCATATCACCTGAATGTATCACCTAGCAGGGCGCAGGGACAGGGCTCTGCGATGCCCGGAGCCGGAAGCCAGGGGGGTTTGCGCATGCGCGGTTACGCGCTGCCCCCCCCAACCGCACTGCCGCTCGGGCAGCGCGATGTGTAGCCATAGGCTACAATGGGCTATCACCATATCAGAATGGCGATAGCCCAGGGGTGCGTTGCCGGGCTGCCCGATGTTAATACATCGGGCAGCTTCGCATCCCCCATAGAAACCTATGGGGGATGCTGCCGGCGGCGCTGCAGGGGAGATTGCAGCAGGGATCGGAGATTCCTGCTGCGGTCCCCCTTTAATACATTTCAGTGCTACTTAATATTTGCGGTTAACCCCCGAAAACGGATGTTTTCAGGGATTTAGCCGCAAATATTGCTTGATAAATGGGCCTCATAGTATTTTCAGGTAAGAAGCAGCTGCACACATTGGGCTCCTCTTGGTAATGCAGCTGCACTGACCCAGGGAGCAGGACAAGGTGTTATTACTGTTAGTGCTGGGGGCCTGAGCAGAGCTTCTGTGAAAAGGCCACAGCTACAGCTAACTCCTCAGTGGCTGGCATTATGTCTTTATATGTGTGGCTGCTGTGAGTCACCAGGATACAGGTGACGGGCTGGAGTGGTCAGCAGGCCGGTGTGAGCAGCGGCAGCACCCAGGCTTGGCCCATGCTGGATCCCCCGCACAGGAAGGACTAGGACCACCATTCCAACAGCACAGATTGGCAGGAGTGACCAGAGCTCCCGGAACAGGCACAGAATCAGGATAAGAGCCCCGAACGGAAGGCAGGAGAGACCCCGGACAGCTCCCACTCCAGTGCCGGTGCTCCCCTCCCCTCTTCCCCGACGGCAATTGGAGTCAGCAGTCAAGCCATGCAGGTGTGCCTGCTCGTCCTCCTCTAAAAAAGGGATTTTTGTAAGAACTTACCGTTCGAATCCCTTTCTCTGATATGGTCCTGGTGACACAGCTCAACATTGGGATGTAGGAGGGTCCATAGGAGCCAGGCACCTATCCTGAAGATTTCAGAGGGGTAGGCTCCTCCCACTGCATCCCAGAATCCTCAGTTAAACTTGCAATGCCACTGGAATACATCAACTCAGTACAAATGCCTGAACATATTATATGCACAACTTTAACATTTCTTTGTAACCATCATAACATGAAACATCATGAACACTGGCATACTTACTGAGCATAAGGGAGGCATCGCTGTGTCACCAGGACCATATCAGAGAAAGGGATTCGAACGGTAAGTTCTTACAAAAATCCCTTTTTCTCTTTCAATGGTCCTGGTGACACAGCTCAACATTGGGACGTTCAAGAGCCGGTCCATAAGGAGAGTACGCTGAGGTCTGCAGCTCTCATCACTGCTCGCCCGAATGATGCGTCCTCCAGCGTGAACTTATGGAACCTGTAGAACAGTGGTCTCCAACCTTTTTTGGGGTGAGAGCTACTTGCGACAAAATAAACCGCCTGAAGAGCTACTAAAATAAAAAAAACCTTCATAATAACCAAAAAATGCCCTTTACACTTATGCCACAGACTGTAATGACCCTGACACATTATGCCACAGACTGTAATGCCCCTGACACATTATGCCACAGACTGTAATGCCCCTGACACATTATGCCACAGACTGTAATGCCCCTGACACATTATGCCACACACCGCAATGTCCGAAATGCCGCATACATACCTCCCAACATTGGAGACAGAGGTAAAGGTACATCTGCGCGTGCCGTAGGCACGCGCCCGAAATTAGGAGGGATGACCTACTACTGTGGTACTCCTGCAAGGCCTTGTCCCCCATTTTTTCCGCTATGGGGGCAAGGCCAGCGCTCTGAGAGCTGCTGGCCATGCCCCCAGCCTCTCTGAATAGATGCTGTGCGCATATGCACACCATCTATTCATGGTAGGACACTGCCGGCCCCAGGTGGGACGCAGGAAAGCCCCCAAAATGCATTATGCTACACGCCGCAATGCCCCTGACACAAGATTCTGCCCACAGTAAGGCTTCTAATAAATTAAAATGTAAATTACCTGCTTGCTGCCAGGGGTTAATTTTTGTTGCCAGGGGTTAATCCTCATTGCCAAGGGGGTCACTGCTTGCCCCCTCCACTATGCCCGTCTTCACATGGGCATAGTGGGCAGTTGCACCATAATAAATTCCTCCATAATAAATTCTTTGCTGCTGGCTGCTGCAGCATTCGGAGCTCAGCTCCATCATCCTCCTGCTAGCTGCTGCAGTGTTCGGAGCTCAGCTCCATCATCCTCCTGCTGGCTGCTGCAGTGTTCGGAGCTCAGCTCCATCATCCTCCTTCTGGCTGCTGCAGTGTTCGGAGCTCAGCTCCATCCTCCCCCTGGCTTAAGGAGTCTTTTTTTCCCCCACACCATGCAAGAAGTTATATTTGACTTAGCCTCTGACAGGGAAGCGCTACAGTGTTACCCGGAAGTTCCGGGAGTGCTTAGCGTGGTACTCCCTGTCAGACACTAGAGGTCAAATATGACTCCTAGTGCCTGTCTCCTCTGGTACCCGGCACAAGGACTATGGCGGGAGATGGCAGAGGGAGATGGCAGCGGCAGCTGAAGCGGCGCAAGTCGGTGGCTGGTATAGCGGCACAAGCCGGCGGCAACAGCGGGCGGGCGGACCAGGCAGGGAGCAGTGGTCGAGCCACCCGTTTCGCTCAGGCGAGCTACCGGTAGCTCGCGAGCGACGGGTTGGCGACCACTGCTGTAGAATTTGGCAAAAGTGTTAACAGATGACCAAGTGGCGGCCCTGCATACTTGCTCAGCTGTAGCCCCATGGCGAACCGCCCAAGAGGTGGCAACAGACCTGGTGGTATGTACGTTGATCTTAGCCGGAACAGGTCTACCAACCTTAGTATACGTAAAAGCAATAACTGACCTCAACCACCTGGTAATCGTCTGCTTAGAAGCAGGCCAACCTATCTTGTGAATATCGTACAAAACCAATAAAGTGTCCGTCTTCCAAAAAACCTTTCACCCTGTCCACATAAATGCGCAAGGCGCACACCACATCTAAATTCCTTAATTTGTCCCTTTTCTTCGAATCCTCGGGGGGTTGAAACACAGGTAGAACAATCTCCTGATTCAAATGGAAGGTAGACACTACCTTCGGCAAAAATTGGGGAACTGTTCTAAGAACAGCCCTATCATCATGGAATATAAGGAAGGGAGGCTTACAGGACAAAGCCCCGAGCTCCGAGGAAACAGCCAATAAAAACACAAAAGGAAGGTCTCCACCTCCGGAAGCACCACTATCCTCTTCTGAAAGAAGATTGACAGAGCTGATATCTGTACTTTAAGGGATTGGAGGCTGAGACCTGAAGAAAAACCATCCTGTAGGAATTCAAGTAACTTTGAGAGACGGAACCTCGATGTATGAGATTTCTGTCTCTCACACCATCTAATATAGGTCTTCCAGACTCTATAATAGTTGGCCGAAGACACCTACTTCCTGGCCTTAATCATGGTATTCACCACAGCCTCTGAGAAACCCTTGCTCTTCAAGATGGTGGTTTCAATAGCCACGCCGTCAAATACAGCCGAGGTAAATCCAGATGGGAGAATGGGCCTTGACTTAGTAAGTCTGGTCTTAGAGGCAGGCGCCACGAGTCCACTGACAGTCTCTGAACACTCGAATACCAGGACCTCCTTGGCCAATCCGGAGCTATCAGAATTACCGGAATTCCTTGAGACCTGAATCTATTCAGGACACTTGCAATCATCGGAAAAGGCGGGAAAACATACGCCAGACTCCCTGTAAAGGGAACAGTCATTGCATCCACCGCCGATGCTAAAGGATCCCGTGTCCTGGCATAAAATCCAGAATCGCCCTTACCAAGAGCGGCATGTCCTTGGCCTTTGTCTCCGGCAGGAATACTTGATGTAAATGAGTATCCAGGATCACCCCCAGGAACTGAATCCTCTGTGATGAGACAAGTTGAGACTTTTGTAAGTTTAAAAGCCAACCGTGAACTTGCAAAAACTGAATAGCCTCCGCTAGGTGTTTCTGCAAATTCTCTGCGGAATCTGCTTTGAACAGCAGGTCGTCCAGATAAGGTATCACAATGATACCCCTCAATCGGAGAGCAGCCGCCATCACCGACATGATTTTTGTGAACACCCTTGGAGCTGTGGCCAGTCCAAAGGGCAACGCCTGGAATTGGAAATGCTGGTCCCCTATTGCAAACCTCAGGAGTGTTTGGTGCTCAGGGTGAATTGGGACATGTAGATATGCGTCCTGGATATCCATGGACGCCAAAAATTCTCCCTGGTCCAGGCTGAGAAGCACAGACCGCAGAGACTCCATCTTGAAGTGGTCCACCCACAAGTGGAGATTTAAAGATTTTAAATTTAAGATTGGTCTGAAGGTACCGTCTGGCTTGGGCACTAAAAACAGAATGGAGTAAAAACATGTTTTCCATTCTCCCCGAGGGACCGGGATCACCACTCCTTTTTCTAGACGGGACTGAGCCGCCCCCAAAAGAGCAGTTATGAGCCGAGACTCCTTTGGTAACGGTGTGGGCAAAAATCTTCTCGGAGGAAGACCTTTGAAAGGGATTTTGAATCCCTGTGATACAATGTCCAACACCCAGGGATCCTGCTCCAACAATGCCCACGTCCCGGAACCATAGCAGATGACCTCCCACTTTGACCACAGATGGGGGGCTCCCCAGGCAGTCATGCCGAGGGCTTCTCATCACCTTTGGTGTTCGGTTTCTTATGGAAAGAACCGAATTTTGACTTTGGGGCCTTATCCTTAGATAACTGGAATTTTCCCCTGAAAGACTGTCCTCAAAATGACGCACCCCCTCTAGGGGAGGGCCGAAAGGCTGAAAACCTTGAAGCCTGCTTAGCTGCGGGTGCCGGCAAAAAAGTGCTTTTGCCTCCCGTGGCCTTTTTAATAATCTCCTCCAACTCGGATTCAAATAACAATTTCCCTTTAAAAGCCAACGCTTCTAAGGCATTTTTGGATTCGTTATCCGCCTCCCAGGCTTTGAGCCACAGGACTCTCCTGGCATTAACGGACACAGTGGATACCCTAGAAGCCATCTTGATAGCTTCCTCCTCTGCCTCAAGCACATATTCAGCAGCTGCCTTCAGCTTTTCAGCCAGCAGCAACACACCTGGATCAGCGTGCAATTTAGTACACAAATTGCTCGCCCAAACAATCATAGCTTTAGAGACCCAAGCTGATGCAATAAGGGGCCGAAGTGTAAACCCCAAACCCTCAAACATGGCTTTAAGGTTTCCTCAAACATGGTCTTTAAAAGCCGCAACCGCTTGGACTGGTAGCACAGTAGCTTTTGAAAGCCTTGCCACAGAAGCATCCACTACAGACACTTTTTCCCAGAGGTCTGCATGTGCCTCAAAAATCTCTTTGGCATCTGAAGCCTCTTATCGGTCGTTTTCCAGGCCCCTTCCAAAATATCCTGTAAACCTTCATCTGCCGGGAAAGTAACAGCCTCTCTACGCTGTCGCTTAAACACCCCTTTGACAGAAATCTTGTCCTCTTCGGACAAATGTAAAGCCTGCTTAACAGCAGCAATCAAATCCTCCACCCCAGGGGCCGAGGTATCCTCAAAATCATCACCCTGATCCCTGGGAATGTCTGACATGTATTCTTCTTCCTCACCAGCCAGCAGAGGAACCGAATAAGACCTTTTTGGGGTCCCCACGGCATCATTATCAAATCTATCCAGCAAATCATTAAACCTGCTAATACCCTTAGCAGTGTCCTGCATCACCTGCAAGAGGCCAGGATCTGCTTGGGTCAGAGGCAAGGAGCCTGAAGACTGCTGAGAGGATGACATAGGTTTTGGGGAAGACACCATAACATCACTCTGCCTGTCTAACAGTTGCACTAAGGCATTAATAGACCTGCCCAGGGCACTGGCCCACGCAGGCTCCGGTTGCTCTACCCTCTGGGGTTCACTGCCCATGGGTCTCACACCAGCGCAAACAAGACACAAACCCCCCTTGGCCATCCTTTTTGGGGCAAATTTGAGTGTACAAACACTACATGCGCTCAATGTAATAAGGGCTCCCTCCCCCAAAGCCACAGACTGTTGCTCTGACATGATGCAAAGAAATCACACAGTGCACAATGAACAGGCATTATACTTAGTGCTAATGTATATCACAGCCACTTATCTGTCTGAAGCTTCTTCCAGAGAAGGTGGGAAGCGATGCCCAGGAAATCCACACACTGTTAGGATACAGCCACTTCAGCTCCGCAGACTGCATCTCCCGAATGGCGCCAAACAGAGTGAGGGAAGAGACCAAAGTCCCCGCTGCCGCTGGGTCTGTAGCTTTTTTGGCGCCAACTACCCCCAGTCAGCCGCTCCCACTAACTGATTTCCTTATTCCTAGTGTCTCCCCCTCTCCTGGGGACCACTTGGAATGCGCCTGTGACACGCTGCTGTCCTCTTTGGGAAGGAGCTCAGCATGTAAGCTCCTCAGAAAATGGCCAACGCCATCACGGAGCGCCTGTCCCCCATGATCCCCACCTAGCGTGGAGCCGGCTTCAGTGCGCTCCGGAGCCCAGGCAGCTTCTTAGTAGAAGCTGTCAGCGCCGCACAGGGAGACCAGACAGCGTCTCCTCTGTGCGCAGTGAGCCGACAGGACGCGCTTCTGTCAGCTCCTGCAGTGCTGTCAGTGTGAGGATTCAATGAGAATCCTCACACTGTGCCTACCTGACTAATGCTGGGTACACACCAGGACGACTAGGGCACGATTCTGTCAATTTAGATCCAATTCCGACCGGTTGTATGCAGATTGTATGTACTTTTGTGTGTTTTTGTCATTTATTTGATCCGATTCTGATCCGATGCGCGTACACGCCACTCGTTTGGTCGCATCTTTGGTCCTACGTGCTGCAGGTAGGATCCGGCAATCCCAGGCCGACCGACCGTCAATCGTATGCAGATCATGAGTGTTTTTTGCCGCCTCCGTCGTCCGTCCGTCGTTGTGTCCGTCGTTTGATCCAGCCTATTTCAGTGGCATTTCCTAAACACTCCCCTGGCGCCATGTTTTTCCACATAGCAAACAGTGCTGGCGCAGCAGTTGGACTCTCCTTCTTGTCTCATCTCCCAGAACAACAACCTGATATGTTTGCACTCCCAATGCTCTCCTATGCATGCCCACTGTTGCCACCAATGTATATAGTGTGTATAGAGCACTGGTTTGTCAACCGTGCACCCGACCATGTCACTGTTTGCTCGGGTGGGCCCCATGTGTGTA
Organism: Crinia signifera; assembly: GCF_055691185.1. Taxonomy (NCBI): domain Eukaryota; kingdom Metazoa; phylum Chordata; class Amphibia; order Anura; family Myobatrachidae; genus Crinia; species Crinia signifera. Next base: position 264,920,129 of record NC_139217.1, on the reverse strand, counting down.
TATATATATAACCATTGTCCACCATTGCAGTATTCCATGCACTCCTCTCTGCTAGGCCCCATTCACCTGTGTTTGTGTATATATAGATATATACATATAACCATTGTCCACCATTGCAGTATTCCATGCACTCCTCTCTGCTAGGCCCCATTCACCTGTGTGTGTGTGTGTGTGTGTGTATATATATATAGATATATACATATAACCATTGTCCACCATTGCAGTATTCCATGCACTCCTCTCTGCTAGGCCCCATTCACCTGTGTGTGTGTGTATATATAGATATATACATATAACCATTGTCCACCATTGCAGTATTCCATGCACTCCTCTCTGCTAGGCCCCATTCACCTGTGTTTGTGTATATATAGATATATACATATAACCATTGTCCACCATTGCAGTATTCCATGCACTCCTCTCTGCTAGGCCGCATTCACCTGTGTCTGTGAATAGCAATCTGCACAATAAAATGTATAGTGGTTTTCATAAAAGTTTATTAACATTTTAAATACTTAAAACATAGGTAAACTGGTAACTATAACTATAAAAATTTAAATATGAAACAAAACATGGATATAACTATAACAACTAACAAGAATTTTTAGAAGGGTTTATTGAGAAATATCGTTCCCATGAATGCCTGTGGTGAACAAAATCCAAAGAGTATTCGAACAAAATGAAAAGAACCCAAGCCTTGGAGGACTTGTCTCGCTACAGTCTCCCATTTCACCCAGAGGCCAATGTAGAATGGGTGCGGAAACGCATCCAGAATCTGCGCACGGTGTTCTTAGAGGAACACAAGAAGGTGGAGGCTGCAAAGAAGTCTGGTGCTGGAGTCGACGAGATGTATCAAACATCGCTCTGGTACTATGACAGGTTGACGTTCACCCTCAGCCAGGAGTCGATGAGGACAGGAGTAGTCCTGATGGTCGAACAGGAAAACCAAGAAGTCACGGCGCAGGAGGAGGAGAATTCGCAGTCTGCATCGGTGAGTCTATTTGTTGGGCTATCTAATTGATTCCTCCTGCCAATCCACAGCCCCCTCCCCATTAAAGTAGGCCATATACTCTTCCCTCACCTGTTTGGCTCGTGCACTCCCTGTGAAGTGTTGTGTTGGGGTTTGCAAGGAGGATATCTGCACTACCTCCTCTGGCAGATCTTGGTCTTCTTGGAGTGCTGTGCTTGTAGCCCTTTGCTGTGTGGCTTTTCTGCGGAGCAAATTGTGCAGGACACAGCACGCCGTGACAACCCAGTCAATTTTGTCCACCCTCAGGTTAATGGCAGTGTGGAAAATGCGAAACCGGCTAGCCAGGATGCCAAAAGCATTTTCCAAAACACGCCGTGCCCTGGATAGCCTGTAGTTGAAGATCCTTTTGTCATGGTTCAGGCCCCTTTGCGCATATGGCTTCATGACATGCTCGTGCAGGCCAAAAGCCTTGTCTGCCACAAAAACAAAGTTAAGCCCCTGTTTAGTTTCCTGGACAGACGGCAAGTGAAGGGTGTTCGCTATGAGCCTTTCGTAGAACTTTGTGTCCTTGAAAGTGCCACCATCCGATGCACGGCCATTCCTTCCTACATCCAGGAAGATAAACTGATAGTTCGCATTAACAACAGCCATTAGTACAATGCTAAAATAGCCCTTGTAATTAAAGTAGTAGGAACCACTATTGATAGGCTGGGCTATGCGGACATGTTTGCCATCAATGGCTCCACCGCAATTTGGAAAGTTCCATCGCTGTTCAAACTCCTCTGCGATGACTTTCCATTCATTCACGCTGGTAGGGAACTGAAATTAGAAGTAAATAGAATTGATTAGTAAACATATTCAATTTTTTTACAGCTTGGTGACTACCCACCTGCAACCCCAGACCTATCAGTCCTATCTGATAATGCATGCACATCGAGCGAAGCTCCTACTCCGGCACGCCACCCTGGAACCCACTCCACCACTCCCCCGTGCCAAAAAAATGCGTGGCGAAGGAAAAAAAGGAGAAGCACTAGCACACGAAGAATTTATGATGCGGGCACAGCGAGTCCTGCAAAGAAACCCAGACAAACATGACAACTACCGTATTTTTCGCACCATAAGACGCACTTTTTCTCCCAAAAAAAGTGGGGGAGAAAGTGTGTGCGTCTTATGGAGTGAATGCTGAAAAAAACCCAGCAAAAAAACTCCTGGATGCTGGTGCTGCTGCACCAGCATCTCAGGAGCTGCAGCAGAGCCCGCTCCCCCCCTACTTGTCAGCAGCTTAGAGAGGTTCAGGCAGCGGGGATCATGCACTGTGCTGTGGGGTCCGTTCAGCGAATGGGATATCATCGGCGGGGTCCCTGCGGCAGATGGGAACTAGTACTAGCTCCCATCTGCTGCAGGGACCCCGCCGATGATATCCCATTCGACGAACGGACCCCACAGCACAGTGCATGATCCCTGCTGACCGGACCTCTGTGAGTTGCGTTGTCGCCCCCATCCGCCAGATCTTGAGCCCACTGCCTGCTTGACTTCCGCCCGGACTTGTGCGCTGTCAATCATCTACGCTGGTGTTTCTGCCAAGTGACCGCAATCTACAACAGATGGACACGCTGTGGCAGACAGCCACCCCCAAGCACAGCACTGAATACCGGACCGCAATCTACAACAGACGGACACGCTGCGGCAGACAGCCGCCCCCCAACACAGCACTGTATACCGGCTTGCTGGTGATTACAGTGGGAACGTTACCCCATCGCTCTGGTGCACCGGAGGATCCATTTGCTAGGATCTTATGGGTGAGATCATACACTTTAGCTCCCACTATACCTGCCGGCTCTAAGCCCATTGCTACTCTGACTGTTTCATGCCTACTTCTGAATGACTTTTTTACTAACATCTTGCTTGACAATACAGCTGTTTTTACTGATTAAAACACAGATCATCTGCACAAATCTCCCAGCTGGGACGCCAGCATACTCCTTTTTGGTCAGGCTCCAATGGGCTCTCCCTTGCCATTTAACCCTTACAATGCTCAATAACTAATGTTTATTGGTACTTGTTTCCTATCTGGGCGCCCAGGTTTTCTACGTACGGCACCGTAATGAAATCGGACTGCATCGCATCGGATTCGGTACTCGATGATGTACGATGGTATACGATGCGATGCGATCCGATTCGATTTCCCATAGGAAACAATGTGAAATGGCTCAATTTAGCCAAATTATCATAGGAACAATAGTAAATGGGCCAAAAACACCCCTGAACATTGAAATGTCCCCCCAAAAGTAGTTGACGCCACCCCGCCATCAACGTGAACCCGAAGCGTGGCGAGCGCAGCGAGCCCGCGAGGGGCGGCGGTACGCGTCCTCGTACCTTTTCATGCCCTACTATCCACTAGGGCGTGGAGTGAGAATAGAATAGTGTGGCGAGCGCAGCGAGCCACCGAGCCCGAAGCGTGGCGAGCGCAGCGCGCCCCGCGAGGGGACGCGGATACCTTCACAGGTAAACGCGTCTCTTCGCGGGCTTCCCAGGTGTCCATGGCGACGCGGACACCTGGGAAGCCCGCGAAGGGACGCGTTTACCTGTGAAGGTATCCGCGTCCCCTCGCGGGGCTCGCTGCGCTCGCCACGCTTCGGGCTCGGTGCCTCGCTGCGCTCGCCACACTATTCTAGTCTCACTCCACGCCCTAGTGGATAGTAGGGCATGAAAAGGTCGGAGGACGCGTACCGCTGCGCTCGCCACGCTTCGGGTTCACGTTGATGGCGGGGTGGCGTCAACTACTTTTGGGGGGACATTCCACTGCTCTGTGGTTTTTTTTGGGGTTTCTGGCCCATTTACCATTCTTCCCTATGCTGATTTGGGTAAATTGATCCATTTAACATTGTTTCATATGGAAAAATCGAATCGGATCGCATCGCATCGTTCAATATCGTGTATGTGTATTTGTGGTATCCGATGCGTTGCGATCCGATTTTTATACGGAGAATAGCATGGTGCGCAATTAACTTAGCAGGCGCCCAGATAGGAAACAAGTACCTGTTTATTATTTACAATTTATTTATGTTATTGATTTATCTTTAACAATTGTCTATATTTTAAAATGATAAAATTATTTATATGACATAAATGTGCAAAACCGGCGGGCATACAAGTCACAGCACACTGCATGATCCCCGCTGCCCGGACCTCTGAGCTGCTGACAAGTGCCAGGGGAGGGGGGGAGCTGGCATTACACTATTTGGTTCAGAATATTTTTTTTCCCTGTTTTCCTCCTCTAAAACTAGGTGCGTCTTATGGTCAGGTGCGTCTTATAGAGCGAAAAATACGGTACTTCACTTATGTGGCAGAGTGTGTTTGCAACATGGCTCCGGACCAGCAACTTACTTTTGAAAAGTTATGCATGGAGTTGGTGTATAATGGCAGTTTAGGGTATCTCAACAGTGGCACTAAAATCGTTGGCATGGGTAGTGCACCAGACACACCACTGTCATTAGAATCACCAGTGCCTACTCCGCCTGCCACCGTACTAGGCCAGTCGAGCACAATTCCAACACATACCCAGTCAACACCTACACAGCCTTCTCAACCCCCCCAGTACCGTCAATTCTACAGTTCTTTACTGATAGAAGATCCAAAATCTCCTGTTTTTGAGGATCTGTCTTAATAAATAGGCTATTTTATCATTTACCATCGACATGGTCTCAGCTGCAGGTATGTGATGTCCACTGCTCACATGGCGTATGGCGCACATCAATGGGGCCGGGACCATTGCATCTGCGCCATGCGCCATGTGGGCCGCAGCCTTTACATATCTGCAGCAGACATCCTCTGCCACACAAGGGCCACAGTGTCTTTTTTTTTTTTTATATGCTGCTACCTGTACCTGCATTACCAGAGGGAGAACAGGATTCTCCTCAATCTGGAGAGCAAACTCCATTTATTGCCCTTTTGTCTTTGCCAATAGTATTGGGTACTGTGCGGCAGACATGGTCTCAGCTGCAGGTATGTGATGGCCACTGCTCACATGTCGTATGGCGCACATCAATGGGGCCGGGGCCATTGCATCTGCGCCATGTGGGCCGCAGCCTTTACATATCTGCAGCAGACATCCTCTGCCACACAAGGGCCTGTTTCATAAGTTACCAGAGTGTCTTTTTTTTCTACGTATATGCTGCTACCTGTACCTGCATTACCAGAGGGAGAACAGGATTCTCCTCAATCTGGAGAGCAAACTCCATTTATTGCCCTTTTGTCTTTGCCAATAGTATGGGGTACTGTGCGGCAGACATGGTCTCAGCTGCAGGTATGTGATGGCCACTGCTCACATGGCGTATGGCGCACATCAATGGGGACGGGGCCATTGCATCTGCGCCATGCGCCATGTGGGCCGCAGCCTTTACATATCTGCAGCAGACATCCTCTGCCACACAGTACCTTATCCCTACTGTTGTAAGGGCCTGTTTCAGAAGTTACCAGAGTGTCTTTTTTTATTTTTATATGCTGCTACCTGTACCTGCATTACCAGAGGGAGAACAGGATTCTCCTCAATCTGGAGAGCAAACTCCATTTATTGCCCTTTTGTCTTTGCCAATAGTATGGGGTACTGTGCGGCAGACATGGTCTCAGCTGCAGGTATGTGATGGCCACTGCTCACATGGCGTATGGCGCACATCAATGGGGACGGGGCCATTGCATCTGCGCCATGTGGGCCGCAGCCTTTACATATCTGCAGCAGACATCCTCTGCCACACAGTACCTTATCCCTACTGTTGTAAGGGCCTGTTTCAGAAGTTACCAGAGTGTCTTTTTTTCTTTTTATATGCTGCTACCTGTACCTGCATTACCAGAGGGAGAACAGGATTCTCCTCAATCTGGAGAGCAAACTCCATTTATTGCCCTTTTGTCTTTGCCAATAGTATGGGGTACTGTGCGTCAGACATGGTCTCAGCTGCAGGTATGTGATGGCCACTGCTCACATGGCGTATGGCGCACATCAATGGGGCCGGGACCATTGCATCTGCGCCATGTGGGCCGCAGCCTTTACATATCTGCGGCAGACATCCTCTGCCACACAGTAGCCCGTACTTATTGGGAAAGTTTAAACTGGGTCATACATACTTGTTTTTTTTTTTTTTTTTTTATAATCTTTATTAATTTTCCATATAACCAAGTACAAAAAACCAATCCATTCAATCATAGACATACTCTTGATGGATGGGCAACATTAAGATTTATAAAGAAAAACCATGCAATATACTACACATTCCCTTTTAGAGGTCTGGAGACAAAAACCGAGGGCTCTGTTCATATCATCAGTTTATCATTAAATGTCAAATTGTGGCTATTGCCACGTGAGCACTGATAATTCGTGCTCTTTTCCATATATGGCTAAGGTATAGTTGAGTAATCGATTAATTAAAAGAGTAGATAATTAATTAAGGGCAGAGGAGACTTGTTCTTTATGACCTTCACCAAAAAAAAAGTATTATGTTTGCTGAAAATTCATCCAGCATTGTAGCAATTGGCGTATATATTTGGTGGAGAGTAGTAAAACAAAATATGAACGAGGGGGGGTTGTTCTACACATCCTTTACCAACATTAATTATATTTGCTGAAAGTGCATCGACATCAATACAGTAACATAGTCCTATGAAGCTTGTTTCTTTGTTATATCTTTTGTCTAAAAAGAGATAAAAAGAAAAAAAAAAAAGAAAAAAAAACCATCGCCCACCCTTGTTTGAGCGGTGAATAACTTTGCTAGCTTGTGTTTGGGGAGTGAGAAGGGGAAAGATATATCACCCTCATTACCTTATTTAAAGTGCCTTAAACGTAATAAGTGTTTTAGTTATATCCGTATATTTATTTGTGGAATACTCTTATTCTTAGTGCTTAATCACTACATATTCATATATTCATATTCGTTCCTTGTGCTCTATTTTCAATTTCAATGCATCCCAACAAAAAAAAAACCACAAAAAAAAAAAAAAAAAAAAATATATATATTATTATAACAAGTATAGCTGCATAGAGTAATCATAAACGTGACATTTGAACTAAGTGCTTAAACCTCATCGTGTTACAGATAGTTTCTCCCCACTGTTATATTATAATCATCCCCACACCCGCCCCCCTCTGGCCCCCCAGGGCCTAGCAACCCCTATTTTTCCAATATCTCGAAGCTAGCCATCTGCCCCATATCTTGTGATGCTTTGCAGGAGCATTTCTTTTCTGGTAGAGATGCTTTTCTTGGTCAACTAGGAAATTAACACTTTCTATCCATTGGTATATGTCTGGGCCGTGCGGAGCCATCCATGCTCTTGCGACTTGTACTTTTGCTATTGCAATCAGCCCTTGGATATACGCCCTATCAGAAGTTCCAATTCTCCTATCAGTTATCACATTCAATAAGCAGCATTTTATAGTAATTACCTCGCCCGGAATCCCCGTTTCAGTTATTATGTCCTCTACTTTACCACAAAACTCCGCGACTAATTGGCACCCCCACATCAGATGAACAAATGAACCATCAAATGCTTTACACCTTGGACATAGAGTAGAGGACAGGCCATTGAACTTCACCAAGCGAAGGGTAGTCAAATACGCACGATGCAATACATAAAAGGACACTTGCTAAACCTTGATAGCATTAGTAACTTTGAAAATTGAGGAGACCGCCATTTGCCACTCCTCATCTTCAAGCTGACCCAAATCCATCTCCCACTTCACTCTTAAAGCACCCAAGTAGCTGTCCGGAGTGGTCTGCCCCAAATGGTCGTACAGCCTAGAGGTGGAGCTTTCCCTACCTCCCTTCTTAATTGCTTTTTTAATAGAGGTTTCAGAAAACACTAGTGGGACATTATAGAATCGTTCCTGCAGCAAGCTCCGCAATTGCAGGTACCGGAAGAAGTATGCTTGGGGTACCCCAAACTCCTCCCTTAATTGCACAAAGGACTTCAGTGCACCGTCGACATATACCTGACTCAAATATCGTATTGCATATTGACCCCATGCTGCAGCCAGCTGCAGATTATCTGGGGTTTTCCAAGTGTCTACCAAGGGGTATTCTGGGTCTGACCACTTCTCTCCTTCGCTTCCCCCCGCCTCTTTCCATATCTTGATCGCTTGTACGACCAAGGGAGGGTCTTTTATTCGAGTGTATCCCTGTAGTAGTCTTATTAATGGATCCACCCCGGGTGTAGATGCCTCTACCAATGCCTTGACCATCTTGCTCCCTTGATTTATTTGGCCGATTATATTCCAGACTTATCGCGAATCCTGGCAGTGATAAATGAATTTGGTGGCTACTCCGGAATTCGTATCAACTGGAGCAAGTCGCACGTCCTCTCAGTCTCAGGGAACGGCACTCTTCCCTCGAATTTGCCGGCTCCTCTCCAGTGGGTTGAATCATTTAAATATTTAGGCGTTTGGATCTCTAGCGATCCAAAGGATTTTATCTCCTTGAATATCGACCCCCTGGTGGATCAGCTGGCAAAAAAATGCAAAACCTGGAGCCGTCTCCCTTTGACAGTGGTAGGGCGCGTGAATTTATTAAAGATGGTTATGTTACCTAAAAATCTGTATATTATTCAGCATTCACCGATCCTACTCCCAAAGACAATCTTCCGCAAGATTAGTAGTATTATGTTTTCATTTATCTGGAACAATACAAGGCATAAAGTCCAGTCTAAAGTATTAATGCTGAGCAGGGAGGATTAGGTGCACCAGATATAAGGAGATACTACATTGCAGCGCAGTTAGCCCAAATGAAGGCGTGGGTAGTTCAGGATCAAGGGTCATACATACTTAAATGTTTATATATAGTGTGTGTTTTTGTACAATATCTTTTATATATGGTATTATAATATATTTGTGTTGACACAATAAATCTATTTACTATTTTACATGTTTTACATATGAAAGGCCTAAAAAACCTGTTTCTGTCCTAGGCCTAAATTATAAATAAAAATATTTTGTTTGCACAATAAAGTGTATGGTGTATTTTTCATCCTTACCTTGCAATACTGGTACTGCAGCACCTTCACAATGGCTTTGCAGGTCTCCGGGATGATGAGGCCCAAAGCTTGCGGGGAGATGAGGGATCCAAACTTTAGGTCAGCAAGAGACCGTCCTGTCGCCAGAAACCTCAGGGTCACCACCAGCCGTTCCTCAGCAGGGATAGCTATGCGATACTTGGTATCCTGCTTCTCGATGTGGGGAGTCACCAGACGCAGCAATTCCTGGAACGTGGCATCATCCATCCTCAAGAAGTTACGAAAATCATCTGGGTTATTTTCCCTGATGTCCCTGAGCAGTGGCATGTGCGAACGAGTCTGACGCTGAAGTAGCCACTGCTTTGTCCAGCATGATCTTTCTCTCCTGCGCTGGGCTCTCTGACCCCTGAGCTTCAGCACTGCATAATAGAGTAGGTACTGTTGCTGGTGACTACCCATCACTGCATTCTCCATAGTGCAGGGTTAAAAGACATTTTGTAATGGCAGGCAAAACAAAGTAATGTGTAAATAGCTATGTCCAGCGTTCAGCAGGTATAAACCAAGCCTCACTAGTAACAAAGCAGAAATACACTGGTTTAAAATGGCTGCTGCTATTCCTATCCCCCTCTGCTAGTCCAGCCCCTTCATTCAAATTTCAAAGGCCAATCTGACGACGGTCGCATGTGTTCTTGCAAAAAAACAAAAACCAGCGATCCGACCGTCTTAACGACCATCGTGGGCGCATCGGGATCGGATCTAGATCGTTCCGCAAAAAAACCACAATTTTTGCTAATCGTTTGCTGGGGACTGCCTGGGAGCTCCCGGGAAGTCCAAGGGAAATCGTTTCATGGTCGTCTATCGGTCGTATACGACGGTGGTCGTCCTGGTGTGTACCCTACATTAGTGTCAAATTAATAAAATAAAAAACACCTTATCTAATCTAAGTAGATAAGTAGTAAATCTAATCTAGGTAGATGTATGAAGCAGTGATAAGGGAAGAGAAGTGATAAAGTGCCCGGCCAATCAGCTCCTAACAGACTTTTTAAACCCAGCCTGTAACTTAAGTCAGGAGCTGGTGATAGTGGGGCAGATGTAGTACTAACCAGCGTTAAGTGCAGAAATGCACCCGAGCAGTGAACCAGCCAGACAGGCAGAGACAATGCATCAGTGTGAGGGGGAGAATGCTGGAGTTTACACTCCTCCACTTCGGCGGGCAAGAGGTTAACACATCTTCTCGGTCTCCCCTCCTGCTTTGCCTCGTTAATGAGGGAAGCAGGAAGTATAGCAATGCGCTAAACGCCACTATAATACATCTGCCCCAAAGTACCAGGCACTTTCGCTCTTCTCCCTTATCACAGCTTCATACATCTACCCCCCTAAATGCTTTGCCAGCTTCTGCACCTTTGTGTAATCTGAAATCTCTATTCCAGTGAGGAGACACTGATTCCACGTTGTAAGCAAATGCATTCACTGTTGCTATTTATCAGCCTACAGACTTGCTAAGCAATGCAGATGCAGTAGCCCACCAAAAGGTGAGTAAAGGAGACCATCCAGAGCAGTGGTTCTCAACCTCAGTCCTCAAGGACCCACCAACAGTGCACGTTTTACATGTCCCCAAGCAGTTGCACAGGTGCACTCATTCACTGACACATTTTAAAAGATCACAGGTGGAGCAAATTAGTTCACCTGTGTGGAGACCTGGAAAATGTGCACTGTTGGGGGTCCTTGGGTTCACGACACCAATAGAGGAAGAATAAAAGTGTGTTCCGAGCGTAGTGCGCCCCCCCCCCCCCTGTCGGCATTGCTGTGGTCGGGATTCCAGCTTCGGTATTTCAACCGCCGGCATATCATACCAGACCCTTTGTAAATATTGGCTACTTCATTCTTACACTACAATGTAGAGTGCAGTTTGAATTTGCCTCACCTGCCATGCAACATGGTTTGGGGCACTTGCAGAAATTACAGCCTTGCTAACAGGTCTGAATCAGACCATACATATTCGGTCTAGATTTGAGGCCCCCATACACAAGGCAGACTTATCCTAAGGACAAGTTGTGCCCAATTACCCTGAGCTCCCCAGGAGTGCTCACTTACGATCTGGCACTTAACGTGCCAATATACATGCGAGGATGTGCCACTGATGGTCACACATACAAGTGCAGCCCGTCCCACCTCAGACGCAGATCCAATCCTCATACTTGCCCTATTGACCCTCTCCATGAGGGAGAAAATGCTCTGTTCCTGGATTTCCCTGGTAATGTATGATTGCCATCACCTGTGGTGAAACAGCTTTCTTATCAATTAACTAGCTTCCCACATGTGATGGCAATCATACATTACCATGGAAGTCCAGGAACAGAGCATTTTCTCACTCATGGGGAGGGTCAAGTAGGCAAGTATGCATATCTTATGTCATACACGTGCAATTTGACCAAATGTATTGACTTCATACTCCGGAATCAGGTGACCTTGGGCCCAAATGGCATTGTCGAAGTCAATGCAATTGTATGCATAGTGTTCAACGTTGCCATTTCAACACTTTATAGTGCACCTCACAGGCTTAACTCAGCCTGAACTCAGACAAAATTGCTGAAAGTGCTATGGGGTGGCAAGCAGCCACTGCAATGACTACAAAATAATGGCTAATTGGCTTGATCTCGTCATTTTACAATCGTTAAAGTTTTTTTAAGCATCTGACAGCATTAGACCAGAATTACTTCCCTTAATTGAACCATGACAAAATTCCCTTTATCTCTATCCTACATGCCTGGCTATAATGGGTACCAAACAAAATCTGGGCAGTAGTATAAACCACTAAAGGTCATTTACATCTGCAATAACTCTGAGGTAGATACACGCCTTAGGTCTTCCGACAAAGCTTTATACCATGCACATCAGCAATTGTGCTTAAGTGGGGGATACTGTGGCAAGGTCAACAGGTGTCTAAAGGTGCATACACACTGTACAATTTTTTTGACCAATTTGGTTGAAAGACATTTCCATTGAACCCAGTGTCCTGGACGAAAGATGTTGTCAATAAGGAAAGTTATGGTAGAACCTACCTTTGTTAACTTTCTTTCCTTGAAGTCCATGGGAACCACAGGGGACATCGGGGTTGTAGGTGGATCCAGGGGGTCCGAGGCACCAATCAGCGAAGCTTCTTAAGATTTCCCAGGATGCCCGGGCCCTCTCCCCTACAACCCCGCCTCCAGGCTCACACAGCTCAGTTTTGGTAACAAGCCGTAAGCAGGAAGCGGAGAAAAGAAGAGGACAGAGAGAACACATGTCCAAGTACACATACATACATATCACGGTACATGAACAAGACTATGGTCGTTAAAGGTCACAGTGCAGTATATCACACCTAGGGATACCTCAGGAACAAATTGAAGGGAGGGCGCCCTGTGGTTCCCATGGACTTCAAGGAAAGAAAGTTAACAAAGGTAGGTTCTACCATAACTTTCCTTTTCCTTTTCAGGGTCCATGGGTCCCACAGGGGACATCGGGGATGTCACAAGCCGTATTTCAAGGGAGGGAATTTGCCTGAGGTGTCAGAAGTACCCGACGACCAAAGGAGGAATCCTGGGAGGCGAACGTGTCAAAAGCATAGAACTTAATGAAGGTATGAACAGATGACCACGTTGCAGCCTTGCACAGCGGTTCGGCCAAAGCACCTTGGCGTGTTGCCCATGATAGGTCAGCCACTCTGGAAGAGTGTGCTTTGGTGGAAGGAGGAAAAGGCAGATTATCCTGCCAATAAGCATCTTGAAGCCATGCAGATCCAGCGAGCAATAGTCTGTTTGCTCCCTGGCTAACCCTTTTTGTGGAATTCATAAACCACGAAAAGGGAGTTAGATTTTCTGACCGTCTTAGTACGGTCAATGTAGATGGTCAGAGCCCTGACCACATCCAATAAGTGTTCCTCTGTAGAGAGATATTCCGTGTTAAATGCCAGAATCACAATCTCCTGATTGATGTGGAATCTGGAGACCAACTTTAGAAGGTGCGATGTTTTAGTCCACAACATCCCTATTGGGATGAAATATGAGGAGAGGAGCTTACATGAAAAAGCTGACATATCTTGCGGAAGCAATGACCGAGACAAATACTATCTTGTCTGTCAACCTTTTGAAATCCGCCACTTGTAGCGGCTCGAAAGGAGGCCTGATTAAGGCCTGCAGTACGAGTGACAAATCCCACTGATTTGTAGGAGGAACATATGGAGGTGAAAAAGAATCACTCCTTGTAGGAGTGTACGTACCTCCGGTAAGAAGGTTAATTTCATATGAACCGAGATGGATAAGGGTGAGACTTGGATTTTCAGAGACGGCAGTCTAAGTCCAATGTTCAGACCCTTTTGTTCAGACCCTTTTGTAGGAATGCCAGAATTCTGGCCACCTTGAAAACCGTTGGATCAAACTTCCTAGCCGTACACCACATACAGTAGGTGTGCCATATTTGGTAATAAATTCTGAATGATGCTGGCTTGCACGCCTGAATCATGACCTTTTTGGAAGAAAAACTTTAACTTTACAGTAAAGTAGTTTCAAGCGCCACGCTATCAACGACAGGCGCTGACAAGGTCCTCGAGTATGAGACCACCCGAAAGTTAAGAGGAAGGGTGGTTGGGAGGACATTTGTAGAAGGTCCACATACCAGTGCTGAGTGGCCAGGCTGGAGCTATCAGAACGAGATTCCCGCCTCCCTGTTTGAATATCCTGATTACCCTGGGAATCATGGATCTTGGTGGGAAGGCATATGGAAGATGATAATTCCTTGGAACTGCAAGGGCATCCATGAAGCTAGCTTGAGGATCCCTGTACCCTGACCCGAATGTTGACACTTTTGTTGTGTCTGGACACCATTAAGTCCACGTCTGGTAGGTCCCATCGGTCTTTGAGGAGGGCGAACAACTCTGGATGGAGTGACCACTCCCCCCGATGGAAGTCTATTTAGGGATCTGTTTTCCAATTTAGAACTGCTGGGATGAAGATCGCAGACAGAGCCAGAAGACACTGTTTCGCCCAGGAAGAGATCCTAGAGACTACTTGGAGAGCAGTAGTGTGCGAGGGTCTCCTTGGTCAAGTATGTACACCACAGCCGTGGCCTTGTCTGCTCTGATCAGGACTGGGTTCTTCTGAAGAAGGTCCTGAGAGCGGATTAGGGCATTGTAAGCTGCCCGAAGCTCCAACACAGTGATGGAGAGACGTGTGTTTGGATTGGTCCATACGCCCTGCAAGGCTCGGGAGTAAGCTAATGTCCCCCAGCCTCGAAGGGTGGCGTCGTAAGTGAGGATCGTCCATTCTTAGAACCAGAAGGGACATTGACTTGAGAAATGTGGCCCTGATATTGTCCATCCGTTTTGTCAGAATAAGGTGTTGAGAGGGCAAAAATGAAACTGTGCCCACTCCACCATGTTCAAACATTGACATTATTAATCCTAAGATTTTCATTGTGCCCAGTGGCTTAAGACTCTGGGACTCTGCAAAAAAAAAACACCCATATTTGGTGTTGCAGAGAATTGTCCTTGTCCCTGAGAAGAGACATCCTCCATGACTGAGTGTCCAGGGTAGCTCTCCAAATGCCACATCTGTTGCGAGAGGAGCCAACCGAGATGTTGGAGTGTCCTGATTGTTATCTATAGGTGAGATAACAGCAATAATAGGAACTTGGCCACCAGTAGTAGGTCATCTATATATAGAAAGACTCGGATACCCAGACGGTGGAGATGTTCAGCCATAATTGCCATGATTTTTGTGAAAATCCTGGGGCTGTGGCTAAGCCAAGTAGAAGGCCTAGATTTGGAAATGGCTATTTTAAATAGCAAACCTGAAATATTTCTGGTGTGCTGGCAGAATTGTGACATGCCAGTAAGCGTCCCGAATGCCCAGGGTGACTATTTAATCCCCCGTTCCATAGGTAGGATTATTGTCCTTAAAGTTTCCATCCGAAACTTTGAACCCTGCACCACCTTAAAGAGACTTCAGTTTTAGAATTGGCCTGTAAGTTCCATTTTAGAACCAGGACCAAAGACGAGTAGTAGCGGAGTCTTCTCTAGTGGTGAGGGATGACCGTAGCAGACCTTTTTTATTTTAATAATTGTTCTGCTTAGTCTGAATTGTGAAGTAGACCCGTGCAAAGACCTTAGTGCGAGAGGTCTTTCTGAATGAGATGGAGTATCCCTGTGACACAACTTCCTTTACCCAGGCATCCTTTTTATGTATAGTCACTGGTGTTCCTACAGCACCTGGTGTTCCCATGTGGACTCCGATCCACTTAGCAACCAGGTCCAACACTGTTTTCCAGAATTGGACGAGATATGTGATATCCAGTGTGGTATGGATGCAGGTGAGGAAGACGAGAAGTCAGCCTCCCGCTTGGTGTTCCTCCTGTGGAGGGGCCGTTATGCAGGTGGTTGCCGGGATGGGCAGGAGCCTGTAGCGGCCCATGCTTGGGCTTGCCTTAATGGCATGATTGGTCCTAGAATAGGACTGATCTCAGGCTTTCCTTTTTGAGGTAAAGCCGTGGATAGACACACCATTCTGGCAGCAGTCAGAGAGGCCACAAACTTGTTAAGGCCCTTCCCCAAATGAATTTTTACCCTTACAAAGGTAAAAGTTCCAAGGTCTGCTAGGACTCCAGGTACACTTTCCCTGTATTGGGCAAATGATACGGCTGGCCTGAATGAAGCTGGTGGATGTCAGGGCAGCGACAGTGCCAGCCTCTGATATAGCTCCTATGTATATATATATATATATGTATATAATGCTGCTTGTTTAATGTGAAGTACACATAACTTAGCATCCTCAGAGGAGTCTTCTAGGACCTGTATAAAGTGGCTTTAGCCATGTCAATAGAGGTCCTTCCCAGTGAATGGGGATATGGCCCTTAAGGAATGTTTCAAACACCTTGGTAGGGTCTTTTAATATCAATCCTGAAGTGACCAACAGTATTGAAGGATACCTTAGAATAAACCAAGGGAGTAGTCGTGGTTCACAAACCTGATTAGCCCCTTTATCCCTCCTGATTACCTCAAGTGGTCTGAATGAGGGCATTAGGGTTAGTTTCTGCTTTTATTAAAAACCATCTCTGGTTTTAGCAGTAGGTTCAGGCTTCACCAAGTCCGACATTAACACCTCACGGATTGTATGAGTGAGAGCTGCCACATCAGTTGTCCCTGCTTTGAAGCAGGAGTGCTGTAGGCATAGCATCATCATATTGTCATTATGAATATTGATAACATCCTCAGCATTAACATTATTTTCCCCCTTGTGATCTGTGTCAACCTGTGCTACAGAGAGCAATTGTTAACAGAAACCTATTAGGTAGTGCAGCATCAGGTAGCAGGTGTTGCCTAGCTACCGAAAACTGCTGCCAGATCTGCATAGAGGTAGACAGGGCCTCCCACCAAGGTGGAGGGGGCTGGACTACAGAGGGTGCAGTAGGGGGTCAAAGGCAATCCAATAGGCTGCCTAGTAACTGTTGTTCGGCTGCCCAGGGAGGCTGTGGGAAACCACCGTGGCAGAGGACTGGCCAGGGGGGGGGATAAAGTGAATAACACATAACCCGTCCTGGAAGACATCCTGGTTAGACAGGCTTGCAGCACAGCTCTTGCAGGACAGGAGCTTTGTAAACTCTGTCTGGTTGCACCCACGTTTGGATATAATGCAAACAAACCCAAAGTGGGGGGGTTACAGTGCACAATAGGTATATACCACAGAGGAAAACCTAGAGTGATATCACTGAGTGTATGTGACCCTAGAGGATTAAACCTCTGTCATCCTCCTCAGAAGATGAGAGAAATACAGAGGACAGTGCAGAAATACTGACAGAAAGTGAAAGTAAAAGAACTAGCACATTGCAGTCACATACACAAGCATTTACATACAGCCACAGCCTATAAATGCTATCACACCCTGTATCAACCGCTTGAACTCTATTGGAGTAAGGGGGATTTAGGGTGTCTGTGAAAGCGATTACTTAGTCAGTGAACGGTTTCACAGGGGAGACTGTGCCCTCTCTCTGAAAGACTACTGTGCCTGTGGAAATGGCGCTGGTCTGAGAGAAGGGGAGCGGGCACAGGGTTAATGCAGCTAATGGAACGGCAGATCCCTTGCGAGATTGGCGCCAAAGCTGGGAGAGGGGCTGCAGGCCAGACGCCACCTCCCCTTGCTGGACTTCCCCCACCGGGGCTATGTGGAGCCTGTTAAATAATGGGGTCCCTCTGCCCCGGCCTGCGCTCAGTCCCCGGTGGTCTAGTGGGGTCCCAGGCCGAAGCGTGTACCCACGCCAGCTACCGCGTGCGTCTCCCACGCTAGCGCAGTATAGCAGCGGTTTGCGCTCCTAATGGAGCCTTACCTGCCCCTCGATTCCGGCCACGCTGCCCGGGGGAGACCGTCGGCGGTGCTAGGCGTCGTGGTCTCCCCCGCCGAGGTCCTCCGTGACAGGCGTCTTTGGATGGAGCCGGCGCCGGGAGGGTGACGTAGCTGCTCGCTCCGCCGTCAGTGATTGACGGCGGTGAGCAGCCTCAGCCGCGAAGCGGCTTCTGCCGCTGAAGCGGCAGATTTAAAAAGTTTAAAAATAGAAAAGTAAAAATTAAAAATAAAAATAAGCTTTAATGGGGTTACCTCAGTGAGGTAACCCCCGCTGATATAAAGGTGCGTCTGCTTCCTGCAGGCACCAAACAAAAACTGAGCTGTGTGAGCCTGGAGGCGGGGTTGTAGGGGAGAGGGCCCGGGCATCCTGGGAAATCTTAAGAAGCTTCGCTGATTGGTGCCTCGGACCCCCTGGATCCACCTACAACCCCGATGTCCCCTGTGGGACCCATGGACCCTGAAAAGGAAAAACAAACGATGAATGATGATGCACATACCCGCCAGTTGTTTATCAAGATTGTTAGTCAACTGTGCATGCAGCTCAATTTGAATATCTTTCAAAAAGAGCCTATAAACTGTAGCTAGATCTTTCTTCTTTAGTCTGTCATCAATATTTTTCGCCAACATCTTTAGTCCAGGACACTGGGTTTCAATGGAAATATCTTTCAACCAAATTGGTCAAAAAAATTGTACATTGTGTATGCACCCTAAGTCAGTGGTCTGGGAACTCGGTCCTCATTACCCCAGGTCTCCTCACAGAATTACAAGTGAAATAATTAACTCAACCTGCGGACCTTATGAAATGTGTCTGAGTAATTCGTACACCTGTGCACCTGCTGGGTTACCAGCAAAACATGCACTGTGTGGGGTAATGAGGACGAGTTCCCTGACCACTGATCTAGGTCGATATGGGTGAAGGTCAACAGGGGGCATGGTCGACTTTGTTTTAGGTCGACACAGGTTGGCATGGTTTACTGTTTTTTGATCTGACAAGGCCAGGCATGTGCCAACGTTGGCCTTCCAGATGTTGTGAAACTACACATCCCAGCATGCTTTGCAATAGTTTTAGCATTCTCTAATAGCAAAACTGTGGCAAAGCATGCTGGGATGTGTAGTTTCACAACACCTGGTGGGCCAACGTTGGACATGCCTGCTCTAGGGCATGGTGGGAGAACAAAATAGTGTGCGGAGCGAGGGGCTGCAGATGACTTCCAACTGTGTCCATGTAGACATTCAGGTCAAAATGAGTATAAAAACCATGCCGACCTAACCCATGTCAACCCAAGTGGTGTCGACAATACGATCCACACCCCTAAGTATACACATGAACCCAAAGGGATACTTTATACAAACTAAAAGCTTTTGCACCTGAATGTGCATCAACCAAGGATTTGGGTCAGTGTAAAAAACCTATCCACGATCTCCTGACTTTTTTTGCTGCAATCCAATTTATAGAACTGGCAGTATCACAGGTCATCAGTAGAAAAGGTGTATAAGGTATTACACTTTCCCAGCCTCACACTAGATAAACAGGAAATTTGATTTTATACTTGAAGTTTAATTTAAAATTTTCATAGGCAGGAAACAATATTTATTGCAAGGGATATCTACAAATCTCCTGCCCACCTCAGGCTCTATTCCACATTCTATAAAATGCAGTATGCCAAGTTATTTCTGGGCCAGTGAGTGATAATTCTGCACGTTATGGTTTGTGCTTTGTTACATTGAGGACTATCGCATGTTTATTTGCTATAACACATACACCCATGACTTATTGCTATGCCCGATAAACACCTCAGTAATTTTACCAACATGACTTCTTTACTTATTCTATCAGCATAATTTTGTTAATACTAAAATACAGTAAGTGATTTTAATAAGAAAGCTATAAAAACCATTCATTTTTAGTATTTTATTACAAAAATAAATCACTGTAAGCCATTTCCAGACACTGCATACTTGCTTCTGGGCTTCGAGACCAACTGAAAAAAAAAAAAAAAAAAAAAGGGAAAGTCAGTAAATATGGTTTAATAGGCAGTTATAGCCCAATGGCTGCAATGATAAGATTCACTACATTCAGTCACAAAAACCATCTTTAATGATGGCTTGCCATACTATCTTTTTAGCCAGCCACAGAAACTGTAAATTGTACTAGTCTATGATTAAACTAAGGACTCATTTTACTTGTCTTAATCAGCCACTAAACTTACTATGGGGCAGATGTATTAACCAGCGTTAAGTGCAAAAATGCACTTAACGCTGGTTAACTGGGGGGGGATTACGTCTGTCCCTAATGTATTACTAGCGCACCTAACGTGCGCTAGTGACAGCCCGCCGAGTTACGCTCGGCGGGGCTGTCCCTGCAATCCCCCCCATGGATTAACGGCAGGGGCGATGTATTAACAGCCTTCAAGGCGTTAATTCGCCCCGGCCGCTTCGCCAGCTCAGGGCTAGCGTTGTCCTATCCCCCACTATGGGGACAACGCTAGCCCTGCGTCTGGCTTGGGCTGCGCTGGAGATCTCGCGGTTTTTGCGAGATCTCGCGCATGCCCAGTGCGGCTGGCTGGGGGACAGGAGATAGCACATCAGTATTAACTGATGCGCATGCGCTATCTCCAGAAAGGGACATCACCGAAGGGGGGAGTTAACACTCCCCCGCTTCGGCAGACAAGATGTTAATACATCTTGTCGATGTCCCTTCCTGCTTCGCCTCGCTATTGAGGCGAAGCAGGAAGTATCATAGCGGCGCGATAAGCGCTGCTATGATACATCTGCCCCTATGTCCCAGATTAAAGAATTATGGCAAACCTAAACCATAAAGTAGTACACAATATATGGATTCACATGCTTTATTGCCAGTCACACAATACACTTCAAAATGACGGTACTTGTGTATTATCTGGGCGCCCGATTTTTTTCATTGCATGCCACTACTTAAGGCATGCAGTGCGATTTTTCATTGTAAAGACCCAAAATATAATTTAATTTTTAATTGTATAGTCAGCCATGGGTGATTCCATACCCCGGTACTTTTGTATTATCACAGCACCCATCGCATCACATACCATAAGGCTTGCAATGCGATATCGCGCGATGGTCTACAATGTCATACAATTTTTTAATTGTATGGCATACAATGCAATTAAAAATTGAATAAGCACCCTAATGGGTGCTTACAATGTTAAATGCACCCCCACGCCACCCCCCACTATAAACGTCAACCCGAAGCACCGCGAGCGCAGCGAGGGGCTGCGGTACACGTCCTACAACCTTTTCATACCCCCGCTATACAAGTCGGCATGGAGTTCACTTTATATAGTGTGGCGAGCACAGCGAGCCTGAAGTGTGGCGAGCGCATGCGCATAACTTCACAGGTATATGCGTCCCCTCGCTGCATAGGTTTCCTCCCAGTGAATTAGAACCTACCTTTAATTAAAATGTAATACACCAATAGATGTGGAAACATGAATGGTTAATCCCAAAGACTGGACTGGAGAAATGGTTAACTGGATTATGACACATTAACACCACTGTATCTGGTAGTGATCCAAGCTTCTTGAAAAAGCACCCGACAACCTGTTCAATGCAGAACTTGTGCACACAAGGTTCCATGTGATTTTGGTCTCATCATAGCCACTATACTATCAGATACCTAATCTTTGTACTCATTGGGTGTTACCTGGCTTTTATTCTTTGCATATTACATTAGGGAATTCGTAGCCTAACTGCATATGCAGAGATCCTTCTTCACGGTCACTATCCAGTCATGCATTCATATTCTGTCCAGCACACAGAAAGGGACAGCATTTAAGAATATGGGGGGGTTGGGTATTCAATCCCAGTAAAAAATTTGCCATTTCAGTATTCAATTACTGGCATTTTTCCCCATACCATTTCATTTTTTTGTGGGGGGGGCGACGGACACTGAATCAGCAACAAAATCACCAAAACTACGTGAACTCACAGCAATTTGAACGATTCATGCGGTTTTCGCTAATGCTGATTTTTGCACAGGTATTCAATAGATTAATACATTTTGCCGTCCCCCAGTTAGTGACCACTTAATATACTGACCCAACATGAGTTTAGGAAGTCATCTGGCACCATCAAGTGTAGTCACAACCATCAGTCAGTCTGAACATGGTAAAAATCAATTAATCTGGAAAAAAAAAAAAAAGTTTGGCAGATTAAAGCATTACACAGCATATTTACAAACTAGTTTGGAAGAGTTTATCTAAAGACTCATCTAGGAACCTTCACCATCAATAAATTATACAACTGACTTAATGCATTGTCCTTCTGAATTTTACCTAGACAGCATCTAGAATTGGCGAGTATGCAGAGTTTAAGATCTCTTCACTGGTAACTAAATTATCTATGAAAAAACTACACAGTAACAAAAGCTGGGTTGTATATCTGGATGCTCTGATTTGGCATGTACAAGTCAGCCTTGAAAACTTCCAGTTGTGAAGAGTCCTTAAACTAGCTTTTAGCTAAAAAAATTTTTTTTAAAGGAGCTCAATAGGCACTTCAATTTAAGCACTGTTACAATTTTTTGAAGGTGAAGTTAATTGGAAGAACACTAGGTTTGCTAGGACAGACTAGTCAAACCAATGTTTAAAGATGGGCTCCAAATACTTAGGATATTGACTAAATGGCTCAGTGATCCTCATGATTTGATGTTAGCATGATTTGAGGACTGGATTGAGAAACTGGTCTAAAATAGTTGACTGACCTCCCAGCAGTACACTGGGAAAGTAGCTACACATCGTTGGTTGTTAATGAAGGGAAAGCTGGTTCTATTTGTACTGAACCAACACTTAGTTTTGGGAGGGCAATTGAAAAACATCACAAGCACAACGTGAGCTCAAGGAAGAGGGATGTGGACATGAGCAAAAGAGTTACCTCAAATTACCGGACTAATCCCACAAATGAACTAGCCAAGAACAGCTTTCGGAAGGCTCCACAGGATGCACAACACTTGACTTCTCCAAGGACACTGCAGATTCTGTACTCTAGCAGAGAATGCTCAGGAGGGAACAGTATCGTACCATCTAATATGGGGTGTGTGTATAACCTAGCTAGATCACTAAAACAGGGCCATTTGTAAGTAGGTGAACAGCAACATTCTAGATTTACCTAGTAAAATAAAAACCCAAATCTTATTGTTTGCCTAATAAGGGAGGAAAAAAAATAACTAAAATGCACTGGACCTCAGCCTAGAAATGATGGCAGTGGGTATGATGCATATATTGCCTAGTCACCATTTTACATGGCTAGTTAGATTGATTAGTCAGCAGGGAAATTTAAATCTCTGCAAACAAAGTCACTCAAGACTGTTGGACAAAAAAAGCCATTTTACTGGCGTTGCACTGATGTGTGCAATGGGAAACGAACAAGAATTCGCTTTTACACTGACTGTCCTTTCCAAGTCTAAAGTAGTGTGCCATTAACTACAAGACCACATATACCCACTTCAAGCATTGCTTAGATAAGCAAAGTATACTTTACAATTGCGGAATATGTGTGCTACTGGTTATAAATAACTGTCAAATCACTTGCTTGCAGGATCTTCCATAGTAATGCCAGTGTAAACCCAAATCCATAGGGATTTTTTAGTCTATATTTAGACGATTCTTGCACAGCCTATTACAAAACCTTTCAATTTATTTGATCATATGCAGCATTAAGCCATAGAACACATTTATAGCTTGTGCTGTACACCAGTGGTTCTAACCTCAGTCCTCAAGTACCCCCAAAGGTGCATGTTTTTCATGTCTCCACACAGAATCACAAGTGAAATAATTGGCTCCACCTGTGATTATTTTAAAATGTTAGTGAGTAATGAGTGCACCTGCAGGGTAACCTGGAAAACATGAACTATTGGGGGTACTTTATGACCGAGGTTGAGAAACTGTAAGACTATTCAAGTACTGCTTTACAAACTTAGGGCAGGTACCTACATTTGCTAAGCACTACATTTTTCCTGAAAACAAATAGCCCTACGCATCAATATCCCTATGCAACCCCTGCATGTGCCACGCCCAGATAAAATCAGTGTTGTGCGGAAGGTAAATGTCAGGAGCATATTTCTTTTCAGATGGTCTTTTAATAGGCTTCGTGAAGCCAAAATGAAAGGAGAATACATGAATTCCGTAACCACTTCAATACAATGTTTAATTTCTTCCAGTAAAAAAGGACAATATAAACAAACATTTTTCAAGAACTTCTTGTGACTGTTATTGGAGAGATTGGACAGGAGGTTCGCTTTAAGTATATCAAGGAGGTTTAGCCACTATTTACAGCGCACCCAGGCTCTGATCTACCTTGTTACACTAAAGGAATGTCTTCAAAATAATAAAAAAAAAAAAAAAATAAAGCATATGGGGACCTTATCCCCTTGTTCTATATACAGCAGCAACAGGCATTAAATACCATGTTGCAGCAGGAAATCAAGTCCAGCAGCAAACAAATCCACATTTAATTTTTTTTTTTTTAGAGAATATAAACCTGTTGCTGGAGCCGATCCCCCTCCAATGCACTCCACATAACTCAAGGGAAACTAAACCGATTTGCCTCAATGAAACGTAATGATGGGAAAACATGCCCATCATAACAAAATAGCAACATTATAAAATAAAGTATACCAAAAAATAAAATTAACATAAAAGCACGTCCCAGGTCAGACCCTACAGGACAGCCGTTTTACATAAGTTTAGAGGCAGTTGGTATATTAAATTTTTATAAAAGTGAACACAAGTAGAAGAACTACATATTAACGATCTGCGAAGCTCCAAAAATCTTTATAAATACAGCCATTGGAAGGACGATCTTGAGTCAGGAGGTATTTTACTCGTTGTGTGTAGCTGAGGACAAGAAGCAGGCAGAATTGTAAAGCACTTGCATATGGACAGATTCCAGCATCATCTCCCCTGTACTATTTAGACTTTCCCTCCCCTTATCCCACTTAGAATCTTAAGCTGTAACTTAGGTCTAGTTGGGTACTGAAAATAGATCAGAACAGAGCCTGTACACATGCATTAGATTAGCCAAATTCTGTATGAAGTTATAAGCCCTTAAAGCAGGGGAGGGGAACCTCAGGCCCGGGTGCCGTATGCAGCCCCCATAGCCGGTCTGAGTGGCCCTCCCACCAGCCCGGCAGCTTTGCCGGGAGTGAAGTACAGGGGAATTCTCGCAAGAGGTCAGCAGTTCTCACGAGATTCCTCTTAATCAAACGCAGCCGTAGACTGTCAGTCCTATTCAGTGGCAGCTGCCGTAGCGTGGTATGGCTGCAGCAGGACAATTCGTAAGATTACTTCTTACATATGGCCCCCCCAATACAAGTGACCCTTGGCACAAAAAAGGTTCCCCACCCCTGCCTTCAAGAGTGATAAGCTTTAAAAGTCAAACATGCTCCCAATAGCTCACATCAAATCTATGTGACCTACTTACCATAACTATCATAGCTGTCTCTGTATGAGCCTCCAGACCGATCTCCGTAGCCACCTTGACTCCTCCCACTAGAGGAACAAAATATAGTTCAGCAAGATCATACAGGAGCATTACATTGCTCTAAAGCTGGGCTAGGGATCTTTGCTATTGATATTTTAGGTAAAGGCTGGTTGGCCAAACAAGAATTCCAGCCATAGTTACATCTTTATGCAGGCTATAAAGTCACAGTATGCCATCCAGAAGTCATCGGAAGTAGTTTTATCAAGGCACACCTGCAGCATTGATATGCAACCACATATCTAGCTTTCCTGGGGGGGGGGGGGTGTTTGCTATGCAACTACATAACAAACCCCCCAGGAAAGCTAGTTCAACATTTCAGGTAATCAATATGCTCTTAAAATGAAATACTATGCTGGGCATTCTACAGGTGTTATGTGGCAATAATCTGTAGGTGAGCTCATAACTTGTATCTAGAACACC
This sequence comes from Crinia signifera, assembly GCF_055691185.1. Lineage (NCBI taxonomy): Eukaryota > Metazoa > Chordata > Amphibia > Anura > Myobatrachidae > Crinia > Crinia signifera. The sequence continues at coordinate 264,894,857 of NC_139217.1, read as the reverse complement.
ATGCTGAAGTTAATCATGCTCACCTTCCATAGTAGTCCCGAGATCCACCACTACCACCATAACCTCCACTTCGGCTATCAAAACGGCTGCTGCCGCCATATCCTCTGTCTCCACCACCTGTTAAGGCAATTTTAAAGGCATAGTTGAAGCAAGTTTACATTTCACCTGCAAAACTTACATCAAACTGGATAAATCCTGTCCAGGCTATACTAAACTATGCTACACAATAGCTTTTGAGGCATTACTTACCACGTCCTCGGCCACCACGGAAAAATCCTCTTCCTCCAGATGAGCCACCTCTGTAGCCTCCTCTCCTGTCACCAGAGGACTTGCCGGCCTGATCCACACGAATTTGGCGCCCATCCACAGACTAGAAACAGAAGCCATAAGCATTAACAAGGTCAGCAAATTAAGGTTAACATTGAATTGCCAAACAAGAATGAGTGCAAAAATTAGGTGGAGTATACATATTTGGTTAATTAAAATGATTGAAGTCTTACTTTTCCATTCATTGCTTCCATGGCATCTTTTGCATCATCTGGACTTTCAAAGGTAACAAACCCAAATCCTCTTGACCGCTTAGTTTCACGGTCTTTTACAACCACCACTGCAGAGAAAAAGATGAGGGATAATTCTACACCACCTGCTATACAGCAGCACAGATCAGTTACAATTGCATACCTCTCAACATGACTCTCCAGGAGGGACACTATGCTCTGAGCCTGGGCTTTCCTCTTAATGTATGCTTGCCATCGCCTGTGGCGAGACCTTTCTTACCAATTAACCTGTTCAACACAGATTAGGGTACTCATACATTACCAGGGAAGTCCAGGAACAGAACATTGTGTCCCTCCTGGATAGGGTCATGTTGGGAGGTATGCAATTGCTAGCACTACTACATTTAGCTCAGCCTTAACCGTAGGGATGGACATCGGAAGCCAACCATCAAATGATGGCAGTGCTTCCACCATTGAAACTTTCAATGCGATGGTAACTAACCATCGCATCAAAAGTATTCAATGGTGAAAACTAGTTATATGACTAGCGCATGTGCAAAAGCCTGTTTTGCCATTTGTAAGGTGGTAAATGGGTTTGGTGGCAGGGCCCAGGCTCTAAGCAACATATTACTTTATCACTGGACATTGTGTGTATAATATACATATATAATATTCACACAATGGCCAATGATAAAGTAGTATATTAATTTTGTACACATTAACACTTAGGAAAATGTCTATTTATTAAGGAAAGTGTAACTACACACAAAAAGGGAGATGATGGTACAGTGGTCATCCCATCATTTTTATGGAGAGCTAAATATTGCAAAGAGCAGGGCCAGCTCTACAATTAGGCAGCTGCCTAGGGTGCCAGGATCTGTGGGGGCACCACTAATAATGCTACACACTAGGCGATTCTAGCTTCCATCGTCAGCTATATGGTCGCTCAGTGACCATATTGCCGGCGATACCTAGTGACCTTCGCCATATGTGTGCTCCCACCGCAGCCCAGCGACGGTCACCAGTAAAATACTGACAACCAGCAATTCGGTCGCTGAGCAACCAGGTTACATAATATAAAAAATAGTTCAATATATCCAACAGTTAAGGTGCCCCTACACTGAGGCGATTTGGTCCTATTTTGGCCAATAGCGAACAATCGACCCGTTAAATCGGACCAAATCGCCTCTCCCTGACACGCCGTCGGGTCCAATGCGCGATCCCGTGCACATTGGACCCAACCAGGTGGTCGGACCGGCAGGCTGTCCACCCGTTCCTCCTAGCAGTGAGGCGGGCCAGAAGCAGGGACACATTGAATCCATCACAACGGAAGTTCCCGGCAGGTTGGAGGCTGTCCGTACACTGCTGCGAGGTATGGGCACCTTTAGCTTGGTTCATTCCACTGGTACCCCAGGACTATATTCCTCACTATATTCACAGAAACAGACAATCTCTGACCAACACTTCACTGATGATATAGTGGTTGCTGCCTGGTAATACTAATGCAGTTTATTAATGAGTGTTGTATGTGACTGACATTCACAAATATCTGTAGCTAGCTGTATTGTGTACTTATTGTAGCTTGCCTGAGCTGGTATAACATTCAGTGACTCTGAATCCTCCAGAGCTCAGTGTGTCTGAAATTTGCTGCTGTTTGAATGACTTGTGCTGCAGGGTGAGGTTTGTGCTTTGATTGGTTCTCACTGAGCCAATCAGAACTAGCCGTGGGCCCTGTTGCCTAGCAGCTACAGCAACCATAGAGAGGGAGGGGACTTAGCAGGCTCATGTCTGAAGCAGAAGGTCATACAGCCTCCAACGAACCTAGGAAGTCTCCCTGACACAGACACAGCACCCAGGGGAGGCATATCTTTTGGGAATTACAAAAAACAAGCCACCATCGAATGATTAGCATTCGATGGTGACAAACATCGGAAGGTCACCATTCAATGGCAAAAAAACTAACATCGAAAGAAAACCATCGATGTTTCTGAAACATCGACGTCCATCCCTACTTTAACCGCAGTAAATTTGTATACGCTTACTTACAGGAATATAGTCTACAAGTATATAGCCATAGAATTGTGAACAAACTCTCATATGCACGTCCTCGTGCTATTTAATAGCCAGACTCCAGAAATCACTGCAGTACATGTACAATATATCAGCAAGAGGCAATAGGGTTTCCAGGAACTTACCCTCGGCGATAGATCCGTATTTACAGAACACCTGTTCCAGGTTCTGCTCGTCGGTTTCAAAACTCAGACCTCCGATAAACAGCTTTCCTTCATCGGACGACATGGTGAGATCTGCAGAGACAAAAAAAGGACACAGATAGTAGGTAGCCGCAATGACCAAAGATGGCGACCGACAAGCGAAGGGTGGGCGTTCCCTGCACTCCCGATGGCGTCTCACACACACAGCCACAGACCATACGCTAGCTGCCAGATGAAATGAGTCTCCCAAAATAGCTGCGCATAGATCTTCTAAGTGCAGAGCTAGTTGAGGCAGCCCGCCATAGCCACACACACACACACAACCAGGGATAGTCCAGACACATTCAAAAGCCAGAGAAACAACTCTGAAACCCGAATAAGCCGGTATCCCCGCCACACACGACGCCATTACGATCACCGCAGCAGCATAGAGAACAGGCCGCGGCGCAGGACTCGTAGCGAACGAACAACAAACAAAAATGCGCCAACAAAAAGAGACCTTACCAGCTGAAGGACTATAGACCTTAATCAGTAGAAAACGACGGCGCACGAATACCGCAGACTGCCGCACACAGCCTTAAATATACTCTGACGCCCCGCCCCTATTATGTAACATGTACGTCAGGGAGGAACCAAAAAGGCAAAATTACGGCGTGCGTTTAGTTGGCTCCCTAGGAAAGCGGTGCACAGAAGCGAATTTTCACACCGATGAAGTGGGGGAGGGGCGCTGGGCCCTGTTATTACAGTCACACGGTATGGACTAGTAACCAGTAATTGGAAGGAATACCCTCCTTATATAGGATAATGGTTTTGTCCACATCGCACCCGTGGCCTGTAATGAATATGCCGCGAGGACGTGTGCTATGCGAGCTGTGATAGGCCCGCAGGTGTTGCTGGGCGGGGTTAATTTGCTGCACTTTCCGTTTGGGGATACAAAAGAAATGCGCGGCGCGCCCTGAGGCTTTGTTACAGGCGCCATTTTGTGGGCTCAGCGCTGGTCGGGCAGCTACTCTATCACCGATATATACGTAACATGATCTACTACATAAAAACAGTTATTACTTGCTTCCGAGTCTGTGTGGTGGGTGCGGGCGCCTCCCCTTGTTAGCGCAGTATCTAGTAGTAAATGTCACTGTCCAGTGAGTTGCGTGCTGCTGCTTTACAATCACATACCTAGTACCAACATGACCCTCTCCAGGAGGTACACAATGCTCTGTTTCTGGGGATAAGAAAGGTGTTTCTACACTGGTGATGGTAATCATAAATTAAAAGGGAAGTCCAGGAACAGAGCATTCTGTCTAGGGATGGCCATTGATTACTCAAAATCATCGATGGTTTATGGCCGATGTTGAATACTTTTGCCATCAATGGGGGAGAACCAGATGTTTTCCCTCCATCGATGGAACAGCAAAACAATGTTTTGCTTTTTTTTTAAATTTCAAAGTGTCGGGACACTTAGCATAGCATAACATCAGCCATGAACCATCGATGATTTCAAATCATCGATGGCCATTCAATTTGTGTGAGCAAAGCACTTTATCTGGTCTTTTCACTAGGATGGCTCCCTGTGACACCATTTCATGCACTTGATTGCTTATCTATGTGCCTCCACGGTGCTACGTAAAGCTAGGGATGGCCATGGATGATGTTTTATGGCCGAAGTCAGCTACTTTTGCCATTGATGGGGGAGAACCAGATGCAGGGATGGCCATTGACCATCGATGTTTAGAAAACATTGATGGTTTATGGCCAATGACGAATAGTATTGACATTGATGGGGGAGAACCAGATGGTTTCCCACCATCGATGTCAAGCTTAAACAAATAGTTTAGGTACTTATGTAGTATCTGGGCTGCCGATTTTTTGATTGTATGCCTTAAGTTAAGGCATACAATCAGATGCGATGCGATATCGCATCGCATACGACCATGCGATGCGATGCGATGACCCGATTTTTCCATAGGATTCAATGTTAAAATGGACTGAGTCCATTTTAACATGGAATTCAATGGGAAAAGGGGTCCTTTTCATACCCCTACTATCCAAGTGGGCATGGAGTTGGATATAAACCTGTGGCGAGCGTAGCGAGCCACCGAGCCCGAAGCGTGGCGAGCGAAGCGAGCCCCGCGAGGGGACGGTATTCTGTGTCCCCTCGCGGGGCTCGCCACGCTTCGGGCTCGGTGGCTCGCTACGCTCGCCACAGGTTTATATCCAACTCCATGCCCACTTGGATAGTAGGGGTATAAAAAGGACCCCTTTTCCCATTGAATTCTATGTTAAAATGGACTCAGTCCATTTTAACATTGAATCCTATGGAAAAATCGGGTCCATCGCATCGCATCGCATGCGATATGGTCGGGTGCGATGCGATGCGATGGACCCAATTTCAAAATCGGCAGCCCAGTTACTACATAAGTACCATAGTTTAATTTTGCTTTTTCCTGGGACACGGAGCATAGCTCCGCGCAGGACACCCGTGAAGCACCGCCCCCGTATTCTGATTGGCCCACAGGCCAATCAGTCAAATACAATGGATGACCAGCGCTATGTAAAAACATCGATGGTCATCCATTGCATAGTTATACACCATCGATGTCCAGTTGCCCTTTTGCAATCCATTGGGAAGGCAGCAATGGCCATCCCTAACCAGATGGTTTCCCTACATCGATAGCCCAGCAGAAACCAATTTCTTTTAAGGTGCTGGGACATGGAATACAGCTCCACTCTGATAACCCTGAAGCCACGCCCCCACTCTCTGATTGGCCTATCTGCCAGTCATATACAAAAACAAAGAAGTGGTGTTTTGGCCGCTTAAGTGGTGATACCAGTGCTTATGTGATAATAAACAGTGATTACTCAGCTTTATCAATATGACCTCCTGTTGGGGAGATAATTATCACACTTATAAGCCGCAGGTAGTCCTCCTTAGATCAGAGGTCAGTATATGCAATCCTATTGGAGACAGCACAACATCGCCACCATAGTGCAGTAGGTTCCAAACATACAGAAATGTATTAGTTTAATAGGAAACTCACAAGCATGCACAATAAAAAGCGTTTAAAAAGCCACCAATGGTGGGTTGAAATGGAATTCACCCGGATCCAAGTACTGCATTTGGTCCCAAAGCTTGAATAATGGGAGAGTTAGGGAGAGGGTGCCGGCTCCACGCTCCTTCACAAACCAGAATTCGTTCACGGGTCACAGATGGTCCAAATGATCGTCACCAGCCTAATGCATTTCGGACATATGTCCTTCATCAGAGGCTTGAAGCATACCCCCCTCCTGAGCATAACCAGCTAGACCTGGTTCCAAAATATGATTCCAAAAAAGTGTAGGGGTCCCCGTATTTCTGAAACCAGCCCCAGACTCTTTTACCAGTCCTGGTTCCAAAGATACGGAGGACAAAAAATCTGGGGGTCCCCCGTATTTTGAAACCAGCACCGGGCTCCAACAGCCCGCGATGTCATGCCACAGCCAGGGGACTTTTTACATAAGGTCCCTCGGCCATACCATGAGCACCGTGGGCTGTGGATGCTGGCCTGATAGGGTTAAATCATTCATACCAAACATTGCTTTATACAGGTGAACTACAATTGTTAGCAGGCCTCCCCTGCATGCTGGGACTTGGCAAACCACAAGTCCCAGCATGCGGGCCTTAATAGGCCCGCATGCTGCCAATCAGGGCTGAGCTATGCATCTCCATGGAGACAAATAGAGCCAACTACGCTAACAGCCTCTATAGCCCTGTGACAGCGCTATAGAAACTGTTAGCAGCGAGGGAGGAAGCAGGCTCACCCCGCTGTCAGTGCGGAGTGAGCTGGCAGTGGAGGAGGAAGTCAGTGCTGGACCCTGGTGCTGTAAGTATATTGGTGTAAAATTGAGGTGTGTGTAATACATTTGTACGGGATGCAGTTAAGATCCCGGCGGTCGGGATCCCGGCGTTCAGAATCCCGACGCCGGAATCCCGACCGCCGAAAAGCCGACACTTTCTCCCTCCTGGGGTGTCCACGACACCCCTGGAGGGAGAATAAAATAGCGTGCCGAGCGTAGCGAGGCACCGGGCCCGCTGCGTGGCGAGCGCAGCGAGCCCGCAAGGGGGGGCGATCCACGTCCCCCCCTTGTCGGCATTTCGGCTGTCGGGATTCTGAACGCCGGGATTCAATACTGAATCCATTTGTACTTTTCTCTGTGTGTTTTATTTTAACATTCTTTTTACAGGTGGACTACAAGTCCCTAGACGGGTGAAGCCTGGGGGGGACACCCCTTTATTGGGGGGGTCCCCACTCCCCCAGGTACCCCGTCCAAGGCTGACCAGCCACGGTGCTCATGGTATGGCCGGGGGGGAAAAAGTGTTTCCCGGCTGTGGCATGACACGTGGGCTGTTGGTGTTGGTTTCAAAATACAGGAGACCCCCAGATTTTGTGGAACCAGGACCGGTCCAAGAGTCCGGGACTGGTTTCAGAAATAAGGGAATCCCCTATGCTTTTTGTCCCCCGTATTTTTGGAACCAGGTCCGGCTCAATGAGCCTGGGGCTGGTTATGCTCAGGAGGGGGGACCCCACGCCATTTAAAAAAAAAAAAACTTTTCCACATTTTTTAAGACAGAACCATGCACAAATCTCAATGATCTGTGCTTGGTTCTCTCAAATTTACCTGTCAAAACCTGGTCTGCATGTGTGGGGAATTTTAGACACATTGGGGGAAATTTACTAAGAATACGAATACAAATAATTGTATTCTGTATTCGTATTCTGTAGTACTGGACTACGGCGGATCAAGACCAGAGCTTCCATGGAGGACCTGGGTGAGTTGGATTTCCTTCCACAGGTCCCCCATGGATTTCTTCGGACCCCGGACCACGGCGCTGACATGAAGATCGACATGGTGAAGAATGCCGACATGGATCCGGACCAGGACAAGGCACGGTATCAAGACCCTGGGACCTACCTACGGGATCAAGATAGGTAAGTATCAGTATGTGTGTAATGTATGTATTAAAGTTTTATTTTTCTGTTGTGTCAGTGTGTGTTTATTTTACTATTTTTTTAACTGTGGAACTACAAGACCCAGCGGGCCCTTTAATGCCCCGCAGGCTGGGACTTGTGGTTCTCCAAGTCCCAGCTTGCAGGGGAGGCTTGATGGGACTCATAGTTCCACAGTTTTAAACAATCGTTTTTCATCTATTTTTTACACTGAATCAGCCCGGTGGCCACCGCACAGGGCCACCGGGGAAATCACCAGGCTTCAGCCTGGTCAGGTAAGTCCTGGAGGGGGGACGACCCCTTTATTGGGGGGGTCCCCAGGGCCCCTGGCCAGGCTGACTGGTCAGAGGGTTAATGCTTTGGCCGGGGGGACTTGTATAAAAAGTCTCCCCCCGGCTGTGGCATTACCCTGCTGGCTGGTATGTGCCCTGCATGTGACTCTGTTCCCAGTGGGGCTCAAATACAGAGGTCTGAGCAGGCTAAACCTGCGTGGGCGGCTGCCCTAGGGAGATCAATGGCTGATTTGGTGCAGGCTCTTAATAGGCAGAGGTATAATCTCAGTAGTTCCCCTAGGCTTTTCCCATCAAAAGCCTCTGTGAGCTCACCCCCACCCTAACAAGGGTACCCTGCTTTACTGCAGGCTATGCAGCACACTGCGCAGGGTGTGCACAAAATTAGTGCATTTATGGAGCAGTTTATTAAGGTACCTGAGGTTACAATTCCCAGACACCCCTTTTCCACCCCACCTCCACTTAATCTTGACTCTGAGGAGGAAGAGGGGAAATATCCTGAGGACATGTCTTGGGGACAGAAAGAGGATTTTGAGACCTATGCCCCTGGAGTGGAGGATTTGATATTGGCTGTGAAACAAGCATTGGGCCTTATTCAGATCTGCGTGCATTCGCACGCAGTTCTGATGTTGCCCATCTGCGCATGCGCAGACGGGGATCTGCGCATGTGCAGGCATATGGTGCGTGCACCCACGGCGACCTTTCGCGAGGGGGGGCGGAAATGGTCGGGGAGCGCCGGGCTGCCCCATTACCATATGGGAACGCCCAGCGTTCCATGGGCGTTCCCATGAGAACGCTGGGCGTTCTCATGGAAATGAGGCAGTGACGCGGGTGTGGGGGTGGGTGGCTGACATCACCGGATGTCAGCTGCCCGGCCGTATCCACGTCAGCGTGCACGCATATATACGCAACTGAAAAGTCACTTACAGATGGGGCAGGTCCCATCTTGGCTACCTATGGCGAGAGTTTCGCCAGCTGGCCATGGCTGGCCACGGCGCCCGCCATCGCAATACATTTTAAATGCTTGGCGATTCGCCGTGGCGTCTCCGGATGAGTGCAATACCAGTGATCATCCACCAGATGTCACTTTTGAAAACCTCTTTGCGCATGCGTAAAATTTATGCTGCAGCGCGTGCATGAAGCGCAGGAACTACAGTAAATAATTTATTGTCCCTGGCAAGCCTAGTCAGCGCCTCTCTCACACCACCGGCACGAGCATGATCCCATCTCTTTGAAGGAGAGGATCATGCTGATGCGGGCGGAGAGGCGCTGCATTTGTTTGACACGAAGGAGCGTCTCTGACGGACGCTCTTGCGACCCAGTTGCACAGACGTTCCAGTAATGAGATGCTTTTGCGTCTGAGTTGTTATTATGGCAGGGTACTACAGTAAAGTACTTTACTACTATTGTGCTGTGTCCAGCAAGCTGTACTGTTCTATAGATAGTGTACACACTAATAAATAAAATTACATTAAATTATACTGTACTGTATTGTACGTCTCATTGGTTTTTTTTGACAGGTGCTGGCCTTTGGTTAGTACAGCATTGTAGTTTTAACACACATAAAAAATTCCGGTTACCAATAAGGCTTTCTTGGCGTCTAAATTTGCATGGGCGCTTGAGCGTCTGCACGGGTCGCTAATGCGTCTCAGTATATGTTCTAACGGTGGCCACATTTTGGTGTTATGACATTCACAGTAAGTTACTGATTCGTATAGGGATCATTTTACTTTTGCACACAGTACGGTTACAGTCATGTACAGTATACAGTGGAACTGTAGATTTAGTAAGCTCGTTGAAGTGATACAATATGTCTGTAGTTTCACAGGTTCTACGCTCGCCACGAAATATGTCAAAAAAAGTAACTTACAGTAACTCCATTCCAACATGGATAGTTCATACCCCCACTATCCATGTTGGCATGGAGTTGATTTTAAATAGCGTGGCGAGCGTAGCGAGCCACCGAGCCCCGCAAGGGGACTCAGACGCATGGTGCCATAGTGGCGCCGTGAAACTACAGTACTGTACAGTACCTCTGGTTTTTATCAGTGGTCATTCAGCTGCTACTGTATACTGTAGTACAGTACATTGCTGTGCTGTACAGTACCTGTCATTTTTTCAAGACAAGCATGTACAGTACAGTAAATTCACAGTTACTGTAGGAGCTGATTGCCATGTGATAAACTACTCACTGGCAGGCGCGCAGAATGCGACGCTTGTTCCGCACAGGACGCACGTGATCAGGGCGCCATTTTTATTATCAAGATAATAAAAGATGGCTGCACCACGCAGAGCGAGGCCCTTCAGACGCGGAGAGCTCCTCATCCTGGTGGCTTGGCGGGACAGGCCCCTGGTGTCCAACAGAGAGGTGGTGGAGGCATACCAGGAGGCTAGCCAAGCCATCAGGGTGCGCTTCAGGAGGGAGAGACCAGTGAGGGCCCTCCAGCGCAGATGGAGCGACCTGGTCCGTCGGGACCCCCAACTGCTGGACTCCCTAAGGGAATGTAAGTATTTTACAGTACGCCAATATGGCGCCGTGCGTCTGAGTCCCCTTGCGGGGGTTAGGTGAAATGAGGGAGATTGCTAGACTAATGAGGGAGATTGCTGCTACAGTATTTCAGGGAGTTTCCTGCAGATTGCAGGAGGGTAGGCAACTATGCTGTACAGTACATGCTTGTTGCCATGGGTGATTTCCTACAGCATTTGTTTTCAATGTGGTCCAGAAGCTGGTCCAGAGCTGTCCCTAGTACAGTAGTTCTACCTCAATAGGCCATGCAGCTCCTGGCCATATTCTGTGTACGGCTGTGGCTGTACCTGCATATGGAATGCTACAGTACAGTACAGTATGTTACAGTGATTTCCATGAGTACACTATTTCATACTGTATGCAGATACAGCCTCAGTCACATACAGATTATAGGCATGCTGCATATCATTTTATGCCTAGCAGCTGGTGCCCCTAGGCATTCCAAACGCCCTAGAAATTTGCCTAATTTGCCTATGCCTAGGGCAGGCATTTGTTCCTGCAGCCCAGTGTTGAAACCCGAGTCCCAGCAGCGTCTGAGACAGACCAGCGTCTGAGACGGCCCGCCCCTTCGTGGATTACCGCTGCAGGAGATGGTGTAGTGTAATGTCCTGGAATGTATTTCAGGTCGGTTCAACCCCCCTCCGCCCCTGGGGGGAGGGGGGGAGGGGAGGAGGCGGTTGACCTCAGCTGCATACAGTATACTGTAGTACACATTACTCCGTGGAAGAGACAGTAGTGCAATGGTACTGTACTGTAGCCAAATCAAGTCCTCTTACTCTACAGTACCAACACTTCATGAACACCTACAGTAGCTGGGGCACAGGTGTACTCGTTACTGACTGACACATTATAAATGATCCACAGGTGGAGCTAATTACTTCACTTACAGTATGATTCTGTGAGGAGACCTGTAAAACATTAACTGTTTTATTTGTCTAGTTTTGTTAAAACTGTTACATTTCATGGTCTAGCTTTAAGAAATATCACTCTACAAAATATTCGAATAAAAGAAAAAAAAAAAGAAAAAATTGACACCGTGATCGAACACGGGTCTCCTGCATGAAGACGGGCGCAGCTACCCACTACACTACGCAACACAGTGATGTCTATGGTCGGTAGAGTGCTGATATAATAATCTGTGGCGTCTGCAGCCCCATTGGCGAAACCCGAGTCCCGGCAGCGTCTGAGACGGTCCTTTAAAGAATTAGCGCTGTAATGTACTGTACTGTACTGTATTTAAGGTCAAGTCAACCCCCTCCTCCCCTGGAAAGGGAGAAGCCGATTGACATACACATTATGCACAGTACCAACAGTTCAAAATATTCAGCATCGGGTACGTGAACGTGAAGGTAAATGCTTGTATACTGTAGGATCATGACACTACAGTACACGGCCCTTTTGTGCGCTTCGATGTTCACGAGCGACTCATTTGCACGAGCGTCTCATTTTCTATGAGCAGCTCATCACGCACGAGCGTCTCATACTGTAAGCGCGCTCCGTACGGCGAATGGCGGGTTTCCATTGGCACATTGCAGTATAGCACTCCGACTTGATGGAGCATTAGCCACCCAGTGGTGGCGGATTGTATTGCATGGCGTGAACCCACGCCCCTTGGCGGATGCCGGCGCAAGAAGAATATCGGAGCGCCAGAACCTCGTGCGTTCACCGGGCGGGGTTTGGTGGACTTGCAAGGCTGCGAATTCGCAGCCTTGCGAATCAACCTGAATAACCCCCATTGAATCTTGCTGATGTGGATAGAGTGCAGCAGGAATGTGTTTTTAAGAAGCAGTGCAGAAATGCGGTGACTTTTCCATCTGATGAGGGCATGAAGGAGCTTTTGGGGGAGCTTTTGGGGGAAGCGTGGAAAACAACTGGGAAAAGGCTGACTATGCCTAAAAGATTTGCAAATTTGTATCCCATGCCAGAGGAGCATGTAAAACTGTGGGAAAAGGCCCCGTTGGTAGATGCACCTGTGGTCAGGCTGTCCAAGGTCACAGCGAAACCGGTTCAAGGGGGGTGCTGCCTTCAAAGACCCTGTTGATTAAAAAGATTGAAGGTTGCCTTAAAGCTACCTTTGAAGGGGTAGGGTTTACTCTATGCTTGGTTATTGCGTCAGCGTGGGTCTCCAAGGCCATGATGGTGTGGGCTGATGCACTGTGTGCTCAGCTTCAGCCTGATACTGAGGTGTTTTACTTAGTGAAAAAGTTAAAGTGTGCGGCTGAGTATGTGTGTGAAGTCGGTGAAGAAGGCGTCAAAATGGCATCTAAGGTGTCAGACATTTCTGTTACCGCTAGGAGGGCTCTATGGCTCAAAGCCTGGGAGGCAGATAGTGAGTCCAAGAAGTCCCTGAAAGCACTAGATTTTAAAGGAGAGTTATTGTTTGGTGCAGAACTCGAGGCTCTGATAAAAGAGGCCACGAGGGGAAAGAGTACTTTCTTGCCCACTCCAGTGTCAAAGCATGGGACCTCCAGGTTTGGAGCTTTCCACCCTTCCATTCACTCCTCCTTTCGGGGGAGGAGCGTCTAACAGAGGGCAACCCGGAAGGGGCAGATTTCCTTCTTGCAAGGGAGGATCATCCAGATCCTGTTTTGGTGCCTTTGCGAAGAAGCAGTATTCCAAAGCAGAGGATAAATCCTCAGCATGACGGGGAGGAGGCTTCCCATTCTGGGACCAGAGTGGGGGGGGGTCGACTCCTGCAGTTTGGGGACACCTGGTCCTGGTCAACTCAGGATCCTTGGGTACAGGCTGTGATCTCACAGGGTTAAAAGATAAATCTCTTTCAGGCCTATTCTAAATTTAAAATCCCAGAACAAGCATCTGTGGGTAGATCATTTCAGATTAGAGTCCCTAAGGTTGGTGCTGCTAAGCATGGAACCAGGGGAGTTTTTGGTGTCCATAGATATTCAGGATGCATCTGGGCAGAGCATCAGTATATGCTTTGTTTCGCAGTAGTAGTAGTTTGTTTATTTATAAGGCGCCACAAAGTGTCTGCAGCGCCATACATAGCAAACAACAAAAACAAATTACAAGGTAATGTACAGGGTGTGTTGATAAAATACAGCATAAATAGGGGCATAGCTGGTAGAACTAAAATCAGCATCAGTTCTGAAGTAGGTGTCGAAATTGTCGAGGAGACTGAAGATGAAGTAGAGGAAGGGAAGAACAGGGCAGGAGCGCTGGTGAGGTAAAGAGGTAGGGTGAGTACATGAGTAAGGAGGGCCCTACTCATAAGAGTTAACAGACTAAAAGGAGTAGGCTCTTAGCATCTGCAGTTTCAGCCTCTTCCATTTGGTCTGGCCACTGCCCCAAGGGTCTTCACAAAAGTGATACTGTTATGGCGGCGGCACTCAGGTTGAAAGGAATAGTGATCATTCCATACCTGGACGACTTGCTTTTCAAAGCAGAATTGGAAGAGGCGGTACAGGAGCATCTGGAATTTGCAACGCAGTTTCTCCAGGAGCACGGGTGGAAAACCATGAAACAGGAAAAGCTTGTCCTGACTCGGGAAACAAGGGAATCCTTAGACTGGTGGACGGTTTTTGGAATCACTCCAGCTAGGTCGTTCTTTGCAAACCTGGGATTGGTTTGTGGTCATGACCGATGCGCGTCTAAGGGGATGGGGAGGAGTGGCTCTACATCTCAGACTGCAGGGACTGTGGTCACGCACAGAATCAACGCTGCCGATAAACATCTTGGAGCTCTGTGCGGTGTAGAGAGCTCTTCAACAAGCGGAGGGGCTTTTGACCGGATTACCAGTAAAGATACAGTCAGACAATGCCACTGCCTGCCTGCTTCATCTGGACCAAGTCACAGCCGTCCAGGGACGTTTCCATCGACCAGAGCACACGCGCAGTGAAACGCGGCTATTCCACAACAGCTGCCGCCAGCCCTCACACGCTGATCACAGCATTCCACTAGAGGTAGGGACAGCGCTAGAATTCCACATGGACTTTGCCAATCATTCCACAAAGGAGTATAAACATTTTTAACCCTTTTTATCCTTACAGGTGCTTTTTGTCTTTCTGATCTGCTTTCCATTTCCATTTTCTTTTCCTTATCCTTCTTATTTTTATTACCATACATTAGCGCTCATTCTGCACCTCATCATGTACCCAATATTATTGAGCTGCTTTTTCCACACCTTAGCGCAGTGAATCTTCCCAATATAATGCCACGGCTGTAGCATATCTCAACCATCAGAGGGCACCCGCAGCAAGATGGCGATGCGGGAAGTGTCTCGGATCTTTCAGTGGGTGGAATCACATGTTCTGGCCTTCTTGGCTGTCTTCATTCTGGGATCTGGAATGTGGAGGCAGACTTCCTCAGCAGATCGGACTTGCTGGAAGGGGAATGGGCGTTGAACCCGGAGGTGTTTCAGGACATTGTGTCTCTCTGGGGGCTCCTAGAAATGGACTTGGTGGCATCCAGACGCAATTGTCAGGTGGTCAGATTCTGTTCCCAAACCAGGGATCCGACAGCATGGGCTGTGGATGCCATGATGGTCCCTTGGAACTTTGAGCTGGTTTATGTCTTTCCTCCCTTCCCCATGATTGCTCAGGTCCTCAAGAGAGTGAGAGTGCAAAGGTCACGTGTCATTCTAATGGCACCAGATTGGCCCAGGAAGTCATGGGATTCGTACATACTGAATTTGTCAGTGGCGTCGCCTTGGCGTCTTCCTCTTCATCCAGACCTGCTCCGGCAAGGTCCATTTCTTCATCAGGAAGTTTGACAGCCTGGCTTTTGAGACCGCATTATTAAAGAAGAAGGGTTTCTCATAGGCGGTTATTCTGACAATGTTGAGAGCACGAAAACCTGGGTCTGCTGCTACTTATCATAGGGTCTGGAAAATCTATTCCAGGTGGTGTGAGGGGTGCCGGACGGTGTCCGGACAGTCGGGATCCTGACAGTCATTTACACGACGTTGGGATCCCGACTGTTAAAATGCCGACGCAGAGGTTCTCTACGGCCACCGGCTATTCTCCCTCTTGGGGTCCATGACCCCCATAGAGGGAGAATAGAATAGGTGGCGAGCGTAGCGAGCCACTGTGCCTGCAGCGTGGTGAGCGCAGCGAGCCCGCAAGGGGCTTTGTTGCGCTCACCATGCTGTCTGAGTCCAGCCAGTCGGTATCCCGACGTTGGGCTAATGACTGTCGGGATCCCGACTGTCGGAACCCTGTACCACACCTGGTGTGAGAAGCAGAAGGTGCACACCTTCAGATTTAAATTGACTAGACTTCTGGATTTTTTCCATAATGGGTTCTCAGCTGGATTGAACTTGCAGTCTTTCAAGGTGCAGCTTTCTGCTTTATGGGGGAAATTTACTAAGAATACAAATACGATTTTTCGTATTCTTAATACGAATTAATACGAATGCATACGGCTGTTTTTGTTCCGGAGGGTAATTTACAAAGCAGTCAAATACGACTGCTTTGTAAACCCCAGATGGCGAACACAGTCAAACGAATTTGTATTAGCGGCCGTATATATGGACGCTAATACGAATTTGTACAGGCAGTCTTCACGGATCAGACAGATCCGTGCAGGCTGCAGTGTGTAAAAAAAAAAAAAAAAGAGAGAAAAATAAATACATAAAAAAAAAAAAACGGCGTGGGGTCCCCTCTACGGAGTAACCAGCACCAGGCTCAAGGAGCCGGGGCTGGTGTTAAAAAATCAGGGAACATTTTGAGTAGGGCTCCACTGATTTTTTTAAACCAGCCCCAGGGCCAGGTCTGGTCCCCAAAATACGCATAGATAGCAATAAAAAAGAAAACAAAGCGAGGGAAACGTGCAGGACAAAAAAAAAAAAAAAAAAAAAAAAGAAGGCAAAATCCCTCAAAAAAATCACTTAAAAAACCAAAAGCAAAAATACCGAATACTATAGATGACCAATCAAAAGGCAAAATTTTCAATCTAACAGGAAGAGACCTAAATGAGTCAGAAATTAGGATACTACAGAAGGGCCTAAAATTTGCGCCCACCTGCAGAGCCAATTCCTTTGATCTTTTTATTGACATCCAAAAATATATTAGAAAGCTCACCATTAAAAGATTTTTTGAAACAAAAGATAAAGAAAAAACTACTGAAACTGAGGATAGTCCACCAATTGTCACCTCAAGATTCAAACCGCCATCATTATTTTATCCAACACACTGTAAAGGCAGTTTCCTTGAATGTTTCAATAAAATAGTATGTGAGGAGATTGAGAAGATTAATAAAACAAAGGCAGCACGCTATACAAAAAAAGTTAATCTGAGTAAAAAAGACTTTCAAACTCTTAAGATGTTGCAAGAAGATCAAAATAAAATCATTAAACCCGCTGATAAGGGGGGAGGGGTAGTCTTGATGACTAAAGATTTCTATAAAAATGAGATCGACAAACAACTAAGAGCTGGTAATACATATGAAAAACTGAAAGTAGACCCCACCTCCAGAATCTCTAAATCTTTGATAGACCTAACCACCGACGCCCTACAGAATAAAACTATCACCAAAAGTGAATTTGATTTCATTAATATCAAGGAGCCATCGATACCAACCATCTATATATTGCCAAAAGTGCACAAAGACCCAATTGCCCCCCCAGGAAGACCCATAATTTCTGGGTGCAATAGCTTAACCAGTAACCTCTCGGCTATAGTTGACCACTATTTACAACCCTTAGTCGTGACCACCAAAGCTTTCCTCAAGGATACGGGGGATGTCCTACGAAAACTGTCTAACTATGAATGGCAAAAGGAAGATACCCTATGCAGTGCAGACGTAAGCACCCTATATACAATAATTAACAAAGAAAAGGGTTTGGAAGCAGTCACCTACTTCCTTTCAATATCTGAATACAATGCAGAACTACAACAATTCATTCTAAGGAGCATTGATTTTATATTATCTAATAATTATTTTTATTATGATGGGTCCTTTTTTATTCAACGCGTAGGCACTGCAATGGGCACTAGATTTGCCCCCAGCTATGCCAACCTGTACATGGCGTACTGGGAGGATCAGTCCATTTGGCAGGGAGGCATGCTGGGGGCGGGTCTAGTGTCATGGTTCCGTTTTATAGACGATGTTTTATTTATCTGGCGGGGAAGCGATACAGAGCTGGACACATTTTGTGACAATTTGAATGTAAATACTTTTAACATTAACCTCACGTTTGAAAAGAGTAAAGAAGAAATATCATTTTTAGATTTATTAATTTTTATAAAAGATGGAAAGTGCAATACAAAGACCTTCAGGAAACTGACTGACTCAAATAGCTTCATAGATATAACCAGTGCTCACCATCAAAACTGGCTCAATGGCATCCCATATGGCCAATTTGTACGTATGAAGCGAAATTGCTCAGATCCGGTAATCTGTGAACAGCAAATACAGGAAGTTTCTGAACGATTATCTGCTAAGGGTTACCCAGAGGAACTCATCAGAAAAGCAAAAAATAAATAACAAAGAAAGAGAAGAGCTCCTAAGAATAAGGGAACCAAATATAATAAATGACACTGACAAGCATCAGTGGTCTTTTATTTCAAACTTTACGAACCAGCACAACCAAATAGAAAAAGTTTTTAAACAAAATTGGTTTATACTTAAACAGGACCCGATTCTTGGTAACCTACTTCCGCAAAAACCCACTTTTATATATAGAAAGGCCCGATCTCTAAAAGACCATCTAGTCAAAAGTACCCTTGAGACACAACAAAGGCAAAGCGAGAGAACCAAAGGTTTTCATAGATGCGGGAGCTGTTTGGCCTGTAAAACTGTGAAATCTAAAGAAAGAAAAATAACAACATTTGAGGTAAAAGGAGAAGAATTTAAAATTGAAAATTTTATCACATGCCACTCGAAGAATGTGATATATTTATTAGAGTGTGCATGCGGCCTATTTTATGTAGGGAAGACCACCCGACAGTTGAAGATCCGTCTAGCGGAGCATCTCTATAATATACGCAAGGGTCTTGTTACTCATAATGTCTCTATGCATTTTAAGAAATATCATGATTCCAAAGAATGCTTTTTAATTAATTTCTGGGGTATTCAGCAGCTTACGTCCAAGTGGCGTACAAGGGATCTGGACAAGCTACTATCTCAAACAGAGATGCGCTGGATACATCGTTTAAAAACCATTGTCCCCAATGGGTTAAACGTAGAATTTGAATTACGGCATTTCCTATGAATCCCTCACTAAGCACTTTGTATTTACCCCTAAATTCTTTTACAATTTCAAAATATCATGTAGACCATTTTTAATATTCTGTGTAGATTATTTATGTACTCTTTTTTTATTGTACACATTTTTATAGAATATATTATCAATGCATACATATTTATTAATTGTCTATCTTCATGTGTATATAATATTTACTTTTTAGCATGCTCATGATTTCTTATCGGGTATTGTATTCATTGATACGCAATCTGTCATGTACTATTTGTCTATGGAACGCACGGCCATGTTGTTTTCTCCATCAAAAATATACAGTAGTATATAGTGACAGAATATTTTATATTTAAAAGGATGTCGCCTCTCCACACTCATAATCACTATAGCGGTGACACCGTCCAAATTATGATTTAAAGAAAGTGAGAGATACATTAGCGCTATAACTGCGCGTTGCGATGGAGCGCATTTCCGGCTGTCTGGAACGCACAGCCATACTGTTTCCGGGCTAGCGTCTCCGGCAGCCGGAAGTTAATGTTCATTGACACGTTGAGCGGCGGCTTATTTAAAGCCAGCAGTCAGCTCATGTAACCACACTTCTGATGAAGGTTTTATACCGATACGCGTTAAGTGTGGTTTCCATTTGAACTGGATTTCCTCTGGGCGAACCGACCTTCCATACGGGGCTCATAGTAGTGACTGGTCCGGACCCTGCGCTGCTGTGGTTACCCTGCATTTCCATCATTTGGTTGCTGGTTGCTGTTTTGCCAAAGAAATCCCTTTTATGCCTGTTTTTTTCGTCCAAATTGTAAGTGCAACTTTTATAATAAATGACTGTTTTTATCAAACGTATTTGCACTATTTCTGCTCCAATTGTATTTCATATACACCGTGGAGAGTTTGAGGACGTCATCTGAAACCATCATCACCTCCGATTCATTTATTATAAAGACGGACTGATTGATGGTGACTGTATAATTTTACCATTCACATTTGGTGTGAAAAGTGTATGGGAACAGCATAAGCGCTGGACACACAAACATCTCTCCTTCCACTACTATTGTCTTTTGAGTGTATTTGGATGTCACTCATTGTGATGTGTGTTAAGCTGCATTTGTTCTATTAAGCGCACAGAACCCCGAAACACCACTCCATTCTGTCCCCAAAATACGGGGGACAAAAGAACTAGGGCTCCCCGTATTTTAAGAACCAGGCCCAACCAGCCAGCAGGGTAATGCCACAGCCGGGGGGAGACTTTTTATACAAGTCCCCCCCGGCCAAAGCATTCATCTCTACCGACCAGTCAGCCTGGCCAGGGGTCCTGGGGGAATGGGGACCCCCCAATAAAGGGCCCCACCCCTCCAGGACTTAGCTGGCTAGGCTGAACCTGGTGCTGTCTTCGATGCCCCTGGGCGGTGGGCATCGAGCTGATAAAATGGTGTAAAAAATAGAATTAAAAACTATTGTCTTATACTGTGGAACTATGAGTCCCAGCAAGCCTCCCCCGCATGCTGGGACTTGGAGAACCACAAGTCCCAGCATGCGGGGCATTAAAGGGCCCGCTGGTACTTGTAGTTCCACAGTAAAATAAATAGTTAAATAAACACACTGACACCCATGAAAAATGTAATACATACATTACACATACATACTGATACTTACCTTTCTTGAGCCCGTAGGTGGGTCCCTGGGTCAGGGCCTTTAGAAAAAAAAAACGAATGTCCCGGCCGGTACTCTCGCACTAACAGTAGAGACGCTGAAGTTTCATCTTCAGCGCCTCTCCTCCAAATGATTCTATTGGCCTAGCGGCCAATCAGGAGCCGAGAAATTTGCCTGCCTGGGGGGACTTGTATAAAAAGTCGTCGCCCCCCCCCCCCCCCCCCTCCCCTCCCCCCCCAGTCAAAAGGTCGACATGGGTTTCTTTTCAGTTTCTTTACCTGAATGTCAACACAGTCGACATGGACATAGTTTCAAATGCACCGAATCCCCTCGCATCACTCGCTGCGCGTCGGGCACGGTGCCTCGCTGTGCTCGGCACACTATTTTATTCTCCCACCACGCCCTAGTGGATGGTAGGGCATGAAATACCACCTGTCTGCACATGTTGGCTCAAAAAACAGTGAAAAACCCCATGTTGACCTTTTGATTGTCGACCTAGACATAGTCGAACTAATGACCTGTCAAACTAATGACCTTTCAACCTATAACCATGTCAACATTTTCCTATGTCGACATAGACTAATGTCAACCTTTTCCCATGTCGACCTAATGACTGTCGACCATCATGCTGTAGACTATATGACCGCATCCCGTTTCTTTTGTGTAAACTTGTTTTTCTTTTGGTAGTTGCCTCGCCAGGCAAGTGTCTGAGTTGGGGGCTTTGTCTTGCAAGTCACCTTTTCTTGTTTTTCATGAGGATAGGGCCGTACTTTGTACTGTGCTTAAGTTTTTGCCAAAAGTGGTGTCAAACTTTCATTTAAACCAGGAGACTGTGCTCCCGGTGTTTTGTCCTCCTGAGGAGGCTAGAAATAGGGACAAACTTAAAAAATTGGATGTGGTGCGCACGCTGCACGTTTATGTGGACAAAGTGAAGGAGTTTTATAAGACTGACACGTTACTGGTACTGTACATAAGAGAGGGTGCCAGCTTCTAAGCAGACTATTGCTAGATGGTCGGTTATTGCCTTTGCTTACACCAAAGTTGTCAGGCCTGTACCGCTTAGGCTAAATGCCCATAAGACCAGGTCAGTTGCTTCTTCTTGGGCTGTGCGTCACAGGGCTTCAGCGGAGCAGTTATGCAGGGCTGCCACCTGGTCCTCTGTTTACACTTTCACCAAATTCTAAATTTTTCATGAGTTTGCGTCAAAGGACGCCCCATTCGGGCGAGCAGTGCTACAGGCTGCAGACCTGAGCGTACCCTCCCAAAGGACTGGCTCTTGAACGTGTCATGGTTGAGCTGTGTCACCAAGAATGGACAATAGAGAAAATTGCGAATTATACTCACTGATAATTCCTTTTCTTCCTAGAGGTCCCATGGCAGTCATAACACTGGGATATCTTCCCTCCTCCTAGTTTAGACAGTATCTTTTTCAGGGACCGCCCACCTTGGGTATATCAGGCTCCTCCTCCCATCCCTCTGTGTCATTCATATGTCTCCGTTCTGAAGGTTCCTGAAAAACACATATATCTGGGAGGGAATCAAATGGCTACCATGGGATCTCTAGGAGGAAAAGGAATTATCGGTGAGTATAATTCGCAATTTTCTCCTACGATCCCCATGGCAGCCATAACACTGGGACATACCCAAGCATACCAATAAAGGGAGGGAACCATGATATATGCAAATAAAATATTTATTCTCTGAAGGGTATTACTTCCCGAACAGAGCTTCTCCAAGAACATGACTCCCAAAGTGGGCTGATGGCAAATCAAGGGCATAATGCTTTGAAAATGTATGCAGTGAAGACCATGTAGCTGCTTGACAGATTTCTTTCGTTGAAGCTTTGACCTTCTTTGCCCAAGATGTCTAGATTGCCCTGGTAGAATGTGCCTTTATTATAGTGGGTACGTCTTTATTCTCTTGCTTGTATGCATACACGATTACTTCTCTGATCCATCTGGCAAAGGTTTGTTTGGCTGGACCCAAACCCCTTCTCGGACCTTCTGGAATTACCAGTAGATGTTTCGTCTTTCTAAGAATCGCTGTTCTTTCCAAGTAGATCGATATCGCCCGGACCATATCCAGCATATGCCACGTCTCCTGTTCTTCATTTACAGGGTTCGGAAAGAAATTTGGTAATATAATAATATCTTGGTTAAGGTGAAATGAAGATATTACTTTGGGTAAAAAGTCAGGATTTGTCCTTAGGACTACTCTGTCTGGAAATATTACCAGGTAAGGTTGTTCTATCCATAGGGCCTGCAGTTCGCTAATTCTTCTTGCCGTGATCGCGATCAGGAAGACCACTTTCCAAGACAGGAACTTCATGGGTATCTCTGATAATGGTTCAAACGGTTGTTTTGACAGAACTGATAGAACTAAGATCAAGTCCCAGGGTGCGACTAAAGATTTTATGGGCGGTCTGATTCTCTTCATTGCCCTCGAAAATCTCTTTACCATCTTCTCCTCTGCCAGACTACGATCAAGTAACACCGACAGTGCAGAAAGCTGAGCTTTAATTATTGCATTAGCCAGGCCCATTTCGAATCCGTCGAACAGAAATTGCAGAACTGAGGTTGTGGGAATCTCATGAAATTTGTCCTTGAATTGTCCCCAGGCAATGAATTTGAGCCAAGTCTTATAGTATGTTAGAGAAGACGCCTTCTTTCTAGCCTCCAGAATCATAGTGGCGACTTGATGAGATAAATTGTATCTCCCTAATATCTGCCGCTCAATTTCCATGCCCTTAAGGAGAACATATTCGGATCTGGATGATAGATTGGCCCCTGACTCAGTAGATCTGGTCGGAATGGTAGACTCCATGGCTTCTGTAATGACATTCTGAGTGCTGTTGATAACCAAGGCCTCCTGGGCCAGAAAGGCAAGATCGCTATGACTACCACCTTGTCTTCTTTTATCTTCTTTAGCACTTTGTCTATCATTGGGATAGGTGGGAATACATAACCCAGATTGAACCGCCATTTTATTGAGAGGGCATCCAAAGCTTGGGCTTGCGGGTGATAGAATTTTGAGTAAAAGTCTTTCACCTTCTTGTTGGTAAACTGAGCCATGAGATCTATCTCTGGCCTTCCCAACCTCTTCACAATCATCTCGAAAACTTCGCTGTTCAGTTCCCATTCTCCTGGGAGAACCTCCTTGTGACTTAAGAAGTCCGCCACCACATTTTCTGGACCTGGAATATAAATTGCTGAGATGGACCATAGATTTTTCTCCGCCCAACACATAATTTTTCCTGAGACTTCCATCAGAAATCTGGACCTGGTGCCATCCTGGTGATTGACATAAGAGTCTACAGTTCTGTTGTCTGTCATGATTATCAAGTGAGAGTTCTGCACCAGCTTCATAAGACAGTTTATCGCCTTCCAAACCACCAATAACTCCCTTACGTTTGCAGATTTGAGACTGTCTTCTAGTGACCATACATCTTGGACTGATGTTCACAGTATATGGGCCCTTGTGTCTGTGGTTAGGACTAGATACTCTGGAGACTCTGGAGACTCCAGACTGGTGAATCTTGAATCTAGACCTTCTGTCCACCACATCAGAGACCTTCTCGTCTTGGGCTTTAATGATACCAACTAATGATTGTTGTAGGAGCATTTTGTGAAGGAGAGAAATTGCCATTGTAGAGTCCGCATATTCCATTGTGCCCACGGAATCACATGGATGCATGAAGCCATCATTCCTAATAGTTGCAACACCAAGGATAGCTGAAACTTCTTTCTTTGTAACAGTGTTCTTGTCAGCAGACTTATCTTGAGACACCTTTCTGGAGACAGAGTGATCGAGAACCTTACTGTGTTGATCTGTACCCCCAGGAACTGAATAGCTTGAGGCGGTTGTAACTGGCTCTTTTCTCCATTGATGATTCATCCATGACTTTGTAGGAATTCGATAGTTGCTTCTAAATTCTGCTGAACCACTTCTCTGGTTTCCCCTACTATGAGTAGGTCATCTAGATAAGGCCAGATTTGGATATTTCTCTGCCTTAATTCTGCCATTAGTGGGGGAAGGGAAGGGAAGGCAGGTAAACTGGAAGTGATAATCCAATACTGCAAATCTTAGACATTTTCTGTCTTCGGGATATACTCCCAAATGGTAATAGGCGTCCCTCAAGTCTATTGACGCTAGTAAGTCGTGCCTCTTTATCCCCATGACTATGGATTTTAAAGTCTCCATTCGAAAAGTCTTTATCAAGATGTTGAGATCCCTCAGATCCAAGATGGTCCTGTAAACACCTGTGTTCTTCTTTAATAAAAAGAGGTTCGAGTAGAATCCCTCTTTCTTCTGATCTTCCGGAACTTCTTCTATAGCTCCTATCTTCTTTAATTGAATAATTTTCTGAAACAACTCTTTTCTTTGTTCTTTGTCTGTTGGTGGTCTTGATAACATGAATCTGTCCCGATAGGGAACTGTCAGGAATTCTATCTTGTAACCATCTTGAATGATGTTCAACACCCACCTGTCTTCTTCCAGATCTCTGAGCATTGAAGAAGTCTTGCCCCTACATTCATTGTATAGCCACGCTGAAAGGACTGGCGAAAGGCTTGTCTAGACGTATTCGGATTGCCCCGTCTATAGTAGGGACGACCAGGACGGTAACTCCTTATAATCCCTATAGTTCTGTCTGCTGGAAGTTGGGATAGGGAATTTATTTATTTTATCTTGAGGCAGTCTGGTTGATTTTCCTCCAGTTTTTGGATCATGGTGTCCAATTTAGACCCAAACAGGTAAGTCCCTTCAAACGGTAACATAATCAATCTGTTCTTGGAACTAGCATCCGCACTCCAAGGCTTTAGCCAAAGTGCCCTTCTAGCAGTGACTCCTGCTGCCATGTTCTTTGCTGCCAAAGAGACTGTATCCAAAGAGACTTCACAAAGGTAGTCAATGCCTTTTTGCATTACTTCAATACTTCTTAGAAGATATTGCTTGGAAATATTATCCTCTAGATCTGTATGCAAATTAGTTGCCCATAATCTTAATGCTCTTGTCACTGAGGCAGTTGCCACGCTAGCTTTCAATGATGAAGCTGATGTAGAATGTACCTTGCACAACGCATTCTCCATTTTTCTGTCCATTGCATCACGGAATGCTGCTCCGTCCTCCACAGGAATAGTGGTCTTGGACACAATCTCT
The DNA here is from genome assembly GCF_055691185.1 of Crinia signifera. Lineage (NCBI taxonomy): Eukaryota > Metazoa > Chordata > Amphibia > Anura > Myobatrachidae > Crinia > Crinia signifera. The sequence continues at coordinate 264,869,377 of NC_139217.1, read as the reverse complement.
GCCACTGCCCTATCTACTTTAGGAATCAGGCACCAAATCAAGAACTCCTTATCTTTATATGGATACATTTCCGCTAATCTGTTAGATGATCCGTCTCTTTTATCCACATTTGACCACTATTTAGTTATTTCCCTTACTAATTTATGTACTGGAAACACCCTGTTTTTCTTTGATCTATCCTCAAATAGTGGGTTTTCATCAGAGGTACACGGAGCTTCTTTATAATTCATCGCTTTGTAAATGTTCCTTAATAAACTTTCTACAAGCTCTAAATTGAACGCCCTAGGCTCTTCAACCTCCCAAGATTCCTCTTCAAAATCAACAACCTGGACATCAGCCTCTTCAGGGAGATAATCTTCCTCCTGAGAAAACTCTGCTAGAGTCCTGGACCTTTTAGGAGTCTGGTATTGTCTAAATTCCTCCTTAGAAACAAAAGATTTCTTCATCCACTCCATTAAATTTTTCAATACATCCGTTTGTTCATTCTGTTTAGTCAGCTTAACAAGACTCCACACATTGCTGACAAAATGCTGATTTCTGAGCTGCATTAAACTTATTATCACAGGCCATGCATGTATAAGATAAGTATTTCTTCTTGGCTGTTTTCTTTTTAGGAACAGATGAAGAAGGCACACTACAAACAACCAAGAAACGCTATTACTAACTAAGATTAAAAATAAAAATCTAAAGGCCCCCATACACTATGCGATTTTCGTCCGATTTCACCCGATTTCGGCCCTTTGGGCCGATAAATCGGGAGAAATCGGACGAAAATCGCATGTGCCTGACATCTGATTTGATCTGATGCGCGGTCCCGTGCGCATCAGATCGGATCAGCGCGTCGGACCTGCTGCACATAAGATATATTGGCATCTGACCCATCATGGGCACATCGTGGGTGCTTTTAGCACCCACGATGTTTCAGATGCGATATATCATTGTGTACAGCTCCAGGTACCTCTTTCCGGTGTGACTGTCGCTGTCCTCCAACCCGTGCAGCAGCAGAAACACGTCACTGGGGGCAGGCGCAACAGGACATAGCAGCAGCAGCAGCTGCACTCAGCGAGTCAGCGACGTGACAGCGTCCCATCCCATCAACAAACACAGTAAATACTTCTCTGGAGCTCAGCCTGAGCTCCGTCCTCCCTGCCCGGCAGAGACAGCAGAGCATTCTAGTAGGTGGGAGGGAGGGAGGAAGCAGCAGAATAGTCGTGCGGAGAACGGGACTCCCCCTCTCCTCTGCTCAGTGCTGGAGGTGACAGTGTGGCCAGCAGAGCCCGAGCACCCCCCCCCCCCCTGCCCTCTCCCCTGCTGCTGGAGGTCGGTCAGCGTCCGTGCAGGCAGCAGAGCCCGACACCCTCCCCTCTCCCCTGCTGTAATTACACAGGCATATCAGTATTAGCTGCCTGACAGGCAGCAGCATGGACTGTACCCAGTGGGATAGGTGGCAGGACAAACTCTACCCCAGTTTACCTGTGCCAATGGGGCAGTGCTGGACTGGCAGTACTAGTACCCAGTGCCAGCCTGCATTGTCTCTGGGGCAGATATATTATAGCGGTGCTTATCGCACCACTATAATACTTCCTGCTTCGCCTCATTAGCGAGGCGAAGCAGGAGGGGAGACCAACAAGATGTATTAACATCTTGTCTGCCAAAGCGGGGGAGCGCTAACTCCCCCCTCCGGCGATGTCCCCTCTTGGAGATAGTGCATCAGTTTACACTGATGCGCTGTCTCCTGTCCCCCGGCCGGCTGGACTGCGCATGTGCGGAATCTCGCTACTTGCAAGATCCCCAGCATAGCACAGAGCCAACAGCAGGGACAGCGCTGTCCCTGCTGTTGAGATAGGGCTTCGCCGGCCTTTTGCTGGCGCAAAACCAGCAGCGGGCTGAACGGTCAGCAGTGCTGACCGTTCATACATTTGGCCTGCTATCATTTAGATAGCAGCGCCGATATGGACAGAGGCGCATAGCGCCCCTGTCATTTACTGCATGCTGGCTCCTTAATACATTGGGGAGATGCGGTATCAGTGCACATAACGTGCGCTGATACCCCTTCTCCCTCATATCGATATTTAATACATCTGCCCCTCTGTACCCAGTGTGCTAGGTGCCAGTCTGCATTGTCCCAGGGACGCTTTAAGGCCCCCATACACTATGCAATTTTGAACCGATTCCACGCGATTTCGGCACTTGGGCCGATAAACCACGTGAAATCGGCTCAAAATCGCATGTGCGCATCGGACATGCTCATCGTACCGGATCAGGCAGTCGGACGTGCAGCATGTGTGATCACGTCCGACCTCCTGCAGTGGGCGGGCAGCGGCGGCTCTTAAATGAGTGGCCGGCGGGTGCAGCGGGGGGGGGGGGGTGTGTGTGCCGGTGGGGAAGCAGTGCGGCCACGGCGGTGATCATCAGTGTGCAGGGGGCAGGCAGCAGCGGCAATTACAACTTTAAAATAATGTGTCCATTGACTGTCTGTCTTCTGATTGGCTGAGATAGAGCACTCTCAGCCAATTAGCGGCCGCCAGAGGGAGGCCGCTGTTTGGCTAAGAGTGCTCTATCTCAGCCAATCAAAAGCTGGACAGTCATTCGACACATTATTTTAAAGTTATAATAGCCACCGCTGCGGCGGTGCACACTGATGATCATTTGAGATCCACCGCAGCCCGCCCCCACTGCTCCTCACAGGAACCACTGCTGCCCCCTGCCTGCTCCTCACCGGCACCGCTGCTGCCCACCCCACTGCTCCTCACCGCCCTGCAGCTCCCCTCACATGTAAAAAATTGCACATCAAGGGCCAAATTGTATGTGAGCCTCCCGGGGAGCTGCCGGGAAGCTCGCAGGAGAATTGGGTCCGAATTGTCCTTAGGACAAGTCGGTCTAATGTATGGGGGCCTTTAGCCAGTGTGCTTGGTGCCAGTCTGCAATGTCCCATAGACGCTTTAGCCAGTGTGCTAGGTGCCAGCCTGCATTGTCTCAGTGGCACATCCAAATTTACATCAGATAAATCACATGTGATTTATCTGACGCAAATTGGATGTAAAGAATGGCACATCTAGTGTCAAATTGTATGTAGGCCTCCTGGGAAGCAGCCGGGGAAATTCAAGGGAAATCAGATGCAATTTTACAGGTAAGATAAATCTCATAGTGTATGGGGGCCTTAATGCCCATAAAAACAAAGGGTTTACCTCTCCTGGGCATCAACAGGCTTAGGGGAAGGCAAGCTGCAACGACTGACAGCCATGCTAGCACATGCAGGTTTAAATATGGCGCCATAACCCCATCCTTACCGCCATTGCAGTATCATGATGGCCAAGCGGAACTAAAATTCACCAGCTGAGTTTCCGGGGGGACCTGTTTAGTTAGCGCACCCTCATCAGTGCTGGGCGGAAGTGAAGGCTTTCGCGCACTTCCGCACCTTCTGCCGGAGACGCCGCAGCTGCAGCATGCTGTCCCCGCTGTCCCAGACACTACAGGTCTCTAGACAGCTTCTCTCTGCACCGATAGTCATCCACAGACCACCGGCAACGCCCGCCATGCTGGCGCACGACAGGTACCATAATGACCAAGAATTTTTAGAGAGAATATGACAGGTATATCCAGTATGTGAGGCAGCAATCTCTTAGACCACACTCTTCACATACTTTCCTTCTTCCCAGGGAGCCACCCTACCAGCTCCAGCTGTAATAGAGGTAACCCTGCTAGAAACAAAATTAAAACCCCTGCTCTGCCTAACTAACAGAGACAGGAAAAAAAGACACAGAGGAAGGGGAGGAGGAGCCTGATATACCCAAGGTCCCTGAAAAAGATCCTGTCTAAACTAGGAGGAGGGAAGATATCCCAGTGTTATGGCTGCCATGGGGATCGTAGGAGAAAAGTGGATTTTTGTAAGAACTTACCGTTCGAATCCCTTTCTCTGAGTCCATCCTAGTGACACAGAGATCCCTCCCTCAGTAAGTGGTTATACCATTTCATGTTCGATTTTCATGGTATATGGTTGTTTATGATTGTGCATATTAATATGTTCAGGCGTTGTACTGAGTAATGTATCCTAGTGGGCTCTTAAAGTTGTATGAGGATTTCTGGGATGCAGCAGGGGAGGATCCTGCCTCTTTAAGAAGTAGCATAGGTGCCTGGCTCCTTCGGACCCCACTACATCCCATGGTTGAGCTGTGTCACCAGGATGGACTCAGAGAAAGGGATAAGAATAGTAAGTTCTTACAAAAATCCCCTTATTACATTAATTCTGATTTAGCAGCACTGCAGTATTTTTTCCTTTGTGTGTAGTGTTTATTTTGTGAGAGAGTAGTGAGTGGGTATGGGTCTGTGAATAGACAGCAACTAGGTCAACACCACTTGGTCGACATGCATGAAGGTCGACACAAGCATTAGTCTAACATGGGAAAGGTCGACAGTCAAAAGGGCGACATGGGGTTTTCACTTTTTTGACCTCGCATGGGACCTTATTCTAGTAGATTCGGACGGATGCATATTTCGGACAGGAACCGAGTGTTCTTAGCCCCGCCTACCGTACGGATCGCTCACACCATCCGAATGCGGTAAAACCCCGAGCGAACGGACCGCGAGTGGATGTTTCATGTGAACACCTCCTCTATCTGTGTGAACCTCCCCCAACCTCCGATGGTCGCCGACCATCGACTGATTGACCGAGCGGTCAGGCAGCACCTAGTGCTCCAGACCACTCGGACATTTTTCCATATGGAAGCAGGGATATGGGCGGGCAGCTGACATCCGGCTATGTCAGCTGTCCGCCTCCCACATATGCGTCGCGGCCGCATTGCCATATATACGCCCAGCTTTTTCATGGGAATGCCCATGAAATGCGGGGTGTATGCATATGGTAATGTGCCCAAACAGCTCTTCGCGCCCCTCTCCACCCCCTGCTCGGATGGTTCCGTACAATCATTTTCTGCACGGACCGCACGCCGTGTTCGGACGTGTGAGGCGTTCGCACATGCGTTTACGCCTCTGCACATGCGCAAACACCAAACATCGGCTGTCTGACCACACACGGAGCCGCCCGACTCAATCAGAATAAGGGCCATGGTTCGCTGCACTCGCTAGGCTTCGGGCACACTTTTTTATTGTTCCTGCAAGCCCTAGTGGATAGTAGGGCATGAAATACTGCCTGGTGGCACATGTTGGCTCAAAAAAGAAAAGAAAAACACCATGTTGACCTTCCCCATGTTGACCTAATGTTTGTGTCAATCTAATGACCCTGTTGACCTAATACCATGTCGACCTTCAGTCCTGTTGACCTAATGCTTGTAGACCTAGTAACCGTATTCCCAGTGAGTAAGGGTCGATGTAGAGAGTAGCTGGATGCACATTATAAGATTATGGGGGAAATTTACTAAGAATACGAATACAAAAAATCTTATTCTTAATACGAATGAATACGACATCTCTTCGTCTCTCCTCGGTCCATGACAGGTGACCGCCGGGACACTCACGTTTTTTTTATTTTGCGAAGACCTGGACAGATCTTCGCCATAGGATGCTTGTAAGTATAATTTCCTTTCACAGGTCCCTATGGATTACTTCGGACCCCAGACCCGGACGCCGACACGGACCAAGACCCAGGGACCTACCTAAGGGCTCAAGGTAGGTAGGTTTTAGTATGTGTGGGCTTTGGATGTAAGAAAGCTTTATTTTTCTTGTGTGTCAGTGTGTGTTTATTTAACTATTTTTACTACTGTGGAACTACAAGTGCCAGTGGGCCCTTTAATGCCTCGCATGCTGGGACTTGTGGTTCTTCAAGTCCCAGCTTGCAGGGGAGGCTTGCTGGGACTCATAGTTCCACAGTATTAAACAATATTTTATTATTATTATTTTTTTTTTTTACACAACTTCATCAGCCCGGTGGCCACCGCTGGTCAGGTAAGTCCTGGATGGGGGACCCCTTTATTGGGGGGCGGAATCCCCACTCCCCCAGGGCCCCTGGCCAGGCTGACTGGTCGGTAGGGTTAATGCTTTGGCCGGGGGCACTTGTATAAGAAGTCTCCCCCCCGGCTGTGGCATTACCCTGCTAGCTGGTTTGGCCTGGGGCTGGTTTTTAAAATACGGAGGACCCCTACTCGTTTTGGGAACCAGCCCCAGACCTGGGACCTGGGGCTCTTTTAGCCTGGTGCTGGTTACGGCTGGGGGGGGGGGGGGGGTCCCCACGCCGTTTTTTTAAATTATTTATTTATTTTACCATTATTTTTACACTGAAGCCTGCCCAGATCTGACTGATCCATGAAGGCTAAAGCCAAATAAAACAGGAAAATAAAGTGTATTTTCCTGCTGTATTTGGCTAATTAGCGGCCGTATTTTCAATACGGCTGCTTAGTAAATCAGGAACCACCATTCTTTTGAATTGTGATTTCTGTTGTATTCTCACAATTTTTTCTTAGTAAATTTCCCCCTATCTGTCTAATATTTCTGGATGAAGTGAAAATCTGGTAAGGTAGAGGGAAACATTAGAGTCAACCATTTGTTCCCAAAATCTGGAAGCTCGGCGCTCTGCAGGCTGCACTGTGCAGTGTGCGCTCGGAGTCGGACCATGGAGACTGAAGGAGCGAGGAGGATGCGGCTGCAACATGATGGTAAGTAATGGGGAGGCATGGTGCTGGCAGGTGGGCTGGCAGGCGGGGGTGGGCGTGCCCGGGGGGGGGGGGGTTGGAGGTATGGCGCTGTGCTGCTGGGGGCCCGGACTGTAGATCAGTCCCGGGCCCCAGCATTTCTAGTGGCGGCCCTGCCTGTGAGGCATCTGTCTCTCAAACTAGAGACTCCAATGTTCTTCTTGCACAGTTGTGCACCAGGGCCTCCCACTTCTCTTTCTATTCTGGTTAGAGCCTGTTTGTGCTGTTCTCTGAAGGGAGCAGTACACACCATTGTAGGAAATGTTCAGTTTCTTAACAATTTCTCACATGGAATTGCCTTTATTTTGAAGAACAAGAGTAGACTGTCGAGTTTCACATGAAAGTTCTCTCTGGCCATTTTGAGAGTATAATCGAAAATGGCTGTGGATTGTCAAATTCATGGCTGTTTCTTGACAATCCATGGCCGTTTTTGCCGAAATGCCCCTTTTTTGACACTCAACAGGCAGAACATTGAATTTCGCCAGTGGAGTTGCAGGCAAGCTGACCAAAAATGTTCCTGGATTCCAACTGTCAGGGCGTTCCGTCAGTCGGAATCCCACAAAAATCAAATGTTTGTATACAGAATGTGGACAAAATTATTGTGGAAGATAGTTGTAATGTCCTTTCTGTGGTCCAGGTATCCCATATGCTTTCCCTTTACCAAGACTATTTCTGAAAATGCTACCCAAAAAAGTAGACAAAGTGCCCTAAATAATTTTGATATACCTAGTCAGGCCCTCAAAGAGTATGGTTTTCCCTTTCCCTTAGGTTACTCACAGAGCTATTCCTAGTCCCAATGTCTATATTATACATATAACTACAACAAGCACCATATATACACATAATAATATAAGGTCATGCTCTCCTAACTCAATTTATGGTGTTCCAATTCAAATGATCTCACTCTTTCATAAGGTGCTAGATTTTATAGCACACAAATATGATTCAAGGCTGGACTCCTCAACTATAAGGGCATATAGATAAGATCAATGGGTGAAATGTAATAGGATGAGAGATTCAGAAAGTGAGAGATTTGGTAAGAAATCTACAGGTTTTTTAAAGCAGCAATCATTTACACTGCAAAATCAAACTTGTTTTGCAGTGTAAATTATTGCCGCTTTAAAAAAACCTGTAGATTTCTTACCAAATCTCTCCCTTTCTGAATCTCTCATCCTATTACATTTGACCCTTTGTTTACTAATTCCAGAGTTTCCAGACAGTAGAATATATTTGTGTCTTTTATAAGGAATAATCCTTTCCAGACCAATTACACCCTAATACTCCTCCACTTGGGACATTGACCTTTTCCTCACGGACCTATCCTCTATGTCAGTGGTTCCCAACCTTTTTTTTCTCCCATACCCCTTGATTAGGCTTTTCATTGAAGAGTGCCCCCTCCTCTCAATTTGAAATATAGACAGTACTTACGAGTGGAGAGGAAGTGAGAGTTATGCCTATCCTTATATTAAGGAGTAACGGACAGGAATCGTGCCCTTCCATGTCTGGCCGCTGGTTGTGTATTCTCTCCATTGTTCCCACTCACACCTGTAGGATTAATGCCGCTGCTTCTTCCAAGTGTGTCAGCACAAGGCAGATGATTGCTGATGTCTGAGGGCAGCATGGGAAGCTCCCAGTGGATTGCTGGTCAGGCAAAAGCACAAAGAAACACTGATGATGCTGATGACACTGAAGACAGAACCGTGACACAACATGGTTCTTCTCCATGGCAATGTGTCTTCTTCTGCCATCGAAATACTTTTTTTCATCTTCCGCCATTACCAATATTATTTTCAAGTACCCCCAACTGGTATGCAGAGTACCCCAGGTTGGGAACCACTGCTCTTTGCAAACGGCTTCTGGTTGATAGATCTACAGTGTGTAGATAGACAGTCAATAACTCAACCCAAAAAGGTCAACATACAATAGGTTGACAGGGTCAACATTAAAAAGGTAGACACAAAATTGACAAGTTTTTCGTGATTTTTTTTACTGCATTTTTCTTACAGTAACATCCATGTCGGCATGAAGGGAGAATATAAAAGTGCAGAGCATGGGGTGGCACGGAGTCCTAAACATGGTGAGTGCAGTGAGCCTTGCGAATGTATGCATTACACTGATTGGAAAGCCATGTCGGCATTGAAACAAAAATAAATTGAAAAAAATCTAGCTTTTCTCGTGTCTACTTTTTTCTTGTCAACATTTTGACCATGTCGACCTTTCCAAAGTCAACTTTTTTGTGTAGACTTATTGACTGTCTATCTAAACACTGTCTATCTAATAGTCTGTATTAATGAAAACACATCAGTGACCAAATCTAAAAAGTCCTTACTGGTAAGAACTCACATTAATTTTGCTTCTGCCTTTTCCTAATTCCTTCAGATGGAGAAACACAGAAGACCAGGATTCCATAGCATACCTCCCAACAGTCCTGATTACCGCTGGAATGTCCCAGTTTTCGGGGACATTCCCGCATCCCTCCCGCGGCGGCAGTGTCCCGTGGCGAGGGGGGCTGTTGGGAGTCCCCCTGTCGGCTGCTGAGCAGCGGGGAATAAACACTGTGCGCATGCGCACAGCGTCTATTCCCGCAGCCAGGGGGCTGGGGGCATGGCTAGAGGCTCACAGAGCCTCTGGGTCATGCCCCCATAGCGGCAAAATAGGGCGTGGCCTCACGGGAGAGCAGAGAGTATAAGACACACCCCTTTGATTAGGCCATGCCCTCGAAATTTTTGGCGCACATCCATCCGTCCCGCATCGGTCTCCATGTAAATTGTGAGGTATGCCATAGAGACAGGTGGGTTCCAATCCTGAAAGCATCATTTCATGCCCCTTGCATTCTCAGAGCACGAGTTTTTTCAGGCTGACCAATAACCATTTCAAAACATTGCTTTCACTGTGATGAAATCACCATGTTGAATTTAAAATGTCGACAATCATGATGTTGTTGAATGCAGTAGAGCAGGCATGTCCAAACTGTGGCCCTCCAGCTGTTGTGAAACTACACATCCCAACATACCTTTCCATAGTTTTAGCATTCCATAATAGAAAAACTGTGCAAATCATGATGGGACTTGTAGTTTCACAACAGCTGGAGGGCCATAGGGCCTTATTCTGGTTAGGTCGGTGAAACGTACGTACGGTCCGTTTCATCGTACGTGGGCGGTGAGCGAAAGTCTCTTTGGCGTCCGCCTGTTTTTGCCCCAAAATGCACGGTGCATTCGCCGATCGAGCAGTTGTAGCACCGTACATTTTTGGTACACACCCCCGTGTACGCCCAGTTTTCCTCATTATTCCGGCCGCTCCCCTAAAAACACCCCCGTGCCGCCCACAATGACCGTACTCTTGCGGACAGGTTTTTTCGCATGGAGAGACCCGTCCGTGAGCGGTGTGAGGTCGCCGCACAAGCGCATTGCGAAAGCTACGCATGCGCAGATGAAAAAAAACCTGATCCGCCCGTATACGGTCCCACCGTACCAAGTAGAATAAACCCCATAGTTTGGACATGCCTGCAGTAGAGGCTTTTAGGCTGTAGGACTGGCGGGTTAGTTAGGCACTAGGGTGATTAGAGTTATGGACCACAATAAACTCTCCATCACAGCCAAATCTCATAATTACATCACTGCTGGAATTGGAAAATACCATTGGAGCAACTGCATAAAGCAATTCCTTGTCTACCATGAATGATTTGTTAACAATCCAAAACCAGTAAGAAACCTGACTGAGTATTATTTCATATTACTGTAATTATATTTATATTTTCATAATTTATTTTTGTCATGAAAATGTGCTTGATAAACAAAAAAAAAAAGCTCAGCTGAAATCATCTACACATTTTTCTAAAGGTGCCCATACACAGGTCCGATTTGTTTTACATCCAATTCGGATGGATTGAGCTAATATATCAGATGAAAACTGGCCAAATCGGAGGTGTTTGACAGCAGGGCAGATCCGATACACGTATGATCTATCGGATGTGTTGCACAACCGACAAGAAATATCTGTGAATGATGCTGTTCACAGCTATATCGCTCACACACACTGGCCGATGGTACATGGCTTTATCGGCCGGTTAGGAATGGATAGAAAGTAGGAATGGACAGAAAGTAGAAAAATGCTTTGAGATCTGAAATTGGCGATTAGGCGTCGCCCATGCTTCAGATAAGAGCTCCTCCAGTTGATCAGATGGGAATTGCACCAAGGACTTCTTTTTATGCATGAAGACTGGAAACTTAGACCTGGAAGCAGGCTCCTCCACTTCAATAATTAGGACCTAAACAGATTTGATCACAGCGTCTGGGAATGGAGCCAAATGGATTATAAAATATAACTTCAATAAATTGATACATTGGAATTGTATATATAGTTGAATAATGTTAACATGAAACTAAGGCGGATTGCTTGTAATCACAGTATGAATTGAAACCATGCATAAACTCTCTCACAGCCCTGATGAGGGTCTCCACATCTAGATGAGATGGAGAGTTGAAGTGGATAGAAGAATCCTCCACTTCAGAGGAAACAGATCCAGTCTCAGTAGCTCACGCAGGGGGGGTTTTGAGTACTCAGAAACCCCGCCAGGAGTCTAAGGGCCCTCAGCTTTCAGTCCCCTCTTTCCATGGGTATAAGAATTGTAAAAATCGGCGCTTGGGAACCAGAGATATCCGACTTCAAAACAGTGGTCCCCATCCAAGCCTGTTAATTAATTTCCAGTCAGATATTTCAGGTTCTGTCTGACATAGAGTTTTTCTGATGATATATTCCAAAATCTGGGACTCTCCCTCTTTGATGGACACTAGTAGCTTGTCTCTACTGTTCCCAGAACTAGAGATATCAGCCTTCCAGCAGCTGGTTACTGCTCCAGCTCCACACACCTGGTATGTTGTTTTATATATTCGTTGGCAGATTGCTCTGCCCCCTGAACTTTGACCCCCTAGTCCCCACTACCATTTGGTAGGTGGGATTCTCTAGTTTATAATTCCATTAAAATCTAAGCAATCTATTTCCAGGAACTGGAGATATCTGCAGTCAAGCAAGCTGTCCTCCCACCAGAAAATTATGAATAATAAGCCCACTCCACTATACACCCCTCCTTTGCATATTAAACATCCTCTACCACCCTGGAAGTTATGTATCAGGACCCCTTCATTCAGCCCAATGCCCCTTCTCCCACCCCATCTCCCACCATCTGTGCAGTAAAGGGGTAATTAGTGGAAATTACTGATCCAGGCCCTACATGCTGAGCTGTTGATATAATACCCCCTAAAACCCGCCAGACATCAAAGCTTAAGAGAAGGAAAGCACACGAGGGATGAGGGTCCTGCTCATCTATTCATGAAAATCTTTATCACTATTTATAAATAATACAGACAATATAAGTAAGATTTTAAATCAGTTTTATTTTTCAAAAAGTTTTTTTACGTTTTGGCATTGAGAAAGCAAATAGGTAATGTAACATCATGCCAAATACTGTAGGGAAATGAGAAACCAGTACAGTGGATTTGCAAACCAATATACCCCATTATATATACTCTGCCAAGTTCATAAAAGCTACTTCATACGTTATATTACATTATATATATTCTTACATATTACTTCAGTAGTAACCAGTAATAATGCGTTTGTAAATAAACTTTTCCAGTGGCATGAACCTGGCCTGCCATTGGAATTCTGGGATACATGGCGCACCTATAGTTCCTGATTGGACCGCTCTCTCAGTATTGGCAAGTGTTTAGGTTTTGATCCCGCACTAGGGTCTGCACGAATTTCGATATTAACAGATGGAATCAATACCATAGGAGTATGTCATACTTGCTGACAGCAGCAATAAGGGGGGGGGGGGGGGGGGAGGGGGCAGGCAGACGTCATCAAGCCCCACCCCCAGGCAGTCAAACAACGTAATTCGCGGACCCGCAAAAAAAGTTCATTTTGTGCTGCAGGGAAGGGGGTGCGGGGGCTGCCTGGCCAATGCGGGAGGATTGCCCACCTTCCCGGGGGACCCGATTTTCGGGAGCCTCACGGCAATTCCAGGAGGGTAGGCAAGCCTGGAGTATGTAATACAATTAGGAACAAATAGAAAAATAATATAATACAAGATAATTAATTACCTCTAAGTAGGAGACTGCTTTGTCCACAGCCTCGTGCCAGAGTAACATGAGGCCCAAAGTGGAGCCAAGTTGGTGGGGTAGAAGTTTGGATTGTGTCTATGATCCTCTATATTAAAGTCCAACCAGACTCCTATTTCCTTGTCCCACAGAACAGCCTGCACAGCATCCAGTCGCTCCGGCATATCTGTAGCAAATGACAAGAACAGAAATGATACAATATAGAAATTATAATACAGCCAATTGGAAAAATGATGAAATAAACTTTAACAAAAGACCAATTGTTCTGATAATGTTGTTAAATAAAATGGATTGACCTAGGCCCTTATTCAGATCTGATCGCAGTATAAAATTGTTCTCAATATGGGCAAAACCTTGTGCACTGCAGGTGGGGCAGATGTAACATGTGCAGAGAGAGTTACATTTGGGTGGGGTGTTTTGAAACTGAAATCTAAATTGCAGTGTCAAAATAATGCAGTCAGTATTAACCCTGCACAGAAACAAAATCTAACTCTCTCTACACATGTTACATCTGTCCCACCTGGAGGGCACATGGTTTTGCCCATTTTGAGAACAAATTTGTTCTGCGATCAGATCTGAATAAGGGCCCTAATTTGTGTGAATGGCCATACAGCACATGTTGTGATCTTATCAGTGAGAAACACTCTGCGTCCTCCTAGCAGCACAATGTCCATTCTCAAACTATAGCCTGTTACCTCTGCCCTGGTGATGAGAATTTGGATTAACATATCCTCATCTGTCCCAGTCCCCATCATGGTTTTTGTAAGGATCCTTGGCATAATATCCTTGGCGGTCCTTAATGCATTGTACTGCAGAAAGAGAGGACATGAGCTGGTTTATTACAAGGTAACTGTACATGGTTAGTATATTTCTCCTGATTATAAAACTGCCGCGAGAGATGAAGCAGTATTCACACTATACTAAAGTAATTAATAATTTGGCCACTGGAGGCGCACTTCCACTGGCATCTGTGGGCAACATATATTTTCTTTCAGAACTAATACAATTGCTCCCACTGCTGTGTATGACTACAAACATGCAGAGATAAAAGGTTCTTTGTGCCTATTAACTTTTATCACGTAAATAAGTAAGAGGTAAGACATCCCAGGGGGACCAGAAGACGATACCACTTCTGTAACAGCAGACCCTGGATGAGATACATAGCAGTGCCCTTCTGCCATATGGCAGCTAGTGATGTCACAATGGGCCGATGATGTCACAATGAGCCGATGATGTCACAATGGGCTGTGATGGGTAGAACACTGGCAGCTGACTGCTTCCTGAGTCATATCTAATATTGCTGGACTTGTGCCAACACAGATAATTTTTCACTCTTTTCTGAAGATTGAAGTTTGATATAAAATGAAGAAGGCGAAAGCTAATAAAGCTATAGACCACCAAATGACTGTCGCTCTGCGCATCCGTCCCGTTAATTTGACGGAGACTAAGAACCGCGCCCGATGCATCACACACCAGCTCGGACCGCAGACAGTGCTATTGCAGGACCCCGGTGAGGATCCTAACGATGTCCTGCGCTCCACCAGGACAAGAGAAACAACATTCCAATTTAACCAGGTGTTTGACCAGGCAGCTACCCAGGAGACTGTGTATGATTCCACAGTGAAGCCCTTATTGGGTGACATCCTGTCCGGGTACAATGCTGCCATATTTGCCTACGGCCCCACAGGCACCGGAAAGACCTTCACCATGATGGGTAAGGACCGCGAACCTGGAGTAATATATCGCACCCTGAAGGACCTGTTTAAAGCCATTGAGGAGACTGGGGAAAAAAAGAATATCTCCGTATCATTATCATACGCGGAGATCTATAATGAAACCGTCCGAGACCTATTAAGACCTTCCTCTAGGTCTTTGGTCCTCAGAGAGGATCCCAATGGCAACACCAACATAGAAGGGATTTCTACATTCTCCCTTAGCACTCCTGAGGAAGCCATGACCCTGCTGAAGAAGGGCAACAAGCGGCGCACAGAAGCTCCCACAGCCGCTAATAAGACCTCATCCCGCTCACATGCAGTATTGCAGGTCACCATAAAGCAGACAGCCAGTGATAGTGTGAGCACAGGCAAGTTGTACATGGTAGACCTTGCGGGATCAGAACGAGCAAGCCAGACTAAGAACAGCGGCCAGACCATGAAAGAAGGAGGATACATCAACCGATCCCTTCTTACCCTCAGGATGTGTATCATGGCGCTGCGTGACAGACCAGGCAGCCATATAAACTATCGGGACAGCAAGCTGACCTGGCTGCTAAAGGGAGCACTGAGCGGGAAAAGCCGATTGGTTATAATCACGCACATCAGCCCTGCGGATAGTGCTTATGAAGAATCCCGCAGCACAATGACCTACGGAAGCAAGGCCAAGTTTATCAAGACGCGAGTGGAGAGAAACCGTGTCTGTGTCCCCAATAAGACTTCCGAGGGCGTCAGAGGGACCACAGTGCTGCCGGAAGTCCCTCATCCTCCAGAGCATGGCCGTGGGATCCTGCCCAGGTCTGGGAATATTTATCAAGTGAGAAAAAGTGCAAGGCCGCTGCGTGATTTTCCTCCCTGTATCCAGCAAAGAATCCCCAACCGCAATTTGAGACCAAAGCCACAGCATCTTACGGTGTACACTCCTTTCAAGGTTGGTCATTACACATTGCACACATGAACAGCAATCGGGCTGGCAGTAAAGGTACCCATACACGTTACAATTATTGTATACAGTATTATATACAATACTGTATTCAATAATTGTAACGTGTATGGAAACTTTTACACCTGAAGGAAAACTGGGGAATAGGGCTACTGGCGAAACCCCAACAAAAAAAAAACGACACTCAGCAGCCACCCCATGGGTGTGTTGGAAGAGCTGCCAATTATTTATAAATGATAACCGTTATATCCAACTCATTGATAATTTAATAACTCAAAGGCTTAAACCAGGACAATGCCAGGTACGTCAGTCAGTTATACATAATGTGTGCTGTTAGTGGTTTTATTGTATTCTTGTTATGTAATACGATCCACAAAAAATTCCTAGTGTGCACAAGCACACATGGCCAATAAAGTTGATTCTGATTCTGATACATAGATCTTTTAATAATTATGCTAGGACACTACCAGTAGATGGGTGATGGGGCTTCATAGCACATTCCTGACAGGGGCCCCAATACATTGCTATGTGCAGGGGTCTACACTGCTGTTGACGCCCCTGTATGTATGTATGTATGTATGTATGTATGTATGTATGTATGTATGTATGTATATTTTTTTTTTTATTAATATTATTGGTACTTATGTAGTAACTGGGCTGCCGATTTTGAAATCGGGTCCATCGCATCGCATCGCACCCGACCAAATCGCATGCGATGCGATGCGATGCGATGGACCCGATTTTTCCATAGGATTCAATGTTAAAATGGACTGAGTCCATTTTAACATGGAATTCAATGGGAAAAAGGGGTCCTTTTCATACCCCTACTATCCAAGTGGGCATGGAGTTGGATATAAACCTGTGGCGAGCGTAGCGAGCCACCGAGCCCGAAGCGTGGCGAGCGTAGCGAGCCCCGCGAGGGGACACAGAATACCGTCCCCTCGCGGGGCTCGCTTCGCTCGCCACGCTTCGGGCTCGGTGGCTCGCTACGCTCGCCACAGGTTTATATCCAACTCCATGCCCACTTGGATAGTAGGGGTATGAAAAGGACCCCTTTTTCCCATTGAATTCCATGTTAAAATGGACTCAGTCCATTTTAACATTGAATCCTATGGAAAAATCGGGTCATCGCATCGCATCGTATGCGATGCGATATCGCATCGCATCGCATCTGATTGTATGCCTTAACTTAAGGCATACAATCAAAAAATCGGCAGCCCAGATACTACATAAGTACCATATTATTTATATACATTTGGTCTATCTATAATACTTTAACTGACCCGGCATATACTGGGTCCCCTAAGTGTCCATCTCCGTGCTTTGCTCCGCCCCTCTGGAAACCCCCTTCAGAAAATCCTGCGTTTGCCACTGGTCGCATATTATTATGGTTATTATACTTTATTTATATGGCACCACAAAGGATCCCCCGGGCCCAATTACAGAGTACATATACAAATGAGGGAAACAGTGACCTACAGCTGAATACAATAGAGGACAAGTACAGGGCACATAACTATAGCTACATCCGCAGGGTATCAGCGTGGTAGAAAACCACAGGGTTTGGTGCTATCAAAGATGGCTTAAGTAAAGGCCCCCATGCACTATGCAAATTCTCTGAAGGGAGAAGTCGCACCTGATCCCCTGCTGAATGTCCAACCTCCGACTCCGCTCCGATGAACACAGGACTGTGCATCAGAACGGATATTATACACATGCGATTTGGACCGATTTCACCCAATATCTCAGCTTGATCTACCGGAATTGGCCCAAATCGCATAGTGTATGGGACATTAAGAGAAGGAAAGCACACGAGGGATGAGGGTCCTGCTCATCTATTCATGAAAATCTTTATCACTATTTATAAATAATACAGACAATATAAGTAAGATTTTAAATCAGTTTTATTTTTCAAAAAGTTTTTTTTTTTTTTACGTTTTGGCATTGGGAAAGCAAATAGGTAATGTAACATCATGCCAAATACTGTAGGGAAATGAGAAACCAGTACAGTGGATTTGCAAACCAATATACCCCATTATATATACTCTGCCAAGTTCATAAAAGCTACTTCATACGTTATATTACATTATATATATTCTTACATATTACTTCAGTAGTAACCAGTAATAATGCGTTTGTAAATAAACTTTTCCAGTGGCATGAACCTGGCCTGCCATTGGAATTCTGGGATACATGGCGCACCTATAGTTCCTGATTGGACCGCTCTCTCAGTATTGGCAAGTGTTTAGGTTTTGATCCCGCACTAGGGTCTGCACGAATTTCGATATTAACAGATGGAATCAATACCATAGGATTATGTCATACTTGCTGACAGCAGCAATAAGGGGGGGGGGGGGGGGGGGCAGGCAGACGTCATCAAGCCCCACCCCCACGACAGTCAAACAACGTAATTCGCGGACCCGCAAAAAAAGGTCATTTTGTGCTGCAGGGAAGGTAGTGCGGGGGCTGCCTGGCCAATGCGGGAGGATTGCCCACCTTCCCGGGGGACCCGATTTTCGGGAGCCTCACGGCAATTCCAGGAGGGTAGGCAAGCCTGGAGTATGTAATACAATTAGGAACAAATAGAAAAATAATATAATACAAGATAATTAATTACCTCTAAGTAGGAGACTGCTTTGTCCACAGCCTCGTGCCAGAGTAACATGAGGCCCAAAGTGGAGCCAAGTTGGTGGGGTAGAAGTTTGGATTGTGTCTATGATCCTCTATATTAAAGTCCAACCAGACTCCTATTTCCTTGTCTCACAGAACAGCCTGCACAGCATCCAGTCGCTCCGGCATATCTGAAGCAAATGACAAGAACAGAAATGATACAATATAGAAATTATAATACAGCCAATTGGAAAAATGGTGAAATAAACTTTAACAAAAGACCAATTGTTCTGATAATGTTGTTAAATAAAATGGATTGACCTAGGCCCTTATTCAGATCTGATCGCAGTATAAAATTGTTCTCAATATGGGCAAAACCTTGTGCACTGCAGGTGGGGCAGATGTAACATGTGCAGAGAGAGTTACATTTGGGTGGGGTGTTTTGAAACTGAAATCTAAATTGCAGTGTCAAAATAATGCAGTCAGTATTTACCCTGCACAGAAACAAAATCTAACTCTCTCTACACATGTTACATCTGTCCCACCTGGAGGGCACATGGTTTTGCCCATTTTGAGAACAAATTTGTTCTGCGATCAGATCTGAATAAGGGCCCTAATTTGTGTGAATGGCCATACAGCACATGTTGTGATCTTATCAGTGAGAAACACTCTGCGTCCTCCTAGCAGCACAATGTCCATTCTCAAACTATAGCCTGTTACCTCTGCCCTGGTGATGAGAATTTGGATTAACATATCCTCATCTGTCCCAGTCCCCATCATGGTTTTTGTAAGGATCCTTGGCATAATATCCTTGGCGGTCCTTAATGCATTGTACTGCAGAAAGAGAGGACATGAGCTGGTTTATTACAAGGTAACTGTACATGGTTAGTATATTTCTCCTGATTATAAAACTGCCGCGAGAGATGAAGCAGTATTCACACTATACTAAAGTAATTAATAATTTGGCCACTGGAGGCGCACTTCCACTGGCATCTGTGGGCAACATATATTTTCTTTCAGAACTAATACAATTGCTCCCACTGCTGTGTATGGCTACAAACATGCAGAGATAAAAGGTTCTTTGTGCCTATTAACTTTTATCACGTAAATAAGTAAGAGGTAAGACATCCCAGGGGGACCAGAAGACGATACCACTTCTGTAACAGCAGACCCTGGATGAGATACATAGCAGTGCCCTTCTGCCATATGGCAGCTAGTGATGTCACAATGGGCCGATGATGTCACAATGAGCCGATGATGTCACAATGGGCTGTGATGGGTAGAACACTGGCAGCTGACTGCTTCCTGAGTCATATCTAATATTGCTGGACTTGTGCCAACACAGATAATTTTTCACTCTTTTCTGAAGATTGAAGTTTGATATAAAATGAAGAAGGCGAAAGCTAATAAAGCTATAGACCACCAAATGACTGTCGCTCTGCGCATCCGTCCCGTTAATTTGACGGAGACTAAGAACCGCGCCCGATGCATCACACACCAGCTCGGACCGCAGACAGTGCTATTGCAGGACCCCGGTGAGGATCCTAACGATGTCCTGCGCTCCACCAGGACAAGAGAAACAACATTCCAATTTAACCAGGTGTTTGACCAGGCAGCTACCCAGGAGACTGTGTATGATTCCACAGTGAAGCCCTTATTGGGTGACATCCTGTCCGGGTACAATGCTGCCATATTTGCCTACGGCCCCACAGGCACCGGAAAGACCTTCACCATGATGGGTAAGGACCGCGAACCTGGAGTAATATATCGCACCCTGAAGGACCTGTTTAAAGCCATTGAGGAGACTGGGGAAAAAAAGAATATCTCCGTATCATTATCATACGCGGAGATCTATAATGAAACCGTCCGAGACCTATTAAGACCTTCCTCTAGGTCTTTGGTCCTCAGAGAGGATCCCAATGGCAACACCAACATAGAAGGGATTTCTACATTCTCCCTTAGCACTCCTGAGGAAGCCATGACCCTGCTGAAGAAGGGCAACAAGCGGCGCACAGAAGCTCCCACAGCCGCTAATAAGACCTCATCCCGCTCACATGCAGTATTGCAGGTCACCATAAAGCAGACAGCCAGTGATAGTGTGAGCACAGGCAAGTTGTACATGGTAGACCTTGCGGGATCAGAACGAGCAAGCCAGACTAAGAACAGCGGCCAGACCATGAAAGAAGGAGGATACATCAACCGATCCCTTCTTACCCTCAGGATGTGTATCATGGCGCTGCGTGACAGACCAGGCAGCCATATAAACTATCGGGACAGCAAGCTGACCTGGCTGCTAAAGGGAGCACTGAGCGGGAAAAGCCGATTGGTTATGATCACGCACATCAGCCCTGCGGATAGTGCTTATGAAGAATCCCGCAGCACAATGACCTACGGAAGCAAGGCCAAGTTTATCAAGACGCGAGTGGAGAGAAACCGTGTCTGTGTCCCCAATAAGACTTCCGAGGGCGTCAGAGGGACCACAGTGCTGCCCAGGTCTGGGAATATTTATCAAGTGAGAAAAAGTGCAAGGCCGCTGCGTGATTTTCCTCCCTGTATCCAGCAAAGAATCCCCAACCGCAATTTGAGACCAAAGCCACAGCATCTTACGGTGTACACTCCTTTCAAGGTTGGTCATTACACATTGCACACATGAACAGCAATCGGGCTGGCAGTAAAGGTACCCATACACGTTACAATTATTGTATACAGTATTATATACAATACTGTATTCAATAATTGTAACGTGTATGGAAACTTTTACACCTGAAGGAAAACTGGGGAATAGGGCTACTGGCGAAACCCCAACAAAAAAAAAACGACACTCAGCAGCCACCCCATGGGTGTGTTGGAAGAGCTGCCAATTATTTATAAATGATAACCGTTATATCCAACTCATTGATAATTTAATAACTCAAAGGCTTAAACCAGGACAATGCCAGGTACGTCAGTCAGTTATACATAATGTGTGCTGTTAGTGGTTTTATTGTATTCTTGTTATGTAATACGATCCACAAAAAATTCCTAGTGTGCACAAGCACACATGGCCAATAAAGTTGATTCTGATTCTGATACATAGATCTTTTAATAATTATGCTAGGACACTACCAGTAGATGGGTGATGGGGCTTCATAGCACATTCCTGACAGGGGCCCCAATACATTGCTATGCGCAGGGGTCTATACTGCTGTTGACGCCCCTGTATGTATGTATGTATGTATGTATGTATGTATGTATGTATGTATGTATGTGTATATATATATATATATATATATATATATATATATATATATATATATATATATATATATATATATATTTTTTTTTATTATTATTAATATTATTTATATACATTTGGTCTATCTATAATACTTTAACTGACCCAGCATATACTGGGTCCCCTAAGTGTCCATCTCCGTGCTTTGCTCCGCCCCTCTGGAAACCCCCTTCAGAAAATCCTGCGTTTGCCACTGGTCGCATATTATTATGGTTATTATACTTTATTTATATGGCACCACAAAGGATCCCCCGGGCCCAATTACAGAGTACATATACAAATGAGGGAAACAGTGACCTACAGCTGAATACAATAGAGGACAAGTACAGGGCACATAACTATAGCTACATCCGCAGGGTATCAGCGTGGTAGAAAACCACAGGGTTTGGTGCTATCAAAGATGGCTTAAGTAAAGGCCCCCATGCACTATGCAAATTCTCTGAAGGGAGAAGTCGCACCTGATCCCCTGCTGAATGTCCAACCTCCGACTCCGCTCCGATGAACACAGGACTGTGCATCAGAACGGATATTATACACATGCGATTTGGACCGATTTCACCCAATATCTCAGCTTGATCTACCGGAATTGGCCCAAATCGCATAGTGTATGGGACATTAAGAGAAGGAAAGCACACGAGGGATGAGGGTCCTGCTCATCTATTCATGAAAATCTTTATCACTATTTATAAATAATACAGACAATATAAGTAAGATTTTAAATCAGTTTTATTTTTCAAAAAGTTTTTTTTTTTTTACGTTTTGGCATTGAGAAAGCAAATAGGTAATGTAACATCATGCCAAATACTGTAGGGAAATGAGAAACCAGTACAGTGGATTTGCAAACCAATATACCCCATTATATATACTCTGCCAAGTTCATAAAAGCTACTTCATACGTTATATTACATTATATATATTCTTACATATTACTTCAGTAGTAACCAGTAATAATGCGTTTGTAAATAAACTTTTCCAGTGGCATGAACCTGGCCTGCCATTGGAATTCTGGGATACATGGCGCACCTATAGTTCCTGATTGGACCGCTCTCTCAGTATTGGCAAGTGTTTAGGTTTTGATCCCGCACTAGGGTCTGCACGAATTTCGATATTAACAGATGGAATCAATACCATAGGAGTATGTCATACTTGCTGACAGCAGCAATAAGGGGGGGGGGGGGGGGGGGGGCAGGCAGACGTCATCAAGCCCCACCCCCACGACAGTCAAACAACGTAATTCGTGGACCCGCAAAAAAAGGTCATTTTGTGCTGCAGGGAAGGGGGTGCGGGGGCTGCCTGGCCAATGCGGGAGGATTGCCCACCTTCCCGGGGGACCCGATTTTCGGGAGCCTCACGGCAATTCCAGGAGGGTAGGCAAGCCTGGAGTATGTAATACAATTAGGAACAAATAGAAAAATAATATAATACAAGATAATTAATTACCTCTAAGTAGGAGACTGCTTTGTCCACAGCCTCGTGCCAGAGTAACATGAGGCCCAAAGTGGAGCCAAGTTGGTGGGGTAGAAGTTTGGATTGTGTCTATGATCCTCTATATTAAAGTCCAACCAGACTCCTATTTCCTTGTCCCACAGAACAGCCTGCACAGCATCCAGTCGCTCCGGCATATCTGTAGCAAATGACAAGAACAGAAATGATACAATATAGAAATTATAATACAGCCAATTGGAAAAATGGTGAAATAAACTTTAACAAAAGACCAATTGTTCTGATAATGTTGTTAAATAAAATGGATTGACCTAGGCCCTTATTCAGATCTGATCGCAGTATAAAATTGTTCTCAATATGGGCAAAACCTTGTGCACTGCAGGTGGGGCAGATGTAACATGTGCAGAGAGAGTTACATTTGGGTGGGGTGTTTTAAATCTGAAATCTAAATTGCAGTGTCAAAATAATGCAGTCAGTATTTGCCCTGCACAGAAACAAAATCTAACTCTCTCTACACATGTTACATCTGTCCCACCTGGAGGGCACATGGTTTTGCCCATTTTGAGAACAAATTTGTTCTGCGATCAGATCTGAATAAGGGCCCTAATTTGTGTGAATGGCCATACAGCACATGTTGTGATCTTATCAGTGAGAAACACTCTGCGTCCTCCTAGCAGCACAATGTCCATTCTCAAACTATAGCCTGTTACCTCTGCCCTGGTGATGAGAATTTGGATTAACATATCCTCATCTGTCCCAGTCCCCATCATGGTTTTTGTAAGGATCCTTGGCATAATATCCTTGGCGGTCCTTAATGCATTGTACTGCAGAAAGAGAGGACATGAGCTGGTTTATTACAAGGTAACTGTACATGGTTAGTATATTTCTCCTGATTATAAAACTGCCGCGAGAGATGAAGCAGTATTCACACTATACTAAAGTAATTAATAATTTGGCCACTGGAGGCGCACTTCCACTGGCATCTGTGGGCAACATATATTTTCACAAATCCCCCTGATCCTTCTGTTCAATAGTTAATTTGACACCACAAAATCTGCAGTTAACTAACATGGCAGGCGCTCCCTCCCCCAGAGCAGCAACACTTTTTCAGCTGAAAATCACCTAGTGTGTATGGGCCAGAGATCCCCAACTACCGATGATGCGCGCTCCCGCATCATCGCTAGTAAAGTGGTTAATCTGCTGGTAAAACCAGCATGCCTGACGATCATTGTTCATTTTTGAACCATCATCGCTCAGTGTGTATACGCAGAGCGATGATGGCTTAAAGATGAACAGCTCCTGACCCGGCCTCTCTCCTCCTGCTCCCTCCCTATGCTGCCTCCCCCTGTCCCCTGTCCCCTGTCATGCTCACCCACCCTGCGTGTTCTGATGGCGGCGCAGCCCCTGCTCCCTTTCCCCGTCATGCTCACCCAGCCTGCTTCTGTAACAGTGCCACGGCCCCTGCTTCTGTCCACCGCTCCCGAGGGGTCTCCTTCCTGCTCACCCGGCCTAGTTGTTGTGACAGCGCAGCGGCCCCTGCCTCCGCTCCCACCCCCTGTTCCCGTCCTGCTCACTCGTTGTGACAGCGCCGCAGCCCCTGCTTCCGACCCCGACCTGCTCACCCACCCTGCTGCTCCATCCACTGCACGGTTCACTCTGCAGTCTGCATACAATGAAGTGAGTACACAATGAATGTGTCGACTGTGCACATTTTAACAACACTGGCCACCAATGCATTTAAATAGGCTTTTAGTTAAACCACTGCCCACCAATATTTTCTATATTATGCCGATAGTGACAGCAAACCACTTACCACCAATGTTTTCTATATTATGCTGTTAGTGACAGCAAACTACTGACCACCAATGATAACAAAATGCAGACCAGCGATATATACTTTAAGCGGTGCCACTGGCCACCAATGTTAAAAAATGAGCCGCTAATGTATACATCGCTGGCCTGTATGCGTTAGTGGAGTAACTGGAATAACTGGAGTAACCAATGTTCAATAATGCGCTGAATAAAATGAACCCTGCTCCCACCCTTGGAAATTACACCCAGTCCATTATGTAAATAGCTTTTCTAATGAAAGATTTTCAGCAAAGTCTTTTGCCTCCTGAAAATATATTGCTCTTTGGGGAAAATAGTGTGTATAGTGTGTATGCACTACTTTGGTGAAATATATATCTTTCAGAGATTTTGGCAAAGTCTTTGGAAACGAAAATCTTCTAGTGTGTATGGGCCTTAAAAATCGCATCCAGATGGTTTCCCATTAAAAGCATATAAATCGGCTATTTAATGGGATCGCAAAACAAATAGACCAGGTTCTGACATGCGAATTTGTCAGAAACATGCACAGATCATTGTGATCTGTGCATGGTTCTGGTGTAAAAAAAAAAAAAAAAAAAAAAAAAGTTAAAACAAAAAAGGTTTTAAAAAAAAAAAAACAGCGTGGGGTCCCCCCTCCTGAGCATAATGAGCCCATCCTGGTTTCATAAAATCACAGGGCAAAAACAAATAGGGGTCCCCAGGATTTTATAAAACCAGCACCAGGCTCAAGGGCCGGTCCAGGTTCCCAAGATACGGGGGACAAAATGACTAGGGGTCCCCCGTATTTCAAGAACCAGCACTGGGCCCAACCAGCAAGCAGGGTAATGCTACAGCCGGGGGGGAGAATTTTTAATCAAGTCCCCCCGGCCAAAGCATTCTCCCTCTGACCGGTCAGGATGGGCAGGGGTCCTGAGGACCCCCCCAAGGAAGGGGTCCCCCCCTCCAGAACTTACCTGCCCATGCTGAAGCCCGGGGCTGTCCTCGATGGCCCTGGGAGGTGGGCATTGAGCTGATAAGTGTGAAAAGATTAAACCTATTGTGTATTGCTGTAGAACTATGAGTCCCAGCAAGCCTGCACCGCATGCAGGGACTTGGAGAACCACAAGTCCTAGCATGCGGGGCAATAAAGGACCCGCTGAGACTTGTAGTCCCACAGTAGTACAAATAGTTAAAAAGATACACACATGGAGCCCATACATTCCAACTCACTTGACTTGATTGAAGCTCAGTCCTCTTCTCCAGTAGCATCCAGTGGGGTACCTGTGGAAGGAAAACTACTCACAGATGTCTTCAGGTGCTTCTCCGGTACCCCTGCACTGCTGCAGCCAGGCTCTGGTGTTCCGTTTACTTCTGTGGCTCCGCCCTCCGACCAGGACTTAGCTCAGCCCACCAGCCAATCATGGTCCGCATCGGGATTTCCCAGACCATGATTGGCTGGTAGGCGGGGCTAAGTCCCGGAGAAGCACCTGAAGACATCTGTGAGTATGTTTTTCTTCCACAGGTACCCCACTGGATTCTACTGGAGAAGAGGACAGAGCTTTAATCAAGTCACGTGTGTTGAAATACGGGGGACCCCTAGTCATTTTGTCCCTGTATTTTGGGAACCAGGACCGGCCCTTGAGCCTGGTGCTGGTTTTATAAAATCACCCTATTTGTTTGGCTCCGTGATTTTATGAAACCAGGACCGGCTCTTTGAGTGCCTAAAAATCGGCCCCTATTAAATCTCACCCAATGTCTCTGCTTCAGCGGGGAAGGAAGCCTATTGGCGCCTTTCCCCCATTTAGCCACTCCCACAAGTGTTTCTCCTACCCTCCATTATGGGATCACTTGAAAGCGTCCAGCTGCGCTGGACTTTTGTGATAGGAGGGTTTATAGGCTGAAATCCTGAAAAGTGAGGCCTGAAGCTGCCCATACACGCTGCTAAGCCGGTGTGCGCACACCTCATCGCACAGTACAAGAAGTATGTGCTTGCACATACTTTTTGTACTTAGGTTTCATCAAATTGCATCGCATTGCATGCACATGCAATGCAATCCCTGCAATTGCAGCCCACAATGCACGCCCGCATCGGGACGTGTATGGGCTGCTTAAGATGCGGCCGCCATCACGGGGGGTCCGTCACCCACGATCCCCCCCCCCCTAAGCAGGGTGCTGGTTCAGGACACCCACCTCTCTGTGAAGGAGGTTAAGCGATGCGCAGAGGGAGCAGACAGCGTTGTGCAGAGGGACACGCTTCTGTCAGCCTCTGCTGCGCTCAGTGTGTGAACTTCTTGTAGAAGTAACACACTGGAAAACCTGCCTAACTAGTGAAATTAATAAAATAAAACACCCTAGCTATTCTACTCCAAAAATGGCTGCAGCCCGCAGCCGATCAGCACAGCACCCACTGCGGTGGGCACCTAAAACAAACTGAGGAACTCTGGGAAGCAAAAGAGAGGAGCCTTCTCTCAAAAGAAGTCAGCATAGGTGCCTTGATCCTGCACAGAGGCGGGCTGGGCCTGGGGGCAGGGTGCCATGTGCCCCCTGGGCTACCTTATGAAATAGTGCCGCGGCCGCCCTGGGGGTCCATTGTATTTATTATCCAGCTGCCGCTGCGTGCCGAGTCTCTGAATGTCGGCAGCCATCAATTAAGCAGCCTGGTCCGGGGGCCAGGGTGTCATCCGCTCCCCACGACCCTCCCTTCCCAGCAAGCACCTCCCGAGTCTCGACTGTCAGAGTGAGCCAGGCCAGGCAGACAGACTTACAGAGTCCCGACTACCGAACGTCAGAGGGTGGCAAGCAGACAATGATCCTGCTCCCATTGGCTGCTCAGCATTTAAGGCATATGGAGCAGTAGGGGTCAGCAGAATGTGTCTGCCTCCATAGTAGGCTACAAAAAGATGGCCGCTGTACACCAATGGGGAGCCAGGTTTCCTTTCCATGGAACGCAAGGGTAGAAAAAAGGGGAAGGCTTATTGTGCTTGTGGTCACAGGAAGAGGAGCAGCATGATGAAGAGAAACCCACAGACTGGAAGAGAGGGCAGATGTGAGCAGTTTCTCCTAATTAATATATATATATATATATATATATATATATGTTCTGGTTGAAGCAGGCACTCAACACAGGTAATAAATCATTACCTGTGGTGAGTGCCTGCTTCAACCAGAACATTTATATTTCCTTTAAAGAGGAGCACCGCAAAGCTGCCTGTATATATATATATATATATATATATATATATATATATATATATATATATATATATATATATATAATGAGGACCGGGGTTGAGAACCACTGCACTACACAATATAGGCCTCATTTCAGCCAATTCCAGCAGATCAGGCGAAACCGGCTCAAATCGCAAGCGTATGACATCCAATCGTATCCGATGTGCAGTCCTGAGCGCATTAAAGGTCGCGCAGCTACACAATGTCCTGTCAGCGGAACATCATGGGTACTAAGCATCCACAATTTATCATATCCAGTATGATGGGCAGCAGAATTGCAAAAGTCTTTTCAATAGACTCTGCTGCTGCAGATTGGCTGAGAGCTTTTGCCTGAAAAGGAGGCTGTTGATTGGCTGACAGAGCTTTCTCAGACAATCAGCTGCATTAAATAGGATTTTTCAATTTTGTCACGCACCACCCGCATACGATTTATCACATGCAAATAGGGAAGCCAATCCCAGGGCATTTTTTTTTCAATCCCAGGATTGAAAAATGCTCAATCCAAGGATTCCCGGGATTGGCTTTCCTAATAAAAAACCGCCCTGGCCACCCCACATTTACTTACATTTTGCAGGTGCAGGCGGCGGCCGGGTTGCTGGGTGGGGGCCAGGTGGGCAGTTTAATACTGCCAGGAGCCGGGATGGCTGGCTAGATGGGCGATGTACTCAGACGCTGCCTGGCATTAGAGATTAATATCCCGGCGTTTTGGGGGCCAAATCCCGGGATTGGCCACCCTACATGCAAATAAGTGGCACTAAGTGCCAAATCTATTGTGTTCTCCTGGGGAGCTATGGGGAAGTGGGGGCCAACTTCTCTTTAGGAAAGTATGGGGATATAAAGTATGATGGAATATAAAATAACTAATTAATTAAAAAAAAAATCTTAACTATAACATAAAACCAAGACAGTAACTTAAAGCTGGGTACACATCTAAAGACTGAATGACTGGGTATGGGTCATTAGGTCACAAGCATTATGGTCGACATGACTTTAGGTTGACAGGGTCATTAGGTCAACATATTATGGTCGACATGACTTTAGGTTGATAGGGTCATTAGGTCAACATAGTACAGTCTACATGTTTATCAGACTGTCAACACAAACACTAAAACGTAGCATCATGCTTCAGGCATGGTGCCTCGCTACACTTGGCACACTATTCTCCCCCCATGCCCTAGTGGATGTTAGGGCATGAAATACCACCTGGCAGCACATTTTGGCCCAAAAAACAGTAAAAGAAACCCATGTCGACCGAATGACCCTGCCGACCTTACCCATGTCGACCATTATGCTGGCAACCCAATGACCGTATGCCGAATGACTAGCTGTAAATATTTGTCAATTTTCCAGCATTTGGGAGCAAATTGTCAATTCCTCCTAAACAGTACAGGTGCCTATACACGTTACAATTATTGTATACAATATAGCATCTGTTTTGCGACGAGATGAGATCTAGTACAAAAAGTATGTGCAGCACATACTTTTTGTACTAGATCTCATCACAAAACCGAGATGCGATATTGTATACAATAATTGTAACGTGTATGGATACCTTACCACTTTTTTTGTTCCGGACAGACTGAACAAATAATAAAAAAAAATTGTGTGGATCGTATGGTCAACCCGATTTAGGCAGACAGCCATTAGGTCGACGGTTCTAGGTTGACATGGATTTTTCCAGTTTTTTTTGTCCCGAATTGTCAATACAGTCGACATGGACACAGTTGGAAGCCAACCGCAGCCCCTCGCTGCACTCGGGACACTATTTTATTCTCCCACCACGCCCTAGTGGATGGCAGGGAATGAAATACCACCTATCGGCACATGTCGGCTCAAAAAACCCATATCGAACTGTCAACCTAGGACCAGGTCAACCAAACGGTGTCAACTTAATGACTGTCGACCTAAGACCGTATCTCTTTTTTTGGTGTACCCAGTTCAAGGCTAGATACACACTAGAACAGAGGACTCAGGACCCCACTGTTCACATTTTCCACGTCACCCGGCAAGTGCATTCATTACTCAGAAACATTTTAAAACATCCACAGCTGGAGTTTATTTCAGTTGTCATTCTGTGAGGAGACCTGCAAAACATGCACTGTGTGGGGTCCTGAGGACCAAGTTTGAGAACATGTGCACTAGATAATGTAGCCCAACCCATGGTTGCACAGCATAGTGCGTACTATTGTGCATTCCCATCTCTTGGCATCAGGGCCATCACATCTACTGTGCAACTCAGCCATTCAGTGTGTATAAAACAAATGTTATGTTCCAGACACTATGGCGTTTGAAGGCAATTAAAGTAAGCAGTTTGCCTTTAGATATTACCACATACCTTGGTCAGACTACATTTTCCCAATAAGCAATTAACAATCACCTTCTGGGAAGTACTGCTAGGCATAGAAGCCACTAACAGCTAAAGTTCACTAGTAGGGTAGCCAATCCTGGGATCAGCACAATCCAAGTATTTTAAACAAGTGCGCAGTTTCACGTTTCTGCCACATAGCACTGAGCAGCACCTCTTGTTGGAGGCCATGCAGCAAAGGTCACCTCCACACACCCCTTCAGATGCTCCCTCCAGCCATGTAGATACACTGTTAAAAAACAATTGAGATTTATCAGCACTGGAGGTCTCCTGGGGATACAATGCCGCAATTCTTTATGCACGTTTCACAATTGCTTCATGCCTCTCCTGCAGAGAACTCCGTGCAGAAACTCACATAGTTTCTGATTGATGCGGGTATACGGAATCCCTCAGTCATTCAAACTGCATGCAGCTCACAATAGAACAGGAGGCAGAACTTACATTAAAGTTCAGCCCCGCATGCACTGAAAGGTTTCTTTATCCACTGCTATACACGTAACCAGACAGCTGTTAGATGTATCAAATCAGACACTTACATTAGGTTTCGTTCTCGCGTTCCTCAAAAGGTTTCTTTGGTATGCCAGAGACTGTTCCTCTTTTCAAACAGGTTTATTGGCACAGCAAAACAGAATAAAAGTCTTTAAAAGTTCAATGGCCGGGAACTGGAGCGTGTCGCTGACGGGGATCAGGTGTGCTGTGCTGCAGACACAGACGGCCCTTCCTCTCGCTGCTTGGCGGTTCTGTATCAGCCGGGTCCCGGCAAAGTGGCTTCTTTCCAATCAATTGATTGGAAAGAAGCCATTGTGAAACGTGCATACAGCATAAAGAATTGTGGCATCGTATCACCAGGAGACCTCCAGCGCTGATAAATCTCAATTGTTTTTTAACCTGTATTTTTAATCCCACTTGTGAGATTTTGGGGTGCCCTTGGGTGGACACCCAGAGATTCTATTAGCTGCTGTATAGCGCTAGGCAACTCACACCTTTTTGTCATTTAGAATGTAGATACACTGCTCTGGGAAAAAAACAGTACAGAATATACCCGCAGTATATTTGGATACTAAACTCAGCCGTAACGATAATGTACATGTAACTTATTGCTTACAATAACCAAAGTGTATAAGATGTAATTTCCTATGGGACAGTTACATTTAATTTTATGCATATACTATTATTGAAGTGTTTAAATCAATTTTTAAATACTGTTAGTCTCTAATACAAGCTCCCCTTTGGTGTGCAATTACTATGACCTTTAGTTCCTTTTAAACAGCATTGCACAAATGCAAACTACACAAATATGTTGAGAATTCCAAACCTACAATTTTCATGAAAGATTTCCTGTGGTCCTGTGAACAATTAATACCTGTGGTATAAGGGGCAGGGTGGCCAAACGCAGTATAGATGGGATCATGGTGATTGGGCCCAAGATTGCCGGGATTTGAAACCCGGTATTGAAAAAAAATGCCCTAGGATTAGCAGCCCTAGCTCTATCTGTACCCTACCACCACAGGAATAGAATAGCCTTCATAGCCCTGCAGCACAAAAATTATATATTTTAAAATAAACAGAGGACCGAAAAATATTTTCCTTGCCCAACTCAATACAAAGATCCAAGCATTTTTTTTTTTACTCCCTTGATTTGGGGATTTAATATTATCAATATATTAAATGTGATCACCAGATGAGTATTTAATGTTTAGTGCAGTGATTCCCAAACAGTATTGTGGCACACTGGGATACCTTGAGACACCTGCAGTGGTGACTTGGGTTACTGGTCCAGAACCAATTCAATTTATTGTCAATGTAATCGTGCTGGTGGCTACCAACCATAATGTATGTTCACTAACAAACAAATCATGTCCCTCACCAGAAATAAATCTAAGTGACAAACCAGATTTTCATAATTAATTTAATAAAATGTTCAAAAGGGTTGCGCACAACTTCTGACTGCTCTAGGGCAGTGGTTCCCAACCACAGTCCACAAGTACCCCAACAGTGCACATTTTCCAGGTCTCCAAATAGAAGCACAAGTGAAATAATTAGACACCTGTGGATCTTTTAAAATGTGACAAGAGTAAAAAAATGCACCCATCAGGTGACCTGGAACATGTGAACTGTTGGGTGTACTTAAGAACCACTTCTCCAGGGTGCAGAAAAATAAATTCAAGAGTGTAAAAATACACTCTTCTTGGTCTTTAATGGGGATTACCTGAGAAAGACCAGTCACACTAATCCCCTTGCTGGTTCTCTATTGTATTGCAGCAGAGAACAACGGATGAAAGGATGTATTTACTGCGCATAGGTGCAGAAACTTAAGGACCCCTACACACAAACAATTTTTTGGCAGATTATCAGATATATCAGTCTAAAATCGCTCCAAAAAAAAAAAAAAAAAATCATTCTAGTGTGGGCCTTTAGTCAAGAAAATCCTGGCTCTATCTGTATCATGTTATTTACCTCTACTGGAGGACAAAAGATTATAAAATCTATTTTAAATGTAATCTGAATATACCAGCGCCAATAAAAAGATTAAAAGGTGTGTGCTAGTTTAGACTTTATGGTGCTGTTTATCAAACCTATTCAGTCACAAATTGTATAGATTTCAATGTACAGTGTGGTCTGCATTTCCTTAGACCCATTGGACTACTTAAATATTGTGCAAGGCCAAATTTAACAAACTGCAACTCACATTTAAATGTCAGAGAAGTCACCAGTGATCCCCCCATTGAGCCATAGACAGCAAGATTGCATGCAATCCCTGCCAAGTTCAGAAACAGAGATATTGTTTGTGCAACTTGCAGACTCTGGTGCTATGGACACAAGACCTGCTGTCAACCTGCAATTTAGACTTTTCTTGCAACCAATTGCTTACATTGCAGGAAAAGAGCCCAAATAGTGTATTGGGAGGGTGCCTTTTCAGTAGATGTTCCTTATGTGCCATCTTTCCTAGCACCCAGACGTTTACAAATCTGGCACCAGTAGAGTATCATGGCAATACCCCATTATCAACATACCTGGTATGGGAAATTAAAAATTTAGGGAGGAAAAACCCCATAAGAATCAGATATATGAAGGATTTCACCAATTTTCTGAATGATCAATTAAGCATTCTGTCACACTTGCTGTATATGTACATCATATTTCTCCATTCTCAAAGTCATCCCAATCTCGGTAAGATCAAACATGCTTGCACACTAAGTTACCTGCACTCAGTCTTAAACCTAGGCATCTGTTAGGATCAAGTTTGGGAAATAATGCTACACACAAAAAGGTATTTCACTAGCTGCTGCACAAGTTTACCCATTTTCAGACATATTTACACCAGTATCCAAAAAAATAAACAGAAGGGAGAAATGGTTATTAAAAAATATATATTCTTTATTACACCGACTCCCCAGTAGATTCCTCTGCACCACCTAATAAAGAAAGAAGTTTAAAATTAGAAATTTTTCAAGATCAGGATTTCTCTAAATCAAGTATCTAAAAGCAATTGCCATGGAAATTACATGAGTATATCTCAGACTATAATGTACTAAACTAACCTACTCTATTTGACAATAGATCATGTCCCCAGCCCCATCAAAAGAACTGGTGCCTTTACCATAGATGCATGCCTGCCGCTTATTCACAAAGAGTAAAGCATACACAAACCTTCAATACAGTTAAGTTAATTCAGAGCACTGAATTGTGCCAAGAGAGAGCTCTTCAAATGAATGCAATGTTAAGTCCAACTAGTGGGTTTCTACTTGCACCACCCAACAGTGTAAGCAGAAATCAGACATAACTAGGTTAGCAATTCAGTTATGTGCAATACAAACAAAATCGTGATGGAGTCTGTTAGAGAATAATTTTAGTCAGGGAGTGATTATATTTGGGACCAGCAGTCTCCGACAACATGCCATTTCAATAGCTCCAGAAACTCCCTCCTGGCGCAATTCACAACGAACTGAAGGTACAGAACAGTGGTCTGATTTTAGCTAAACATACAGAAGCTATTGGACTACTGCACTTCATGTCCAATTCTTTTAAGACTGCTTACCTGTAAATCCACACTGGATATTACACTATACTCTGCAATCAGCTATCAAACCAAGACCTGCCAAGTTTAAGGGTAGTTATCACTAACCTGAAACAAAACAAAAAAATATATATATATATATATATAAAGTTTGAAAGGAAGCCAGTCTTGCAAAGTAAACCAATCTTAAACAAGATGGGCAGATATTTATGCTGTACTTAAGTCTGGATTTCTGTACTTAAGTCTGGATTTTCAACTGGATGTGGAGGGAGTAAATATAGAGTGCTAGGAATTCTTACTATCCAAAGTGCTCTAAGCAGAAACCAGACATCAATTATCTGAGCAAGATGACAAATTGCAACTGAAGTTAAAACACCACAGCATTGATGTTCCTTCCATAAGATAGGCTAAGTTGGGAGTTCTTAAATCAATGTGAGCTCAAGGAAAAGAGATGTGGACATGAGCAGGAGTTACCTCAAGTTACCGGACTAATCCCACAAATGAACTAGCCAAGAGCAGCTTTCGGAAGGCTTCACAGGATGCACAACACTTGACTTCTCCAAGGAAAATGTAGATTCTGTATGCTAGCAGAGGATTTTTAAACGGAAACAGTATTGCCCTACCATGGGCTTACTAGCCCAACTTAAGAACGTTAGTAATTTGCACTTGTGTATTAAGGGGAAAGCCAATTGCAGGCAAAGGGTTCAAGTTGCCATTGCAACACATCTCATACCCCGCTCTCCTTCTGTAAAAGCATAGGGCTGCAAACAAAATTGTGTATGCCCAAAACGGCAAACTCAGAGGTGACATTGCCTGCATTTGGATATGCCCTTTATGCTGGCCACATGTAATGCTTCAGTCATTTTACCAACTGGAGTTGTGGCAACCACACTTCCTAAGACCTGCCTTTTGCACCTACAAAGTAACCAGAGAGAATACTTACTCACTAGTGCATATACCACTTTATTGTAGTGAGACTTCAATACAATGATACATGCCAAGGGCGTTAGATGTTTTCTTGGTTACAAATGTAATCATGCCTCTTGTCCATGAGACCATCAATTCAAAAAGCTGATTTGAGATTCGCAGCTGTGATGTAATGCCATAACTGGACTACAGATACGCCCATATTTAGGATATGTCCTCATGGGACGCTCTACTGTTCTAACAGTAGACAAGTAGCTCCTGCAGCAGTTTGTGAAGTCATTGCTTTTACTGGAGCTCAAATATGCCTTGCTTTCTATTCCTGACCTAAACCTTTAAAATATTAAGTATTGAAAAATTATATAAAAATTAACATGTTCTGTTAATCAGAATGCGCAACCGAATATAAACTAAAATGGTCGGTTATTTATTAGAACCAATCAGCTCTGATGTTAAGTGATAACCCTTTGAGTGCCAACACCTGAGGTTCAAAATATCTTTTAAAGTTTCTATCATTGCTCATTTGTTAAACTCAAAAAACCTGAGAAATATATAATATATATTTTTTTTTTTTCCCTATAAGGAGGAAAGTGTTAAATAGTAATGTATAAAAAAAAAAGGCTTGCCAATGTTTACATCTATGTTGACAAATTCCCATGGTACTTAGTCAAGTAGAGGCAGATTGGTTCAAAGATTTGACCTTTAATAAATAACCTACTAAATTATTAGATTGCCTGATCATGTTTGCATGAAAGTGTAGTAAGTGATTATCCAAGCAGAGAAGTATTACAAATTTAAAGTCTATACTGCTAAGGCTTATGTAGTTGTGTTTAACCAATGTTACTTGTGTAATAGTGGTGAAATAAGTCAGAACATTTAAGTTCTGAAAAACACCACTACACAAAATGCTCAAGTGCAAGATTCCCTTCATCTAATTGAAGAGTCCACACTTACAGGACATACTGAACACCACATCATTTTCTGACTTAAAATTCTTCCTAAGTGAGAGAATCTATTTTTTGATAGAAAATAGACCCTTTTCCATGCAAGTTTGAAAACTTTCTGGCTGGTTCACTTAAGTAAACAAACCTTACTTTGAGACTATAGAAGAATCCTATGTTAAATATGTCCTGGCCACCAGTTTGACCCTTAAAAGTGGCAAGCATTGGTCCAAACTCCTTAGTAACATGTATAAGCACTGGCTTAAGTCAGGTCACTAGACAGCATTAAACCATATGCAGGAAGTTCCTGTAGGACTGTATTGATCACATTTCAGTTGTGCAAGCAATACCATTTACCCACAGGAACAAAAGACCCAAGACAAAGCAGTGGTCTTTACACCCAGACTTTTAATTGTCTGTATACCACCCTGCAAATATTGTTAAGACTTCCATGTACTAAAAGTTTGTGCCAGTCATTATGGTGCACATTTCCCAGATGTAGCTAGAGCACATGCATGTTAGCATTAGAGCTACATGTGGCATGAGCCAAGGCACTTTAATTAACCCTTTGAGTGCTTGGATTGCTGTGAGCAATCCTCAAAATATCTGCCATAAATGCCAGTGTTGCTTATTTATTTTTCCTACCCACAAACTGTTAAGTGAACAAAAGTCTAAGGGACAGTTAATTGGCTCTCAAATACTGGAGATAAGTAGCTTTTACCAACTTTTTTTTTTGACTGGTCTGTCAATCACATATTTCCAGCATTTGAGAGCAAATTAAGTGATTGACAGACCAGTCTCAATTTAAACAAATGGTTGGTTAAATCTACTTGATGGTTCAGTATTTGGGAGCAAATAGTTTGTTCCCATAGAGACAGATTTGTACCCAGCTTTAGGCTTCTATATATCCTATATCTATATAGTGCAAATGCAGCAGGACGACATGTACAAACCCCTACAATAAGTTAGCTAAAGCTGGAAACCATTTCAAGTTTAACTGCCACTAGATTCCAGGTGTCCACACTACGCAAGATCTCCCACCTCAGTGTTGTGCAGAAGGTAAATGTCATGAGCATATTTCTTTTCAGATGGTCTTTTAATAGGCTTCGTGAAGCCAAGCGGAAGTAGAAAACAAGAATTCTGTAACCACTTCAATACAATATTTGCATGTTTTAGTAAATAAAAAAGAAAGGACAATATAAACAAACATTCAAGAACTTCTTGTGACAATGTTAAGAGATCAGATTGTTCACTTTAGATATATCAAGGAGGTTTAGCCACTATTTACAGCGCACCAAGAATCAGGCCTACCTTGTTACACTAAAGGTCCATTATTTCAAATGGCATGTGCTCAAATAAGAAAAAACAAAACAAAAAAAAAAGCTGTAGGACCACAAGGTCCCTTCACTATATATACAAACAGCAAGAGATCCAGTAAGACCTTGCTGTTGGGAGAGCATGTCCATTAACAGACTCAGCTGCTAATGCAGAAGCCTCACTCAATCTGAGCAGAAACCATTTACTGATGCATGTACCTGCTCAAACTCCATTATGCAACAGGAGCTCCTCAACTGAGCAGCCTCAATGGAACAGCAAGGGTGAGAAGTCTAACAATATGAAACCATAACATTAAAGTAGTAACAATATAAAAGTTCCTAGAGATACACCCTTTGGGACAGCTGTTCCATTACTACCAGTTAGGCTGTAGAGAAAATTGAACAGATATAAAAAAGTGAACACAGATGTACTACACATTAACGATTCTGCGAAGCTCCATAAATCTTTATAAATACAGCCATTGGAAGGATGATCTTGAGTCAGGAAGGTATTTTACTCGTGTGTAGCTGAGGACAAGAAGCAGGCACAGTTGTAAAGGCACTTGAAGCATCAGTCAGATCCCAACAATACCTCCCCTACATGAAGATATAACCCAACCCATGTAGACTGCAGCTTAAGCTCTTCTATCTTGCTTATAACTAGCCTTAGCTCAGTCACTATGGATAATTTTAAAGACCACAGGCAAGCTCTTGTGTAGGTACATAGCTATAAAGTTAATTATAGAAGCTAGTGTAAAAAAAAATAAAAAAAAAAAAAAAAAACCCACATGCCTCCACCCCAAAACAGTATACAATCCATGACTAAACTACTTACCATAGCTATCATATCCATCTCTGTAGGATCCTCCTGAGCGATCACTATAACCTCCTTGACTCCTGCCACTAGAAGGAAAAAAATAAAATATATGGGTTAAGCACAGAATAATGCAAAGCATAAGCTAGTGACAAGCTCACTAGACAGTGGTGCAAGTACTACCCCAGCCCTGCCAGGGCAAATCTTACCTGCCATAATAATCCCTGGAGCCACCACTTCCCCCATATCCTCCACTCCTGCTCTCAAACCGGCTGCTTCCATAGCCTCGGTCTCCACCACCTTTACAATAATAAAAAAAATAATGAGTTGGTGCCACACTTGTAGTTTCCAACCATATGCAAGTCACATCTACTAGAGAGCAGTCTCCACTTCCTGGTATTTGCTATAGAACTAGCAGCCTCAGCCACTGCAGTCCAATCAGTTAATCAAATTAACAAGGTACAAATTTATACTATGTCATGGATAGCCTAAAAACCAAGATTGATGTTCAAAAGCTAAGAAATGTATCTAGTGCATTTGGATAGCTGTTTAACTTTTCCAGCAATGTTGAGTATAAAACCTTACGACTAGATTGCAGTTTGTAACTCACTAAAACCGGCAGTCAGGAATTCTGCAAGCCAATTAATATTGCCATTTCAGCATAACTTATCTTCCTTTGCCAGAACTGCTGCTCCATATTATTAAAATAAATCAAGCATAACCATATGGTAGCAGTTCAACTGGAATATTAACCTTACTTGACACTGCATCTTTGTTTGCTTATCGTTTTGTAGCTACCATTTAAAAGCTAAAGTTCATATGGAGATGATCAAATTTTACAATTTTGTCCCCCCCCCCCCCTCACATACTCATAAACATGCATTTGCCCCCCAGTGGTAACAGGCTGAAATGCTGGCACAATTATTTTTTTTTACAAATACTGCCCCCTAGTGTTCTGAGGCTAACAAAGGACATGCCACACTAAATGGGCAATTGCATGGATTTAGAGGGACACATTTGTACTACAATGGTTTTGCATTATAAATGGCAGATAAAATGTCAATGAAGGCATAAAGGTGCCCATACACGTACCGATTACCCGGTACTTGTGCTAAAATAGCATTGTTGTTCATGCGATGCTATTTCAGCACAAAAAGTACTGGGTAATTGGTAAGTGTATGGGCACCTTACAAAAAAAAAAAAAAAATTATATATACATACACTTATATTTGCATTCTATAATATAGTAGAATGTTAAAGAGCCAAGACCACAATTATGAATAGCAGGGAACAGTTACTACACTACATACCACGTCCTCGGCCACCACGGAAGAATCCTCTGCCCCCTGATGAGCCACCTCTGTAGCCTCCTCTCCTGTCACCAGATGACTTGCCAGCCTGGTCCACACGAATCTGGCGCCCATCTACTGACTGAACAAAGGAAAACTTGATTTAACACAAGTCCATTCATACAAGTTTCAACACAAAAAGCCCACAGCTATATGGATTAATGGTTAACAGTTCCCTCATAAGCCATGTCTGAAAGAACAAGCCCCATAAGTGTACATTAAGTTATATATCCAGTTATTAGAGGTGCAGGATATATAATACTGCAGTCATGTGACCACCAAAAGAAAAGACAGAGTTCGTGCATAGGTAGTCTACTGCGTCATCGGCTAGATACTGCACAGCTGCTATATGGCCACGCCCCTTCCCACAATGCCTTGCACATAAGCCGCCGCGTGGCCTCACCTTCCCGTTCATGGCCTGCATGGCGTCTTTAGCATCGTCTGCGTTCTCGAAGGTAACAAAACCAAATCCCCTTGATCGCTGAGTTTCCCGGTCCTTCACTACGACCACTAAAGAGCAAAATAACCGTTATCACAGCACTACTGAGTATTAGATCTACGGCATTTGTAAGCAGAAATATAATCTAGTATTCTCGTTACCTTCGCTGAGGTTTCCGTATTTGGAGAAGTTCTCTTCTAGATTCCGCTCATTGGTATCAAAGCTCAGACCGCCGATAAACAGTTTTCCTTCATCAGACGACATGTTGAGATCTATGAAGAAAGAGACCGCACTTATAAAATGGCCGCCACCGCGTGGACTGAGCTAGGTGGAAGTCCGCCCAGGTGACGTCACTAGCCGCTGCACGGCAACATGGCCGTCGGGAGTCATGGGGGGGGGGGGGGGGGAACGGACGAATCCAGCAATAATATGGAATTATGTATTCTGTCCGCACTTAGGGTTCACATAGCGGAGGTACCGAAGTACAGACTAGAAATAAAAAAGTAGCAAAATGTATATATTATAAAAGCAGCTGCACAGCCGCATCACCGGG
This sequence comes from Crinia signifera, assembly GCF_055691185.1. Classification (NCBI taxonomy): domain Eukaryota; kingdom Metazoa; phylum Chordata; class Amphibia; order Anura; family Myobatrachidae; genus Crinia; species Crinia signifera. The sequence goes on along the minus strand of NC_139217.1, from coordinate 264,828,873 downwards.
GCGCTAACCTCAAATAGCAAATGTGCCTGAGCATAAGTCACCGCACGACACGCGGCAGACACCGGTAGCACTTACCTGGATGGGTGGTCTAAGCAGCAGGAGGAGAAGAGACGCCGAGGAAGCAGAGTGCGCAATAGCTCTTAGCCCCGATCTTATATACCATCAAGCGCCCCGCCCACCTCATGAATTATTCACGAGCACCGTGGACTGTACCATCTAGCACCTATGGGGGACGCTCTTTATGTCACGATGATGAGAGTGCGCGATACGCAGTGTGGTCGCAGCGCGCGGGGTAAAGTTTTCGGGAATATGTATTTAGCTAACGTGTGGAGAACGGCGCATCCCGGCCGGGAGGCTCGCACCCCTGCACGCTGCATATGGTATGTTCCGGTAGGAAAGGGTCGTGTTTCTCTCTAACACGGGGTGTGGTGAGCGCGAGCGGTGATAGGGCGCTGAGTTTGCCGCGGCGGGCTGATTAGGAGGAGCCGCCGCCATTTCGAGTATGACGCTGGGACAAAGAAGCACAATAGGGCGTGTATGTGCAGGCGCCATTTTAGGATTGGAGGGAGAGACAGATTAGTTACTGCGATGATCATGATGGGTGGCTTTCGGAGATGGCTCTGCGCATTCCGGGGGTGTATTTTATTTATTTCTTCTTAATGTGGCGTACAGTAGGATGTTGCGGTGTTTACGTGTAAAATGAAGCCTTCCAGGTACCTTGAGGCCGAGCGTCCATAGCCAGCACCGCTGGCGCTGCCTACAGGGTAGCATGCTGAGGGGGGAGGGGGACTCAAGATGGCGACTCTATTAAAACGTGTTTTCATGAGTACTCATGTTCCTAGCTTCACCAGAGATTCCGCCTCGCTAATATTGTATGGCATGAGCGGTAGTAGTGTAGAAGACCTTTAATGTCGTCTCATTTAAAATATATACAAATCCACAACCTTGTGGTCTCCCCAGCCCCCACCGCACTGCATTCTCTGAGCGCAGAAAGCACCGCTCCGTATACACGCTTTACCGGGGACGGGGCTGCTTCCTCTCGTTACTTTATGAAACATGCGCTGCTAGGTAGTGGTACACGTTGCACCAGCCGCATAGCAACACGGGTACACAGCGTCACCCCCAAATGTGTACGGCCATGATACACAATGGGTCTATGGCTGCTGGAAGATTGCCCCACGTTGGACTTGTGATCTAGCATGCAGATACCCTGTTATCTGGATACCATTATATACTGTAAATCTTAGTGTTAGGAAATCTATATTTAATGGGAAGGAAAAAAAACAAATAAGATGAGTACTACTATCTCTAAGGGGCATTTATAGCAATATTTGCAGCAGGACGACAAATATCTGTGTAAGAAATGGGGATGGGTAATCATATGATGTTTCATCGGTAACATCGGATTTATGGTTCCAATGTTCGATGTTTAACCCTGCAATGTTGAGGATCCAATGTTTCATCGACATCGCTCGATTTCTCCCCCGATGTTTTTCTCAATCTTCCAATGTTTTTTCTTTTGTGTGTCAATGTGTGCTGCTTTCAATGCTTTGCAGCCAGCTCACTCTCTCCTTGATTTATATTCATTAAAAACTTAGGAGACTGATAAAAAAAAAAACATTAACAAACATGACAGTATCACTGCTGGCTGGGCTTTCATATGTGTGTGTGGCTGTGTGCTGCTGCTGTGGGTGGTAGCTGACAGTGAAAGACAGTCTGGCCAGCCATTCAGCAGCAGCACACAGAACAGCCCCACCCCTGCCTCACTGCAACTGGTGCTGTTAGTGAGTCACTGTCGCTGTCTGCTGTGGTGTTTCTAGCACAGGTCTGGTTTGCATATCAGTGCTGATATACAGACCACACTGTGCTAGAAGCACTACAGCAGACAGCGACACTCCAGGCAGGGAAGAGGAACTGCATGGGTTTTCAAAGATAGTGGGTGCTAGAATGAACAGTATAATACGATAGTCACTAGTAGTGACATTGTGTTGAACTCCCTTCATATTTATTTATTTATTAATAGTTTCTTATATAGCGCAGCATATTCACTTGTGCTTTACAATAGGAGACAGTGATACAACAAACTGGGTATTTACAGTCAGTCAAAGGTATGAGGGCCCTGCTCGCAAGCTTACAATCTAATCAATTGATTTATTATTATGCAGCAAGCTATCACAGCACCCTACAAAGGGCCTGATTCAGTTGTGGATGCAGACATGTGCACAGTTTATTTCTGTGCAGTGATTTATTAGTAACAGCGGCTGCAGATACTGAGTGACAGGTACAGTAGTTTCTATTTGAAGGAGGGGATGGGGGCTGGTTTGTCAAATGCAGACGTGTTTCAAACCTTAATTTGCAGTTGCACTGGCTCCAGCGTCTTTGTTCTGATGGTTATTCTAAGCAACAATGTAGTACGTTCTATGTTGCACTGTGTGTACAGTTTTTTTTGCTATTTTCTATGATCAACATAAGTTATTAGCCTGTTGCTGCAGTTAAAAATCTAGGTAAAAATAGCATATTGTGAGTTGTTGCAATAAAGTTTTGATAGTTAACGCTTCATTTTTTTTCCTTCCGTAACAAATTTGATTTACCACAAAACATGAATCATATATCCATTGTGTGTGTATAAACTGTAAGCCTCTAACAAGATAAACTTAATAGAGGGATTATTTATCATTTCAGGAGCTTATTAGTGTATTATATGCTTTGGTAACCAGTTTATTTTATAAAATATCGAAACATCGGTTAACATCGGGTTCACAGTACCAATGTTTAGGTCTAAATGATGTTTTGCAACCAATGTTGAAAAACATCATTTGACCGATGTTTTCTTTCGATGTCCCATCCCTAGTAAGAAATCTGCCCATCTCTGTAGCCGAGATAGCGTTTGTAAAAGCCCGGGCGTATTGGAGAGGCGTTTGTTTGAAAGACCCCTAAGGTTCTGTCAATGTGCGTTTGCACAATGATTGCTACCAGGGCTGGTAGGAAATGCCTCTAGTCTAAAAGCATAAAAAGTCAATAACCAACGTGATTAAACTTAAAAAAATACACTGTAGTTCGATACATATAGCGCTCATAGTCCACATGGAGATAAATATGGTCTGTGGTGCTCTGCAGCACTAACTAGCATTTTGCAAAAAAAAAAAAATTATTGTGTGTGAAATCTACATTAGGCAATGGATACAGCCAGAATACATAATATCTTTCAGAAAGTTAAAAAAAATGGCTTAATAAATAATGTGCTTTACGTAATAATGCTTCATAATGTATTTTACTAAACATCCTTAGCATGGTGTATGGAAAACACGTTTTACAGCTTTCTCTCCCTTCCCCCCCAGTGTGCAGGAGGAAGAATGAGGGCAGGGCTGATCAAGAGTGTGGAAATGCAAGCATTTTGTCTCTGCTTTTGTTTGGCTTATTCCCAATTTCCCTCCTTTTTTGCTGGTGCTGTTTTACCTGTGTCTTCAATCTGCATTCTCTTTGAATTGTAAAGTGTATAGAATAAGCATACACATAGCCCAGCAAATGGTGTGAAAAACAAATCACAAAAGAAGATAACAAATCAAAAATACAGAAAGCAGTACTCTATATGTTCGGAAGAATCACAAAGCACTGACAAGAACCCAATACAGAGACCATAAAAAAATAAAGTGGAATTTACAGTGTGGCATATAGTAATGTAAATATTTACAGTTGTAATGTGCATTTTAAAGTGTGCACACGGGATATAATCGCTGGCAATATGGTTGCTGATCGATCATATTGTCAGCGATTGGAGTGTGCACCGGCGATAAATTGCTGGGTGTGTGCTCCCATTTTTAGACCCCTTATGATCGCAAGCTCATGCGACCAGCTGATTCCCTCTGCGGCTCCCCTGGCAGAGGTTCCCTTTCATCAGCGACCATCTCTGGTCGCTGATGAAAAGGAGACACTGAGCAAGCAATATATTGCCCTGTGTGTATACAGCTTTATAGAGATGTGGCTGCTCCAGTCCTGGGGGTCGATCCTATTAGGTGCGGATGATTCGCACTCGCGAATCATCACAGCTCTGGGTGCACTTTACGGTGGACTGAATTTGCTTAAAAGTGCTCACACCTCCATAGGGCTGCGAGCAATTTTAAGTGAATTCGGCCCTGCGAAGGGTGCGAGATAGGCTTAATTCTGGTGCCGGTTTCAGCATTTAAATGTTACCAGAATGGCAACTCACACCCTTTGGCACGAATAGGAGCAACCCCCTGGTGTAAAGATGTGCTGCTGCTGCTGATCTTAGAACATTTTTGTTTTCTATTAATGAAACAATGTTACAGGTAAGCCTTCAACCCCTAGAAAATAAATACAAAATTGCCACATCTGCTTGCTTCCTGGGCCAGTTATTGCTGACATTTGAATGAAATTATTATTATTATTTTTTTAGTCTATATTCTGAAAGCTCCAGAATGTTCAGGGGTTGCACACCACAATGCCTGCCTGTTGTGACTGTAAGTGAACATATACACCAGAGTTTCCCCTATCCATTTCAAAGTTACGACATCTGTGTTCTGATGGTAGTTGGGATTGCAGCATTCTGACCACTGGGATTATAACTGCATCCCAATCCATGCTTCCTGGGTGAAAAAGCAGTCTGGGATGCCCTGCACGTACGCAATTGAACTCTGGTCTTTCTGATGTTGAATTTTCCTTGGTGTACAGGCCCGTACACACTGGGTTAAAGCAGCTCACTTTTGGTGTTTTGAGCAGTTTACAGCTCAAAACTGCCCAGTGCAGCAATTCCCAAACTTTTTTTTTTAATCATGATGCCCTAGAGCAGTGGTGGATTTTCCTTGGTGTACAGGCCCGTACACACTGGGTTAAAGCAGCTCACTTTTGGTGTTTTGAGCAGTTTACAGCTCAAAACTGCCCAGTGCAGCAATTCCCAAACTTTTTTTTTTAATCATGATGCCCTAGAGCAGTGGTGGCCAACCTGTGGCTCTTGAGCCTCATGCGGCTCTCCCCCTTGTAAAGTGTGGCTCCTGCTCCCACTGCTGCCCACCGTCCGTCCCAGTCCCCCCTGCTGCCGGTTACTTGAATCCCTTCTCCTTCTGAGGGGAGGAGAGTGCGCATCGCGTATCTCTTCTTACTGTGCATCCTTGTGACTGGGCCATCTTCCAGTTAGAGCTCGCGGGCCAGCAGCCAATCAGGAGCCGGCCAGCAAGCTTTGATTGGTGGACGGCCCAGTCACAGGGAAGTGAGGGGGAAGGAGACGCGCAGTGTGCTGTGCTCTCCTCCCCTCGGTGACATCACAGAACTGCAGGGGGACGCCAGACTGTCCTCTCCCCGCCCGGCAGCAGCAACAACAGTGAGTGCTGCTGCTGGGAAATTTGCACTGTGGGGGCATAGCAGCTTTTTGGCACTGTGGGGGCATACCAGCTTTCTGGCACCGTGTGGGGGGCATATGTGTATCTGGCACTATTGGGGGCATATGTATAAATGGCATTGCACTATTGAAGGTATATTTGTATCACACCCACCCAAGGGGTCAAAATAGACTACGCCCCTTTTTTTGGTGCATACGCCTTCGGCGCGCGCATGATGTCGACTCTTTAGCTTGACTACCGATATTTTTCGGCTCTTTACCTCTGACCGGTTGGCCACCCCTGCCCTAGAGCATCAAAATGTTTTTTAGGTACCCCTAGGCCAAATGTTTCTTATTCTGCTTTCAGGCCGCAAATTCAGTGTCGCACGTGACTTTGAAACAGTTCAGTCCCGGTGCGACCCAGCATGTGCAGATCGCATCAGTAAACCGGCAATATTGCTGACATCATGTAGGGGTGCGTTGGAGCGTCATCAGGGGCGGGGAGGTGGCAGCACCTCCTCCATAGTGTGAACGGGAAATTGGTCGCTCGAACCAATTCCCATCCACACTGCAGAGCAACACGGCCTAGTCACACAGTTTGGGAACCACTGTCACTGGAACGCACATCATGTCCTGCTGTAGCCGTTCATCTGCTGGTATTACCAGCCAAGTGGGCGGCTTTCCATAGCATCCTGCAATGGGAAGCTGCCCATCCCCGTTAAAAATGCTCAGTGTGTATGCATTGAGCGATTTTTTTTTTTTTTTTTTTTTTTTTTTTTTTTTTTAAAGACAGCAGTTTTCACTACATCGCTGGCCATACACACTGCTAGGCTAATCAAGACCCCACCAACCAATATTCTGCATTTAGCACAAATGCGTGCTTTAGTAATTGTAACTATTTCCTACTGCTGCCAGATGAGTTGGACTCCACACAGGCAACAGCAAAAAATAAAAAGAATCAAACAGCATGAACTTCAAATGACAGTAGCAGTGGATGCAATATTCCAAAAGTTGATCAATCTTACTGCATTGCTCACCCCATAAAACTTGTGTGGCTGCTGGCGGACATGGAGGGATCGCAGCAGTTATCAGAGATATCTGCTATGGTCCCTATGTAAAACATTCAGTGATATGTAATATTTTCAGTTCAAGCCTTCTGCATGGCTCTCCTTTAATGAGGGGGGTTGGAAATGCCCCATGTGAGCACGCATCAGCCGTTAGATGCAGCATGCACATGGTGCGATAAAATAATCTATATCAACTAGGGCTAAAATGTGTGATATCGTTCATTTTATCACACTGTGTGTATGCACCTTTAGAGTTAAATTATACATAAGCCAGAATTTTGTAACCCATTGTGGATAGTTTACCATGTTCACTATGAGTTGTGTACAACTTGGATGTGGAACCTTTGAAACTCCAGTTGTTGTTGAACTATGCATCCCAGCATGCCCTGCAACAGCCAAATAGCAAAACTGTAGCAGGGCATGCAGGGATATGTAGTTCAACAACAGCTGGAGGGCCAAAGGTTCCCCATCCCTGCTGTAAATTATTAACATCGTTATAGCTTTTTTCTTTTTTGCAGATACATGAGAAGCATTTTATTCTTGTTTGTATTTATTTCCCCAACATTAAAAGCACAGTTTCAAATCTTCACCATGGCAGGACATAATCATACAAAAACCGGGAAAGCCATAGGGCTAGTTCAAAGTTCAAACCATCCCAAAATGCAAAACTGAAACTTTTCAATAGCAATTATTATAAACAGTAAAGGTTAAGGCATGTTTATGCTCCAGACCAGACAGTCAAAAAAATAAAAAGAAAACATTTAACAAAGCCTAAATAGTAGAACAAAAAGGTCCACTTTAGCATATAATGCAATTACAGCGGGAGGTAAAGCTACTGTACAACAATGGAATGCTCTCACACTGTCAACAATGAGTAGTAACATCCTAGCTGTAAGGGGGGTGTACAAACGGGCTGCAGCTGGGTGATTTTGACGAAGCGATTTAGCTTTGTCAAAATTGCGATGTCGCTACTGGAGATAAGCCAGCGACCATCTCCAGGAGTAGCCTGCATGTACAGCCGAATAGACAATTCAGTGTCTAGTCAAAATGATCTTGCCTGCTACGTCTTCGGCCAGGTGTTAATAAAGCTGCGGGGCCACGCATCGCTATCGCCCTTTTGTACAAACGGGGCGATTCAGGAAAACCAAAGCAGTTTTGCTATTGTAGTCAAAATAGCTTAGAAAAATCGCCCCGTGTGTACATGGCTTTAGAGCCCATCTGAAATCTCATAAACTTATGTGGCCTACAAACGGAGCAATTTAGGGGCATTTTCTAAGCAATCGCACTAGCAATAGCAACTTGTGGGTCGCTATTGCTTGGTGATTAATATCTGGCATGCATATTAATTATACAGGGCCAGTTTCTGGAAAACGCTGACTCTGACAGATCGCTCAGCACACAGCACCAACACATTGCTGTGTGCTGAGTGATCTAGCATGCTCAAAACACTCAGCAACTCTCTACTTGTGTAGGCCCCTTTAGATAAAATAGACCATATAAATATTATAGCAAAATAAGAAAGAAATACAAATATAATGATAAGTGGGATCCCAGTACAACACAGCAAGGACTGCAGAAAAACATCTAGACAAGGGAGGAATCAACAATACCCTTGCAGGTAAAAATGACCACGAAAAATCATTGTTTATGTTCCTTGTCCTCTATTTTATTCAACTGTAGGTTACTTTATGTACCTTGTGATATGGGGTGAAATTTAATAGAATGAGAGATTAAGAAAGTGAGAGATTTGGTAAGAAATCTGCAGGTTTTTTTAAGCGGCAATCATTTACACGTCAAAATCAAACTGGTTCTGCAGTGTAAATGATTGCCGCTTTAAAAAACCTGGAGATTTCATACCAGATCTCTCACTTTCAGAATCTCTCATCCTATAAAATTTTGCCCATGATGTGTGTAGGAGCAACTATAAATTTTGCTCCCCCCTGCCAAAAAGTTTGTGGCGCCCCCCCCCCCCCCCCTCCAGCATGTTTCACCAGCGTGTGATGTGATGACGTCACATGCATAACGGAGAAGCAGAAGAGAGACCAGCATACACTGCTGCTTCCCTTGGCTCCGACGCATCCCAGGCCACCCTAGCACACCCATCCTGTACACAGTAGCCAATAGCCGGCTCTGTGTACAGTCAATTGAATCAGTGGGGGGATTTGTCATCTCTGCCATGGCCCCACCCACACTGTGGCTGACTTGTCTCCAGTGCTCAGGCAGCGGAAGGCAGCAGCATGTCAGTGCGCCGAGCGGGTGCCGGCGCCCACACATACCCTGCTGCTGCTTGCTCCCCCAAGCGGCTGCTGGGGCTGCCTTACAGTAGTTACGCAACTGTGTGAGAGCACGCAACGCATCGCAAGGTAAAATAGCACTGTGTGTAAACTTTTTATGTAAACTGGAAATGTAAACTTTTTATTTTTCAATAGTTTCATGCACCACACCGGCAGATAAACACAGAATATTACCGCCCAGGATCGCATTGTAAAATGCGATCATATCACCTGAATGTATTAAGTTTGAGGGGGTGCAGGGACAGGGCTCCAAAAGCCTGTCCCTGCGATGCCGGAAGCTGGGGGGTCTGCGCATGACGACCCTGCTGACCGCACTGCCGCTCGGGCAGTGTGATGTGTAGCCATGGGCTATCGCTATCCCAGAATGGCGATAGCCCAGGGGTGCGAAGCTGGGCAGCCTGATGTTGATACATCGGGCAGCTTCGCATCCCCCATAGAAACCTATGGGAGATGCGGCCGGTGGCGCTGCAGGGGGGATCGGAGTACTGCTGCCGTCCCCCTTTAATACATTTAGGTGATACTTAATATTTGCAGTTAACCCCCGAAAACACCAGTTAGCCACAAATATTACTTGATAAATGTGCCCCTAATACATATCAGTAAAATGGAGCCTGGGGTGTTTATAAAAGAGTAGGAGGCCCATGTGCAGCCTTCTCTGGCCCCCTCCTCTCTGCCAGGAGCAGGACTGTGTATTAGAACCTACTGTGCATACACAAATCTCCAGAAAAATTGCGCTACAGATTTGTTTCCTGCAATTTTCCTATCGCTGCTGCTGCTGCCAGCACTAGAGCACTCACACTCCACTGCCGATGCACAGATTGCCAGAAAAAGGGTCGCCGCACCATTTTTCCGGCGATTTAGTAAGTGCTTGTGCCACCACCATTGGACTACAGATGGTATATATTACAAAAATGGGTGACTCGTGTGCGGAATGGAGCGCTGGACAAAACCCATGCTACCAAGGATATATATAAATTATTTCAGGCAGTGACATTTCCAGTGATCTCAGCTTGTTCCTCAAGCAGATTGCCCTTTCTGTCATCTACTGATAAGGTCCATACACACTGGGCTTTTTTGCCCAGCGTGTATGAGCTGCAATGAGAACACTGGCCCTCACTGGCAATCTGTCTAGATTTATCCTGCATGCAAGATCTTAATCACCCTGCGATAGAGATGCATGGTGCCACGCACCGATGTAAGGTAATTTTCTAAGCAATGTAGTCAGATCACTTAGAAAATAGTCTGAAATGGCCCCATAAGTTTGACATTGCGGAATGTGAAAGGGTAATATGTTACATTGAGCAGGAGAGTGTCGCTTTGAATGGCAATGTGGGACTAAGAAAAAAAAAGGGGAATGTGTTACAGGGAGTATTCCCACATAGGCCCTTATTCTGATTGACGCGGACTTTACCGCGTACTTACGGATCGCGTCTTTACGGCGTCTGCGCATGCGTGGAGAACGCTACGCGCATGTGCCACGCCTTGACTCGGTACCAGTTCGGGCAAATCCCGTCCAAAACTGTTCACCGCTATCAGTCGGGAAATAGGGGCGTATTATGGGCGTCATGCGGAATGACACATGGGCGTAGTTTCAAAGTGGGCAAAACGGGGCGGAAACATGGGCGGACACGGGGGAGTACACTTATGTTGGGGGGCGTACATTCGGAAACCACTCCGAATGCACGCGATCAAAAAGGGCAGAAATGTGCGGTGTCCACAAGTGTACTATTGCTTTGCGGACACCACTCGTTCATGCGGTAGGCGAACGTACGCCTAATGACTACAACCATTAACACCTGAACCCAATAGAATCTACTCCTTTACTCATTACTCACTAATAGGCCGCTTGTCAGTGCTTTAATTGAAACCATTGCTGCTTCAAGGAAACCTTAGTAATCCCCCACATATGCTGTACTTGTCCCACACTTAAAAACTGCTAACAATGGACATGACTGAATATTAATACTATCAATACACATGTGTATTAGACATGTATAATAAGTGGGTCATGTGATGTATTGCAGAAGATACTTCATAGTGGGTTGTTTGGCGTAAATACTCCGCTTACGGGCGGTAGCACCGCTTGGCTCCCGTTCGGATGCGGTATTTCCGAGCATACTCTGTAATACTCTGTAATACCGTGCAGAATCGGAGTGTTTCTCCCGCACACGCATGGTTTGTATGTCGTCCGTAAACACGCCCTGTTCTTAAAGAGTGAGTCCGTCCGAATGCGGAGGACCCGTGGGCGTTTCTACGGACGATGGCCGCATGCGGCAAAACACCGTGGCGTGCGGACCGCTCCGTAAGAATGCGGGAATATCCGCACCAACCAGAATAAGGGCCATAGTTATTAAAAGACTGTTAGGGTTATTCCCACCCAGAAAAAAGCAGTTTTTAAATGTAGTTGTGACAGAGGTCTTTCATAATATGCTGAGAGACCTTAACATATCAGAATTGCATACTTTGGGCACGGTTCAGACCTAATCGCTAGGCAGCGTATATATTTGCTGCCTAGCGGACCATGCAAGCGTATGTGTATGCTTATACATCTGCTCACATGCAGCCACACAGAGGAAAAATCATTCGATTGTTGCTCGCATTGAATCAGTTTTCCTTCCTTCGTAGATGAAAATAAGTCTATACCTACTTTTATCTTTGACGGTAATGGCCGAGATGGGGCCCAGGAAATGATGTCAGCCACCCGACCCAAGCAGAAATGGACACGTCTGCGTTGGTAGGTGTCTGCACAACATTTCCATAGGCGCGCCCACCATGTTTGTGCAGGCAGACAGGGGACCCAAGCAACTGTCCCCTTTTTGCCTATTATTATATTGAGTGAAAGCCCTGGCGAGTGTAACACTCGCCGACAGCATTTGCTCTGGGAGTTTGTACAAAACCCCACAATTGGCTAGGGGAGCGAATTCGGACCTCAGCTTAGAGGATTGCCTGTAGTTCCCAAAGAATAGAAGCCACAGGTTGTACTGGTTATCAGTATAATTATACAATACACTTACAGTAATAGTATAATATGGGCCCTATACCAATGGGTGACGGGTACAATCGGCTGCTTTGGACAGCAATGGGCCCCTTAGTCCTCAGCGGCCCGGTGCAATGCACCTGATGCACAATGGTAGTTCCACCTCTGACTTACAGCCTGTTTCAGATGTGTGCCATTGGGGCACATGTATGACGTCCGTTATGGGGGAGAAGAGGTTTCAGTGCACATAATGTGCACTGATACCTCTTCTCCCCCATGTATGAAGGAGCCCGGTGAGCGCTAAATGACAAGGGCACCCCTGTTTATCGGTGCTGCTATCAAAATGATAGCAGTCCAAATGTATGAACGGACAGCATCGCTGGCCGTTCCGCCCGCTGCTGCTATCGGCAAGCCCTATCTCAACAGCAGGGACAGCGCTGTCCCTGCTGTTGGCTGCGCTGGAGATCTTGCGTGAGTAGCGAGATCCAGCACATGCCCAATCCAGGGGGGGGGGGGCGGGGGAGGAGACAGCGCATCAGTGTAAACCAGGAGGGTACATCGCCGGAGTGGGGAGTTTGCGGTCCCCCACCAAGACAGACAAGATGTTATTCCATCTTGTCGATGTCCCTTCCTGCTTCACCTCCTTAATGAGGCAAAGCAGGAAGTATTATAGCGGTGCTCCATGCACCGCTATAATACATCTGCCCCTTAGTCACAACAGCACCTTTGTGCGTATAAATTGTGTAACACACACATTCGCCATAAGGGTTTTTAGGGATTATCACACACACATATTTTATTTCCTACATCGGCTTTAAAAGGGTATCTCTCTATCAGGCCCTTTAATTATTATTTCCACCACATTCATGGCATTGTGGGGCTCATTTATCGGAATGGGATCATTCGTCAGACTGCATTTAGGTCTACAGTCATTAGGTCGACCCCACTAGGTCGACTGGCAGGAAGGTGGACCTGACTTAAGGTCGACATGGGCCAAGGTCGACATGACTTAAGGTCGAATTTGCATAAAGGTCGACATGAGGAAGGTCGACTGGTCATAAGGTCGACATGGGTTTTTCACTGTTTTTTGATCCGAATGTCGACACAGTCGACATGGACACAGTTGGCAATGAGAATCGGACCCTCGCCTCGCTCGCTTCGCTCGCTATGCTTCGGGCACGGTGCCTCGCTGCGCTCGGCACACTATTTTATTCTCCCACCACGCCCTAGTGGATGGTAGGGCATGAAATACCGCCTGTCGGCACATGTCGGCTCAAAAAACAGTGAAAAACCCATGTCGACCTTATGACCAGTCGACCTTCCTCATGTCGACCTTTATGCAAATTCGACCTTAAGTCATGTCGACCTTGGCCCATGTCGACCTTAAGTCAGGTCGACCTTCCTGTAAGTCGACCTAGTGGGGTCGACCTAATGACTGTAGACCTAAATGCAGTCTGACGAATGACCGCATCCCGTAAGCAGAAGGGATCACAGAATCCGATACCTGATCCAATGCCTCCAACAGCTGTATTCCCCATAGGATTCTATATGGGGGATGCAATGCTGCCAGATTTACCAATATCAGGAATATAAAGCCCCCGCAGCTGCCTATGGGATACAGATCATGAGCCTGATTCAGGTTGGCTTGGTAAGCTGTGAACATCACATTTTACCCAGCGCCTGAGACGTTGTGCCCCCCCCCCCTGTCGATTCCCCTCGGTAACATGCGTGGGGGGTGTAACGAAAACACATGCCTTGCATGCCTCCACTGCAGGAGAAATCATTAGATTGTCGCCGACCATCGAATGATTTCTCCTGTCGTCGCAAATAGAAGTCAGTGAAAACTGACTTTTATTTGTCCGTGCCTGGACGAGGATGGGGCGGGTAGCTGATGTCCTGTGACCCCTTAGCATACACCCCCCCCCCCACTAGGCAAGTCACCGAATCCATTTGCAAAGGGGGGCTGCACATGCAGATAATAGACCATGCACAGTTCTCAAAACCTCGGGACGGGGCCAAACTCGCTATATTGCGAGTAAACCAGAATCACCCCCCATGTTTGTAGCTTGTAAAGGGTTCCCTCAGAAGTGGCTGCTGTGTAGTACAATCTTAGCTGACCTGCACAGCAGCCATTACAGGGCATCGCAGGGATGGGACAAGCATCCTTGTTCCTTCATATGCTGATTGCTACATCAGCTTGTGAATAACATACTGCAATGTATTCCTAGGTGATAAGATCCCGCCCGGATCGCCCTGAATATTCAGTCTATGATAAATGGCCCCCCTTGACTCCACACTATGCATCTGGCTGCACACTATTTGTATGTAAATAGGTGATTTGATTGTTAATCAACACACCAAGTAAGTACACAATACAGAGGATTAGATTGTTGGGCTCTGAAGAAAAAATTTGAATGCTAAAGGGGCCTGCACGAGGGGCAATTTTCTAAAAAATGCCCCTATATCGCTCCGTGTGTAGGGGCCATAGTGATAGTGATCCACGGCCCCGCGCGTCGCTATTGCCCGGATAACTTCTCACCGGAAAACACTGATCCTCATAGATCGCTCAGCACACAGCACTAAAACATTGCTGTGCAGCGCTGTGTGCTGAGCAATCTACATTGGTCAGATCGCTCAGCAGTGTCACCTCATGTGTAGGCCCCTTTACTGCCGTACATGGGTGTGTGTTGAGAGGCAAACAAGGTATAGGGCCGCATTTATCAAACAATATTTGCGGCTAAATCCCCGAAAACACCAGTTTAGCCGCAAATATGAAGTATCATCTCCGATCCCTGCTGTGATCTCTCCTGCACAGCCGCCACCCACATCCCCCATAGGTTTCCTTTGGGGATGCGAAGTTGCCCGATGTATCAACATCAGGCAGCCCGGCTTCCCATTCCTTCCCATTCTGAGATGGCGATAGCCCATTGTAGTCTATGGGCTACTGATCGCACACTGCCGCCGGGGCAGAGCGGTCGGCGGGGGGGTCAATTATGTCTAAGAGGCTCATTTACTATAAATCACATATTCAATGTGTTCTGTGCAATTATGTCTAAGGGGTCCATTTACTATAAATCATATATTCCATGTGGTCTGTGCGGAATCTTACTGCCCAGGATCGCGTTGCAATATATGATCCCATCAGCGGCATTTATGATGGAACACATGTAGGGACATGGACTCTGAAAGGAGGGTGAGCGCATGCCGGTCAGCACTGACCCCCAGCTACAGGCTGACCAAACCGCACATAGACCACTCCAGATATTGGTAAAACGGGCAGAATCGCGGCTGTGAGTGGGACAGTAGGGATCACAGCAGGTAGCGCAAATTCCTGCTGTGGTCCCTTCATGATACATGTCAGTGGCACATAATATTTGTGACTAATTCCCAGAGGGATTCGGTCATTGGGACACCAACATGTTGGTCGACAGTCAATAGGTCGACATGCATTTAGATCGACATGCAGGAAGGCCGGCATGAGTAGGTTGACATGGGTTAGGTCGACAGGGTCATTAGGTCGACATGTTTTTTGTTTTTTTTTTTAATTGTCCCGAATGTCAACACAGTCGACATGGACACTAAAATGTAGCACCAAGACAGATCTTCAAACATCATATTTGTATTTAAACCATGAATATGAAAAAGGGCAAAACCAGTGGCGGTTTTTACCCCCCCCCCCCCCCCCCCCGGTAAAATCCACCACTGTCTCTGCCTAAAGTGAAGCCATATGCAATCTGTGAGACTGCACTGGCTTCACTGTGACTGGCAGTGACTTCCTATTGGAAGTCTGACCTGCCAGTCACTCAAGGCATCCCATCGGGAGGTGTTCCCTCCCTCCGGGATTCTTTACTCTGCAAAAATACGCGGCAGACCCCAAAAATGGGTTCTGCGCATGTGCAGTACTGTGGACCATATTGTGCATGCGCCGGACCAGGGAACCCGATCAAGCCTCCGGGAGCTGCTGCAAAGGCAGCCCACGGAGGCTTGGGCTGCCTTTGCAGCAGCTGGTATGTATGAAGTTACTGCGCATGCGCTGGCCCCGTACAGGGGACCGGGGTGCGCGGCGGCAGTGGCCGGGGGCAGCAGCGGAGGGGGGCCCTGCATTGCGGCAGCCCCCCTCCTTAACGGAGCTGCCACTGGCCAAAACGATCATGTAGAAGGAACAACATGGAGAATAGACAGATTCTTGTTAGATGGTTTTAGGCCAATTTAGCACTATTTAAGGGCTAAAGGGGCCCATTTATCATTCAATATTTGCGGCTAAAACACCCATTTTCGGGGGGTTGGTATTGAGGTACAGCAGCAAGAATCTCCAATCCCTGCTGCGATCCTTCCTACACAGCTGGCGGCCTCATCCCCCATAGGTTTCTGTGTGGGATGCAAAGCTGCCAATGTATAAACATCGGGCAGCAGCGCAGCGCATCCCTGGGCTACCTCCATTTTGAGATGGCGGCAGTCCATTGTAGTCTATGGGCTACACACTGCTGCCGTGGCAGTGGGGTCGTGGGGAGTCAGAGCTAACCACACATTTGCAGACCCCCGGCGCCCTGTCCCTGCGCAGAAGGGATGATACATCCCGCCGTTAGGATCGCATTTTACAATGCGATCCGGGGCGGTAATATTCTGCCCAGATCGCAATATAAATGTGATCCTTGATAAATGGGCCCCAAAGTCACTCTATGCTCACACCCACCCAGGTTTGCTGTTTATCCAACTGTACTATTGCTCTTACCAAGGGCCATATTAACAAATGGGGCGGATGGAGAGGCAGCTCCAGGCATCCATAAAAAGTAGGCCCATTATCATGACAGTTACCAGCTGGTCACATAGTTAGCCATAAATCCATAAAGTATTAATATTGCATTTCTGTTTTCCACACCAAATTATGCAATTTTTGTACTTTTATATAACTATGAAGACTTTGGGGCTATAGGTTCTACATGGCATTGACCTCACCTTAAAAAAGGCCCTTGAACCTTTTCAGCTCCAGGCCCATGATGCACTTAATCAGACCATGCTCCCACCCAGTTACATGTAAGCATAAGAGCTATTTGCATTCAAAGCCCCATGGTGCGTGTAAGCCACTTAGTGCACAATTTCATTGTGGGTAAAACCAATTAACCAATTCCATTTAAAAGTATTCCAGTATAAAGTTTTAATTACCAGAAGACCACCTGCCTCTATAATGAACAGGTAAATCTGAGCAATGATCCCTCCTTCTCCGCTGGCTGCAGCATCCCCCATAGGTTTCTTTGGGGTGGGGGTGGGGGTGGAGGGGTGCGATGATGCCCGTTGTAGCAATACATTGTACAGGGTCCCTGGGCTACTGTCAGTCTGGGATGGCGATAGACCATTTTAGCCTATGCACTACACACTGCACTGTCCCACCGGTCATTGGAGGGTGGGTCAGCGCTAACATTCCCAGGCCTTTGGGATAGAAGGTCCGCTGACGTCAGCATTTAGCTCATTGTTTTTTTCTTGTGGTCACTCTAAGGCCTATTTATTAAAGTTTACATATACAATGTGATCTGGGCGGAATATTACCAACATTGTAATATGCGATCCTATCAGCAGGATGTATCATCTCCCACAGGCAGGGACAGGTCTCTGCTTGTCCCTGTGATGTGCTGAGCCAGGGGCCTGGGGCGTCTGAGCATGCACAGTTAGCGCTGACCCCCCACCTATCCTGCAGACTGCACTGCCCCAGCCTACAATAGGCTACCGCCATCTCAGAATGGCGAAAGCCCAAGGATACGAAGTGATGCTGCCCAATGTTGATACTTTGGGCAGCATTCTACGGCATGGCCCTCATTAATGTCTCACTACATAGTAAAAATAGACTGTGACTGTGTCTATTTCTACTTGAGAAACTGACCTTGCAGGGCAGCGCATCGGTATTGCAAGCCCCTTAACACTGATTTTTCTCTTTTCAATGTTGACTTATTGCGTGTGTCGACCTTTTGACCATGTCAACCTTTTTGATGTGTTGACCCTTTGACTGTCGATTAATAGTGGTCGACCTATTGACTGTTGACCTAATTAGTGTCGACCCTATGACATATACCCTTTGCAGGCTATGGTATGCCAATAAACCCTGTGGGCCTTTTTATCCTCTTATGGGGCATCTACACAGGGCGATTAAAGCCCATTTCTAAGCGATCTGACTAGATTGCTTAGAAATGAAGCACAGATCGCTCCGTGTGTATGGCCCCTGGTGATTGCAAGGCGTGCTTCCTCTCCGATCCCTGCTGCGATCCCTCCTGTAGCTGGGCGCCGGGGGGTCTGCGCATGCACGGTTAGCGCTGACCCCCCGCCTACCCCGCAGACTGCACTGCCCCAGGCTACAATAGGCTACTGAGATTCTGAGATGGCGGTAGCCTATTGTAGTGCAATCACACCATGGGTGCAGTCTGCCAATAACCATTCCGTTGCATGAACATCGGCAATGCATACAAAAGTGAATCAGGCCCTAGGTATTTTGGAAGTAAGACACAGTAGGCGTGAGTCACATGCAGGGGCATAGGGAGGGTGGCTCCAGTGGAGCACGAGCTTCAGAAGCCGAAATCTGTACAGGGCGCCCTGCTTTAGCGGCAGGTTCCTTAGGGACACATTTATCATACAATATTTGCATACCTCCCAATTGTCCCGCTTATCGTGGGAATGTCCCGGTATTTTGGGACATTCCCGCGTTCCTCCCGCCGCCGGCAGTGTCCTGCGGCGGGGGGGCAGTTGTGACTCCCCCCCTGTCGTCCGTGAATAGACGTTGTGCGCATGCACACAGCATCTATTCTTGCAGGCAGAGGGGCTGGGGGCTGGCCAGTAGCTCATAGAGCTGCTGGGCATGCCCCCACAGCGGCGAAAAACGGGGACGTGGCCTCGCGGCAGCACCGCAATTATAGACCACGCCCCTTTCCGATAGGCCACGCGCCCCCGAGAAATCCCCGTGCGTCTCCGGCATGCACCTGTGGCATCTCCAGAAGTTGGGAGGTATGTATTTGTGTTTCCTGAAAACTCACCTCTTCAGGCAAGCCTATCATATTTAAGTTCTACACGCATAACCCTCTTAGGCACTTATGTATTATATAGCTTCCCTTCTGGACTTGTAACTTGGTGGGACTGCTATGCTATTACTGGTGCCTGTCCTTGTGTTTCCCTCCTATTTCCCTATAGACTGTAAGCTTGCAGCAGGGCTCTCCTACCTCCAAGTCTCCCTGTTGTTACTCAGTTTGTTTTATCACTGTCTACTATTGTAAAGCGCAACGGAATCTGCTGCGCCATATAAAAAAAATGTAAATAAATAAATAAATATTTGTGGCTAAATCCCCAAAAAACACCCATTTCCAGGGGTTAGCCGCAAATATTACGTATCATTGGAATGTATCAGGAGGGACCTCAGCTGGAATCTCCAGTCCCTGCTACAATCCCTCCTGCACCGCCGCCGGCTGCTTCCCCATAGGTTACTATGGGGAATGCGAAGCTGCCCGATGTATCATCTCAGAATGGCGGTAGCCCACTTCACATACCTGGGCTACGGGCTACAGATTGCACTGTTGCTGGGACAGTGCAGTCAGCGGGGTCGCCGGGGGCTGAGCGATAATCATGCATGCGCAGACCCCATCAGCGCCTGGCTCAGCACATCGTAGGGATGGGCTCTTTTTGGACCCCTGTGCCTATGCGTCAGGGATGATACATCTCTGAGATAGGATCGCATTTTACAATGCGATCCTGGGCGATAACCACCCGGACCATCACTCTCTCCCAGAGCGGCAGCCTATCATCTCCCCCCACCTGGCCAGAGGGGCAGCCACAGCAGTATCCTTTCCTTACCCTGCCGCAGAGCGGCAGTCTCTTCCTTCCTTTCCTCCCCCACCAACTAGCCAGCATGGCAGCCACAGCCGCATCTTCTTTCCCAACCTCCGGGCCAGAGCAGCAGCTGCAGAAACATCTAATTTCCCCCCACCCAGGGCCCCGAAGCGATGCAGCCTGATGTTGGTACATCGGCCAGCTTCGCATCCCCCATAGGTTACCTATGGGGGATGTGGCCAGTGGCAGTGCAGGAGGGATCGCAGAAGGAATCAGTGATTCCTGCTGCTGTCCCTCCTGATACATTCAAGTGATACTAAATATTTGAGATAACCACCGAAAACTGGTGTATTTATCATTGATCACATTTATAATTCGATCTGGGCGGAATATTATCTTCCAGGATCACATTGTAAAATTCGATCCTAACGGTGGGATGTATCATCCCCTGTTCGCAGGAACAGGGCTCCGGAAGGAGCCCGTCCCTGCGATGAGCTCAGCCGGAAGCCAGGGGGGTCTGCCGACCCCGCTGACCGCACTGCTCCGGCAGCAGTGCGATCAGGACCCCATAGGCTACAATGGGCTTTCGCCATCTCAGAATGGCGATAGCCCTGGCATGCGAAGCCGGGCTGCCCGATGTTGATACATTGGCCAGCTTTGCATCCCCCATACAAACCTATGGGATGCGGCTGGCGGCGGTGCAAGGGGGGATCGCAGCAGGTATACTTAATATTTGCAGCTAACCCCCGCAAATATTGTTTGATAAATGCCCTCCTTAGCAGCAAATATTAAATAATAAATGGGCCCTTCTGTCTGTATTTTAGGGGCTATTAATGGTGTGCTTTATGCATAAAAAGGCCATTGTGATCCTGATCTGATTGATGGAATTACTGATCCCTTTCTTGCTGATATTTCCTAAATTCTAGATAAAGGATTACACTTGAAGTCTTGTAAGATGAAATGTCGAGGGTTAAGTTTTTTAATATTCACTTTGGAGTAAGCAACTGGACACAGTGGGCCAAATGTAATAGTGTGTGAGAATTAGAAAGTTGGAGATTTTGGAAGAGTTTTCCCATTTATTGTTTAAAGCGGCACTCATTAATGGCCCCATTTGTCATTGATCGCATTTACAATGCGATCTGGGCGGAATATTACCGCCCAGGATCGCATTGTAAAATGCGATAATTTCACCCGAATGTATTACCTGATAGGCGCAGGGACAGGGCTCTGAAAAAAACCTTTTTTTATTACTATAATTTATTAAGGGACATGATAGGCCAAATGTAATAGCATTTGCAATCAATTTCATGGCAAAATCAACCTGGTTGTTCAGTATAAGGGCTGCATTTATCAAGTAATATTTGCGGCTAAATCCAAATATTAAGTATCCCCCTAATCTCCGATCCATGCTGCGGTCCCATGTGATACATTAGGGGGATACTTAATATTTGGATTTAGCCGCAAATATTACTTGATAAATGCAGCCCTTATACTGAACAACCAGGTTGATTTTGCCATGAAATTGATTGCAAATGCTATTACATTTGGCCTATCATGTCCCTTAATAAATTATAGTAATAAAAAAAGGTTTTCTAATTGTTTAAAGGTGTCTATAATAATATATTTTTATTTCTTATATGGGCCTTTGATACAGGCAAATGAAGAAGTATACAGAGTTTTGGTTAAAATCTATTCCTATCTTTTAATTAAATATAACCTAAGATTCTAAAAAAGCATGGTGCGATATTGGCTCCACTTTCTTTACGATTTCTACAAATCATACAGTGTTAAGGGGATTGCAATACCGATGCGCGGCCCCGCAAGGTCAGTATCACAAGTAAAAATAGTCTATTTTTACTACGGAGTGGATCATTAAAGAGGGCAATGCAGCATGCCCCTTCCCGATGCCACCATGGTGGCATCGGCAAGTGTGTACACACTTGGCGATCCCAGCTCCCCGCCACATCCCCGGGGCCACCGATATTGGCAGCTGCGGTGATCACACCATGTGTATGCCCCTTTAGAAAGTGTAAGAAAAGGCAACATAGCATGGGATTTCTCTGTGATCAGTTTTGTCACGCCCCTCCCCCACAAAGGCATGCACCTTATGTCCCTGGTGTAAAAAGCAGGGGGAGGGGGCAATTATCTTTCTGGCTCAGGACACCAAATGTTTAGTTACAGGTCTGCTGCCCACATCCAGCTGAAACCATTTTTTCTCATTCTATCAAAGAACATCTTAGCAACATTGGGGACCATTTATTATTCAATATATATGGCTAATTCCCTGAAAATATTTTGGGGGGCTAGCCACAAATATTAAGTACCCGTAGCAGCTATCAGGGAGCGACCGCAGCAGAAATCTCCAATACCTTTTCCAATCCTCCAGTCCCACCCAAATCCCATAGATTTTTGTGCGGGACACGATGCTACCCGATGTACCAATATCGGGCAACAACGCATCGGCTTCCACAGCTACCGCCTATTGTAGCCAGGGGTCTGCACATGCACCTGGCGGAGCATATTGCAGGGAGGGCTCCTACGTCTGCAGAGAAATACATTTGCCCATTAGGAACGCTTATAACAATGCGATCCTGGGTGGTAAGTTCCTGCCCAGATCGCATTGTATATGCGAACCGTAATAAATGGTCCCCAATATCTCTAATCCTTAGTAAATCAATAGGCTGCTTTGTCAGGATTATTGGTTCTGAACTTTGTATTTCTTAAGGCCCCCATACACTAGTCCAACTTGTCCTAAGGACAAGTCAAGATGACTGAAGGTCGACATGGGTTAGGTTGACAGGGTCATTATGTCGACACAGACACTGAAACGTAGCACACTATTTTATTCTCCCACCATGCCCTTAGTAGGGCATGAAATACCGCCTATCGGCACATGTCAGTAATCCCCCCAAAATATGAAAAAACCCATGTCGACCTTCCCCATGTCGACCTAGTGGTTGTGCCAACCTAATGGCCCTGTCCACCAAACCCATGTCCACCTTCGGACATTTCGACATTTCTGCATGTCAACCTTTAGTCATGTCGACATTCATGCATGTCGGCCTAGTGGTGTCGACCTAATGCTTGTAGACCTAGTGACCGTATCCCTCTGTACTGTCACTGTTTACCTGTTACCTAACTGGCGGTTGCACAGCAATCCAAATCGAATTCCTAGTATATGCAAGTATACCTGGCCAATAAAGCTGATTCTGATTGATGTGCTATTTTTACATGCGATAAATCGCATGCAGTTTATCGCATGTAAAGACTCCAGGGGAGCTGCGAGTGCAGGAGATGTAAACAAAGCAACAACTGCTGAGCGGCGGGGCGACAGCAGCAGGACCCCGGGCAGCAGCGAGTGCCTAGCTTCACCGAGCGCCCAGGGGGTGATCATGCAGCGGCGGGTCTTAGGCAGTGTCGGGAAGTGTCGAGCGGCAGCTGCCGGACAGGGAAGCGACAGCGTCATTTAAAAAATTTTTTTTTCAATAGACAGGCTTCACCGCTGGCACAAACCTAAAGAATCGGACCCAACACATTGAGGGTGCTAAATAGTGCTGTGATGTGCCACTGGATAGGTGGATAGGTGAGGGTTTAACTCCACCTTACCCATCAGCTGTAACTATATACTCTTGGCCTGATTCTATACAAATATATTGATACATTCAGGATGATTAGTCTCCCTACCCTAGTCCTGAACCTAATTTAGCCCCATAGTTGCCTACCCTCCTGCATTCTGTAGGAGACTCCCTAAAATAATAACTCCCTCATTAGTCTAGCAATCTCCCTCATTTCACCTAGCCCACATTACACTGTTACATATTTTGGGGAAAAAGGAATGAAAGATAGATACATTCACATTGAGTCATCAGCACCATTTCCCTGCACTTTACCAAGTATAGACAGCAGCGTAACTATAGCACCGCAGCCCCCGCCACCACGGGGGATGGGGGGGGGCGCTGTGCATGTGGGGGCGCCGAGGGCTGCGGTGCTATAGTTAACCCCCCCCTCCCAATCCCCCGCAGACTTACCTATCTCGCTGGTCCCGGTGGTTCCGTTCTTCTGCTGAGGACCACCACAAAATGGCCGCCCCCATATAGTACACAGCTCTCTGAAACTGTCTGCTGTATGGGGGCGGCCATTTTGTGGTGGTCCTCAGCAGAAGAAGAACGGAGCCGCCGGGACCAGCGCGATAGGTAAGGCTGCAGGGGATTGGGGGGGGGGGGGGGGTTTGCATGGGCGGCAGGGGTGCTTGGCGGGGCGGCAGGGGGGGGGTGCCCCCCCTAACGGCGGGGGGCGTCCAAAACTTAGTTACGCCACTGAGTATAGTATATCTTACGTACAGCTTTGGGGATCATCTACATTTGTATATAAGTAATTTTAAAAGATTCCTCTCAGATGTAGTAGTACACACCCACGCACATTCACAATCTCTTTACACAATCTCTCCATATATGGAACTAGACACGCCCTTTGGGAGGAGCATGACACGCCCCCTCAATGGGGCGCTGTGCAAAATTCTACTACCAAGTATAATCTCCCTGAAACTAGTTTTCAAAAGTAGACATTGACAAAATGTCGACACAATCAAAAGGTTGACATGAACATGGTCAACACGGGAAAGTGCAGACACTGATGTCATGAAGCCGCTCAGTAGATGGGCAGTTCTACTCTTGGAACATTTTGTACAGGCCAGATTTCTTTGTGGGGCCCGTCCAAGGGCCAATTGTGACCCAAGGTGCCCTAGGGGGGTGGATAGGTTGCCTTGTGGGAAATCCAGGTCTGCCCACTATGCATGCTCTTAAGGCTTTCTGTGGATTGCTTCTCCAGCAGGGATGACCCAAAGGCTGGTTTCACACACTCCGGCTCCTGCCGGACGGTGAAATCCCGCACGGCCAGGGAGCCGTGCCGCACACATTAGTTGTGAATGGACACTATTGTGTCCATTCACACGGGACGGCCACGGCCCGGCCGCACGGCTGCAGCCGGATTCCACCACTGGAAGGGACGGCTGCCGGGCTGTGGCCATCTCCTCCATGATAAAGTACTGTGTGCAGCACGGCTCCCTGTCCGTGCGGGATTTCACCATCCGGCAGGAGCCGGAGTGTGTGAAACCGGCCAAAGGCTCTGGTGCGATGTGCACGGGACTGCGCATTGCATTGGACCCAGTGTCTTTCACCTGCAATTTAGGCTCTTTTCCTGTGATTGATTGCTGCAATTACAGGAAGAGCCCTTACTGGTCAGTCATGTGAGTAGTTGTCAGATTTCTGTCTGTCAGCGTTAGGCTGGTTTCACACACTCCGGCTCCTGCCGGACTGTGAAATCCTGCACGGCCAGGGAGCCTTGCCGCACACTGTAGTTGTGAATGGACACTATTGTGTCCATTCACACGGGGCGGTCATGGCCCGGCCGCACGGTTGCAGCCGGATCCCGCCACTGGAAGGGACGGCTGCCGGGCTGTAGCCATCCCCTCCATGATAAACTAGTGTGTGCTGCACGGCTTCCTGGCCGTGTGGGATTTCGACGTCCGGCAGCAGCCGGAGTGTGTGAAACCAGCCTAAGGCTGGTTTCACACACTCCGGCTGCTGCCGGACGGTGAAATCCCGCACGGCCAGGAAGCCGTGCCGCACACATTAGATGTGAATGGACACTAATGTGTCCATTCACATGGGACGGCCACGGCCCGGCCGCACGGCTGCAGCCGGATCCCATCACTGGAAGGGACGGCTGCCGGGCTGAGGCCATCCCCACCATTGTAATCTGCTGAGTGCTGCACGGCTCCCTGGCCGTGTGGGTTTTCGCCATCCGGCAGGAGCCGGAGTGTGTGAAACCAGCCTTAGGCTGCCTAACGCTGACATTAGTCAGCATTATTTCACTACCTGCAAGCCACACACAGCCCTCAAACACATTGGAAGCTTATCTTTCTACACTTCTCAACATGTAAAGTTTGGTTTAATTTTAGCTAATATTCATTCTAATACCTGGTTATATATGTCCAGGTAGTTATTTTATAACCATCTACACCCATTCAGAAAGTGTTTTTTTCTACTTTAAAAGCAGGACACTCAATTCACAGGAGTCGACATGTGTCAACTTTTTCACTGTAACACAAACATACCAGTTTTTTATTATGAAAAAGACACATAAACCACATCTAAGAGCAACAATGATGTTTTTGGACCTAATTTCTACTTGCAATTGTGGAGCAATGTCCTAAGGCCATGGCCACTATTTTGCACACAATCTGTATTTTTTTCCCCAAGAACATACATGATGCACTTTCATATCTGCTATGAACTTTATGTAGCACACTCTGTATGTAAGATGCCACCAAGCACATTATTGCAATCACATATCTCTAACTAAGGATCCCAACATCTGCCTATCACACTCTAAAGTCTTATTTTTAACAATAGTAGAACATGTTTGCATATGGCGTACGCTCAGATATACGGAAGGTGTCGGTGGGAAAACAGACGAGATCCGTCCATGCACTGTGGCGTACGCTCTGATGTACGCCAGGTATCGGTGGCTAAGAGGGAGATCTGTCCGTGCACGGTGGCGTACGCTCAAGTGTATGCCACTCCCCATTGTTGGTATCTGTGACCGTCCATGTGCGGCTGTTCTGTGGGCGGACTTACGCTCACCGTGAGCGTACGCAAAACGCACGGTGTGACGGACCGTACATACATTTCACCGTACCAAACAGAATAACCCCCTGAGTGTAGTGCTGCTACTGCAAGTAAAAGAAAGAATAACAAGGCTGCTGCTGCTGCTAGGGATGGCCATCGGTGCAGACACCATTGATGGCGATTCTGCACCCAGCCATCGATCAGTGTTTTACTTGGTTATGTATGTTCTTATTTGTTCAGCTCACTGTTTAAAAAAAAAAGAAAAAAGAAAAAAAAAATGGCAATAAATGATTGTAAAACAAATTATGCTTCATTATTATCAATGACCCCTTTTTTTAAAGTGAACTGTTGATCCGCCTAAAAGATACAGATCTTTTCACTGACTGATCTGCTGGATGCCATCTCTCGTTAGTGACCCATTTTTCCCATCACTAGACTACAAGGCAAAAGTTTGTAAGGGACCCTGTGTACCACCCAGTGGTGAAATGTGTATATAACACATGTAACTTTGATAGGGAAGGTGGACCTTTCTCAGCTTTGGGCCCCTAATGCCCCTTTCAGACCACACTTTAAAAACGGTATATTGCCGTTTTTTTACCGTTTTAAAACGGTAATGTGTGCGGTCTGAAAGGTGCAGGACCACTTAACCGGTTAGAAAAAAACGTTTTTTCTAACCGGTTAAAATGCAGGGTCCTACCCGTTTCAGAACCGGTATTTTAGGCTCAAAATCGGTTCTGAAATGGTATTTAGGACCCAGCCAATGAGCTGGGTCCTAAATTCAGCACAGTGAATACTTAATGAGCGCTCATTAAGTATTCACAGCACTGGAGCCCCCCCCGCGCGCGCGTCGACACCCCCCGCGCGCTTGTCGACACCCCCCCGCGTGTCGGCGCCCCCCCCCCCCCCCCGTGTCGACTTACCCCGTGCCGTTGTGGTTCCCGGCACTGCAGCTCAGTATGCTCGGAAAGCACTTATGAAAAAAGTGTCTTTCAGAAAATGGCTGCCCCCATACGAAAGACAGTTTTTTTAAACAGGGTTTCCTATGGGGCAGCCATTTTCTGGAAGACACTTTTTTCATAAGTGCTTTCCGAGCATACTGAGCTGCAGTGCCGGGATCCACAACGGTGGTAAGTCGACACGGGGGGGGGGGGTGCGCCGACATGCGGGGGGGGGGGCGTCGACACGCGCGGGGGGCGTCGACACGCGCGAGGGGGGGGGAGGAGGGGGGAGGAGGGGGGAGCTGCACGGAGGGGAGGGCTGAAGGCTGCACTGGCTTTGACCCTGTATTTGGAAAGTTTCCAAAAATGGGTCTGCCAGTGTCAAAAAATCGGCACTTAAACGGTAATATACCGTTTAAGTGCTGCGGTGTGAAAGGGGTTTTATCTGGCAGACCCGTTTTTGGAAACGTTTCCAAATACAGGGTCAAAGCCAGAGATGCGGTCTGAAAGCAGCATTAGCAGCTACACTTCCTGCAATTATAGTAGCTGTGCCCTTGCTAAGTAGTAAAAACAAAAAGTATGTGCTGCCAAGAGCAGTATTTATTCATCAATGTGCTTGAAAGTGAATGGATGAGACTTAAATATTATTTATTTACAGTTTCATATATTGCAGCAGATTCCGTTGCGCTTTACAATTGTAGACAGTGATAGAACAAACTGGGTAACAATAGACAGACAGGAGGTAAAAGGGCCCTGCTGCAAGCTTACAATATATAGGAATAAAAACTTTATGCACTTTGGTGTGGCCAGGAAGTCAGTTGGAGATGTGCTTCCTTGCAGTTCCCAATTCCCATCTCCC
The DNA here is from genome assembly GCF_055691185.1 of Crinia signifera. Taxonomy (NCBI): domain Eukaryota; kingdom Metazoa; phylum Chordata; class Amphibia; order Anura; family Myobatrachidae; genus Crinia; species Crinia signifera. The sequence goes on along the minus strand of NC_139217.1, from coordinate 264,800,974 downwards.
TGTAACCCACATCTGTTTATGTAAAATGCTTAGATTACCCTAAATGCCTCCTGTTACCCCTGGACCAGACTGTCTGGCCTTCCTTCAGAGCTCTGACCCATTACCTCCAAGAAGCAAGGACCATTGATCAGTCCTGACCCACTTCCAAGACGAACTTCAGTGCACTTATGTGACACCATCTTAGATTGCGGATGTAGCAGTGTCCGCTACTGTTGACACTGGCCTTTCTTTCCTTGTTAATGGTTCCCTGGTTGGTGTCCATGTAGCCTCCTGTAGCCTCTGGCGACTGATGTTGAATTATTCTATGAGGAGCTGATCCTTCCAGAGTGCGGGAGAGCAAGCACACAGTATAGGAGATGGAGAAATTGAGGGCTGTAGCCACTTGTTTAGAGGTTGCGGAGACTGTTGGCTACCTGCCTTTCCACTGGGATGTGACAAGGGGCTGTTGCTTCCAAACCTGCTTGAGGTATGATGAGACATAAATAAATATTTTATTTAAACAGTGCATCATAAAAATATTCATTATACATGTAAAAAAGTTATCCCCCTTGGATGTCTGGATTACCCAAAAATGGAATGAATATTGAAATATGAGCATTCAAATTGTTTTTATGTCTAATGTAACAATGTGCCCCGGTACTGGGAGGCCTCCCCTGCTCCCAGCACCGGAGCAGCAGCAGGGACATGGAGGGATTGTGCTGTGTCCTGCACAGGCGAAGCGGTGGCGGACAGAGCGGGGCTTTGAATTTGGCACCGCTGCGGCCGCTAATCCAAAGTGCCGCTCACGGAGGTTTGAAGTTCCCACCATTTGGGAGCCAATCACGACTCCCGAATCAGCGGACAATAGGAGACGGCCGCAGCGAGCCAATCAACACTCGCCGTGACGTACTCGGCCCTGCCTCTGGCATCTGACGTCAGACGCCGCCAAGAGGCGATGGAGGAGGGTCCCACGCCGGAGGAGAGCAGGAGCGCACGGGCTGAAGAAAGAAGAGGCCGCAGAGAACAGAGGAGACAAGAGTTCTGGCCGCCGTGGAAGAGGCCAGAAGACGCTGGGATCAAGAAAGAAGATCTTCTGCAGGAGGAGAAGAAGCAGTGGGGCCGCCGCTGGCCAGGACGGGCCAGCAGCAGAAGAAAAGAAGATGGCGGCCGCTGTTCCAAGAGAGGCCTGCGGGGGAGGAATGCAAAAGAGCTAACGAAGCTCCCCCCCGCGGCCTCTCCCAACACCAGGTAGGCAGCCCGTGGGCACTGTCAGGCCCGCTTGGGCCTGTGGGCACGATAGTCGAACCCTCTCGGCCTGTGGGTATTGAATTGTTGGGCCCTCCTGGCCCTTTGGTTAATTAGCTGGGCCCTCCTAGGCCCAAGGACTCCACCGGTGGCCCCCCATAAATGGGCGCTAGGCCCGAGGTCCCTATAACTGAGCGCCAGACCCGGGGGGCTAATTGAGTCAGGCCCAAGGCCTGTGCCCCATTCAGGCACTAGGCCTGTGGCCACTGACAGGCACTAGGCCTGAACTGCAGTTAGGATCTGTTGTAGCCAGTGATTTTGGCATTAGACCAAAGTCACATTGGTGTAATTAATAGGCAGGCACTAGGCCTGCAGGTGATCCAGGGAGGGCTTTAGGCCCAGTATAGCAGAGTGTCCCGTGGGTGGTTGGGGTTCAGAGGTGGATGGGCTCAGTGGCAGTCCCCTCATTAGGCTCCCAGGCAGGGCAGCCGACAGGGAGGGTCTGGGGGTACTTGAGTCCTGGGCCCCGCCGCTCTGACAGAGGGTAGGGCCCAGGCACCTCTAACCCCGCAGCACACATGGCCGCCAGCATCCCCTTATGCAAACAGCTGAGCCCGGCCCCCAGCACTGCTTAACTGCAGTGGGCCGTGGCTGTCCTGCTATCTTTGATTGTAAGAGGCAGCTGTCTGGGGAAAGCTTCCTCCCCCTCCCCCCCCCCATGCGACAGGCGCCACAAAGTGACGTACTAACGTCATCTTACAGCGGCTCCAGTCGGAGGAGGATGAGGAGCCGCCGCCATCCCCAAGACCAGAGGGGAAAGCAGCATGTGGCCGTCTGTCCTCCCACCTGCCCACTCGATGTCTATGTGATGGTAATTATTTTAATACAGCAGGGAGAGGGGAGCGGTGCTGGCCCTCTGATCTTGTAAAACATTGCCTGAGGCTGGTAGTGTTTGTGTGTGTTTAAACAACAACATTGTTTACAGTTTCACCCTCACAAATTAAAAACCTGACATCAGAACCAGATTTTTATTTTGTGAGTGTGAAACTCTGTAAACAATGTTTTTTTAGTTTTCTTAAGGTAGTCAATATTTGTTGTGCCTGCACATACTTGTAAAGCCCCATACACACTGGATTAGATATTGGTCACAATGTCGTTCAGAAAGGGTTTACTGAACGATATTGTGAACAATATTGTCCAGTGTGTACACTGTGCATAGGGTGGCCAATCCCGAGATCGGCGGGATCCTGGGATTTGGCCCCTAAAACACCAGGATTTCAATCCCGGGATTGGAGTTTCCCATCCCGGGATTTCGGGATTAGACTGCGCATGCGCAGTTTAATGCCGGGCAGCGTCTGAGTAAGTGCTCAGATGCTGCCCGGCTACTCCCGTCCCGGCATTGTGGCTCTGCGCAGTATGACGAGGCCAGAGGTCACGCTGCGCAGGTCAAGCAGCTGCATAGCCCCGTCCTGGGTGCGCAGCACGATGATGTCATCGCCCGGCCGCCCGCACACCTCCCTGCCCGGCTCCTGCTGTCGGCTCGCGGAGTGAAGTGGCCGCCTCCCGGCATCAGCATTGATCGTCCACCCTCCCAGCTTCACCGACCACCCACCCGACCGCACATGTAAGTAAATATGCGGGGAGGCCGGGCAGGTTTTTTAATTAGGGAAGCCAATCCCGGGATCGGGCATTTTTCAATCCCGAATTCCGGGATTGAAAAAAATGCTCCAGGATTGGCTTCCCTAACTGTGCATCTTTAACAATGCTCGCACACGCTCCTCCTTAACGACCCCCTCCCTCGTCCAGTATATTCGGATGAGGAAGGACATAGTGAACAATGGCCATGCTGCAGCATGACCGTTGTTCCCCTGCCGCTGTCTCCCCACTCGTATGTGGCATCGGCAAGTGTGTATGCACTTGCCGATGCCGCCCCCGCCGCCAGCGGGATAGCTGTAATGTATGCCCGTTAACACTGGGGGGGCCCTTCCTATTTTGTCAGTCCCGGGCCCCACAGTTTCTGATGGCAGCCCTGCCCCCAGGTCGGGAACAGGAATATTTAGAGCGTGTAAGCCGACCAGCTCTAGTCAGGAAGGGAGTAGTGATACCGGAAAATAGGCAGAAGTTTGAAGAGATGGTTTGTTTTTATACTGTACCTTCTTCTGTATTGTATGCTGTTTTCCTTGCAGGGAATCTCTGTGTAGAATTGTTAGTACTGTTAGTTTGTGTCGCACCACACACACATGAGACTAGATTCTCTAAACTTCAAAAGTGATAAAACGGAGAGTGATAAAAAGCCAGCCAATCAGGTCCTACCTGCCATGTCACAGACTGTGTTTGAAAAATGTCAGGCAGGAGCTGATTGGCTGGCTGTTTATCACTCTCCATTTTATCACTTTTGAAGCTTAGAGAATCTGGCCCATAGTCAGTTTGAGGGCTATGTGATGTAGTTACCTAGTTACATGTTACACTAGTAAGCGTTAGGCCCTGCACGGTGTTGTTTTTGTGTTGTCTCTTCCTTACAGGGACCTGTAAGGGGCGTTTTGGAGAAGGTACTAGAAAGGCGATGGTGAGTGTCATCTTGTCTGTCCATCGGTGTGTGTTTGTGCCTGCCTGTCTCCCTTCCTTCTCAATCCAGGGCGTATGTGGACCTCGCATCGTCGTGCGAGGTCAAAGCCTCACCTAGGTGCGCAAGTGCCAATAGGTGACACTCCGGGCTCTGAGGCCATGCGCCGATGATGATGTTTCCCGGAGCTTCCTATTGTAGAGACGTCGCGGGACGGAGGGCGATTCGGTCTGCTTCCAGGAAGAACCGTACTTATCACCTCTTCTTCCTCCTAGGAGTTCGTGTCCGGGTGACCGAGAATTCCAGGACCGTGGTTTGTCATGGCCTGAAGCTGAGATGGTGCTGCGCCAGGTAAGTGGTCCGGAGACACACGGCAGCAGGTACCACACCACACCGCACCGCCCCAACACCCCTCTCACGTTAATGTTCATCCAAAGTTTTTTTTAACAGGCCATAAAAGAGGATTTTCTTCATTGTGCATGTGTAGATAAGTAATTAGATCAACTCCTTGCAGAAATTCCCTTTCTTAATCTGTGTTAGCATAATTTTCTTGATTGTGAATCATGTCTGCCTGTATCCTGTATTCATACACGTATTCATACCTATTCAATGTCAAATACGGCTGGTAAATGAGCTTTTTCTAATATACTATCAGATAAATTCGGCTGATGTGCCGTATTTATATATGATAGAACACGTTGCATATGGCCATGATTTCTACGGTGGTGTGCTAATTTACTATCATTTGTAGGGCTGAATTCAGCTGGTAATTCAACCAAAAATACGACTGGAAAATACTATTAATTTTCCAGGCTTATTTGGCTGAAGCCTGCACGGATTGGCCAAAACATGATAACCCTGGCTGTTCAGCCCAGGCTGAGTCCCTGGGGGAGTGGAGTGCCCCCAAGAAAGGGGTACCTCCTCCAGGGGAACCCTGGCCTTGGCTGAAGCCTGGGGCTGTCCCCTCCACCCATGGGCAGTGGGTGGCGGGCTGATGGCAGTTAAAAGTGTAAAAAAAAATAGAACAGTAATGGGCCTTCTGGTTCTTGTAGTTCCACAACACAACCAATACCAAAATAAAACTCATACACATTAAATAAAGTAAAACTTTAATACATACTACATGCACAATTACATACTCAATTATAGGGTCCCCCGTAGGCCTGTCCTCTTCTCCAGTAGAAATCCACAATAGGTACCTGTGAAAAATAATTATTCTGGAGTGTCAACACTGGAGCCAGGGGCCGGCAATCGGTTAATTTTTTTTTTTTACACCCTGGATGCTACATGGAACAAAGAAGACTATGGCCCTTATTTTGATCGGCACGGTACGGCCCGCGTGCGGCCGTACCGCCGATGTTTTTTGTCTGCACATGCGCAGAGGTCATTCTGCGCATGTGCAGCCCCCTTCGCCGCAGACGGATTTCGTCCGCCGCAAAGGGGGCGTATAGGGGCGTGAGGGGCTTCAGCCCCTCATTTCCCTATGTGTACGCCCCGCGTTTCATGGGCGTTCCCATGCAAACGCGGGGCGTATGCATGGTAATGAGGGCATGACGCCCTCATTACCATGACATGGGGGCGGAAAGCTGACGTCGCCGGATGTCAGCTTTCAGCCCCCTTACAAGCTCCCACACGGACGATTGTCCGTGTGGTCTGAGCTTGCGGGAGCTGCCGCGGCGTGCGGGCCTGCCTTCGATGGTCGTCGACCATCGAAGGCAGGGGGCAGCTCCCACCATGGTGGAGGCGTAGCCTCCACCATTTTTGTGCGGATCGCCAGCCGTCCGTGTATGGACGGCCGTGGCGATCCGTCCGGTGGGCGGCCCTTGGTTTGTGCGGTCGGAGCCCCGTGTGCGGCTCTGACCGCACCAACCAGAATAAGGGCCTATGTAACTGCACATGTTACATCTGCCCCACCTGCAGTGAACATGGTTTTGTCCACTAAAGAGAGAATTTGCTTTTGCGAGTGAACCAGAATTGGGCCCTATGTGCATTGTAGTCATACATAAATCATACAATTTGCTGGAAGCCACCTATGATTCTGTCATTCAAATACAATATAAGTAGCCACATCAGATCCAAATGATCACAAGGATATCTTCTGCCATCTAAAGGTTGTATTAGTGAACTACAATTGATGCCGTGAAGCAAAAATCCTGTTTGGTTCAGGACATGTCTGCCAGCAAACTAACTCTGACCCATCACGGCATGAAGACCTCTGAAGGAATAATTTGGTATCTGGCCCCAATATGTTAGTAGCAGACCCAAAGTTTTCCAGCAGAACATTGCCCAGAGCATTACATTGCATCCACCAGCTTTGCCTTTGCTACACATGTGCATTAAAGACCCTTGGTTCTCTGTTTGTTCTTCCTTGGACCCTAAAAGACCTGCCTTCATAGAGACATACCCTCCAACTTAGCAGGTACAGTACCGTTTTTTATGGTGTGTACCAGCTAAATAAACGTGCACCGAATGTACCGGTTTTTGACGAATCACAAATTAATTAGCCAAATAGCCAATCACAAGCATTAGTTTTACTGAAGGTGGCACCTGGAGAAGAGGGGCTGGCTGCAGAGCGAAGCTTGCCTTGCCCTGCGGCCAATCACAGTGCAGGGAGCTGGGAGGCGGCATTTGGAATTTGAATCAAGCATAAGCAGCGGTACAGGCAGGCTAAGGTAACGGAACCGTTATATGCGAAAGGCAGCTTAGTGACAAGTCCGGTCTCCTGATGCTCTCCAGCCAAGGAAGCCGGGGGTGCTAACACACAGCGTTAACTGCAGCCCAGGCTCCACTCCTGAGTGACAGCTACACCTGCCAATCACCGCTCCATCCACCCTGCCTCTAAGCTGGCCTGACTGACGGTGTATTATTATTATTCCTGTCACTCAGTGACATGCCCCTTTTGCCAGTGGACACGCCACCTTCCAAATATGTACCGATTTCGGTGCGTCAGATGTTGGAGGGTATGTAGAGATGCTCTGACCAGTCATCCAGATACTCAAGCTTGCTCATTTTTACAGCTTCCAACTCTTGTGGCATAATATATCCCACACCTTGACAACTGCAAGATAATTTTTTCTTTCATTTATTATAACCAGTTATATATATAGAGCACATATATTCTGCAGCACTTTACAGATGGAATATTTAAACATTCTCATCAGACCCTGCCCCAGTGGAGCTTACAATCTATATTCCCTACCACATGTACACGCACACACATTCATTCTAGGGTTAATTTTTTGTTGGGAGCCAATTAACCTACCAGTATATTTTTGGATTGTGGGCGGAAACCGGAGTACCCATCGGAAACCCACGCAAGTACGGGGAGAATATACAAACGCCACACAGTTAGGGCCATGGGGGGAATCAAACCCATGACCTCAGTTCAGCGAGGCAGTAGTGCTAACCATTACACCATTTATGTTTCACACTATAATCAAAGTTATTCACTTCACCGGTCAGTAATTTTAATATTATGACTGGTTGTCTATGACCCTGTGAATGCGAATAATTCACTTACATGAATACTCCATTTATCATATTAAGGGCGGGATGTACTAACAAAACATCAAAATCACAAATGTAATAAGATGCGATTTTTTTCAAATCGCACCCTATATTTTACCAAAAATAAAGAAAAAAAGGTACTTCTTTACTTTCACGGCGCCACTAGATAGGACAGATAGGACAGATAGGACAGATAGGACAGATAGGATAGGATACGATTTGTATGCGATTTGACATAAGATATCGCATAAGATATAGGATAAGATTTACTATCCATTTCATTACCCCACTATCCACTAGGGCGTGGAGTTGATTATATATAGTGTGGCGAGCGCAGCGAGCCACCGAGCCCGAAGCGTGGCGAGCGCAGCGAGGGGACACGGAATGTATTTTATGGAATTGCATGCAAATAGCATGCGATATTGGGGACTTGCTTTGAAACAACATCCGTGTCCCCTCGCGGGGCTCGCTGCGCTCGCCACGCTTCGGGCTCGGTGGCTCGCTGCGCTCGCCACACTATATATAATCAACTCCACGCCCTAGTGGATAGTGGGGTAATGAAATGGATAGTAAATCTTATCCTATATCTTATGCAATATCTTATGTCAAATCGCATACAAATCGTATCCTATCTAGTATCCTATCTGTCCTATCCTATATCTTATGCGATATCTTATGTCAAATCGCATACAAATCGTATCCTATCTAGTATCCTATCTGTCCTATCTAGAGTGGCGCCGTGAAAGTCAAGAAGTACCGAAAAAAAATACACCAGGCTTAGGCTGGCAAGTTTGACAGAACCATGCACAGATCAGTGAGATCTATGCATAGTTATGTTAAGATAGTGTCTAAAAGTAAAAATAATAATAAAAAAAAACGATGTGGGGTCCCCCCCCAGCAAAACCAACCCCGGGCTCATTGTTCCATTCCTAGTTTCCCACATACGGGGGGAAAAATTGTGGGGATCTCCCCATATTTAAGAAACCAATACGGGGCGCTTGCACTAGAAAAATATGGGTAGGGGTCCCCCCGTATTTTGGTCCCCCGTAGTTTGGGCGCGAATAGCAGGACAGTTGGGAGGTATGGATACTCTACCAGACAAATGGACAGACCTGAAGTGTGTGGTAAGGTCAGTACATGCAGGGCCGGTGTAAGGCTTCTCTGCACCCTAGGCAAAAAACTTCAACCTACTCCCCACCCAAAAAAAAAAACCAAATAAACAAACGTGGATTTCCCATGCATTCCCTGAAGGCCCTCTGCACCCTCCCCTTTGCCACCCTCAACAGAATACAAGGAGGAGGGTCAGCAATGTAGGGTAAGTATGTCTCAATGGAAAGTATGGAGGTGAAGTCTTAGAAGTTCCACAGTCGCAACCTGCATTAAGTACAACAAGGATCCTCATCCTTGATTTTTTGATTTGCCGACTTGGTGGAGCCCCCCCAGATCCCGGTGCCCTAGGCAGATGCCTAAAGCTGCCTAATGGTAGAGCCGGCCCAGAGTACATGGTATATGTGTGTGTGATTATTTTAATCTTGGTCATGCTGTGGAACTACAAGTCCAAGCAGGCCCTTCAATGCCCCGAATGCTAGGACTTATAGTTCCACAGCTTGTGTTCAAAAAGAACATATATAGGAAAGTATGTGAAGACTATAAGAAATTTCACATATACCCGTGGATCTTTTTCCTGGCTATACTGGTGGCAGGAGAAGGTTTGCTAAGCCCTATACTCAGCCACTGGAGGGTGGCACTTTGGAGCAAGTCATCGGCAGCCGCACCCCCCCCTCCCCAGTGGAGCCAAGTGAGTGGCACCCGCACCCCCCCATGGAGTGACTCGGCGGCGGTCACATAACACCCCCGTAGAGAGGGTGAGCAGTGGGGCTGCCCCCCCGAGTCGGTGGAGTGACTCGGGGGCGGCCGCAACTGCCCATGCCCACCCATGGAGCGACTCGGCAGTGAACACATTCCCCCCCTCGTGGAGCGACTCGGTGGCAGCTGCAAGTACCCCTGCCTCCCGTGGAGCAATGCAGTGGCCAGAACTCCTCCTGCCCCTCCCCCCATGGAGCAACTTGGCGGTGGACCCCCCTGTGGAGCGATGCGGTGGCCGCAACTCCCCCTGCCCCCCCCCCCTCAGTGAGGTGACTCAGCGGTGGACACACATCCCCCCCCCTCCCCGACGCCAGTCCTGCCTATACTGATATAGAATCCCAGACCTCTAGCTCAGATCAGATCACTCCCTGCCGGAGAGGAGGGACAAAGAACAGAAATAGAGCCAAGAAACACTGTTTCCTGTATTGATAACACATCAATTAATACTGGGTAACAATGAAACCCCAATAGGGCATACTAATTCATCTAAACTGCGCAGTTTACCCCTAAAGTTAGGGACCTCAGGCCTAGGTGCACCATATATACCGCCAGGTGCGGTGTAGCAAAAAAACACTGGTGAATCAGGCTCGGACCTGTACAGTCTCGGACTTGTCGCAGTAAGTCATTTAGTGGGGAGATATTTTAGATCTCCCTGCACGGTGGGGTTAAACATGCAGGGAGATCGCTGCACGCCAGAGATCTGCCTCCTCCCTCCATCAATCACCGCCGGGATCGTTCAGTGCGGTAGTGCTGCTGCTGTGTCTGAGGTGCTCCGCTGACAGGGCTGGCTGGTCTCTCTCCCCACACACCAGTTATCTCTTTCCCTTCTCTCCGTGCGTCCCACTCCAGGCACCGCTCACTTCACTTCACGCCCTGCGCCCACACTGCTTGCTCCTTACTTTGCGCCCTGCTCTCCTCTCTCCTGGGGCACTTGTTTCATGTTAATCTGTGAGAAAGAAGAAAAGATTTGAGCTATGGATGCACACCTAAGAGAGTAAGACTTCAATTTGATAAAATTGGTACTTTATTAATTATTCCTTTAAAAGATATAAGCATCTCACATTACATGTACGTTTGTCCAATGTGTGTGCTGATAATTTTAACCCCTTAAATATTTCACAACCAATAGAGTGGGACACTACCCGTGAACCTATAAATTAAACGAACACGGATAAAGCTCCCCCTTATCTTTTAAAGGAATAATTAATAAAGTACCAATTTTATCAAATCGAAATCTTACTCTCTTAGGTGTGCATCCATAGCGCAAATCTTTTCTTCTTTCTCATATATTGTACCCAACTTGCCGGGATAGCACCCCCGCCATATGAAATTTGACAAAATGCAGTCTCCTAAAATCCCCTAAATACGTAGGACTAAAACCAAAACAGTGTGAGGATTACTATCCCCCTCCCCCTCTCCCTTTTCATGTTAATCTGCCCAGCAACAAGCAGTGCTGCACCACCACTTTTGCGCCCTGCTGAGCCACCAATGAATATCTTCCTTTGGCTGCAGTGAGTCCAGGTAGGCACTGGGACCCTAAGCCTATTATGTAGTAAGCTAGTTTGTGTGACGGTTGCCTAGCAACCCCCCGAGGCCTACACTGCAGGCCACTGTTATATGTGTAACTGTATACAGTCCTGACAGGACAAAAAGGGCACAGGAGAACAAGAAGGGGTACCCTCTAGACCTGGGGTACCACAATTGGTGCGTTCCACCTGCCGCTTCTGGAGCCAAGCAATGGATCCAACACCTGGAAGTACAGCCGTATCCGGACACTGTGGGTGTGTTCCACTGCTGGCGTCCTCGGACACGTGCCATTTCGGTGGGAGTGAGTGAAATAGACAGTCTTATACCCCATTTAATCACACTGCTACTAGTGTTGTTTGTGTCTATTAGGAAGGTGCTAATGCACCGAACAGCTGCCGGTGTGGAGTAGTAGTAAGTTTATTTATAAGGCGCCACAAAGTGTCCGCAGCGCCGTACATAGAAAACAAAAAAACTAAGTACAAGGTAACATGCAGGGTGTGTTGATAAAATACAGCATAAATAGGGGTATAACTGGTAGAACTAAAATCAGCATCAGTTCTGAAGTAGGTGTGGAAATTGTTGAGGAGACTGAAGATGAACCGGGCAGGAGCACTAGTGAGGTAAAGAGGTAGGGTGAGTATGTGAGGAAGGAGGGCCCTACTCATAAGAGTTAAGGGGTAGGGTAGGCAGGAGGTAAGGGAATCAGAAAGCCTGATGGGTGGCGGGAGGTTGTTCCAGTGCAGGGGGGCAGCGCGAGAGAAGTCTTGGACACGGGAGTGGGAGGAGGTGATTAGGTGAGAGGTCAGTCGGCGGCGGAGCGAAGAGGACGGGAGGGAGTGTGGATAGAGATCAGTGAAGAGAGGTACGGAGCGGTGGAGGAGGAGAGAGCCTTGTAGGTGGTGGTGTGGAGTTTAAAGAGAACCCGGATAGGAATGGGGAGCCAGTGAAGAGATAGACAGAGGGGGGAGGCGGAGGTAAAGCAGTGGGAAGGAAGATGAGCCTAGTAGCAGCTTTAAAAATGGATTGGAGAGGGGCGAGGCGGGCAAGAGGTAGCCCAGAGAGAAGGATGTTGCAGTAGTCAAGGCGGGAGATGACAAGAGAGTGAATGAGAATTTTGGTCGCGTCAGTGGAGAGGAATGGTCTGATGCGCAAGATGTTGCAGAGGTGAAAGCGGCAAGACTGTGAGAGAGCACGAATGTGGGGGGTGAAAGAGAGGGAGGAGTCAATGATGACACTGAGGCAGCGCATTTGGTCGGTCGAGGTGATCTCGGTTTCACCAATACTGATGGAGATAGTGGGAGAAGAGGGGATGTTCGGGGGATGGAAGATTAGAAGTTCAGTTTTAGCCATGTTTAGTTTCAGGAAGTGTTGGGTCATCCAGGCTGAGATGGCCGTGAGGCATTCGGAAACCTTGGACAGGTGATGCGGATAGGTCGGGGGAGGAGAGATAGATTAGGATATCATCAGCATAAAGGTGGTAATGGAAGCCATAGGAGCTGATAAGGGTGCCCAGAGAGGTGGTGTAGAGGGAGAAGAGGGCCAAGGACTGACCCTTGGGGAACACCGACTGGCTGCGGGGTAGTAGGAGAGGAGGAGCTCGGAGTGGAGACAGAGAAGGAGCGATTGGAGAGGTATGAGGTGAACCAGGAAAAGACCGTGCCAGTGATACCAAAGGAGGGGGATAAGCTGCACATGCAGCTTCATCAGCAGATATAAGTACATTATGATTTAATTTGATTCTGCACTAGTGATTCTTCTTCAATATTTTTGCCTTTTTTTCTACTACAAATACATTTTTTCAAATGGTGGTGATGGTCTCCATTCCTCGCCACTCTGGTGGCTAGAATGACACGTTTATAATATTTATGGGACTCAGCACCTGTGGATAAAGATTTAAAACAGTGCGGCTCTTCTCTATAACAAATATATATATATATATATATATATATATTATATATGCGCAGAGGAGAGGAACTGTCACTCAGGTCTTATTAAATGGCTGGGTACTTGCTCCGGTGCCTCCTTGTGAGGGCTGATAACCCTCCAGAATGGAAGAAGTGGCACTCAGAGGCTTGGTGAAAAGTGAATCAAGTGGATATTTTTAATCCAGTGAAATCTACGTTTCGGAGTTCGGCGAAGTCCAAGTCAGAGATGTCGTCTGAATCACATAATCCCCATACTTGCCGACTTCTATGCTGCCCTCTCCAGGAGAGAGCAGCCAGCTCACTGAAGTAGGGGGGGGGAGGGGAAAGGGCAGTGCAATGTCGGTATTTCAGTCATTGCACAGCTAGGGGTGGGGCTAAAATGACGCAATCGCGTCATTTGACCCGCGGACCCCCACGCCGGGTGGGGGGTCCCGGGTGATGGATGGAAATGTGGGAGGGTTGCCCCCCTTTCAGGGTGGCAGGGAGGGGGACCCGATTTCCGGGACCCTCCCGGCCTTTTCGGGAGGGTTGGCAACCCTGCTGTATAGCTAATTTTATATATATATATATATATATATATATATATATATATATATATATACGTCATTGTATCAATCAGGGACACAGTGTGGCCAGTATGAGGTCAATGATTATTGACCAAGTACCTTTATCCCTGAGAGGCGGTAACCGTAATAAAAAATTATTACAGCTTGAATGTAGGTGGATATTTAGATTAAATACAATATCCCCAAAAGGTTTAAACGAGACATTGGGGCTCCAATGTTTCCTTTGACTCCAGTCTCCACCTTCATCGCTACTTGCTTACTCTCTTTCATTAAACCTTGCTACCATCTATATTCAGAGTTATATCTTTTATGATATTATGTAAATGATTTTTGTATTAGATAATCTGAATTATTTTTTCATCCTTTCTTGAACAAGACCTGTATGTGTGTATATAATGTGAGAATTCATGTTTTTATCAACTTATTGAGCATCCTTCTATAAACTGTGTGATTTCGGATACATATTTCACATCATATTTAAAAAGTGTCGACAGTGTGTCGACTTTTTTCTATTGTCAATTTATGACTATTAATTGTTAAAATTCTAGATATCCGACATCACATAATTAGCTCCTCTATATGCATTATGTCATTGTGTACATAGTCCAGACATTTTAATCATTTTCTAATCATGTCTATGTGTTTATGTATTTTCCAGGAGCCGTGTTCGGTTGCCTGGATACGGCGTCTCGACTACCCACCAGGCCGCGCGCCGCACCCAGCCCCTCCAATCAGCAACAACATGCCGGTCTCAGCTTGATGACGCCGAAATCCAGCGCAGTATGCTGGCGCCGAATCACGGCGAGTCTGTTACACAAGGGTGATTACCCTAAGGCTGAAAACCCGTCATGTCGGGTGGAGATAGCTGCGGTGCATTGCAGGTGGTGAGTCCAGCTGCCCATTTTAATCTTAATTACAGGGGGCGGGAATTGGGGGAGGGAACTGTTGTTTTAAAAGTGTGTTTGTTCATTTGCCAATTGTATGTCCTTGAGAACGGGGAAACCCGAAACGCCGTAGGATTAAATAAAGGCTTTTTAATCTTGAAACAAGTCTGGAGAGTGCCGCCGTTCCTGTCTACCTGTCTACACTGGTGCTGTGCACTATTGGAAGGCTACCCCAGCAATTATTTGGACGTTTGAAGCTAAGTGCCGGGCCCACCCCTGCTACTATATATATATATATATATATATATATATATATATATATATATATATATATATATATATTATTCATCAGTGGTAGAATGCTTGCACCTTTAGTGTTATCAATCACATGAATGTTACACATATCCTTATATATGCATACCTAATAAAATATGAATTTCCTCTTTCCTATACCTGCCTCCCTGTATTCTCCATGATCAGAGTTGGCAGGCTCTTGGGGTGATGTATCCCAAAAAATCAAGGATGAGTAAATTGTGCAAAGTGATTTAGGGCCCCATTTATTAAGGATCGCATTTGCAATGTGATCCTATTGCAGGGATGTATCATCCCATCCACGCAGGAACAGGGAGCCCTTCCATGTGATGTGCTCAGTCAAGCAGGGGAGGGGGGCCTGCACATGCGTGGTTAGCGGTGACCCCCGTGAACCCCGCTGACCCGGTCGCCAACCCCCGATCGTTCCAGGTATATGTATACACATATACTTTCATATTAAAAGGCCCCAAAAAACTGTATATATACATACACACACACACCCAAGAAATCCCTAGGTCACGTGACACAAACAAAGGAGGTTACGTGACCGGGATAAAAGTGTTTTGGGTACTTATGTAATATCTGGGCTCCTGGGCGTCCGCTCACCACGCTTTGGGCACGGTGGCTCGCTGCGCTCGACACACTATATAAAATCAACTCCATGCGTAGTTGGATAGTAGGGGTATGAAAAAATGGGGTGCATTTAACATGGTTACCCAGATAATACATATGTACCGTGTTTTGTATCATTAATATATGTTACTATACGTAATTTTTAAATGGTTTGTCTGCCTTCTATTTCTAGATAAAATTCGTTTTTAATAAAAGGGTTACTAGTATATTATTATACTTTTTCACACAATGTGCAGGTAAAATAGTTTACAGCTGCATCAATTAGTGGCCATATTGGTTTAGGCATAAATACATGGACACAAACAGGGGTGCAATACCTTTGAAAAAGCTGGGAGTCCCCAAGTGAAACTTGTCAGGCACAGACACCCCCCACAGGAACGGACACCCCCCAAAGGCACAAAACCCTTTATCACCAATCCTTTAACCCAGGGATGGGCAACACCGGCCCAGCCCTGCTCTAACCTGTGGATTACAAACTTGGATTCCTGAACCAGGACTGTGGTACTCAGCGCCAGCAACAGTTTTCGGCCCACGAGCAGGACACAAAGCCATCGGCACCACTGAAGAGGTCTACCATCTTCATCTGCAATTCGGGATGTGGCCTGAAGTGGTGCAGGAGGGATTGCAGCAGGGAGCTGAGATTTCTGCTTAGATCCCTCCTGATACATTCGGGGGATACTTAAAATTTGTGGTCAACCCCCGAAAATGATAAATGGGCACCTTTGTGTTTAAAACTCACAAACAAAAAGTGCTTAAGTGATGTGATGCTTTTTCCCCCCAAAAAAGGAATTTAAATGCCACCTTGGCTAAACAGTGGTATTGGTCTATTTTTCAACCAAAACAAAAAAAAAACAAGCTGGTGATGAGACCATTACATGCAGCTCTGCAAAATGTATATTTTACTGCCACCTAGTGGGAATTTACGTATTAGCACCCAGAAAATATATGTAGTGATGTGCATACTATAGCTCAGTGGTAGCCAACCCTAACCCTCGAGAGCTACCAACAGTTCACATTTTCCAGACAACCTAGCTGCTGCACAGCTGCACTCATTAATCACTGACACATTTTAAAAAATACACAGATGGAGCTAATTAGCTCACTTGTGATTCTGTGAGGAGATCAGGAAAACATTAACTGTTGGTAGCTCTTGAGGACTGGAGTTGGCTACCCCAGGTCTAATCCACAGGGCAGGCGACAGGGGGGGTCAAGGGGGACAAGTGTGACGGGCCCCAGAGATATGAAGGGCCCCAGAGTTTCCATACCCCGGCACGGCCACTGCCTGTACTAGCTTACCTGTCAGTGACCCCTGCGTCCCAGCCGTCTACTGTGCACCATCTGTTTTTGGCTGAGTCTGACTGACTCACTGTGTGCCACTGCCATCTACTGTGTGTGCGCCCTGCCACTTGGCAATCAGAGCCATCTACTCTGTGTGTTCGCACGGCCTGGTGCAGCAGGTGCACAGCCTTACCCACCGCTGGTGCTGTGACCTCAGTCTCTGGCTCCTGTACTTTTACTGTGTTCCTGTCTGTTCTGTACTCTGTGAAAGACCTGCCCTGCCTGCTTGTAGTGCTCAGCATTCTTTTGTGAAAGTGACAGGCCAGCAGCAGCCGGAGCCAGCAAGAAGCAGCAGCAGGAGCCAAGCCAGCAGGACTGAGAATGCGAGAAGTCCGCACCTGAAAGCAGGATCTGGAGCAGCGAAAGGTTAAGGCTCATGCAGAAGAGCGTTCTGTGGATTTGGGATTAGGTGGGGGGCTCGAGAAATATCATTGTACAGGGCCCCAAGAATTCTGATGCCGGCCCTGCTAATCCATTACCCCAGAGTATGACTAAACATAATACAGGTGGACAAAAACAACAATTTAAAAAACCCTCTTGCACAGTACACAGCCACGCAGGAAAATGCCCATTCCCCTCTGCTACATATGGATCCTGCTTCTACCTCTTCTCAGGATGAATCTCCATCTTTGAGTCAGATGGACCAAAAATTAGACTCTATACAATTGTCTATAGATTAAAAAAAAAATTTAGTTCAATCAGACATCCATAAATATCACCCTATACAGGAAGGAGGGAAACACTAAATGGGTGATTCAGACTCAGACGTTGCAGGCCAAATGTGCTCCCCCGTCTCATGTTAGAGGTTTGTGCAAAATATGCGCATGAGCAAATCCACAAAGTGAACTCATTCTGTGAGTTTAGCATTCTCCAGGGTGTTCACTCCAGGATGGGCAGGCAGGTGCAAAGCACACCATTCAAGTCTGTTTGGTGTCTTAAGCAGCCCATACACGCTGCTATGAGAGCTGACCCGATGTGTGCTTTGAGGTGCGCGCTCCCGCGCACCTCATCGTACAGTACAAAAAGTATGTGCTTGCACATACGTTTTGTACCTAGTTCTCATCAAATCGCATCGCATTGCATGCACAACGTGTGCACATGCAATGCGATTTGATCCGTGCTAGTACAGCACGGAAAGCACGCCCATAAAGCAGCATGTATGGGCTGCTTATCTTGGTTTGTGATTTCTCCTGTGAGTTCAGCTCTGACCCATGCTGCCAGGCAGTCCTGTGCAACCTGAGCATTGCTGCTTGATTACAGCACCTGTGTGAGACATGCTCAACTCTCACTGATTGAGGCACCTGGGAGACTCCAGTTCTTTGCTCCATATACAAGGCAGTCTCTGGCAGTCAATCCCTGCCAGAATATAGGTACACTATCCTGCTCCAGCGTTCCCAGTGTTTTTTCTGATATCCTGTTTCCTGTGTATGATCCCGGCTATTCTCCTGACCATTCTCTTGTCTGTTCCCAGTGTACTGCATCCTATTTCCTGACCATTCTCCTGCTTGATCCTCCAGTACCATGTCCCGTGACTCCCTGTGTATGACCCTGATAGTACTTGGACTTTCTCTTAAGCCCCGTACACACGGGTGAGATATATTGCTCAGCAATATATTGCTAGAGATGGTCGCTGATGAAAAAGAAACTGCCGGGGAGCCTGGCAGTGGTAATCAGCTGGTCGCAGGAGCATGTTCCTGCGACCAGCGATCACTACAGGGGTAAAAACGGGAGCGCGCACCCGGCGATATATCGCCGGTGCACACTCCCATCTGGGGAAATTTGGTCGCGACCATATTTCCCGCGATATTACACAAAATCGCCCCCATGTGTAAGCACCATTAGTGCTTGTATCAGAGAGGATAAAATAGGATTTCTGTACTTACCGTAAATCCCTTTCTCCGAGTCCACAGGTGTCACTGGAGCGTAGACAGTGGGGATAGAAGGGCGACCATCTCCTCCCCTTCTACTCCCCCCCCCCCCCGGCAGTCTCAAGGATCGTGCCCAGAGGGAGCTGGAAGATAGAAACACACTTCCGAAGAGGAGGTAAAACTTTTAACCAACATTCATGCAGACATGGAAACTGAGTCAAGCAGTGATGAAATAACACAAAAAATGAACATAGTTAACCACACAAAAACTAGTTAGCAGGAAGAAACCCCAATCCAGGACTAGAAGGTCCTTCCTAGGTAAGTCGGCAACAGCGCCGAGGAGGGCGTCCAGTGACACCTGTGGACTCGGAGAAAGGGATTTACGGTAAGTACAGAAATCCTATTTTCTCCTTCCTCCACTAGGTGTCACTGGAGCGTAGACAGTGGGGACGTCCCAGAGCTCCCAACACGGGTGGGAAGGCGCTGAGAACCCCCAAGAACTGCTCGGCCAAACTGAGAGGCCGATGAAGCAAATGTGTCGAATCTATAGAACCTAACAAAGGTTCGCCTGCCCGACCACGTACCAGCTCGGCAAAGCTGATTAATGGAAACCCCTCGAGCAGCCGCCCAAGAGGGTCCTACTGAACGCGTAGAATGCGCCGAAATGGAAGCCGGAGGAGTCTGAGCCGCTTTCACGTATGCTTGTCTTATAGTCAGCCGTATCCATCTGGCCAAAGTCTGTTTAGATGCAGGCCATCCCCGACGGATTGGATCATAGGTGACTAAGAGACAGTCCGATCTTCTAACTGAGGCTGTTCTGGCCACGTAAACTTTTAAGGCCCTCACCACGTCCAAAGATTCTGCTTGAGGATCTTCGGTAAATGCAGGAACTACGATAGGCTGGTTAAGGTGGAAGGAGGAAACCACCTTTGGAAGGAAGGATAAGGATGTACGAAGCTCGGCTCTATCTGAGTGAAACACCAAAAAAGGCGAGCGACATGAAAGGGCTCCCAGCTCTGAAACCCTTCTGGCTGAGGTCAAAGCTAGTAAGAGAACCGTCTTCCAAGTGAGGTATTTGAGATCTACCTCTTCCAAAGGTTCAAAAACCGAGGAGCAAAGATAATCAAGGACCAAGTCTAAGTCCCATGGGGCCGTAGGAGGGCGAACCGGAGGCTGCAATCGTAAAACCCCCTGAAAGAAGGTTTGTACCTCAGGTAGCAGTGCTAGCCGTCTTTGAAAAAAAATGGATAAAGCGGACACCTGAACCTTCAGGGATCCCAAACGCAAACCTGCAGACAGCCCAGCCTGAAGGAATAAAAGAAGTCTAGCCTTTTTGAATGCCGTTGTGGAGACCCTGCGGCCTTCGCACCATGCCACATACGGCCTTCGCACCATGCCACATTCCTTGCACTCATCATGGTCGGGATTACTGTTCTTGGAATCCCTGCTTGTCTTAAGATGGACTTTTCAGCAGCCACGCCGTCAAATGTAGCCGCTTTAAGTCTGGGAAGACGAAAGGACCTTGACTGAGAAGATCTTCTTGTAATGGCAGAGGCCACGGCTCTTCGACCAGCAGGGTTGTGAGGCTGGTGTACCAAGCTCGCCGAGGCCAGTCCGGCCAACACCCTCTCCCTCCTTATTCGCTGTAGAATTTTGGGTATCAGCGGAAATGGAGGGAACAAAGCTGAATGGCCAAGGAGCCGTCAGGGCATCCACTCCCGCCGCTGCTGGGTCTCGAGTTTGTGCGAAGTACAACGGAAGTTAATGGTTGAGACGTGAAGCCATCAGGTCTACCTGAGGACACCCCCATTTTCGAACCAGTCGCTGAAAAACCTGAGGATGAAGGCACCACTCTCCCTGGTGGACATCCTGCCGACTTAGGTAGTCGGCCTCCCAATTTTCCACTCCTGGAATGAAGATCGCTGAGATGGCCATCGCATGAACCTGAGCCCATACCAGGATTCAGGTCACCTCTTTCATGGCCGTCCGACTTTTTGTGCCGCCCTGTTTGTTTATATAGGCGACCGCGGTGGCATTGTCGGACTGAACCCGGACTAGTCGACCCTGAAGCAGGGGTTGTGCTTGGATGAGAGCGTAATATATTGCTCTGAGTTCCAGGATATTGATGTGTAGGCGGGATTCCTGACAAGTCCAACGGCCCTGGAACTGATGGTCCAATGTCAGTGCTCCCCATCCTCGGAGACTTGCATCCGTTGTGATGACCGTCCAATTCCAAAGAGCGAAGCGTTTCCCCTCCCTGAGATTGGCTGAGTGAAGCCACCATGAAAGGGAGAGCCTCGCTCTCGCGGTCAGGGACACCAGACGTTGTAGGTGTAGGTGTGATCCTGACCATTGTCTCAAAAGATTTGGACTGGACTGCTTCGAAAGAAGCGGTAATCTTCCCCAGCAGACGCGTGCAGAGGAGTACTGAGACCTTCCTGTGCTGCAGTACTAGACGCACCGACTCCTGCAGTGATCTGATCTTGTCTTCCGGTAAGAAAACCCTCAGTTGTATCGTGTCCAGGATCAATCCCAAAAACTGCATCCTCTGCGATGGCTGCAGCTGGGACTTTTCGTAGTTTAGGATCCAGCCGTGTTCCACCAGTATCCTCTTGGTCAGATTGATGTTTGTCAAAAGTTCCTCCTGAGAAGAGCCCTTCAGAAGGAGGTCTTCCAGATATGGTATTATCGTTACACCTTTTGAGCGAAGAATCTCCATCATTACGGCCATCACCTTGGTGAACACCCGAGGTGCCGAGGAGAGGCCAAAGGGCAGGGCTTGAAATTGCCAATGGTGTTCCAGAACTGCAAATCGCAGAAAAGCCTGGTGGGATGGGCAAATTGGAATGTGCAGGTAGGCGTCCCTGATATCCAGGGATACCAGGAACTCCCCCTGACTCAAACCTGCAATTACGGATTGAATGGATTCCATCTTGAATTTCAGAGGCTGTAGGTATGGATTCAGTTGTTTCAGGTTCAGGATGGGACGAGCCGATCCGTCCGGTTTCGGCACCAGAAACAGGGTAGAATAAAATCCCTGGTTCCTTTCCTCCATCGGGACTGGGAGAATCACTTCCATCCTTTGAAGCTTGGCAATTGCTTCCCTCAAAAGGATTGCTTTTTCTGGAGAAGCTGGCCAACCTGTCTTGAAAAATCTCTGAGGAGGAGGAAACATGAATTTTATCTGGTAACCCTCTGACACCAGATCCCGTACCCAAGCATCCTGACAAGACTGAAGCCACGCATGCTTGAAGTGCCTCAAACGCGCTCCCACCTGGAGGGTCTCCTTCAGGGAGGGGAGACCGTCATGCCTGTTTAGGGGTGGACTTTGCCTCCTGCTGTACTGTGGCCATACCTCTTCCTTTGCCCCGAGTTCCCCTCTGGGCGACGGAAGCTCCTCTCGATCTACCGCGAAATCTGTTTTGGGGACGAAAGGACCTAAAAGTGTGACTCTGAAAGGCCTTACGAGGAGCAGGTAGAGCTGCTGAAGGGAGAAAAGAAGACTTAACACCCGTTGCCAGAGAGATCCATTTGTCTAGTTCTGCTCCAAACAAGACTTCTCCCTTGAAGGGCAATGCTTCAACCGCCCGCTTGGACTCCGCATCTGCCTGCCACTGCCTAAGCCATAAAGCCCTGCGCGCAGAAATGGATAAGGCTGAAATACGTGCGGACATTTTACAAATGTCAGCCGAAGCCTCCATCAGGTAGTCAGAGGCCTCCCGTATGTGTTCAGCTAACCTATTAAGCTCGGCTGGATCTGGGTTGTCTTTTAAACCTTCAGAAATCTTGGAGGCCCAGACCCCCATTGCTTTGTTTACCCAGCATCCTACCTTCGCTGGTCTCTGTAAAACTCCTGCCGCAGAGAAAATAAACTTTAAAGTAAGCTCCAACTTACGGTCAGAAGCATCCTTGAGAGATGTGGCCCCGGGCACCGGCAATACCGTCTTCTTAGATAGACGAGTCACCGATGGGTCCACCACCGGAGGCGTTTCCACTTTCTTCCTACTATCTGCAGGGAGTGGATAAGAAACATAAAATTTCCTAGGAATCTGAAATTTTTTATCTGGATGATTCCAGGCCTGTGTAACAAAATCATCTAATTCCTCAGACTGAGGGAAGCTAGACGACTGTTTGGGCCTCTTCCCAAACAGAGAAGGCCTTGCTGGAGTCTCAGATGTATCCACATAATCCGTGGCTAACTTCACCATGGCAATCAAATCCTCTAAGCCATGTACCACAGGATCAGGGTCCGGTAGGACCACCATCTGCGGATCCTGAGTCTCTGGTGCAGCAGCGCTAGGAATATAATATTCTCCTTCCTCTAACTCAGGCATTTCGTCTGAATCAGTGCCAGAGTCTTGAGTAAACTGCCTCCTTCCTTGTGAGAGAATAGGGGGCAGTAAAGATGCCTGACCCTGCTCCGCAGAAGCCGCCGGAACAAGGGCTTTTGTTAACCCCTGTACAGCTGTGGCTAAAGAGATTTGTTGGTCTCTTGCCTGCTCTCTGTCTTTCTGTGAGGCAGAAAGTTCAGAAGCCAAGCGTGTCATTACCTCAGTAAGCTGAGAAGCCCATACCGGTACTTCCTGAGCTGTGGATGAGGAGGGGTTAACAGCACATTTCTCACAGAAAATAACTCCATCAGCAGAAGGAGTAAACTTCCCCTTACAGCCTTTACATTTGGTGTTCCCTCCTGCCATAATGAACAGAGATATAACACCACACTCACACACTTCCAACAGTAAGAATAAGGTTAGAAGTGAAACTGACAGGGGAGACAGCAGAGAAAGGGTTAAGAGTTGGCCCGGCCAAACTTGCCTTACAACAAAGGCACTGTAGCCTAACAAACTTTTGCACAGCCCAAATCTGGCTCACCCTACTCTAACCCCCGCTGTGTACCTTACAGACTGGGTAGAGTGTATGCAGGACGGTCACCGGAGTCAGGATTACTGCACAGCCTCCTGCACGCTCTGCCTGAGGTGCCAAATGTCTAAAAATGGCCGCCAGCAGCGCTGCAGGGGACTGAACTGAGGTTTTGAGCCTTGCCTGTTTACCCCCCTTAATGAGGAGGGGTCTGCGCTAAGCCCCGCCTCCCGTCTGCGCTCCGGTGCCAGGGCTTCTATACATAGAAAAAAACCCTCTGCTGTCCGCCTTATTGTTTTACTGACCTCCTCCACTAACTGGAGAGAGGTCAGAATACTCACAGCCGTCCTGCTGGCCAGTCGGCGGAGCGGCTGTGGAAGCGTCGCGCTGCCGCCATTTTTGTCTATGGGGCGCGCGCGTCTTCACAGAGACTGTGGTCTCTTCAGCCGGGGACCCGGGCGCAGTGCTTTGTAGCGGCGTCCGGGTCCCCCCGGCAGCGCCCACGTAGCAGGCTGGCAGTGACAGCATACTGCCAGCCTGTCCTCTTGCTTTACAACATAAAAAAAACTAACTAATGACAATTGCCCAGGAGCATCAGTAAAACCTGCCCAGCTCCCTTGGGCATGATCTAAGACTGCCGGGGGGGGGAGTAGAAGGGGAGGAGTTGGCCACACTGAATTTACAATAGAGTGCCCTAGCTCCCTGAGTTCGCCCTTCTATCCCCACTGTCTACGCTCCAGTGACACCTAGTGGAGGAAGGAGAAATACAGTGTAGGCAGCTCACAGGTGTCCAATATGAGCTGATTGACTAAATCACCAGGCACCTGATTCCTCAGAGTCTAGACTCTAGACTAGAGCAATAAGTCCATCAGGTGCCTGATGACCGCTAGTGGTGGGACACAATACAATACAGACAGGCCTAAGCAGCCCATACACGCTGCTATGAGGGCGTGCTTTCCGTGCTGTATTAGCACGGATCAAATTGCATCGCATTGCATGTGCATCCGTTGTGCATGCAATGCGATGCAATGTGATGAAACCTAAGTCAGGGTTGCCGACCCTCCCGGAATTTCCGGGAGTCTCCCGAAAATCGGGTACCCCCTCCCGGCACCCGGAAGGGTGGGCAACCCTCCCGTATTCAGGGGGGACCCCCGCTGACCCCCGGATTGCGGCATTAAAGTGCCGCAATCCTCGGGTCTCAGAGGAGGGGGCGGAGCTAAAACGGCAAAA
Source organism: Crinia signifera (assembly GCF_055691185.1). Taxonomy (NCBI): domain Eukaryota; kingdom Metazoa; phylum Chordata; class Amphibia; order Anura; family Myobatrachidae; genus Crinia; species Crinia signifera. Next base: position 264,776,671 of record NC_139217.1, on the reverse strand, counting down.
TCGCGTCATTTTAGCCCCGCCCCCTCCACGGAGATCACTGAATTCACTGCTTTAACAACATGGGGCGGGGCTTAGTGATGTCACTCGTAAGCCCCGCCCCCTGAGCGGCTGCTGAAACTCTCCTCTCCGGGCTTCTCCCGGAGAGGAGAATCTTAACCCCTTCCTGACAGAGCCAGTTTTTGCGTTCCTGACAGAGCCCTTTTTTTCAAATCTGACATGTCTCACTTAAGTGGGGATAACTTTTTTTTGCTTTTACTTATCCCAGTGATTTTGAGATTGTTTTTTCGTGACACATTGTACTTCAAATTAGTGGTAAATTTGGGTCGATACAGTCTGTGTTTTTTTGTGAAAAATACCAAAATGTCGTGAAAAAATGGAAAATTTAGCAATTTGCAAAATGTTAAATTTTCTGCTTGTGAGACAAATAATCATACCACTCAAAATAGTTAATAACTAACATAGACCATATGTCTACTTTATGTTGACATCATTATTTCAACTTCCTTTTCATTTTTTTGGACACTAGGAGGCTTACAATATGAATAGCAAATTCTCAAATTTTCAAGAAAATTTCAAACACTGATTTTTTTAGGGACCAGTTCAGTTCTGATGTGGCTTTGAGGGACTTGTATGTGAGACACCCCCATAAATGATACCATTTCAAAAACTGCACCCCTCACAGTATTCAAAACAGCATTTTGGAAGTTTGTTAACCCTTTAGGTGTTTCACAGGAATTAAAACAAAGTGTAGGTGAAATTTCAAAATTTCATTTTTTTTGCAGATTTGCAATTTTAATACATTTTTCTAAGGAAAACAGTACATTTTACTAGAGAAATGTGACTAAAAATTGATTCCCCCAATTCTTTTGTTTTCATAAATATCCTATATGTGGCCCTAGTGTGCACGTTGACCAAACCACAGGCTTCATAATAGAAGGAGCACCTACTTGATTTTGGAGCCTCCTTTTTATGAGATTATTTTTTAGGCACCATGTAGGTTTCTAGGCACCATAAGATGCTAAAAGTTAGGAACCCCCCCACAAGTGACCCCATTTTGCAAACTACACCCCTCAGGGAATTCATCTAGGGGTATAGTGTACATTTCAAACCCCCAGGGGTTTCACCAATTTTGATACAACTGGGCAGTGAAAATGAAAAATTACATTTTTTTACACAAAAATGCAGTTCTGGCTCAAAATTTTTCATTTTCAGAAGGAATGAAGGAGACAAAGCACCCCAAAATCTGTGCCCCAATTTCTCCCGAGTACGGCAATGCCTCACATGTGACCAAAAAATACCAGTTGGGTGCATGGCAGGACTCAGAAGGGAAGGAGTGATTTTTGGATTTTGCAGCACAGATTCTGGTGGAATGAATGGTGGGTGCTATGTTGCACCAATACAGTGGAACCCCCCCACAAGTCACCCCATTTTGCAAAGTACACCCCTCAGGGAATTCATCTAGGGGTATAGTGTACATTTCAAACCCCCAGGGGTTTCACCAATTTTGATACAAGTGGGCAGTGAAAATGAAAAATTACATTTTTTTACACAAAAATGCAGTTCTGGCTCAAAATTTTTCATTTTCAGAAGGTATGAAGGAGAAAAAGCACCCCAAAATATGTGCCCCAATTTCTCCCGAGTACGGCAATGCCTCACATGTGACCAAAAAATACCAGTTGGGTGCATGGCAGGACTCAGAACGGAAGGATTGATTTTTGGATTTTGCGGCTCAGATTCTGGTGGAATTTTGGTGGGTGCTATGTCGCATTAGCAAGACCCCCCAAGCACCAATACAGTGGAACCCCCCCACAAGTGACCCCATTTTGCAAACTACACCCCTCAGGGAATTCATCTAGGGGTATAGTGTACATTTCAAACCCCCAGGGGTTTCACCAATTTTGATACAAGTGGGCAGTGAAAATGAAAAATTACATTTTTTTACACAAAAATGCAGTTCTGGCTCAAAATTTTTCATTTTCAGAAGGTATGAAGGAGAAAAAGCACCCCAAAATCTGTGCCCCAATTTCTCCCGAGTACGGCAATGCCTCACATGTGACCAAAAAATACCAGTTGGGTGCATGGCAGGACTCAGAAGGGAAGGAGTGATTTTTGGATTTTGCAGCTCAGATTCTGGTGGAATTTTGGTGGGTGCTATGTCGCATTAGCAAGACCCCCCAAGCACCAATACAGTGGAACCCCCCCACAAGTGACCCCATTTTGCAAACTACACCCCTCAGGGAATTCATCTAGGGGTATAGTGTACATTTCAAACCCCCAGGGGTTTCACCAATTTTGATACAAGTGGGCAGTGAAAATGAAAAATGACATTTTTTTACACAAAAATGCAGTTCTGGCTCAAAATTTTTCATTTTCAGAAGGTATGAAGGAGAAAAAGCACCCCAAAATATGTGCCCCAATTTCTCCCGAGTACGGCAATGCCTCACATGTGACCAAAAAATACCAGTTGGGTGCATGGCAGGACTCAGAACGGAAGGAGTGATTTTTGGATTTTGCGGCTCAGATTCTGGTGGAATTTTGGTGGGTGCTATGTCGCATTAGCAAGACCCCCCAAGCACCAATACAGTGGAACCCCCCCACAAGTGACCCCATTTTGCAAACTACACCCCTCAGGGAATTCATCTAGGGGTATAGTGTACATTTCAAACCCCCAGGGGTTTCACCAATTTTGATACAAGTGGGCAGTGAAAATGAAAAATTACATTTTTTACACAAAAATGCAGTTCTGGCTCAAAATTTTTCATTTTCAGAAGGTATGAAGGAGAAAAAGCACCCCAAAATCTGTGCCCCAATTTCTCCCGAGTATGGCAATGCCTCACATGTGACCAAAAAATACCAGTTGGGTGCATGGCAGGACTCAGAAGGGAAGGAGTGATTTTTGGATTTTGCAGCACAGATTCTGGTGGAATGAATGGTGGGTGCTATGTTGCACCAATACAGTGGAACCCCCCCACAAGTGACCCCATTTTGCAAACAACACCCCTCAGGGAATTCATCTAGGGGTATAGTGTACATTTCAAACCCCCAGGGGTTTCACCAATTTTGATACAAGTGGGCAGTGAAAATGAAAAATTACATTTTTTTACACAAAAATGCAGTTTTGGCTCAAAATTTTTCAATTTCAGAAGGAATGAAGGAGACAAAGCACCCCAAAATCTGTGCCCCAATTTCTCCCGAGTACGGCAATGCCTCACATGTGTGACCAAAAAGTTGCAGGACTCAGAAGGGAAGGAGTGATATTTGGATTTTGCAGCACAAATTCTGGTGGAATGATGGTGGGTGCTATGTCGCATTAGCAAGACCCCCAAAGCACCAATACAGTGGAACCCCCCCACAAGTGACCCCATTTTGCAAACTACACCCCTCAGGGAATTCATCTAGGGGTATAGTGTACATTTCAAACCCCCAGGGGTTTCACCAATTTTGATACAAGTGGGCAGTGAAAATGAAAAATTACATTTTTTTACACAAAAATGCAGTTCTGGCTCAAAATTTTTCATTTTCAGAAGGTATGAAGGAGAAAAAGCACCCCAAAATCTGTGCCCCAATTTCTCCCGAGTACGGCAATGCCTCACATGTGACCAAAAAATACCAGTTGGGTGCATGGCAGGACTCAGAACGGAAGGAGTGATTTTTGGATTTTGCGGCTCAGATTATGGTGGAATGAATGGTGGGTGGTATGTGGCATTAGCAAGACCCCCGAAGCACGGTGAAATTATGAACCTAATAATCCATAGATGTGTGGTATATTTTAAAACACTCCTTTATACATAGGCCGGGTTTGTCGGGGCAAGTGTCACACTGGAAAATAGTTTGCTTTCTTATTCCCTTTTTATGGCAAACTTTGCACCTTTTTTGTGTCCTGCCCTTTTTTCCAGTGGAGGGGATTTCATCAGGAAAATGCTGCCCTGGTACAATACGGGGGCCAGTACTAGAAGTACTGGGGCCCTCAGCCTGCTGGTTCCCAAATATTAGGCCCTTTATGACTTCCTCTTGAAAGTGCATAAATGTCCCCCTCTGGCCGGTAGAACGGAATAGCACGTAAGCGTTATACAGTGCCATCTGGATGATATACACGGCCAGCTTCTTGTACCAGATTTTTGTTTTCCGCAGGGCACTGTACGGCTTCAGTACCTGATCTGAAAGATCCACTCCGCCCATGTACCTATTGTAATCCAGGATACAATTAGGTTTGGAGGTGTGGGTACTGGTACCTCGTACAGGGACGGAGGTGGTACTGTCTCCGTGAATTGTTGTCAGTATAAGGACATCCCTCTTGTCCTTATATTTGACCAACAACATATTTTCGGTGCATATTCCCCTGCTTTCACCCCTTCTCATTACTTGGGCAATGTGCGTTTTTGGGAGGCCTCTTTGGTTCTTGCGCACAGTACCGCAAGCTGCTGTACCTCTTGAACCAAGGGCCTTAAACAGGGGGATGCTGGTGTAAAAGTTATCCACATAGAGGTGATAACCTTTATCCAGGAAGGGGTGCACTAAATCCCAGACAATTTTTCCACTAACACCTACGAGGGAGGGGGGGCATTCTGGCGGTTCAATTCTTGAATCCTTCCCTTCATATACCCTAAACCTGTGGGTGTACCCTGAGGTGCTTTCACACAACTTATACATTTTTATGCCATACCTTGCCCTCTTACTGGGAAGGTACTGGCGGAATTTAACCCTTCCTTTAAAATGTATAAGGGACTCGTCTATGCAAATGAATTTATCTGGGATGTACATGTCTTCAAATTTGGCACTGAAATGATCAATGACCGGCCTGACTTTGAATAGCCGGTCAAAGGTGGGATCATCTCTGGGTGGGCACTGTGCATTATCGTTGTAATGCAAAAATTTAAGGATCGTCTCAAATCGAGCCCGGGGCATGGCCATACGGTAAAATGGGGTGCTGTACAGAACATCTGTACTCCAATATTGCCTAATTTCTGGCTTTTTTACTATGCCCATATGAAACACCAGACCCCAAAACGTCATCATCTCTACTGCATCTACAGGGGTCCACCTAGCAAATGATGACGTGGGGTTTTGAGCAATAAACTGCTGGGCATATAAATTAGTTTGGTCCACCATTAAATTTATAAAATCATCAGAGAAAAATAATTTGAAAAAGTCAATTTCTCTGAGACCTGTGGAATCAAATTGGATTCCTGGCATGGCCAAAAACTCAGGAACCTGGGGCTCAAAATTGTCTGGTGGTGGGGTCCATACGAGATCAATTATTGGGGGGGGGGTCTCAGCTGCTCTACGGGGGCGTCTTTGAGGGGGTCCCTCATCATCAGAGGAGGAAGAGGAGCTTAAGGCGTATCCTTCAAATTCCCCGCTTGCATCACTGGCTGTGTCAGAGTCAGAAGCAAGCAGGGCATATGCCTCCTCCGCTGAATACATTCTTCTGGATGACTGGGATGACATTTGGGATGACATTTGGGATGCCATTTTTATTTTTGTGTTACTGGTAGTGAAATGTTTCAACACGTGTATAGTGTAGGGGGGGGTACAAACTTTATTTCAACCCGGGGGGTATGTAGTGTGTAGTGTGTATGTAGTGTGCAGAAAAAAAAAATACTTTATACAAAAAAAAAAAAATGGAGGGGTTAAAAAAAAAAAATTGAAGGGGTTAAAAAAAAAAATTGAAGGGGTTAAAAAAAAAAAATTGAAGGGGTTAAAAAAAAAAAAAAGGTCCTGCGCCAAAAATTGAGCACAGATGTTGGTCAGTAACGTCCGTCACTGAACAGCGCTGAAAGGCAACAGGAATTTGATAAAAAAAAAAAAAAATAGATCAACCCTGTGCCGAAAAAGATGATCAGTGATGTACGTCACTGATCCGCGCACAGCGGCCACAGGACACCCACAAAATCACAGTGTGTGTAAAAAAAAAAATTAAAAAAAGACCCCACAGCACACACAAAAAAAAAAAGGTGATCAGTGATGCGACACTGATTACCAGTGAGGGGTAGCAGGTGCAACTGACAGTGCAACTGGCAGGTATATATAAAAAAAAAAAAAAAAACCTCTGCACCCCTAAAAAGTTGCTGATCACCTCAGATATAGTGATCAGCACAAAAGGCGGGGGCAGCAGACACAAAATTTAGCACTCTCTATCACTCTCTGTCACTATCTCTCTCTATCTAACACTCTATGACACTGCAGCAGCAGCAGTGACAGGTATATATATATATAAAAATACCCTGCGCCCCCAAAAAGTTGCTGATCAGTTAATTTATACTGATCAGCACAAAAGAGGGGGCAGCAGTCAGTTATATAAAAAATATATAGCACAATCTGTCACTATCTCTATCTCTCTCTCTCTATCTCTCTCTATCTCTCTCACTCTATCTATAACTATAACACTGCAGCAGCACAAAATATAGCACTCTCTGTCACTAGGCCTCTCTATCTCTCTCTCTCTATCTCTCTCTATATCTCTCTATCTCTCTCTATCTCTCTCTATCTCTCTCTATCTCTCTCTATAACTATATCACACTGCAGCAGCACAAAATACAGCACTCTCTGACACTATCTCTCTCTATCTCTCTCTATCTAACTAACGCTATTACACTGCAGCAGCACAAGTTCACAGGAAGTCACAAGTAACAGGATCCAGGAAGCATCCAGCACACTACAAGCAGATAAAGCAGCCAAGATATTTGCAAGGATCAGGTAAGTATTTTGCCAGGTTCTGGTCAGTATATCACGGCAGATTGGCACGGTGACCGCACTGCACGCAATTCCAGACCGGAATGGCGTCTGCAGTGCAGTCACCGTTAGTTTAAACCCCCCTCCATGGCTGTGATTGGTCCGTCGGTCAGACGGACCAATCACGGCCTTTGGGGGCGGGCGGGGTGAGGTGGGGTGACACCAGTGTCACCCTTACACCCCGCGGTGATTGGTGCTGTACTTTACAGCACCAATCACCTCCGATCGCGTGTCACCGGCGAACGTTATTCGCCGGTGACACAGAAAACGCTGTAATTGGCTGTTCACACTGAACAGCCAATCACAGCGATCGCCGACGGGGGGGCGGCATCGCAGCCCCCCCTGGGCATGCACGGACATGTCTGCTGTCAGGGACAGCAGACATGTTGAAACTGTCACCGCGTCTATAGACGCGGTGACAGTTAAATGCCATGACGTACATTTACGCCATGTGTCGGGAAGTACTTCCCGACCATGACGTAAATGTACGTCAATTGTCGGGAAGGGGTTAAAGTCGGCAACCCTGACCTAAGTACAAAAAGTATGTGCGATGCAATGTGATGAAACCTAAGTACAAAAAGTATGTGCAAGCACATACTTTTTGTACTTAGGTTTCATCACATTGCACAACGGATGCACATGCAATGCAATGCAATGTGATCCGTGCTAGTACAGCACGCCCTCATAGCAGCGTGTATGGGCTGCTTAACAGCTACCTAGGTTAAGGGTGGTGTCAGAGTGTTTTCTGACCTTCTTAATTCCAACCAATGTGCTTCTTTAGAGGTCTTGTGTGCTAAGTATAATTTGTCTTCTTTAAGTAGTTTCACATATATCCAACTATGACACTTTTTGGATTCCTTACATATTGCTTTGATCTCCAGACCTCTGACCGTGGTTGGATCCCTTAGCTTATACCACCCTATGCAAAGGGATTATTTTAGATTTATACACTAATTAACTTCTGGCTAAACTCCCTAGTACATTAAAACATGAAATTCCATGGTCCAGGGCTCTAGGAGACCCACCAGATGAGGCTTCCTGGATGATTATATGTGAAAGGGCCACAAAAGGTTCTATGGCCCCCATTTTTCATTGATCGCATTTACAATGCGATCTGGGCAAAATATTACCGCCCAGGAAATTGTAAAATGCGATCATATCACCGGGATGTATTACCTGCTGTGCGCAGGGACAGGGCTCCGAAAGGAGCCTGTCCCTGCGATACCCGGTGCCGGAAGCCGGGGGGTCTGCGCATGCGCGGTTACGCGCTGACCCCCCCTCGACCCCGCTGACCGCACTGCCGCTCGGGCAGTGCGATGTGTAGCCATAGGCTACAATGGGCTATCGCCATATCAGAATGGCGATAGCCCAGGGCTGCGATGCCGGGCTGCCCGATGTTGATACATCGGGCAGCATTGCATCCCCCATAGAATCCCTATGGGGGATGCGGTCGGCGGCGCTGCAGGGGGGGGATCGCAGCAGGGATCAAAGATTCCTGCTGCGGTCCCCCTTAATACATTTCAGTGCTACTTAATATTTGCAAATATTGCTTGATAAATGGGCCCCTATAGGAAAACACATACAAAATTTACTATAGGTAGAACTTGATTCTGACCCGTTTGTGTAAAATGTATAGTTCAGCCTCAGATCGATGTTGGAGAAGATGCGCTGAGGAGGGCACTTTTATTCATATTTGGTGGACATGTCCCAAGATTGTTTGGTTTTGAAATGATCAGGGCTAGTGCCAGGTTTCTTGGCACCCTAGGCAAAACCTCTGCGCACCTACCCCCTCATACATGCAGACACATACTGCCTCTCTCATTCATACACACATGCATACTCGCACTGCCTCCCTCCCTCCCTCCCTCATACACACACACACACACACTGCCTATCTCATACATACATACATACATACATACACACACACACACACACACACACACACACACACACACACACTGCCTATCGCATACATACATACATACATACATACATACAATTATACACTGCATCCACATATCCACCCCCTCCATCCCTCCCTCCGCCCCAGACAAGGCCCGCTGTCACAATTATTTCAGATAATGACTACAGGCTGGCGCTAAAAAGAGCAACCACTGTTGGCGTGTAGGGGGTTACTGCTGCCCCCGTCTCCTCCCCGGTCATCATGGTGCAACTGGTCAGGTTGCAGGAAAGGAGTAAGTGCTACTGATTCCTGCTGCCCACTCTATAGCACCAGTGGTGGTGTTCTTGTTCCCTTCCTGCCGGAGCCAGCACTGCTGCTGGTTCGGGGCAGGCAGATATGCCTGATTACGTTCCCTCCCGCCGCCCAGGAAACTGAAACTGCAGAGGGTGGGGGGAGGTTGGTACTGCTAGCAAGAGGATGAAGCTGTAGTCGCTTGGGTGGGGGGGAGCTGTGTAACATGGAGGCAGCTATATTAGCAGAGAGCTGCGGGTGGACTCAAGCGGGGTAGGGGGGCTGCTTACTTTTATGAGTGTCAGTGCTGCTGGTTAGCTGTTTCTTCCCTGCTCCTCTCTTTGGAAACCTGCAGTGCCGCCCTCCAGTGGCCAGCGCCCATAGGCAATTTCCTAAAGCTGCCTAGTGGTGGCACTGGCCCTGGGGATGATGTATCTAATTTGCTATCTCAGGTTCTCTTAACACATATTACCAAACTCCATGGTCTTTTCTCCTTGGTTGTCCCATAGTTGGTCTTGATAAATCCTTAGACAAGCTGTCTGCACACATCTTGAATGGTGAAAAATTGGAGTCCCCACCATTTCAGCAACTATTGAATAAAAATTGTTATGTGGCAGCCATGGAGAAAATATCAGCTTATCTTCATGATACTTCCCACAAATTTTTATCTGTATGGAGTGTTTGGTTTTTATTAAATGCCTCTGTTCTAAATATATCTATACCTTATGGTTTTTCAGACTTTTCAATTTAATTTAATTTACTTGCCTTTTTGAAATTTAGATGTAGGTATTTTCCTTTGTGTTTTTTCCCTTCTTTTCCTTTACCTGTACTAGGCCACTTTCTTTGTTCAATCTTTTCTTTTTTCTTTCTGTCTTTCCTTTTTACTGATCAATTTATTTGTAAATATTTATATATTTTTTTGAAATGGGCATCACGGTGTGTGCCATAATGTATAATGGGCATTACAGTGTGTGGTGTAATGGGCATTACAGTGTGTCACGTCATGTGTAATGGGCATTACGTTGTCTGGCATCATGTATAATGGGCATTACAGTGTGTGGTATAATGTGTAATGGGCATTACGGTGTGTTGCGTCATGTGTAATGGTCATTATGGTGTGTGGCGTCATGTGTAATGGGCATTACGATGTGTGGCATCATGTGCATTGGGTATTATGGTATGTGGCATTCATGGCCACACCCCTATTGTGATGAAGCCACTCCTCTAGCTTTGTGTGACCATGCCCCTTTTACGTGGCCATGCCCCCTCTTCTGGAGTGCGTGCGCTGCACAATATTCTTAGCTTTTCCATAACCCCACTTCAAAATTTCCTTGTGAAGTGCCTTGGCCGCCGCTGTCCGTCCACAGTGTCTGTTCTCATCTATTCAGTTCCCGGACACTGCGGTGCTGGGCTTCACACTGCCCAGGTAGGGTATGGATGGTGCATCGATGTACGGCAGTAAGTATGAGTGACCCTGCCCGCCCCCTCTGTCAGAGAGGTCAGGCCTGGGGCAGCTGTCAATACAGTGCCCCCTTTATTGTGGCCCTGCCTCTGGCAAGTGCAGTTTCTCCATCAGTGTTTGGCTTGAAATCTGAGCGGTCGAATGTTTGTGTACAACATGCCCATAACACTCCTATAAGATGGACATCTCCATGCATGCTCTAAAGCAGGGGTGGGGAACCTCAGGCCCCTGTAGCCTGTCTGGGTGGCCCGATCACCCACCTGGCGGCTTTGACGGGAGTCAAGTACCGGGGAATTCTTGCGAGAGGTTGGTAGTTCTTGCGAGATTCCTCTTAATCAACAGCAGCCGGAGACTGTCAGTCCTATTCAGCGGCAGCCGCCGGAGCATGAGATGGCTGCAGCAGGACAATTTGTAAGAGAAATCTTTACATATGGCCCCCGAAGGATTTTTTTCCCCATACAAATGGCCCTTGGCACAAAAAAGGTTCCCCACCTCTGCTCTAAAGGCCCATACACACTGGGCAATTTTGAGCTGAAAACAGCTCTGTTTTGTCATTTAAACTGCTTTCAGTTCAAAAGCCACCATGTGTGTAACAAGACAGCGATGAGCACTGATGTGCGCTCCTGCATCATTGCCGGCAGCCGACGCTCATCTTCTGGTATTACCAGCAGATGACCAATGGTAGAGTCTTGCTACGGAAAGTCGTCCACCGCCAGGAAAATCGATCAGAAGGGCAAATATTGCAGTGTGTTGTGAGGAATGGAGCACATACAGTGGATCAGATTCAGGGGCCCATTTATCAAATTATATTTGCGGCTAAATCCCCGAAAACGCGCGTTTTTGGGGTTTACCCGCAAATATTAAGCATCTCCTAAATGTATCAAAGGGGGACCGCAGCAGGGATCTCCGATCCCTGCTGCAATCCTCCCTGCAGCGCCGCCGGCCGCATCCCCCATAGGTTTCTATGGGGGATGCAAAGCTGCCCGATGTACTAACATCGGGCAGCCCAGCATCGCAGCCCTGGGCTATCGCCATTCTGATATGGCGATAGCCCATTGTAGCCTATGGCTACACTTCGCACTGCCTGAGCAGGGCAGTGCGGTCAGAGAGGTTGGAGGTCCCTACCATAGGCCACATTCTGGCCTATCACTTGGGCAGCTAATCCACCATCAAGAGCATTTCCCTTCTGCCCTGGATACACTTATATCAAGAGACCATAGGTGCTGCTGATTACACAAGCCTGTTGCTAGTACAGCAACCTCCACATTACTCTCATGTGGAGAGATGTTGTCTCTGCTACAGTGTATGCACTGAGCGATTTTTCAGCAATTTTCCCCATCATCACTGTCCACATACATTGGGCAAAATCGCCCAGTGTGTATGGACCGTAAGACACATCTCTGTCTCCATTCACAAATGCCTACTACATTTTCCATATGCTTATCCCAGTGTGCACCTTACAGCTTTGGCTCTGTATATTATTATTTATTAGCAATTTCTTATATAGCGCATACATTATCTGCAGCGCTTTACAGAGATTATTTGAACATTCCATAAATCCCTGCCCAGTGGAGGTTACAGTCTATATTTCCTACCACATGTACACGCACACAGACATTCTAAGGTTCATTTATTGGGAGCCAATTAGCCTACCAGTATATTTTTGGATTGTGGGAGGAAACTGGAGTACCCAGATGAAACACACTAAAGCACAGGGAGAATATACAAACTCCACACAGTTAGCCCCATGGTGGGAATCAAACCCATGACCTCAGTGCTGTGAGGCAGTAATGCTTATCATTACACCATCCGTGCTACCCCAACGTACATACACTACACTACTTAGATGAAAGCGTAGCAGCAAAACAATTGCTTGACACAGTCAAATATCTGCAGTGCATGCTGGGCTCTGTGTGTTAAAAACATTAGATTGAGTACAACTGGATCTCTCTTATCTAAATGAATCCTCAGGGGTTTATTCTGCTTGGTATGCTTGGACAGTATACGGGCGGATCGGGTTTTTCTTTTCATCTGCGCATGCGTAGCTTTTACAATGCGCATGTGCGGTGACCGCACACCGCTCACGGACGGGTCTCTCAGTGCGAAAAAACCTGTCTGCAAGAGCACGGTCATTGTGGGCGGCATGTGGGCGTTTTTAGGGGAGCGGCCGGAGTAATGAGCAAAACTGGGCGTAAACATGGGCGTACACGGGGGTGTGCACACAAAATGCACGGTGCCACAACCGCCTCGATCGGCGAAGACGCCGTGCATTTTGGACCAAAAACAGGCGGACGCCAAAGATAGCTCCAGACCACCCCTAGAGATACCGCATGAGAGCGGACGCCTGGGTCTGCTAATTAACGCTGATTACTACACAAACACATACACCTGAATGTAATAGGCAATGCTGCAGCCTATTAAGTGAAAACCATTATTTCACTACCTGCAAGCCACACACTGCCCACAAACACATTGGAAGCTTATCTTTCTACACTTCAACATGTAAAGGTTGGTTTAATATTAGGTAAGATTTATTCTAAGACCTGCTTATATATGTCAAGGTAGTTATTTTATAACCATCTACACCCATTCAGAAAGTGTTTTTGTATACGTTAAAAAGCAGGACACTCAATTCACAGAAGTCGACATGTGTAAACTTTTTCACTGTAACACAAACATAACAGTTTTTTATATGGAAAAATACACATAAACCACATCTAAGACCAACAAGGATGTTTTTGGACTCAATTTCTACTTGCAATGGTGGAGCAATGTCCTAAGGCCATGCCCACTATTTTGCACACAATCTTTGGTCTTTTTGCCGAACAACATACATGATGCACTTTCATATCTGCTATGAATTTTATGTAGCACACTCTGGGCCTTATTCTGGTTGGTGCGGCCGGGCCGTACGCGTACGTTCCGGGGTTTTTCATGATCTGCGCATGCGTACAATCGCCAATGCGCAGGCGCGAACACCCACAACGCTTACGGACATGTCTCTCCGTGCGAAAAAACCTGTACGCGAGAGTATGGGCATTGGGGGCGGCATAGGGGCGTGTTGAGGGGAGAAGCCGAAATAATGAGGGAAAATGGGCGTAAATATGGGTGTACACGGGGGTGTGCACCAAAAATGAACGGTGCTACTACCGCACGATCGCCTAAAGCACCGTTCATTTCGGACACAAAACAGGCGGCCGCCAACCGCCACCTCAGACCACCCCTACAGATACCGCATGCCAGCGTGCGCCTGGGTTTGCTAATTTACGCTGATTACTACTCAAACACATACACCTGAATGTAATAAGCAATGCAATGTAATAACCATGATTTCACTACCTGCAAGCCACACACAGCACTCAAACACATTGGAAGCTTATCTTTCTATACTTCTCTACATTTAAAGGTTTGTTTAATTTAAGGTACGAATCTTTTTAAGACCTGCTTATATATGCTAAGGTAGGTATTTGTTAAACAGTTATACACATTCACTACGTGCTTTCATAGACTTTACACAGTAGCACACTCAATCTACACAAGTCGACATGTGTCAACGTGTTCACTCTAATACAAACATAGGTTTTGTATTTATGATACAATAACATAAACCACATCTAACACCTACAAAGGATGTTTCAGCAATGTTTTAAGCCCATGCCCACAATTTTGCACACAATCCTCAATTGAGTTAATAGAAAACAATAATTGAATAACAATTAGAATAATTAATTAATTGTCAGAATTGTAGTTGAAAGGCAAGATTTGCAGGTCCATATATGTGAAGGGTATGCCAGCGTGCACGGACGTACTCTCACTCTCACGAGCGGTGACATAAGCTGAGTTTTCTATTGAAAACAATAGGGACCCGTCCGTGCAAGCTGGCGTACGCTCAGATAGCCGCAAGAAGCCGGTGGGAAGACGGACGAGAGACGTCCGTAAACGGTGGCGTACGCTCTGTTGTACGCTAGTTGTCGGAGTGTAAGGGCTGGTCCGTCCGTGTACGTTGGCGTACGCTCAATTGTACGCCACTCCCCTTCGACGTTGTTTCTGGCCGTACGTATGCGGCTGATTTGTGGGTGGACTTAACCCCAACGGCCGCGTACGGAGAGCGTACGCTAATATGGAACGTACGCACGTTTGGCCGCACCGATCAGAATAACCTCCTCTGTATGTAAGATGCCACCAAGCACATTATTGCAATCACATATCTCTAACAAAGGATCCCAACATCTGCCTATCACACTCTAAACTCATATTTTAAACAATATTAGAACATGTTTGCACACAAACCATGTTGTCATGCTTGGTCGACTGACACATCTTTAACATACCTGTACCAAGACCTATGGGGAGTCATCAATGTTTGTTTTTGGAGGACAAATATGCATTCCTACACAAATGTCCATTTGGCCCCTTGTTTGCCTACCTCACCCACTCCATGAGCAACTCATTGTTTTGGCCCTGGTTTTAACTTGTAATGTAGGAGTTACATCACCTGCACAGAAACTGCTTTCTCACCTATTAAGTTGCTCTGCACAGGTGCTGGCACAAACAAATTAGCAGGGAAATGGTGGAGATGAACATGTGCATGGTCATGGAGAGGGTTCTGCATGGCAAACATGAAAAACACATCACTACATTCACCTAAAGACCAAGTTGAGTAAGTACACATAAATGTAGTATTTGGTTTACACAAGAAATTACACATACAACACAGGTTTTTATTTTGGTAAAATAAATTTATTTGCTGTTAAGCATAACAGCTTTTTTTTTTATTATTGCATAAATATTCAAAACAAAAATATAATGGAAAAAAAAAACAACCAGCCAGAACAAGAAGTGGCATATCTACAAACATGTGTTACCCAGCAACTGCAATGGTGAAATGAAAGGGAACACCAGCATCCGACCTGCATCACCCAGGAAGAATGCTAAGCAGGATACACAGCGGCAAAAATATACCCTGCATTTCAAGAGTTCAAATTAAACAGATTAGTACCCTTTGCACGGGAATGGATTGATTTAGCACTCAGGAAATGGAACCCCACTGCAAATGGAAAGATTTGGGGTCCAAACACAGAGAAAGGGAATAAGGTGGCATTATTTCGGCCCTTTTTTCCCCTTTTTTGATGGGGCCTTGGGGCCAGCGGCCTTGCGCCCTCTTCGGCCAGTGGGCACAGGAGGGTCGGCAGACGTTGAAGCTTGTGGTGCAGCTTGGGGTGTGGCAGCAGATGGGGTGGCCGCTCTGAGCGACCTGGCGGTGGGGAGAAGCTCCACCAGAATGTCATTCTGGCGGCTGAGTTGTGCAATGTTTTGCATGCCAGCCGCCAGAATGTCATTCTGGCGGGTGAACTCCTCCAACTGTTTGCTGTTGGCAGCCTTCCACTCGCCAAAAAATTCCCCAAACTGCTGTTGACGGGCCGCAGCCTCCACCCCTTGCTGCACGACCGTCTCCAGCAGCTGTGTCCACATGGGATCCCCTGCCTGTTGTGGCTGGGGGCATCCTGTTGGCGGAGGCTGCTGGACTTGTGGGCCTGAAGGGGAAGATGCTGGCGGTACCTCTGGACTTGCCGGCTCACCTAGGGTAAAAAGACAAATCAATGTCACCATCACATACACAAACAATGTCTGTTACCACAATCAATGCATGCCTCTAATTTACCTGTAAACTCAGCAGCAAACACCTCCACCGGGAGCTCACTATCCATATTGGATACCCCCCTGACCTCTGCCACATCCAGGACATCCAATGCCTCCATCTCCAGGGGGTATACTCCAAATTGGATGGGATAGGCCCCTCCCGGTGGACATGCTGTGAGCATACCGCTCAGTCATCTTCTTCTTCTTTGAAATCTGTCCACCTACAAATAATAAATACAAAGTATAATCAGGACCTATGTGCACCAATCTGCTACTGAACACCATTACTACGTTACATTTACTAGTGTGGCTGATATGTTATTTTTATGCATATGTTTGCCACTCACACATTTATGTCACTATTATGTAGCATTACAGTGTCTCCTATATCACTCATTAGGCCGCTAAATGCACATACATATCTCACTATGCTGAAATGAGAGCAGCCATGGCCAAAGTATGCTCCTCCAGCTGTTGTGAAACTACACATCCCACCATAGCTTGCCAGTGTTGCTATTAGGGAGTCATGTAACTATGGGAAGGCATGCTGGGATTTGTAGTTCCTCAACAGCTAAATGTGCACAGTTTGGACATCCTTATTTCATTTGCTACATATTGAACATGTTTCAACAAGTCTTTTACAACAACACACTTGTTGTTGTCCCATCACATACTTCACATGAGCAGAACTGTGGCCATAACCTCACATCACACCAATGGTGCATGTTTCATATATAAATGTGGGTTATTAGACATGGTTGTGTTCACATGCGTCATTGAAGTGTAACACTATCTACAAACACACCTTTCTATTATCCTCAAAACATACATGTAACATATATACACACATAATTGAGGGGGAGAAACACACTTGCCTTTTCTTCACCGACACCGAATCCCTCGCCACTGTTGACACCTTATTCACTTCCTCTGTAATTTTCTCCCAAATCTCCCAAGTCTTCCTTGCACTGGAAGACAGCTTCCTGGGAACTAATTCAATCCATTCTCGTGCTAGGGGTACTAAAACTCTCAATTATTCCACTTGAAATTCAGGGTTTTTCTTTTTGCTGGTGGAATCCTGCTCAGTACTCGGCCTAGATGTTGCAGGTCGTTTTCCGGTGGCCCCAGTCACCACACCATGCAGCTGCTGGGTCACACATGTTGGCAGAGATTCAACCTCTTGTTCTGGATGGTTGCTAGGCCCTTCTTGAGCCGGTACAGTTGGAACAGGGTCTGTTTGTGAGGGGCCCCCTTGATCTGCCACCCTAATCCTCTCTTGGGCCCTCCTTCTCCGCTTCTTTTCCCTCCTGCTCAATTCTTCCATCACATATTCCATTTTTGCCCTCACTAGGGCGTCCTCAGCTGCGGAATCATCAGAGCCTGACATGTTTGCAGCAAAAGTGGTCTGCATCTGGCTGTATATTTATATGCTAAAATCCCGCCTTTCACAAGGGGCGTTTTTTTTCCCCCGCAATGTTGTAGCTAATTTCCGCCGAAAAATCCTGCCTAAATTACGCGGTAACATCGCACCTGAGCATTCACCTCTACATGAACATACACAGGTTGTTGACCATTCTGCGCTACATGGCTAAATGTGTTCACATGTAATTCCACTGATTAAAATGTGTTTTCGGGTGGTCTCTGCTGGAGTACTTGTATGGTTTCTTATTACAAATTAAAAAGATACCAACGTCACAATGCTTTCCTTACATTTCTTATGTGTAATACTTTTTCACATAGCAACATGTTGTATGTGCGTTATTATCAGCGTAGATATGTATTAATACTGTTGCACGCCGCCGTCCGGGAGTCCCTGCACCCGGATGGACGGCGGATGCAGCATCATCTGACGCGGCGGGGGACGTTGTCGGGCAGCGTCCCAAGCCTCACTCTGAGGCTAAGCGTCGGGGCGTTGCTATGCAACGTCCCCGAACTTCCGCCCGGCGGCCGGGAGCGCGCACACCTGACGTCAGTCAGGTGGCGCGAATTTTGAATAAATAGCCGGCGTCTGCTGGGCACAGACGCTGGTTATAGCTTTTGCTTGCCTAAAGCACTCTGCTTATGCCCTCCGGTCCCCTAGGTCCTTGGTCCTAGGTATCCTGACTGAAGTACTCAGCTTCAGTCTGCCTGGTGTTCCCAGCCTGTCAGTCTGTTTTCTCCAGCGGTGATCCTTTCCAGTCTTCTCCTGGACTTCTCAGCTGTGTACCATTCTCAGCCTGTGAGCCTGCATCAGACCCACAGTCTCCATCTTTCGTGGGTCACGTAAGTGCTCCAGTGGAGCCCTGGTCTTTTCCTTCCTTGGTCTGCTGGCCCTCCGTGGCTTTGCCCCTCCGTGGGATTATCTTTGGTATACTCTCTTTTGTCTCTTTATCCCCTTTTTCAGTATATGTTCCCTTGCCCCTGTATGTCACTAGAATTCAGTTTAGGCAGGAGTGTCGCTTCTTCCTCCAGATACCTGCTTTTTTAATAACGGTCCCTCTGGTGTGTTTTGTTGGGGACTCCCTTCCTTCAGCTGGTGTCTGCGACTAGGTCGCGCTCCCGTCTTGGCCTGGTGCCGGCAGTTAGGGGCCTTTTTCCCAGTTAGGTCCATTAGTTAGCTGGTCCTCTTGGGATACCCCGTGGCGATCGCTTACCCCTTGTCATTACATGAGACCTGGCTGCATCGGGGTCGGAGCGGGCCTAACTCGCTCCTTCGGACGCGGCGGCCCCAGGTGAAGCCTAGCTCTGCAGGGGTTTGCCATCTGCCTCGGGGACTCAACAGAGTGAGTGTAGTACCCGCTGTGGCCGTCCTAACCGGCTACGGGCTCACGCCTGATCACCTCGTCTTCTGGAACCAGCTATTGTCTCCAGCGCCCAGGCCAGGGCATCGTAACATTATAACCGGCCAGAATAAGACAGATTTCCTTAGTCTGATACTTTGTGGGGTGATTAATTTTGTTATCTTGTATTATGAGTACCACTCCCCAGACTTTTTCTGATCAGCTGCAAGGGCTTACTCAGATGGTGTGGGAATTATCCTTGAAAGTAGCTTCCCAAGAGCAAAGGATGCGACCCCCAGAGTCAGGGGGTTCAGACCCCAAAATTAACTTGCCAGATCGGATCTCTGGGGATCGCAAAACTTTTTTTAATTTTCGAGAGAACTGCAAGTTGTATTTTCTGCTCAAGCCACGCTCCTTCACGTCCGAGGCCCAGCGTATTGGACTTGTAATATCATTGCTCCAGGGTGACCCTCAGACATGGGCCTTTGGACTGCCTTCGGACAGCCCAGCTCTGTCTTCGTTAGACAGCTGTTGCACGCCGTCCGGGTGTCCCTGCACCCGGACGGACGGCGAGCACAGTGTCATCTGACGCTGCAGACGCAGCGTCATCTGACGCTGCAGACGCAGCGTCATCTGACGCGGCGGGGGACGCTGCCGAGCAGCGTCCCAAGCCTCGCTCGGAGGCTATGCGTCGGGGCATTGCTAGGCAACGTCCCCGAGCTTCCGCCCGGCAGCCAGCAACGCGCGCGCCTGACGTCAGTCAGGCGGCGCGAGATTTGAATAAATAGCCGGCGTCTGCTGGGCACAGACGCCGGTTATAGCTTTGTGCTATTGTTGCTATCAGCTTCTTCTCTCCGGTCTCCTGGGTCCTTGGTCCCAGTTCTCCTGGCTGCAGATCTCCATTGCAGCCTGTCTTGTCTCCCAGCCTGTCAGCTGTTTGTTCCTGTGGATCCCTTGTTTCCAGCACTTCACCGGACTCCTCTGCTGTATTCCTCCATCAGCCTGTGAGCCTGCAGCGGACCCACTGTCTCCATCTTTCGTGGGTCACGTAAGTGCTCCAGTGAAGCTCTGGCCTTTATCTTCCTTGGTTCTCTGGCCCTCCGTGGCTAGCCCCTCCGTGGGACTGTCCTTTGTTATCTTCTTTGTTTCCTTGTCCCCGTCCTTTTGTATGTGTTCCCTGGCCCCCGTCTGCCATTAGTGTTCTGTTTAGGCAGGAGTGTCACCGTTCTTCCAGATCCCTGCTTTGGGAGTCACGGTCCCTTTGGAGTATTCTTGGGGACTCCCTTCAATCCGCTGGTGTCTGCGACTAGGTCGCACTCCCCGTCTTGGCCTGGTGCCGGCAGTTAGGGGCCAGTTTCCAGTTAGGACCAGTAGTCAGCTTATCCTCTTGAGTGTTCCCCGTGGCGGTCGCTTACCTCTTGTCACCACATAAGACCTGGCTGCATCGGGGTCGGAGCGGGCTTAACTCGCTCCTTCGAACGCGGCGGCCACAGGTGAAGCCTAGCTCCGCAGGGGTTTGCCACCTGCCTCGGGGACTCAACAGAGAGAGTGTAGGACCCACTGTGGCCGTCCTAACCGGCGGTCCCGGCTGTGGGCTCACGCCTTATCATCTCTCCGTCTGGAACCCGTATTGTCCCTGGTGCCCAAGCCAGGGCAACATAACAACAGCTTCTTTAGTTCGCTTGGGTTATTGTATGATGATCCCGACCGTGAAGCCTCAGCAGAAACTCATCTTAGGGCCCTTAAGCAAGGGAAAGACCCAGCTGAGGCTAATTGTACGGAGTTCCGCCGATGGGCAAATGATTGCGGATGGAACGATCCTGCATTACGCAGTCAATTTCGTTGCGGTCTGGCTGACGAAATTAAAGATTGCCTTATTCAATACCCGGCACCTAAAACTCTGGACAAATTAATGGAATCATTCGGGTGGTTCCCTATGTTCCGGTGACCCCTGAGGAAAGCGAGGAGCCTATGCAACTGACTGACCTCAGGTCTTTGATTATACTTTGGCTGTAAGGGTCACATTTTGAGAAATTGTCCCAATAGGCCAGTAAAAGGCCGGGCCAAGTGAACGAAGAGAGGGTTCACTTTGGCCTTCAGCTATTTTCCTCTCTAGATTCATTATTAATACCGGGGCATATTTCTTTTCAGGGATGTAATTTTTCAGGGCCTGTGTTTATCGACAGTGGCGCGGCCGGTAATTTCCTAGACTCTGCCCTCGCCCACAGTTTGGGGATTCCTCAACTCAAGCTTCCTATCCCCATTACCCTACGGGGTTTAGATGGTGGGGTGCTATCCAATGGGGCCGTCACATTTCAGACTCCTCCCGTACGGTTGACCATTGGTCTTTTTCACCAGGAGGAGATTACCTTCCTGTTAACCTCATGTCCTTCGGTGCCCATCGTGTTGGGTTTCCCCTGGTTGAAGAAACACAATCCCATCATTGATTGACGCCTGGGGGAGATTACCCATTGGAATCCCAGTTGTCAACAAAAGTGCCTTCATATTTCACTCCCAGTAAAATCCACCTCTTTAGCAGGGGTTCCCGTTCCTTACCAGGATTTTTCAGATGTCTTTTCTAAGGGTAAGACCGACAGTTTGCCTCCACACCGGCCATACGACTGTGCCATCCAGTTAGTCCCGAACGCACCATTGCCCAAGTGCAGGCTTTATGCATTGTCTCTCCCGGAAACAAAGGCTATGGATGAGTACATCCAAGAAAGTCTGTCCAAGGGGTTTATTCGGCCCTCTAAATCTCCGCTCAGTGCCGGCTTCTTTTTTGTGGAAAAAAAAGATGGTTCTTTGAGGCCTTGCATAGACTTCTGTGCCCTCAATAAAATTACGGTGAAGAACACCTATCCCCTTCCTTTAATTACGGTTCTGTTTAATTAACTACGATCTGCTACCATTTTTTCCAAAATTGATCTAAGGGGGGCCTATAACCTCATAAGAATCCAGGAAGGGGACGAATGGAAAACGGCGTTCAGTACTCAAACAGGGCACTATGAGTACCTGGTAATGCCGTTCGGTCTCTCCAATGCCCCAGCCGTTTTTCAGGATTTCATCAACGATGTCCTTCGGGAATTCTTGAACAAGTTCGTAGTTGTCTATTTAGACTATATTTTAATTTTTTCCCAAGACTTGGACTCACATAGGGCACAAGTGCGCCAGGTGCTGCAGAAATTGCGGGAAAACCAGTTATTCGCGAAACTTGAAAAATGCGAATTTGAGGTGACCCAGGTATCTTTTTTGGGATATATAATTTCTTCTCAAGGGTTCCAAATGGACCCCAAGAAATTACAAGCCATTTTGGATTGGGTTCGCCCCACCAATTTAAAAGCAGTCCAGCGATTCCTTGGGTTCGCCAATTATTATAGGCGTTTTATTCATGCCTTTTCATCTATTGTGGCACCCTTGGTGGCTCTGACCAAAAAAGGGGCAGATCTATCGGCATGGAGTCCTCAGGTAGAACAGGCTTTTAAGACCTTGAAGCAGGCCTTCATTTCGGCTCCAATTCTTAAATACCCCAACCCCGATCTGCCATTTGTGGTAGCAGTCGATGCCTCCGAAGTAGGGGCCGGGGCGGTTCTCTCTCAGAGAGATCCCGAGTCTTTACAATTTCACCCCTGTGCCTACATGTCCAGAAAATTTTCTCAGGCAGAGTCCAATTATGATGTTGGCAACAGGGAATTACTCGCCATCAAGTGGGCCTTTGACGAATGGCGACAGTGGCTGGAGGGAGCTGTTCATCAGATTCTTGTCTTAACTGATCATAAGAACCTGCAATACATTGAGTCAGCCAAAAGACTGAATGCTCGCCAAGCCCGGTGGGCTCTATTTTTTATGCGGTTTAATTTCATTATTTCTTATATTCCTTCAGCACATTTTTCGTTTGCACGGATTTCCCAGTGACATCGTGTCCGACCGGGGTCCACAGTTTGTGGCACAGTTTTGGAGAATGTTCTGTGCAGCCTTAAAGGTAAAGATCAGCCTCACTTCTGCGTTTCATCCACAGGCCAATGGACAAACAGAGCGTCTCAATCAGTCTCTCAAACAGTATTTGAGGGTCTTTGTTTCCAAACTGCAAAATGATTGGGTCAGTTTCCTGCCGTTAGCCAAATTTGCGTATAATAACGCACATCACTCGGCCTCTAAGACTTCGCCCTTTTTTGCAGTCTACGGATTCCATCTACGGGCTAACTCTTTGGGACCTGGTGCCCCTGGGTCTTCTTCAGCAGCGGCCTCTCGACTCAGTCATATGGAAGAAAGTCCATTTAGCCCTTAAAGAAGCTTCTTTCAGAGAGAAGGTATTTGCTGACAAGTCCAGACCCCCTTGCCGTTTCAAGGTTGGTGACTGGGTGTGGCTATCCACCCGTAATATAAAGCTTCACCAACCTTCGGCGAGGTTGGGGCCTCGGTTCATTGGTCCTTTTCAGATTGTCAGGAGGGTTAATCCGGTAGCATTCCGTCTTGCTCTACCTAAGTCCCTCAAAATTTCAAGTACCTTCCATGCTTCACTTCTTAAGCCAGTGGTTTTTTCACAAATGTTTCCTCGCAGAATTAGGAGTGGCTCTGCCCCAGTGATGGTGCAGGGGCAACAGGAATTCTGTGTGGAAAAAATCCTCGATTCCAGACTAGTGAGAGGTTCCTTGCAGTTTCTGGTACACTGGAGGGGATTTGGTCCCGAAGAGAGGTTGTGGGTTTCCGATGGAGACTTGCATTCGCCCAACCTGAGGAGGTTTTTTTTTCAACAATTCCCAGATAAACCTGGTGGGAAAGGGTTGTTAACCCTTCCTCAAGGGGGGGGGGGGGGTACTGTTGCACGCAGTCCGGGAGTCCCTGCACCCGGACGGCGGATGCAGCATCATCTGACACGGCGGGGGACGTTGCCGGGCAGCGTCCCAAGCCTCACTCTGAGGCTAAGCGTCGAGGCGTTGCTAGGCAACGTCCCCGAACTTCCGCCCGGCGGCCGGGAGCGCGCGCACCTGACATCAGTCAGGTGGCACGAAGTTTGAATGAATAGCCGGCGTCTGCTGGGCACAGACGCCGGTTATAGCTTTTGCTTGCCTAAAGCACTCTGCTTATGCCCTCCGGTCCCCTAGGTCCTTGGTCCTAGGTATCCTGACTGAAGTACTCAGCTTCAGTCTGCCTGGTGTTCCCAGCCTGTCAGTCTGTTTTCTCCAGCGGTGATCCTTTCCAGTCTTCTCCTGGACTTCTCAGCTGTGTACCATTCTCAGCCTGTGAGCCTGCATCGGACCCACAGTCTCCATCTTCCGTGGGTCACATAAGTGCTCCAGTGGAGCCCTGGTCTTTTCCTTCCTTGGTCCGCTGGCCCTCCGTGGCTTTGCACCTCCGTGGGATTATCTTTGATATCCTCTCTTTTGTCTCTTTATCCCCTTTTTCAGTATATGTTCCCTTGCCCCTGTATGTCATTAGAATTCAGTTTAGGCAGGAGTGTCGCTTCTTCCTCCAGATACCTGCTTAGGGAGTCACGGTACCTCTGGTGTGTTTTGTTGGGGACTCCCTTCCTTCAGCTGGTGTCTGCGACTAGGTCGCGTTCCCGTCTTGGCCTGGTGCTGGCAGTTAGGGGCCTTTTTCCCTAGTTAGCTGGTCCTCTTGGGATACCCCGTGGCGATCGCTTATCCCTTGTCATTACATAAGACCTGGCTGCATCGGGGTCGGAGCGTGCCTAACTCGCTCCTTCGGATGCGGCGGCCCCAGGTGAAGCCTAGCTCCGCAGGGGTTTGCCATCTGCCTCGGGGACTCAACAGAGTGAGTGTAGTACCCGCTGTGGCCGTCCTAACCGGTGGTCCCGGCTACGGGCTCACGCCTGATCACCTCGTCTTCTGGAACCAGCTATTGTCTCCAGCGCCCAGGCCAGGGCATCGTAACAAATACATAGTTGCGTGTAGAAATTTTCGCATACTGTATATACAGTACGTGTCTCCCTACATTGAATGCATACGGTATGTTTTTTTCGACCAATCAGCAACCACCAAAACGTATATATGTACCTGCAATTAATAACTGCGCCATTGCCAATATGTCTACGACACGGGCTGCCCCATTTTCCCCCTGGGAACTGCTGGTAATGGACCAGCGCCTGGGGCCCAGGGGCCCCTATGTCTCCAATGCGGAGAAGCTCTGGGCGTATAACGCTGCCCGACGCTTAATCTACGCCCGGACCTGTGTTCGTAGGAGCCTGGGTCAGGTGGAGCGGCGGTGGTCCGATCTGCGCCGGCAGCCAGGGCTGCTATCAAGCATTCGGCGGTATATTAGCCGATGTAAGTATTTTTTTTATTCACAAATATGTATGCGTTTGTTAGCAATGTTTTAAGGAATGCTTTCATATATGTGCATGAGTATCTGGGTGTCTATATGGGTGTATATGGGCCTATATGGTTAGTGTCTATATGGGTATATATGGGTATATATGGGCCTATATGGGTAGTGTCTATGGGTATATATGGCTAATGGGTACTCTTTACCTAGAACGGCGCCCACGATTTTGATCGTGGGCATCGTTAGTAAAAATCACGGGCAACCGACGCGATGCCCGCGATTTCCCATAGGAAACAATGTTAAATGTCCCAATTGACCCGATTTTCCTGTTCAATGTCTCAATTGACCCGATTTTTCCATAGGAAACAATGTTAAATGGCCCACAGAGGCCAAATAGGCACCCTGAAGTGTGAAATGGCCCCCACAATTGTTAACGCCACCCCACGATCAACGTGAACCCGAAGCGTGGCAAGCGCAGCGAGCCCGCGAGGGGCGGCGGTACGCGTCCTACGACCTTTTCATACCCCCACTATCCACGTCGGCATGGAGTTGAGAATAGAAAGTGTGGCGAGCGCAGCGAGCCCGAAGCGTGGCGAGGGGACGCGGACAGCTGTGAAGCCCACGAGGGGACGCGGATACCTGTGAAGGTATCCACGTCCCCTCGCTGCGCTCGCCACACTTTCTATTCTCAACTCCACGCCGACGTGGATAGTGGGGGTATGAAAAGGTCGTAGGACGCGTACCGCCGCCGCTCGCCACGCTTCGGGTTCACGTTGATCGTGGGGTGGCGTTAACAATTGTGGGGGCCATTTCACACTTCAGGGTGCCTATTTGGCCTCTGTGGCCCATTTAACATTGTTTCCTATGGAAAAATCGGGTCAATTGAGGCATTGAACAGGAAAATCGGGTCAATTGAGACATTTAACATTGTTCCCTATGGGAAATCGCGTCGGTCGCATCGCACCCGATTTTTTAGTGCATGCAATGCCCGCGATGGCCGCGATGGGCGCCCTTCTAGGTAAAGAGTACCGGCTAATGTATGTATTTGTGTGTAGCATATCTATTCATTAGCATGATATTTTTATTAGTTATATGAAAAATGTACATTTCTACTGTTATGAACATGACTAATGTGAGTTTTTCTTTCTTTTCATGATCCGCAACAATCAAATTCAATACCATCAACATGAAAATTTCAGCACGCGCCAGGGCACGCATGAGGGCAAGAGAGGAGGCCCAGCAACAGGAGGAAGAGGATGCTGAGAGCACCTTGGGGCCCGCTGGTGCCCACCCCATCTCCCCCTCACCTTCCAGCAGCCACTCCTCTACCCCCACCCACTCCCCTAGCCCCCCCACCCACTCCCCCTACCCCCACCCACCTCCCTACTCCCACCCACCTCCCTACTCCCACCCACTCCTCTACCCCCACCCACTACCCTCCCCAACCCCATTTCCAAACCCCCTACTACTCCTCACCACCCACCCCCAACCCTTACCAATCCCCACTCCACCCCATCACCTTAACCCCAACTTCCATCCCATCCACCTTGAACCTGTCCCCCCCCATCCCCAAGCACAGGACCCGCGTCCAGAGGTGAGCAGGATGGGACTGACATCTGTAAGTAAACAATGTGCCTAATGTTTACATACACAGTTCTACACATAAACAATCACAACACCCACATATGTGTAGCCCACATCATCATTAGTTGCAACATATCACTGCAGTGCCACCCTGAGCTGTGGCCTGTCCTCCTCCAGGAACAAGGGTCCCCTTGGTGTATTTTTTGAGTGTGGGCATGCCTCACCCCTTGAGTAATTGACATAACAGTACATCCAATGACTTATCCTAGAGTAGTGGTGTTGAAGTTATGTGGGCCCAGCTGTTGTGTAACTACACTTCCCAGCATGATGTGGAACATTCATTTATATATTGGTTTGTTAAGTGTGTGAGGCCATGCGGATGCATGCTTTTCAAACATAGCTGTAGGCCTATAATTTGTACAGCAATGTCCTACATTTTAAAAAGTAAGGAGTGGTTAAGCTTCAACAATGTCATTACCCTTAAATAGCACAGGTTAATTCTGAGGTTTGAGGTGATTCCCCAGCACAAACCTCCCAATTGGGATGCAGCATACATTCATCCAAGAAGGATGAATTTATTTCATGTTATGTAATATGTACAGTATGTATAAACATATTCGTTTTTAGTACTGTGTTTACAGCAGGCCCATCTTCAATGTAGTTGAAAAATGTATGTGGCCTACACACTTAACTCACAACTTCTTATTATGTTAAAATACAACAAACATTTGTGTATATTATATATTAATTATAATGTTTTTTTCCCCTTCACTACAGACACTGAACAGCACCAGGATGAGGTGGCCCAGATACTGAGGGAAATTTTCCTAACCCTCTTTTATTTTAATATTCTTTTTGCCCAACTGGAGGCCCTCCTTTATTTTTTTTTATTTTGAATGTTATATTGTAAAAATATAAAATTTTATGTACAGTTAGAAGTTGCCTGTGTTTTTAATCAGAAATATGTTATAGGGTTTGTAAGGGCAGGTACATACAGATGTGTAATGTCACTTATATTTGTAATTTGACGTGAGGGGTAACGATTGATGTGTGAATGTGTGTGTTTTTGGGTTAAATAACACATAGTGAAAATGCATGAATGTTAAATGTTGTTAGATTAAAACATCACACATAACATCAGGGTAGGTATACATGTTAAAAATTCAGAACAAACTAATTATGGACAAAATTTACTACATACACACAAACAGCAACATGACTTTATTTAAAAGTTAAACCAATGTGGGTACACATAGATAGTGATTAAAATGCCACATTAGAACATAATAAATATACATGTAAATTCAGTGGTCGAAGTGGAAATTTTGAAGTGGGGGTATGGAAATTTTGAAGTGGGGGTATGGAAAAGTAAAGAGTGAATATAGTGCGCACCTTCGGACACCCCCCTGTCCATCAACGTCCCCTGCCAGACTGCCCCGTTGTACAGGGGTATTACAAAAGCACAATATGCGCTGCTGAGTGATCAGAGAGCATCCTGAGGGGGAAAAAAAGTTTTTTTTTTTATCTTCATATTAAAGTGGCGGTATGGCATACCCCCGTATACCGCCCCACTTCGACCACTGCATGTAATGAGAGTTAAAATGTTGTTTTATTTGGGTGTTTATTAAGTTAGACAATTGAGTTAATAGAAAACAATTATTGAATAACAGTTAGAATAATTAATTAATTGTCTTAATTATAGTTCAAAGGCAAGATTTGCAGGGCCATATATGTGAAGGGTATGCCACCGTGCACGGACGTACGCTCCCTCTCACAATCGGTGACACACACTGAGTTTTACATTGAAAAAAGGCGAGACCCGTCCGTGCACTGTGGCGTACGCTCAAATATACAGAAGGTGTCGGTGTGAAAACGGACTCCATCCGTATACAGTGGCGTACGCTCTTATGTACGCCAGTTATCGGTGGCTGAGGAGAGATCCGTCCGTACACGGTGGCATACGCTGAAGTGTACGCCACTCCCCATTGTCATGTTTTGTGACCTTCCGTGTGCGGATGTTCTGTGGACGGACCATACGTACATTTCACCGACCTAACCAGAATGAGGCCCTCAGTGACCTTCTTCGTCTGCATACTCATCTCCATCATTGGCCTCAAGCCGCTTATAGTATGTTAATTGAGTCCTCAATACTTATATTTAAGCTGTAATGTGTATTGAACTGCGGCGCTCTTTATTTGTACTCTATTTTGTTATTTATTCAATGTTATGCCAAGTTTTGTCTCCCTGTACTGTTCCTTTGTACGGCGCTGCGAAACACTTGTGGCACCTTATAAATAAAATTATAATAATAATCTTCTTCTAACATAATGTTTTATTTAAAATCTTATTATCCCTCCAGAATTTGCAGCATGGATAGCTCTGACTAATTACACAGCTTCACAAGAGAGATATGTTTATTTAAGTAGAAAGAATGTATCCACATACACAAAAATATGGCACAGATGGTGATACCCCTTTCACATCGCACTTTTAAAACGGTAAATTGCCGTTTTTTTTCCTTTTTAAAACGTTTAAGCCTGCACTGTGAATGCACCACAGCCGATTTACCGTTTAAAGTTAACTGGCATTTCGAACCGTGTAAAAAGCAGAGTCCTACACGGTTCCTTGCCGTTTTTTGTGCAATGTGAATGTGTACAATGCTATGCATTTTCAGTGCAGGCTTAAACGTTTTAAAAAGGGAAAAAAAACGGCAATTTACCGTTTAAAAAGTGCGATGTAAAAGGGGTATAAACCGGTATTTAAAACGGTAATCTGCGGCAATGTAAAGGCTCTGACCCGTTTTAATTACCGTTTTAAAATACCGGTTTTTAAAACGTGTCGGCGATGTGAAAGTGGTATGAGAGTCTTGCTTTTTCTTCACACGACACTTTTTCACGAAGGAAAAAATATTATTAAATCATAATATATTGTAAAACAAATACATCACAAACTGCGAATGTAATTCACATGTATATATATAATACAACTGTCTACATATCATAATGTGTTTTTTTTTTTTTTTTGTGTTCTTTTCACCTTAAGATAGTGCACTAACACTATAGTTACACACGAATAAAACAAGTCAGATTAGTATCTAACCAATCAACACAGGTGGCCTAAATGAGTCCTACGCGATCTGTACCAGTGCAGTAATGAACACAATTTATAGGTCTGGAGAGGGAAAAGAAAGGGGAAAAGAGAGAGAATGTGCTATAACGGAGGAATATGCAGATCTGACTAGGTCCAGGGAGGATGCCCGGTGCTAGATAAAAAACGATTGTAGTAGAAAATACACCTATGCAAATAACCCCCTCTTTACTCCCTAATAATAAAAAGGTAAATAAAAGCGGCATCTTGTTGTCCTTGAATTACAAATAGATTATATATCTGATGCAGAAAGAACTACACATATATGTCTATAAATGTCTCTTTATGCTATCTAGGGATTATCCCTGTATAATAGTAGATAAGTAATGCTAAGCCTGCGTGCTGGATGCATAACTGTATGTAATTGTCTTTAAAAAAAAAAAAAAAGAACAAAAAAAAAAAAATCTTATTATCCCTTTTCTCTTTTCAGACTTGCTCATCTGCACTTAATTTCAAAGTAATAAAGCTGGGTACACATATATACAATCCCTGTTTCTTGCGACCGTCCTGCCGACCGTACTCCCATCGGACCGTCCACAAACAACAGCCGATCACGCGCGTGCACACCTGTACAATTTTACTTGCGACGTCCGATGTACTACCGTCCAAACAGTCGCAAGAAACAGATTGTACCACCGTACACACTGTATCGATTTGGGCTATTGACACGTCATATGTGAGCAAAATTATCATAATGGGCTGGGTTAGGGCATAATTATAGCAAACCGCTATATACGCGAAATTAGTCAGCCGGCAGGGTGACTAAAATTTAGACGCAAATCCGTCTATATAGAACTTTAGTCAGCCGGCAGGGTGACTAAACTTCTATATAGATGGGTTATCTGTCTACATTTTAGTCACCCTTTTACCCATTAAAAAACAACGACGTGGGGTCCCCCCCCAGGCTGTAACCAGCACCAGGCTGAAGAGCCGGGGCTGGTATTAAAAAATCAGGAAACCCGATAAATAGGGCTTCGCTGATTTTTTAAAACCAGCCCCAGGCTCCAGGTCCCGGGCTGGTTCCCAAAATATGGGCGGCCAATAGAATCATTGGCCAATCAGGAGCCGAATCTTCAGCACTGGAGCCCCGGACCAGCCCCGGAACCAAGGCACCGGACCGGACCCAGGGACCTACCGACGGGCTCAAGATAGGTAAGTATCACTGTGTATGGGCTTTGGATGTATTAAAGTTTTATTTGTATTGTGTGTCAGTGTGTGTTTATTTGACTATTTTTTTGCCAGCGGGCCCTTTAATGCCCCGCATGCTGGGACTTGTGGTTCTCCAAGTTCCAGCATGCGGGGGAGGCTTGCTGGGACTCATAGTTCCACAGTAAAAGAAAATAGTTTTTCTTCTTTTTTTTTTTTTACACACAATCAGCCCGGTGACCACCGCACAGGGTCACCGGGGACAGCACCAGGCTTCAGCCTGGCCAGGTAAGTCCTGGAGGGGGGGACCCCTTTATTGGGAGGTCCCCACTTCCCCAGGACCCCTGGCCAGGCTGACCGGTCAGAGGGCTGAATGCTTTGGCCGCGGGACCTTCGGGAATGTGGCATTACCCTGCTGGCTGGTTTGGCCTGGGGCTTGTTCTTAAAATACGGGGGACCCCTAGTCATTTTGTCCCCCGTATTTTGGGAACCAGCCTCAGACCTGGAGCCTGGGGCTGGTTTTAAAAAAACAGCGAAGCCCTATTTGTCGGGTTTCATGATTTTTTAATACCAGCCCCGGCTCTTTAAGCCTGGTGCTGGTTACGGCAGTGGGGGGTGGGATCCCACGCCGGTTTTTTTTAGTCACCCTGCCGAGAGATCATGCAGCTATGGAACGCCCACATGGGCGTTCCAGCTTTGGCAGTATAGTCACAAGGACGGCAGCATATCGGTCGAACATGCGTACACACTGCACTTTTGTTCCGATATGGGGCCATCCTGTCGGAGGAAAATTAAACAGCAAAGAACCGTTGACTGACCGAGTATGGACGGTCAAGACAGTTTTTTGCAGTTTATCGCTCGTACGGGACAGCGTACACACCTACACAATTGAATGGCAATCCGACCCAGAACGGAAGAACGGCCCCACAATTGTATATATGTGTTTTCACTAAAATCAGCATACTGAATAGGTCAGAAGAATCATCTTTATATATGTCTAGTGTCTGTGTGTCACAAAAACAAGGTCATCTGTTGGCAGCAAGTGAAACTACATCTAGCTTTCAAAGCATTTTTTTTCGAGCGGGCTTACACTGCCTTCTGTTGGCAGCAAGTGAAACTACATCTAGCTTTCGAAGGATTTGCTTAGATCAGGCTTACTAGTTATTAACCCCTTCAGTGGCAATCCCAAGAATTTTCCGGGCTGTGCCTCAGTACCCAGTCTGGCAAGCCCGGAAAATTCTTGGGATTGCCACTGTCCTGCGGCTGTGTATATAAAGCTTGCGGCGGCAGCGGGGGGTCCCTGCAGTCAAGAAATAACGAGCGCTATCCGCCTGGCTACGCGGAAGCGCTTCTGTTGTGAAAACACTGGCCGCACGGCGCACGCTGATTGGCTGAATCTCAGCCAATCAGCGTGCGGCCAGTGTTTCCACAACAGAAGCGTTTCCGCGTAGCCAGGCGGATAGCGCTCATTATTTCTTGACTGCAGGGACCCCCCGCTGCCGCCGCAAGCTTTATATACACAGCCACAGGACAGGTACCCCCGGGGCATGGGGGGGGGGGGGGGGGGGGCGAAATGCCGCCCTCCAGTGGCCGTAGGCAAATGCCTAGATTTGCCTAGTGGTGGCGCCGGCCCTGACCAAACGTAACATTGAGGCTATTGACACCTCATCCTTGTCCTCCACATTTGACTCACTTCTCTCTCCTATTCTCTCTCTCTCTCTCTCATGCCCTGTACAAGCCACTTCCCTATACAATTCATCCTTTACCTCTTCACTTGACACTGTCCCCCACCAACCACAATTCACCCTAGCAAATCAACACCTTGACCATGACATACCAAATGCACCAGATATCTTCAAAAATGCTCACGCAATGCTGAGCGACAATGGAGGAAATCACACTCTAAGTCAGACTTCCTCCACTTCAAACTTATGCTCTCATCCTTTGGTGCTGCCCTTTCCCTCGCTAAAGAATCTTATTTAAAAATTCTCATCTCCTCCCAGTCTTCCAACCCCCAACATCTCTTTGCCACTGTCAACTCCTTCCCACCACCACCTCCTCTCCCTTCCTCACTGTCGGCTCTTCACTTTGCCACTTATTTCACATCCAAGATTGACTCCATATATCAAGACATTGTATCCCACCAGAAGGCAAGCAACCAGCCACCTCCTATCCATTACCACCCCTCCCCTTCCCTCTCACCAACTCTGACATGTTTCTCCCATGTATCTGGTGAGGAAGTTATGGCCCTCATCCATTCCTCCCCCACCACCTCCCCACTTGACCCTATCCCCTCCCACCTCCTCCGCCACCTCTCTCCTTCTGCCTGTTCCCATCTTGCCCACCTTCTCAATCTCTCCCTCTCATCAGACACTGTCCCCTCTACTTTCAAGCATGCTATTGTTTCCCCTATTCTTAAAAACCTATCCTTGATCCTAACACCCTTTCCAACTACCGACCCATCTTTCTCTTCCCTTATACCTCCAAACTCCTTGAGTGAATTGTCTACAATCGCCTCACTTACTTTCTTTCCTCCCACTCTCTGCTTGACCCATTCCAATCTGGCTTCCATTCCACTTCACTGAAACTGCCCTCAGAAAAGTCTGCGATGATCTTCATGCTGCCAAATCTAAGGGCCACTACTCTCTGCTTATTTTTCTTGACCTTTCTGCTGCATTTTACACTGTGGACCACCCTCTCCACCGAATCCTTCACTCCCTTGGTTTGCATGATACTGCTCTCTCCTGGCTGTCCTCCTAACTCTCTGATCGTTCCTACTCTGTATCCTCTCATAACACTACCTCCCCCCACTTCCACTAACCGTTGGTGTCCCACAAGGTTCTGTTCTTGGTCCTCTCCTTTTCACTGGCTTCCTTTCCCTATCAGAATTCAATTCAAACTTCTCACACTCACTTACAAAGCCCTCACCCACTCCTCTCCCATTTACATCTCTGACCTTATATCCCTTTACACTCCCACTCGTCCCCTTCGCTCGGCTAACACCCGTCAGCTCTCCTGTCGACTTATTACCTTTTCCCACTCCCACCTCCAAGATTTTTCACGTGCTGCTCCCTTACTGTGGAATTCTCTACCTCCCCCCTCAGACTCTTCTATACAGAACTTCAAACAGGCTCTTAAGACCCACTTCTTCACCAAACCCAGCAAACTATCCTCCTAACCTTCTGTTCCTCAGGATGTGGTCATTTGGTCTACAGCATGATGGTTGACACTCATTAGGTCGACACCATTAAGTTGACATGGGAAAAGATCGACATGGGTCTAGGTCGACATGGTTCTAGGTTAAAAGGTCATTAGTTCGACAGGTCGTTAGTTCGACAGGTCATTAGTTCGACAATGTCTGGGTCTACAGTCAAAAGGTAGCTGTGTCCATGTTGACAGTGTTGACATTCAGGTAAAAAAAACAGTGAAAAACCCCATATCGACCTTTTGACCTATAACCATGTCAACCTTTTCCCATGTTGACCTAGACCCATGTCGACCTTTTCCCATGTCAACCTAATGGTGTCGACCTAATGACTGTCGACCATCATGCTGTACACCAAATGATCCCAACCCCTGTTCCTCGCCCTGTCTACCCCTTCAGTGTCACCCCTGTCTGCCTGCCCCTCCTCTTTAGAATGTAAGCTCTCACGAGCAGGGACCTCTTACCTGCACCAAAGCATGCTGTGGATACTTATGTTGCAGCAATCGCTGATGTTCCTATAATCATTTACCCTGTATTTGCCCGGTATTGTCTTTAACTGTAAGTTACTGTTTTTTTTGTTTTTCCTGTTTGATTATGTGTACTGCGGAACCCTTGTAGCGCCATATAAATAAAGGATAATAATAACAAAGTAGGCAAGTATGAGTAAATCGTCAATCTCAAACTAAACTTAAATTAGCAGATGATGACAATGATCCTGTTTTAGATGTTTCAATACTGCCTAGGCACAGCAGATGGCAGTCTGATGCTGTACACAAGAGGAACTGTAAAACACCAGTAAATTGAAGGTGCAGACACTGAGGGGGAACGAAAGCACAGTCTGTGAAAGATACTGAGTAAGTACAGCACATGCCCATGATAGAAATGTATGAGGACACTGTACCATACAGATAGTACTGTAAACATATGGATGGAAAGATGAAACACATACAAGGGACAACTCTCTTATGCACAAATGTCACTTTTATGTCTCAGCATAGGTTTACAGAAATTCGAGTGTGATATCGTGATTTTATCAGATGCATTTCAGGACAAGCAGTTTTGTTTACAGCAGGGTTGCCGACTTTTGTTATCTCCTCTCCGGGAGAAGCCCGGAGACAAGACTTTCAGCAAGAGTTCGGGGGACGGAGCTTGAGCGTGACATCATTAAGCCCCACCCCTATCTTGTGTGCCTATCTCTGTGGAGGGGGCAGGGCTAAATTATGCTATTGACACTTTAGCCCCGCCCCCTCCCTGAGTTTGGCAAATGAGGTTAGCTAAACTCCGCGGTCAGGGGGGGAGGAAGCCACAAACAGGGGGGGCAAGCGGGGTGCCCCACAATCCGGGAGGGTTGCCCACCTTTCCGGGGGGCCGGGAGGGGGACCTGATTTTCGGGACCCTTCCGGCCATTCCGGGAGGGTAGGCAACCCTGGTTTACAGTTACATTACAAATCACAAAATCCTGATGCCTTTTCAGAAACGAGTTAAATTAATTCAGGCTACAGTTGTATTGTCATGTTTATTCATATTTGTTGTGATTCTGAGTAGCATTTACACATAAGGACGGGTTACCCCTTTCACATTGCAGTGACCCGTTTCCCGTTCATACTATGGAGGAGGCAGCGCTTGGAGCCGCGCCAGCTCTTAGTGCTGCCTCCTCCCCCCACACCCGATGACACACCAACCATAAACCCTGCCTTCTCATGACGACAGTCAACCAGCAATACTGCCGCAGTCTGAACAGACCGCACATACAGGGTCGCACCGGGACTGTACTGTTTAAAAGTCCCATTGCAACCCTGCATTTGGGGTCTGAAAGCAGTACAAGCGGTGCCTTTGCCCAGGGTGCTGTCATTTCCCTACAGCCCCTGCATCTCACCAGCAGAATGCCTGGGATGACACAGTGACCAGTAGTACTGCTTCAGTGCTGCCCTCAGTATCTAAAGAATAGTCCAAGCAGCTACACACATTTTCCTGACAATGGCCCTCATGTGACATCCAGTTTTGGACTGGGGCATGAGGGGCCTACCAGGGGATATAGTAATAGGGGCCTATGTTTAGGGGTGTGGTCAGAGGGGTTGTGGCTGCCTACCACAGAGGCTTGAATAAACATTAGAAAGTACATGGTCTGGGATCCTTAATAAATGTATATATTAAATACTGCTAGTGCATACATGATAATATAAAATTAATAACAGCAAGGCACTGTAGATAATTCATACCTCCCAACTTCTAGAGATGGGGAAGAGGGACGCTTATGCGGCACAGCTGAATTTGGACACCAGGTTGGTGTCAAATGGGCCACAGGTGGTATTTGGGCACCAGGTCCATGTGAAAAAGAAGGCCCCAGGTGGAATTTGGGTACCAGGTTGGTGTCATAAAAGGCCCCAGGTGATATTTGGGTGCCAGGCCCTTCTCAAAAATGGCCCCAGTTGGTATTTCGGTGCCAGTTCCATGTAAAAAATCACCCCAGGTAGTATTTGGACACGGGGTTGGAGTAAAAAAAGGCCTCAGGTGGTATATGGACACTAAGGGCCTAATTCACTTCCATACAAAACAGGGCAAATTCGGCCCTGTTCCGATACTGGAAGGTCTGCGCATGTGCAGGTACATATCTGCGCATGGGCAGACCTTGGCAACGAACGGCTTTGGTGAGTTACACACTCGGGGAGGGCCAGGGGCAGGTTGGTCGGTGTTGGCACAATACCATGGGAATGCATAATGTTTTATGG
This sequence comes from Crinia signifera, assembly GCF_055691185.1. Lineage (NCBI taxonomy): Eukaryota > Metazoa > Chordata > Amphibia > Anura > Myobatrachidae > Crinia > Crinia signifera. Next base: position 264,739,788 of record NC_139217.1, on the reverse strand, counting down.
ACATACCCATGAAATCGTTGGGTGTTTCCATGGGTATGCGGGCGGACCAATGCCTCACAGGATGTCAGCCGCCCGCCCCTTCTTCATGGTAGCGCTCATAAATAAAAGTCAGTTTTCACTTACTTCTATTTGCAAAAGCAGGAGAAATCATTCGGTGACCATCAAATTATTTCTCCTGCTTGTGGAGGCATGCGAGGGGATGTGTCCTTGTACATGGTACCCAGGGGATTAGGCCAGGCGGCGTCTCAGGTGTTCGATAAGCTGCAATGTTCGCAGCTTATCAAGCTAACCTAAATCAAGGTCCAAGTCAGTGTAAAGAAAAAAGTCCCCAAGGTGGTATTGGGCACCAGGATGGTATAAAATAAGAGTCCCCAGTTGGTATTTGGGCGCCAGGTCTTTATAAAATAAAAGGACCCAGGTGGTATATGGTATGCAGGTTGGTATAGATAAACAAAGGCACCAGGTTGTATTTGGATGCCAGCTTGGTGTCAAAAATTGGCCCCATGTGGTATTTGGGGACCAGGTCAGATTTGAAAAAAGACCACACGTTGTATTTGGGTTGCAGGTTGGTGTCAAAAAAGGCCCCAGGTGGTATTCAGGCACCAGGTCCATGTGAAAAGAAGGCCCCATGGGAATTTAGGCTCCAGGTTGGTGTCAAAAGAGGCCCCAGGTGGTATTTGGGCACCAGTCCAGTGTCAAAAAGGCACCAGGTGGTATTTGGGTGCCAGGTCTGTTTCAAAAAATGGCCCCTGGTGATATTTGAGCACTGGGTTGGAGCAAAAAAAGCTCCAGTTAGTATGGGTGCACCAGATCAGAATAAAAAAAAAGAGGCCCCAGGTGGTATTTGGGCATCGGGTCTTTAGAAAATAAAAGGCCCTGGGTAGTATTTGGGATGCAATTTGGTATAAATAAAGAAAGGCCCCAGGTGGTATTCAAACGCCGGCACTGTATCCAACAAAAAGGCTCCCAGGTGGTATTTGGGAGCTAGGTCAGATAAAAAAGAGACACAAGGTGGTATTTGGGCACAAGATCAGATATAAAAGTGGAATTTGGGCACCAGGTACGTGTCAAAAAAGGCCACAGGTGGTATTCGGGAACAAGGTCCATGTGAAAAGAAGGCCCCATTTGGGCACCAGGTCAAAAAAGTGTCAAAAAAGGCACAAGGTGGTATTTGGGCACCAGGCTAGTGTAAATAAAAAGGCACCAAGTGGAATTTGGGTACCAGGTCCTAGTGGCAAAATCACCCCTGGTGGTATTTGGTCAAACTGGGTTGGAGCTTAAAAAATCTTCAGGTGGTTTTTGGGCACCAGGTTGGAGTAAAAAAAAAATGCTATGATGATCTGTCAGATCTATCTGGTGGGAACAAAAACCTGGAAATGTATGGGAGCATATCACAATCAAAAATTTCCACCCAAATGCAGGAAAACAAAAAAATATATATGCTTTGATAAATTTGTTGTATCAGAATGATTAAAACAATTTGTCTGACTGATCACTGTCTGTTTTCAAGTGTTTGGGAACAAGTTTTTGATTGTCATTTGCTCCCATACATTTCCAGTTTTTTGTTCCCACCAGATAGATCAGACAGACAATCTGTACGTGTGTACGCACCTTTACAGAAGGGACAGAACTTCTCACATTTGCACAGACTGGGAAAATCATTCCATGGTGAATAAATTGCGTATGGATTTGCAGTGAATAGCGAACAGCGTTCCATTCACAATTCTCTCAGACAGGATTTCACTGTTTGGGTGGTGGCTATCTACTCAAAGTCATCTGAAAATTTGCAGATGAGCCATCGGGTCTGAATTAGGCCCTCCAGTAAATCTAGACCACAGGGTGGAATTCCAGTCTGGATGAAGGGTGCAAATTGCTGTTGCCATAAATTTTATGTAAGGAATGGGGACCCAATGACATCACTGAATGATTTTACTAACAATATCGTTCAGTGTGTAGATAAAAGGGCAGGGCTGACAGATTTTTCTCCCATATGTTAAGACTCTCTCCTCTCAGACCACCTGATTTATTTTATAATGTGTCAGTACTGACCAGTGACGTAACTACCTTAGGAGCAGGCAATGCGGCTGCTATAGGGCTTGGGATGCCTTCAGGGCTGCAGCTGCCCTGCATACATACACTCACAAATCTATACTATGCCCTCATATAACACTCAATGTGTGTGCACAGGCACCATTGCACACATATGTGTGAGTGTGTGTGGGTGTTTAGAAATGTACCAGTGACGTGCGGTGAGGTTAGTGTCAGGTGAGGTGCGGTGAGGTTAGTGTCAGGTGAGGCAGGTGCTTTTGTGAAATGGGAACGAGTCCTATAAAGTAAATAAACATAATTACAGCACCTTCTGGCCAGAGTTGCATAGATGCTGAAATTTGTAATCCCTCCTGCCAAGATTCCTCCTCCCTGCAACTACCCGTATATCTGAGGAGATGGCTGAGTGGAAGAGGAGGGAAATGATCCACGCTCCTGTACAGTGGGTTCAGGGCCACTGACAGGGGGGTGCTATGGGGACAACTGTCCCGGGACCTGCCGCTCTGCCAGAGGGGTAGGGCCGGGCCCAGGCTACTCTATCCCCACAGCACCCCCGTGCCTCTTCAGGACATAGCCGCCGGCCACTGCCAGGCCCTAACCCCTAATCGGTGGCCACCATCCTTCCTGACAGCGGAGGGCTACCCTTCGTCTGCAGCCCGTCGCACAGCCTCAGAGTGGCCAGAGTGCGCCTACTGCCCGCTGCCTGCCTGGAACCGTAAAACAGGGAGGACGGCAGCTCCGGCACCTGGTAACGAGTGCTTGTACATTGTGCATGTTCCTTCCTTCCGGCCAGGGCTTTCTGTGTCATGCTGCATCTCCTCACACCGTTCAGGCAACACCATGTTGGGAGCCACTACATGGCGCTGTGTGTCCTCTGGCCTCCGGAGCCTGCCCGCTGTCGCCCACATCAAAAATAATTGATGCTGCTTTGCGTGCTTGCAGAAGGTTAAATGACTATGCCAGTAGCGTCCATATTTTGAAAGCAGTAAAGAACAAAGCTGGACCTTATAAGGAAATCTATCCCTATGTCATTCAGGAGCTGAGACCGACTTTAGATGAGCTGGGTATCTCCACCCCAGAAGAACTGGGCTTGGATAAAGCATGAGCATTACAGGTTATCCATCCAAATGATCCAAATGTTTTATCAACAATACTACTGATACACAGCCATCTATTAATACAAAGTTCTTAACCTATTTGAAAAACAATGCAAAAACCTTTTATTTTATTAAGTATGTGTGTACCTAATTAAGGGATATTGTTTACTCTGAAAAACAAAAAAACAACAAAAATAAAAAACAGGCAGGACCCCACAGGAAGCCCCACAAGTGTGACGTGACGACGTCACGCCGCACACCAGCTGTAGCCCGGAGGACGAGGAGCCAGCGCCGCTGGTGGAACAAGGTAGGGAGTAAGAAGCAACCTGCCAGTGCCTGGAATAGATCCATCATCCGGATCAGCATTTTGCAACCCCAGCCAGCCTGCCCGTGGAATAGGTAATTCAGATAAATATATTGTAAACACCAGGGAGGGGGGGCTGAGAGAGAGAGAGAGAGAGGGCCCTGCCGATATTGTCAGTCCCGGGCCCCGAAATTTGAGTGGGATAACAGCACAACATAAATGATTCTTTATCTTTCCCGCTCGGACCTGCACTGCAACACAGCAGAATGTGCCCGTATTTCATCACTGTCCCTCCGGGTCATCCGGCAGCGGGGTAGGAGGTGCCAAACCAGAGAGTGGTGAACCTATTCTAGACCAGTGGCATAACTATAAATTGGGTGCCCCCCCTAAAATAAAGCCCCCCCACCCCCCTAAAATAAAGCCCATCGCCTGCCTCCAACCCCCAACCCTGCCTTACCCCGCTGCTCACCGCAACCAACGGGACCCACAAATCTACTTGATGCGGTACCGGCTCTCCTCCTGGCTGGTTCCTGCTAATGAAAATGACCCTCACAAAAATCCTCAAAAAGTGTCTGCTGTAAGGGGGCAGACATTTTGTGTGCACTATTTTTCATTAACTGGAGCCTGCCTGGAGGAGAGCCAGGACTGCAGTAAAATGGATCTGCGGTCCTGGCAGCGGCGAGCAGAGGGGTAAGGTATGGACCCCAGGCCCCGTCAGCAATGCAGTGAAGCAATAGTATAGCATAGTGACTCCCTTGCTATACTTTGGATTACAACTACAGGTTTACCACTTGGACCAACTCTTCTAGCTCCCAACTTTTCCAACTATTGGACATTTACTAACTGGACATCAGAAGGGACACCACCACCTGTCAATCACTGGAGTCTTTCCATTTACCAAGGACTTCACCATCATATCCTTGATAACAGGATCAGGTTTTCAAGCCTCAAGTCAGGTCTTTCAAACTACCCAAATGACCCTGAGTAAAAGTTTATAACCGTGTATTGCCCCCTTTAACATCAATGACAGCTTGAAGTCTTTTGTAGTAGTTGTGGATGAGGCTCTTTGTGTTCTCAGATGGTAAAGCTGCCCATTCTTCTTGTCAAAAATCCTCCAGTTCCTGTAAATTCTTGAGTTGTCTTGCATGAACTGTAAGTTTGAGATTTCCCCAGAGTGGCTTAATGATATTGAGGTCCGGAGGCTGAGATAGCCACTCCAGAACCTTCACTTTATTCTGCTGTAGCCAATGACAGGTCGATTTGGCCTTGTGTTTTGGATCATTGTCATGTTGGAATGTCCAAGTAGGTCCCATGCGCATCTTCCGGGCTGATGAGTGCACATTTTCCTCCAGTATTTTCTGATAACATGCTGCATTCATTTTGCGATCAATTTTGACCAAGTTTCCAGTGCCTTTGTAGCTCACACATCCCCAAAAACATTAGCAATCCACCTCTATGTTTCACAGTAGGAATGGTGTACCTTTCATCATAGGCCTTGTTGACTCCTCTCCAAATGTAACGTTTATGGTTGTATTAAGTATTCGTATTAAGTTCAATTTTGGTCTCATGACTCCACATTACTTTGTTCCAGAAGTTTTGAGGCTTGTCTCTGTGCTGTTTGGAGTATTGTAAGCGGGATGCTTTGTGGCATTTTCATAGTAATGGATTTCTTCTGGCGACTCGACCATGCATTTTTCTTCAAATGCCTCCTTATTGTGCATCTTGAATCAACCAAACCACTTATTTCAGTGAGTCCTGTATTTCAGCTGAAGTTTTAGTGGAATTTTCTTTCCATCCCGAACAAATTTTCTGGCAGTTGTGGCTGAAATTTTTGTTGGTCTACCTGACCGTGATTTGGTTTCCACAGAATCCCTCATTTTCCACTTCTTAAGGCCACCATACACTACACCTGGGGTAGCCAACCCTAGTCCTCAAGAGCTACCAACAGTGCATGTTTTGCAGGTCTCCTCACAGAATCACAAGTGAGCTAATTAGCTCCATCTGTGTATCTTTTAAAATGTCAGTGATTAATGAGTGCAGCTGCTAGGTTGTCTGGAAAATGTGAACTGTTGGTAGCTCTCGAGGGCTAGGGTTGGCTACCACTGCACTACGCGATTTGGGCCCGATTTCACCCGATTCTGGAGGATCGGGCCAAGAAATCAGGTGAAATTGCTCAAATAGCGTAGGGTATGACATCCGATCTGATCCGATGCGCGGTCCCGTGATCATCAGATCAGATCTGGATGTCGGACGGTCTACACATAAGATTATGTGCAGCCAGCAGGGAGCAGGTCCGGGGTAGCGGGGACCAGAGACCGGAGAGCAGGGTCCAGTTCAGTCCGTGGGAGCTGCAGAAGGGGTAGTGAGCTAGCGGCAGGAGAGGAGGCGGGGAGCGGGGTCCGGTCCAGCTGCAGGAGGGATAGTGGGCTAGCGGCAGGACTGGAGAGGTAGTGGCAGGCGGTGAGCGGGGACCGCATAACATATTCCGGGTAGCGGCGAGAGGGAGAATAGGAAACATCCTATTCAAAAGACTAGGTGGGCAGGGCGGCCGCTGACTGGCTGAGCTCTCTTTGAATAAGATGTTTCCTATTCTCCCGCTCGCCGCTACCCGGACTCTGTTCTGCTGTCCCCACTCCCCGCCTGCCGCTACATCTCCAGTCCTGCGGCTAGTCCACTACCCCTCCTGCAGCTGGACCAGACCCCGCTCCCCGCCACCTCTCCTGCCGCTAGCTCACTACCCCTTCTGCAGCTCCCACGGACCGGACCCTGCTTTCTGGTCTCGGGTCCCCGCTCCCCTCGACCTGCTCCCAAGGACCAGGACCCTGCCCCCGCCATGGACCCTGACACCACCCCGTCTGCAAGCTCCCCCCAGACCCTGCTCTCCTGCAGCTCCCCTGGATTTACATGTGATAAATCGATCCGATTTATCACATGTAAAAAATGGCACATGAAGTGCCAAATCATTTCAGGAGCTGCCGGGGGAGCTCAGTGTAAGTGGGGGCCGACATTAGGCTGACTTGTCTTTGGTTAGAGCTTGAACACTGCTGATTGGCATTCTCAATTGCTTGGATATCTTTTTATATCCCTTTCCTGTTTTATACAGTTCAATTACCTTTTCCTGCAGATCCTTTGACAATTCTTTTGCTTTCCACATGACTGAGAATCTAGACATGTCAGTGCAGTACTGGATGAAAGATGCAAGGGTCTTTCAGGAGACCAGAAACTCACTGACCTTTTATACACACACTGATTACAAGCAAACAGATCACAGGTGAGGATGGTTACCTTTAGTAGCCATTCAAACCCATTTGTGTCAACTTGTGTGCATGTTATGAGGCCAAAATCTACAGGATATGTAAACTTTTAATCAGGGTCATTTGGGTAGTTTCTGTTGTCATTATGATTTAAAAAGAGTAAACACAGTTGTTTGACAAATGGCTTCACCCGACCACTAACCATGAGTGAAAGAAAAGTTTGTGAGTTATCATTAATATTCTCTGACAAATGGCCAGAAAATCAATTTTGCTAGGGTATGTAAACTTATGAGCACAACTGTACATGTAAGTTCAATGCCAAGTGTTGTGTGGAGTAATGAATCGCGCTTCTCTGTTTGGTAGTCAGATGGGTGTCTTAGTTTGGTGGATGCTGGGAGAACGTTACCTGTCTGACTGCATTATGCCAACTGTGCAGTTTTGTGGAGGAGGGATAAAGATATGGGGCTGTTTTTCAGGGTTAGGTTTAGGCCTCTTATCTCCAGTGAAGGCAATATTAATGATTCAGTAACCCAAGACATTTTGACCAATGCCATCAATCCACCTTTGTAGAAACAGTTTGGGAACGACCCTTTCTATTCGAACATGACTATGCCACAGTGCACAAAACAAGGACTATAAAGACATACTGTAGTTTAATGAGATCAATGTGGAAGAACTTGACTAGCCTGCACAGAGCCCTGACCTCAACCCCATCATTGGATGAACTGGAACAGAGATTGCGAGCCAGTCCTTGTCCAACATCAGTGTCTGACCTCATTAATGCTCTGCAGAATGAATGGGAAAAAATTCCCACAGAAACACTCCAAAATCTTGTGGAAAGCCTTCCAAGAAGCTGTTATAGCTGCAAGGATAGGGTTCATGGGGTCGACAGCGTCTAGGAGGACAGTCAATGGGTCATCACCAAAAGGTCAACATTGACAAAAAGTCAACATGCACAAGGTCGACACATGCAAAAGGTTGGCACAGGCAAAATGTCGACGTGGACATGTCAACACCAATTACAATTAGTGTAGCACGTATGCCAAACTTCCAGACACTTTACCGCTCCCAAATTAGAGACTACATGTAGATTAAAGTATGAAAAAGTCCAAAACATGGGGACAAAATCATGAAAAACTCATGTTGACCATTTCATGTGATGACCATTGCCATGTTGGCTCTTTGCTTGTGTCAAACTTTTGTTAATGTCAGCCTTGTGCATGTCAACCTTTTGGTGTCGACCTACTGACTGTCAACCTTTACATTGCCAACCTATCATTTGGATCCTTAGCTGCAAAAGGGGGACCATCTCCATATTATAGTATATGTATTTTAATACGTTATTACAGTTCCTGTTGGAGCAATGGTTAGGTGTCTGGATACTTTTTTCCATATAGTGGGGGATGCAATGCTACCCAATTTACCAATATCCGGAATGTGAAGCATCCGAGATATTGGCCCCTGCAGCCTATGGGCTAGATTGCATTGTGGTCATGAAGAAGGTTCCCACAGAAATGGTCACTGTGCCGCTTCCCCCGGCAGCCGGCAGAGCACATTGCAGGGACATGCTCCTTTCGGAAGCCCATGTCCCTGCAGGTGCAGATTCATACATTCCGTTGATAGGATTGCATATTGCAATGTGATCCTGGGTTATTAAGATCCCACCCAAATCGCATTAAATGTGCCCCTTAATTCATATGTCCTGTAGTTCAAGGGAAACCGAGAACAACATCATATCACTTGAATGTCGTCTATTGTGTACCACACATTATGCGTATGCAACATTCCCTCTTTTCTTCAGAGGAAAGATAGGGGGTATGCAGGGGTGGATCCAGGAAAAAATTACAATGGGGCACCATGATAGGAGTGAGTTTGGGAGGGGGAGGGAGGGTGTTAGTGGTGCCAGTGTACATGCTAAGAGAGTTGCAAGAGATAGGAGAGCAGAGAGAGGGCAGGAATGGGATTAAAAATAGGCCCTGGCATTTGAAGTACACAGGACCACCTTGGCGACAAAAGTGAAGGATGTAGTTGTGCGCGCGCCGAAGGTGCACTCCGGAAAAGGGGGTTTGGCTACTCAAAAGGGGGCGTGTCCTTCAGTGTAGTGTACCACACCATATACAACTTCTACATATTATGCAACAAAATACTAGACATTATACTTGCCCCTTACACATGATGCCAAATGGAATGAGCCAAAATTCACATAATGTCACGTGGATTGTGCCAAAATTCACATAATGCCATACGGATTGAGCCAAAAATAACATAATGCCGCACGGATAGTGCAAAAAATCACATAATGCCAAAAAGATTAAGCCAAAATTCACAATATGCTTCATAAACAGGGACATTGCGTGCCAAATGCGCACATTAAAAATTTACACCATAATGCCCATTATATGTTAAGCCACACATCATAATGTCCATTATGTATTATGCCAAACACCATAATGCAGGCATGTCCAAAGTCCGGCCCGCGGGCCAATTGTGGCCCGTGATGTCACTTTAAGTGGACCACAGCCTCCAGCTGGAAGCAGGCGCGGCATTAGATGTGGGACACACAGCATGGGACTGTAGAGGTGGGGCCTCCGGCAAGTGTGCATTACCTTGTGTGTGTGCAGCAGTGAGCGGGTGTTGGCAGCCACAGTTTGGTGTCTTCTTGTAAGTATGTGTCCAACCCCCACCCGGGCTCCACGCCATCATTGGTCGCAATCTCTTTCCCTGCTACGATCACACTGACAGCAGTATGCTGGGAGGGAGGGGGGGGGGGGGGTTACGGTGGCAACAGCATGTAGAGCAGACTCAGCAGTGATGGAGGGCATGGGAAAATATACTGAATGGGGGCAGAGTGAGGAACATACAGAGAAGGGGGGAGCAGGCAGGGGACTATACACTGAATGGGGGCAGAGTAAGGGACATACAGAGAAGGAGGGAGCAAGCAAGCAGGGGAATATACACTGAATGGGGGCAGAGTGGGGGACATGCAGAGAAGGGGGGCAGGCTGTGGAATATACACTGGCTGGGTGAAATAGATTGCATGGGGGCAGAGTGAGGTATGTGATTCATGGTTCAGGCTAAATGGTCGGCCCACACACATTTTCACCTCACCAAATTGGCCCTCTTTGCAAAAAGTTTGGACACCCCTGCCATAATGCCTATTAAAAATGATGCTACCTAAGTGCTGCTTACTTACATTCTCATTGCCAAGGGTTCCATGCTCATTGCCAGGGGTTCCATGCTCATTGCCATGCGGTATTACATGCTCATTGCCATGAGGGAATACATGCTCGTGGTAACAGCCATTGACAGCCGGACAGAGAGCGGGAGGCTGCCCGGCTGTATTCAGAGCACTGCAGGTCCAGGCTATTTGAAATAACACCCCTTTCACACCAGAAAATGAAGGGACTTACCCAGGAATATGGTCTTAGGATCATGCAGGGATTGGCTCCTTTTACACCAGCCAAGTCGCTGCATTTTCTGGTGTGAGGAGGAGAGAAAACCCGCCCACCCCCCCTTTAACCGGCTATCTTGTTTAACCGGCTATATCCAGAGCCGGATTAAGCCTTCGGGGGGCCCGGAGCACTTTAGAAAGGGGGGCCCCTCCTACTTGTCATTACTGGCTGCAAACTGCACGGGAGAATATTACACTGTCAAAGTATGTATATATATATATATTTATATTACCACATGAAAAGCCTTTGTTTGTTCCTCTGTACCTTACTCTGTAGGAGCCCTGACAGGCTCGGCGCTGACTGATTAAAAACCCTCCCATGACGAGGCTGCTGCTGCTATCCTTCATGGGCCTGAGAAGCATATGATGAGCTCCAACAAGCCTCGCAACCTCTTGTGCAAAGTCTTATGGGAGTCTTGGAACCCGATGCTCAGCACCATTAATCATTGTCACATTGGCAGATAGGTGAAGATGCAGCACTACCCCACTCCCATGCACAAAACCCCCTGTGCCCCCATTATAATCCGGCCCTGGCTAAATCTTCAGAGCCAACTGGCCCATTTACAGTACATGACACCAGTAACATATTAAAGAAGTTTTGAGTGGGCTTTGAATGATTTTGGCCCCGTGAAACTGGGCAATTCGGTTCCATAGTAATCTGCCCTCAAAGAACATGAACAGCCATTAAATTACATTTTAGAAATAAAAACAACGGTTTACTCGCAATATCTTCGGAACCAATTTTTGGTTCGAATGAGATCAACCACGAGCTTCTGTGATGCCGGGGTGGGGGCTGGGGGGACTGGCAGTCATCGGTACTGGGTGGGGGTCGGAATTAGCGGGTCCTATGTTATTTTATGGGGAAGATGTTCCAGCTTCGTCACATGATATCTCCAGATCCTGGTTGGCTAGCGTGGCGGGGCTGGTCCTCAGCTATGTCTAAAATGACAGGGGGGCCACATGCCCAGGTGTCCCCCTCCCCCCCCCCCCCGACTCCACCAATGGAGGTATGTATATAATCTTCTGGGGCTGTCTCTGCAAAGCCATATGGGCCTGGAAATATTCAAGGGCATACAATGAAAAGGAGAGCAGCTCTGTCAGAGGGGGGTAGGGGGCAGCATGCATGACCCACCAAATATTTCAGAGGTGCCAGTCAAAATACTGGATTGAAAGATGCAGTGTGGCTGCCATCTACAGTTAATACTGGCAATGTCAGTAGGTAGATAATACCCTTTCTGGGCTGCTTCACCTCCTTCCTCCCCACAGCCCTGCTCCGCCTGCTACCAGGGCCAACCACTCCCTGCACCGAGCTTCAGGTCCCTACAGTGTGGGGCTAATTACTGTGGGCTAGCCCCTTCTTTGGTATCAGCCCTGCTCCATTCCACCTTTGTTCTATGACATCCTTCCCTCACGGCACATTCTGATCTCCCCATTTCCAACATGGTTCAGTTGATTCCTTGGTTGTGCATGCTCCCATGAGCAGGGAGCACATGGGCGCAGCTAGTTGCAGTTGTGGTGCGGCCACACATTTGACCCATTTTCAGGTAAGCTGGCGATAGATAGATAGATAGATAGATAGATAGATAGATAGATAGAGAGATGCCTCTGTCATTAAGAAGTCCAGATGCCCCTAAGGTGGCGACATTCAGCAATTTAGGGGCACCATAATGAAATGATATCATGCCCCCCAACCAAAATAGTTGTGGTGCCTCTGGCTGTATCAGTGGTTCCAGAGCTACATGGGTATGTACACCCCCCCCCCCCACACACACACACACACACACACACATACTTATACACACACATATACATACACTATCATGCCCAAATATCTTCTTAAATACATACAAATAGAAAAATTGCATACTTCTGTGAGAGAATTAGAAAAACTATTTTAATATTTTTTAATGATTTATGGCAGACTGTGTGGCCATGTAGGCAGCTCGCTATCATCATGCTGCCATGGTGTTTGGCCTGCTGGATCACCGTAGCACATGATTCATAAACTAGGTGCTGTGGGATGCCGCAAGGCTCTTGCAGCTTTGTTTCGGGTTGGTGGTGCAGGACCAAATTATTATTTGTGGTCAGAGTGATAGGCATAACCAGTACTATAGGCAGACAATAATAAAATATGTGGACAATCAGAAGCACAACTGTACACCACCACATACCTGACTCTGGTTGGCAGGTAGGCACAATTTAATTCATTTTATATTTTTTCCAAATTTTTAAAGAAAAACTTTCATCCCAGAGGTGCCATAAAAACAATAGTGATAGTCTAGAGCAGTGGTAGCCAACTTCAGTCCTCGAGAGCTACCAACAGTTCACATTTTCCAGACAACCTAGCTGCAGCAAAGGTTCACTCATTACTCACTGACACATTTAAAAAGATCCACAGGTGGCGCTAATTACTTTACTTGTGATTCTGTGAGGAGACATGGAAAACATTAACTGTTGGTAGCTCTTGAGGGCTGTAGTTGGATACCCCAGGTCTAGAGTACCCGTGAGTCAAGACAGTTTGGAATCCAATGATGCAGGCATTTAGGGACTCTTTCTCTATCACCATCTTTCCTCAGGGAATTGCCCACTGTCCCCACTGCCTGCAGCAGTTCACCTTCTGGGCCTAATTAAGACTTGCTTTCTCTGCTGCGAATTTGCAGCACAAGCAATTATTGGATGACCGTGCATGCACACAGTACGCTATGCACATGCGTGAGCCATCGGTATGAAGACAGACAGTGAAGGCTAGCCCTCACTGGCTGCTCGCAGTGTGATTGACACCCTGCGGCCTTTTGAGGGCGTTAACCCCTGCATTTCCCGAGCCGTTGGGAGGGAGTTCCCGAGCCGTTGGGAGGGAGGGTTGCTGACATTAACAGCAGCCTCCTTCTCCCCATGGCCATCGCAGCACCGAGTAAGTCTAGGGATATATTAGATGGTGCGTAGTTCCGAATAGATTTCCCCCTGTGTGCGCGGCTGTTGGTGTTGATATATAAAAAAATATCAGGCAGGAACTGATTGGTTGGTTGTTTATCACTCTCCATTTTATCAACTATTCTGGCCCATAGACTCCACCCAGAGGTGGATTTTCCACAAGGCAACCTAAGTGCCAGTCTAGGGCCCAGCAAGCTCCACAGGGACCCATAAAGATTTTCTGGCTGTCCAAAATATTTCCCCCCCAAAAAATGTTTTGACACACAAAATGGTTTTATCCACTGTATGTGTGTGGGCAGCCGGTTTACTTTAAATGTGCCCAGGGCTGGCACTAGTGATCTTAGGGCCCGGGACTGACCTCCAGTCCACCCCCCCCCCGGAACTAATCTTCAGTCCGGGCACCCCCTGCGCACCCACACCACCACCCTCTATATCCTAGGCTCGACGCTCTGCAGGCTGCACTGTGTATTGTGCCTGCCTCTCTGGCTGGCCGCCGGGTGGGGGAGGCGGTGTGTGGTCGCGGGGTGGGGTGTGGTACCGTGCCACTGTCACACTGGGCAGCTGCCCGGGCCCCCCAGAGGCCAGGGCCTGGGACAGCTGTACCCACAGCACCCCCCTGTTGGCGGCCCTGAATGTGCCACAGATCTTAAAACTAAAACTACTTTCAAGAGACCTAGAGCCTGATTCACACAAGGTGCTCTATGGATGCCACCTGCAGTCAGCAGCAAAAATAGAGTGCTTTGGATAGTTTGAGGGAGGAGACCCCAAACCATTATCTTGCATAGGGCCCCATGATGTCTAAATATGCCTCAGACTCCACCCCTTTTTCAAGGCAGTATATGTCTCTGCTCCCTCAGCTGCAGCTCACGCCAGTCCCGCCCCCTGTTTAATCATGCCCTGAAGTCAACTGAAGAATGTAGTTTTATTTGCAGGGACACGGCTCCGGGACATCACTGGCACAAACAGAGAGAAATATCTCACAACTGCGAGATACAGTATGACACACCTAAAACCAACCCATTTACTAAAGTCACACCAAGTAAGGCTTGAAACTAGAAGAATAAACACCCATGTGCGCACGGGCGTGCACACACACACACACACACACACACACACACACACACACACACACACATCTGTTAGTTGCTTTGTGTTATTTTCTACAAATGTGTTCTTCTTATGGGTGAATAACTGAATGTGTCTTTAAGTTCCTACTAGTGGTGTGCATGTAACTCAGTTGAACGCATTTCTAAAGGGAAATTGTGGTTATGACTAACCCAGTTTAAATGATATTACAGCGTTGCATGACCTCACATCACCTTATCTGTCTGTATTTCATTTATGTAAAACTGTATGATGTGAAATTTCTAGCAATTTCTCTTTTGTTTTGCAATATGAAATAAACCAGTATGACATACACCATTTAGAAAGAAAACACCAATACATGCACACAATGGGGCAGATGTGTTAAGCCTTAAGAGACTATCGCGAGGGGAATAAAGAGTGATAAACCATCAGCTCCTAACTGCCGTGTTAAAGGCTGTGTTTGAAAAATAACTGCTAGGAGCTGACTGGATGGTCATTTATCACTCTTTATCACCCTTGTGTTTATATATCTTGTTAAGGCTTGATACATCTGCTCCAATATGGACAACACATGACTCTTTCTCCATTTGGACTCTGTTGTCAAGATCCTACCAGTAATAGCCTAATATATTATGTAAAAAATAGGGTGGGGGACGACTGTTTAGTCCTGAACCCCTTGGTTGGTGTTTATTTGTCCCCGAAAATCTGGCTCGGCAACGCTAACTTAAACTCCATACACAGTAACTGATAAGCTCCATTAATAATATCATTAGAGCTCCCAGCAAACGATATAGCGCATACACACTGAAAATATATATATATTTTTTTTTAATTCGATGATTTTTATTACATATTTGCAATAATTTAGCTACAGAATAAAAGCTACAGACTAAGATTGACATACTGGACAGAGATGATATGCATCAATTCAAAATGTTAAAATATTACAAACAGGCAAGAGACATATAGGGGGAAATTTACTAAAGGAAATTTGTAAAAAATAGGTGTATTTGTATCCAGAAATACACTTATTTTTGACATGTGCTATCAATACGACTACGAATTGCCGTATTTTCGGGATAGTAAATGTCAAAAATATGTGTATTTCTGGATACAAATACACCTATTTTGTTTACAAATTTCCCCCATAATATACTCAGGATTTACGAATCCCCCCTATAACAGGGAGATAGCCTAAATACCCAAAGGCACAATTCGGGTATGTTTAGTCATGGATAAGCAGTGGTGCATAATAAGAGAGCAGTTGTGTATCACATTATACAAAAACAGCCTTATCAAATGGAAATACAGGTTGAGTATCCCGTATCCAAAATGCTCGGGACCAGGAGAATTTTGGATAACGGATTATTCCGTATTTCGGAATATTTTAATATTTCAATTATGTATTTTGAAGTATCTTGCATGTATGCTGTATAAACACATAAAATACACACAGATATATTTTATTACCACATGAAATGCACACAAATATATTTTATTTGTTCAAAAACAAGGTTTCAAAACATGAAACAAAATTTGTGTACTATCTCAGATATTGAATTTGAATGCCAAGCAATCATTTTCTTGCACATATATAGTGCCAGTTACATATCATGTCCCAAGTAGTGCTGTTACAAATGTCCTCAGTGAGTTTTTAGCAAAAAAAATATTTTTTTTTCACTTTCTGGAATGTGTGGTTTTCGGAATAATTTGGATAACGGATACTCGGATACGGGATACTCAACCTGTAGAATAGCAGCATATCAAAATCAGAATCCAATAATATATTGAAGTAGCAAGGTCTATCTATCAAAACTAGGGATGTGCACCGGCCACTTTTCACGTTTTGGGTTCTGATTACCATCAGGTTTTGGGTTCTAATAGGTTTTGCCAAAACACCCCCTTAAGGTTTTGGGTTCTGATTTTTTTTTAAAAAGCATAAAAAAATGCTAAAATCCAATAATTTGTGTTTTTTTTTTTTGCTCCTACGCTATTATTAACCTCAATAACATTCATTTCCACTCATTTCCAGTCTATTCTGAATACCTCACACCTCACAATATTTGGTACTTGTGTATTATCACGGCGCCTGATTTAATGTAAATCACATACGATATCGCATACGATTTAGCGGCGGCCAAAAGTTTGCATCAAGGTAGCTGGATGACTATGATAAGTGACCCAAGTGGGCGGCACAAACACTGGACTGATATGGCACACTTAATAGCACCCCTGGACTGATACTGAACACTTAGGATCACCCCTGGACTGATACGCAACACTTAGCATCACCCCTGGACTAATACAGCACACTTGGCAGCACCCCATAAATTATACGGCAGACTTGGCTCTCCCCTGGAATTATACGGCACACATGCGGGCATAGGCGCCGAAACCGAGCACCCACGGAAATTGTGGAGCACCCATGGCACAGGCCACGGCAGCGGGGTCCCAGTAGCGGATATGCTGTCATCAGTGGGGGTCCCTGTGTCGGATGGGAACTAGTAGCGGTATTAATACCACTGCTAGTTCCCAACTTCTGCATGGACCCTGCTGCTGACGGCATATCCGCTGCTGGGACCCCGCTGGATCCAGGATCCCCGACGGTGAGCGGCGGCTGCGGGTGTGTCCCGGGGGTGGGGTGGGAGTGTGGGGGTGTAGTCTGTGGGGGCGGGAGCACCCACCGGAAAAAATATAAATCGCCGTCCCTGCATGCGGGCATCTTTGGACTGATACGGGACATGTGGAATAAAATAGCGGCACCCCTGGACTGATACGGCACACATGGCGGCATACATTGAATTATACAGCAGACATGGCAACATTCCTGCAGTAAAAAAAAAAAGAAAAACTTGTATTCTTTTAATTAAAAAAAAAGAGAGCAGCACACCTGGAATTATATGGCAGACTTAGCAACACCCCTTGAATTATACGGCACTCTTGGCTCATCCCTTAACTGATACAGCACATTTAACAGCCCTCGCAGTAAAAATACAAAAAAAAAACACCTTTTCTTTCTTTTCATTAAAAACAGGGCAGCTCCCCTGGTCTGATACAGGACACATGGGGGCACCCCTGGACTGATACGGGACACATGGGGGCACCCATATAATTATATGGCACACATGGGGGCACCCCTGGACTGATACGGGACACATGCGGGCACCCCTGGACTGATATGGGACACATGTGGGCACCCCTGGAATTATACGGCATACATGGGGGCACCCATGGAATTATACAGCACACTTGCGGGCACCCCTGGTCTGATACAGGACACATGCAGGCACCCCTGGACTGATATGGGACACATGGGGGAGCCATGGAATTATATGGCACATATGCGGGCACCCCTGGACTGATACGGGACACTGGGCAGCACAGCTGGACTGATATGGCACACTTAACACCCCTTGCAGGTTAAAAAAAAAAAAAAAAAACTTTTTTTAATTTCAATAAAAAAATGGGGGCAGCTCCCCTGGACTGATATGGGACACTGGGCACCCCTGGAATTATATGGCACACATGCGGGCACCCCTGGACTGATATGGGACATTGGGCAGGACAGCTGGACTGATATAGCACAGATATGGGACACTGGGCACCCCTGGAATTATATGGCACACATGCGGGAACCCCTGGACTGATATGGGACACTGGGCAGCACAGCTGGACTGATATAGCACACTTAACCCCTTACCGACGCAGCATGTTTTTGCCTTCCTGACAGAGCCCTTTTTTTCAAATCTGACATGTATCACTTAAGTGGGGATAACTTTTTTTTGCTTTTACTTATCCCAGTGATTTTGAGATTATTTTCTCGTGTCACATTGTACTTTAAATTAGTGGTAAATTTTGGTCGATACAGTTTTTTTTTTTTGTGAAAAATACCAAAATGTCGTAAAAAAATTGAACATTTTGCTATTTGCAAAATGTAAAATTTTCTGCTTGTGAGACAAATAATCATACCACTCAAAATAGTTAATAACTAATATAGACCATATCTAAACTTTATTATTACATCATTATTTCAACTTTCTTTTATTTTTTTTGGACGCTAGGGGGCAGCAGAGTCTAAATTTTACACATCACACAGTAAACGCTGCTTTTGGCTGTTCACGTTTGAACAGCCAATCGCAGCGATCGCCCATGGCGGGGGGCATCGCTGCACCCCCTGGGCAATGAGGGAAGATGTCTGCTGTCAGGGACAGCAGACATCGTCCCTCTGTCACCTCGTCTCTAGACGCGGTGACAGTTACAAGTCATGACGTACATTTATGCCATGTGTCGGGAAGTACATCCCGACCATGACGTAAATGTACGTCAAATGTGGGGAAGGGGTTAATACCCCTTGCAGGTTAAAAAATAAATAAATAAATGTATTTCAATAAAACAAATGGACTGATACGGGACACCGGGCAGCACAGCTGGACTAATTCGGGGCAGCCCTACCCTACCACCCAGCAGCCCCCATTAATTGATGCAGCCTCTATTTGTTCCCCCATTAATTGATGCAGCCTCTATTTGTTCCCCCATTAGTTTGCCCCCCCTCCCTTAGTTTGTCCCCCCACAGTGTTATTTTGTTCACCATAGCTTTTTCCTTTCTGCAAACAGCACGGACACATCCATACTGTCCCAGCGGGCCCATTAATGCCCCGCATGCTGGGACTTGTGGTTCTCCAAGTCCCAGGCTGCGGGGGAGGTCTGCTGGCACTTGCAGTTCTCCTGTATTAAGCAATGTTAGGAATGAGAATTTAACCCTATCAGGCCAGCGTCCAATGGCCAGGGACGCCGGTGACAGCCCCGGGCTTCAGCCCTGGATGGGTGAAGCCTGGGGGGGGGGGGACCCCTTTATTGGGGGGGTCCCCACTCCTCCAGGTACCTCGTCCAAGGCTGACCAGCCACGGTGCTCATGGTGCGGCCGGGGGACCTTGTGTAAAAAGTGTCCCCCGGCTGTGGCATGACACTGCGGGCTGTTGGAGACCGGTGCTGGTTTCAAAATACGGGGGACCCCCAGATTTTTTGTCCCCCGTATTTTTGGAACCAGGACCGGTCTAAGAGTCCGGGGCTGGTTTCAGAAATACGGGGGACCCCTACGCTTTTTGTCCCCCGTATTTTTGGAACCAGGTCCGGCTCAATGAGCCCGGGGCTGGTTATATACAGGAGGTGGGACCTCACGCCAATTTTTTTTTTTTACTTTTACACATTTTAACAAAGAACCATACACAGATCACAATGATCTGTGCATGGTTCTGACCAAACCGCCAGTCAGGATCAGGTCTATTTTTTTTTGGAACTTTAGACCATTTTTTTTGGCGATTTCCAAATTCGCATCTCATTAAAAATGCGAATTGTATCTTTTTCAATGGGGAAAACATCTGGATGCGAATTCCGGAGTTAAAAAAAAAATCGCACTTTTAGAAAGTGCGATTTCGCGGTAAAAAGTGCGATTTATGCCGCAAATCGCCACCGATTAAAAAATCGATTTGGGAAAAAAATGAAAAAACAGCCGTTTTTGCGATAAAAATCGCCAAAAACCCACCATCGATCTCTAATAAATGTCACCCATGGTCTTCATTTAACACAGTTTTATATTGTATTTCTATTATCACAGTCCTCCAAGCAGACACAGCAGCAGAGGGTAGGTGATCCTGAGGAGTGACCATTACTGGTGCAGCCTCAGATAGAGGGAGCGACTGTGGGGAGTTGAAGCTGCAGGTAGCTCAGACTTGGGTAAATCCAATTAGCGTCAGAAGCTGTACTTTACGGCGTACCATAGGACAGCGAACAATATTGTGCGAATGTGGGCTGAAACCCACAAGAGTGCAAGATTGGGTGCCATTGCAGGCATTGAAATGCCATGGCAACATCACATCGCACCCTTCGCAGCTTATTGGATTGATCCCACAGTCTGATAGACAGTGAGGCTGGGGTAGGTGGAGGCAGCCAAGGCTACTTTGTGACCAATGAGGTCAGGCCAATAGTATACTATCATTCCTGTGAGGATCATTCTTCAATGTGCTCAGGGAGGCAGGGTGGGCCTGTGAGAGAGCAGGGGGACCAACACTTCCTTCTGAGTCTGATGGCTGCTGGAAGATCAATTGCCAGTGAGCATCTCTGACATGGTTGCATCTGATGTGATTGAGTCAGGGACAGTCCAGCTTGACATGGTCGATACTAGGCATGGGGTTACATTCTGGTTACTTTTTTAAACATCAATAGTGTTTATTGAATTTTTGTAAACAGATATGGGGAAAGGGATACAGAACAAAGAATAGGGGGTAGGGAAGCACAGCTTGTACATGCTGGATATATATATATATATATATATATATATATGTGTGTTTTGTTTTTTATTTTTACAACTACTTTGGATAGAGCCCATTGTCAACTGGCAGCAGGGTACCGAACAGTGGTGTAAGTTCGTCCCAGTTGCCCGGAGGCAAGATAAATATTGGTGCTTCCCCCCCCCCTGACACACACACACACACCATCTTATATAAATATATGTATGCATGTGTGTATGTTATAGATTCTGGGCCAAATGTAATAGGGTGAGAGTTTCAGAAAGTGAGAGATTTTGGGAGAGTTTTCCCCCTTTTTTTAAAGCAGCAATCAATTACACTGCAAAACCAGGTTGACTTTGCCATGTAATTGATTGCTGCTTTAAAAGACATGGGAAAACTCTCCCAAAATCTCTCGCTTTCTGAAACTCTCACCCTATTACATTTGGCCCATTATGTTTAGAATAAAGAGAGTGTGACATCTATGGTCCTGCTAAGAGGAGGAGTCAGCCACAGAAGCGATATCAACGGCTTTCAATTAACTGAGTCAAACTTGCAGGGGAGGAGAGGTGCCCCCTTGGGAGCAGGAGCCCAGTGGCAGATGACTCCATTGCCTCCCAGAGTTCTGCCTCTGGTACCGGATGCATCCCAAAAAGTGGGCCTGTTTGTAGCAAGGTATTGGCTGCATTTTCCCAACAGGCCACAGTTTGACCACCTTTGGATAAAAAACAAAAAAAATACACATTTGACGGCAACCTTGCATGCATACTTTTACATCTATGCATAGTCCACACAATAATGACCTATTCAGGTCCATAATGTCATTGATTCAAGAAAGGGTACTTATGAGTTATCCGGGCGCCCGATTTCTAAATCGGGTCGGATCGGGCACATCGCATCGCATCGCATGCGACCATCGGATGCGATGCGATGCGATGACCCGATTTTTCCATAGGAAAAAATGTTAAAATGGACAGAATCCATTTTAACATGGAATTCAATGGGAAAAAGGGGTCCTTTTCATACCCCTACTATCCAAGTGGGCATGGAGTTGGATATAAACCTGTGGCGAGCGTAGCGAGCCACCGAGCCCGAAGCGTGGCGAGCGTAGCGAGCCCCGCGAGGGGACATAGAATACCATTCGCTCGCCACGCTTCGGGCTCGGTGGCTCGCTACAGGTTTATATCCAACTCCATGCCCACTTGGATAGTAGGGGTATGAAGAGGACCCCTTTTTCCCATTGAATTCCATGTTAAAATGGACTCTGTCCATTTTAACATTGATTCCTATGGAAAAATCGGGTCATCGCATCCGATGGTCGCATGCGATGCGATGCGATATCGCATCGCATCTGATTGTATGCCTTAACTTAAGGCATACAATCAAAAAATCGGGCGCCCAGATAACTCATAAGTACCCAAGAAAGAAACAACAAATCAAATAACATTTGACAGTAAAATACTCATATTATGGTATCATATAGCAACCACATCCATGCACTGCAGCAGAATGGAAAGAAGACACAGAGCAATAGAACCAGCAAGCAACTGTACAGAGGTGACACAGTCAGTGTAATGCCCGCATACATAGACAGAAGGCCTTTTGTGTTTCTTCAAGAAAGCTTTGATTCATTAATCCTGCCTCCTCTCACTCTCTATCCATCTGCCCCACTCTGGCAGTCTCTCTATCCATCTGCCTGTCTCTGGCAGTCTCTCTATCCATCTGCCTGTCTCTGGCAGTCTCTCTGTGCATCTGCTTGTCGCTGGCACCCTCTCATTCCATATGTTAATGTCTTTTTAACCCCTTCTTTGTGGTGGTTCCCCTGCTCTTTTTCTTATGCCAGCCTATGTTTTGATGTTCTCCCTTTATCAATACAGAACATTCCTTATGTGTATTTAGGATTTACATATATATTGGCAAAGAAGTTTTGTTTTGTAAATTGCAGGGTCACAATACTAATGACCCTACTTTCACAATAATTATCTAAAACATCACAAATTTGGCACAAAGAAGCACAATCCATAGTACCGAGTTTGTAGAAATTAGTCCGAAATTAAATATTTCACAATGTAAAATTGGCACTTCATGGTATGTACACGTATTGTGTAATCTAGGAAAAAGGGAGTATGGTTTTATGGCAACAATAGTACAGCACTTAAGGAAAACATGCATTATAATATGAATAATAGTGTAACAGTGTAAATAAATATATAAAAGAATGCCATATGTTCTATATATTGTGTTGTTACATATTTAAAAGGGAAATAGATAGATAAATAGATTACATCTTATAAAATGATGGCCAAAAAAGTACATTTACAATAAACTAATGGGCACATACACAGTTATACAGCATTTAACTGCCCTTTCTAAGTAACACAATCTGAATGTTAACAGTGATAGCATTTTCTAAATGACAAGTGTCTTGCAAACGTTCTGAATTGTGTTCCCAGTGACATACACAAGCCACACTTCTGGGATAATTACCAGTTGAGGGATTATGGCTGTGCCACTAGGGCTGAAGCAAAGATAGATGTCAGCTCTGGCTGTTATTTAGGACCACTGATCCAGAGATCCTCCATAATTAGCACCCTTTCCCCCAGTTCTGGACACCCTCATATTTCACAACCATCATCACCGCCTCCCTCTTTCCCCAGTGACGCCAGTAAAACCTCAGTGGTTCGGAGAGTTCTGAAAGGAATGTGCTGGGAGGAGGAGAGGGACAGGGGAGGAAGACAGGAGGGGGTGTACGAGGCAGCGGAAGGACAGAGGGAAGGGAGGGGGAGGAAGAGCATAGGGGGGAGGGAAAGGCTGAAAGGCGGGCGGGGTGGAGAGTGGGGACGTAGGTGGATGTGCTGTAGGTATGAGCTCCATTAACCAGTTGGCTACAAGCACGCATAAGCTTTGCAGGGCAGTCACAGTGTGCTATGTAATAAGTGCTGCTGGTGATGGGCCAGTGTGTAGAAGTGGAGCGCGGTATGTACATACATATGTGCTAGCCGCTTGGCTATATAGTCTGGCAGGCCCGAGGTCACGGAGGGGGCAGCACAGACACGGCCCCTTGGGTATGGTGCGTACTTGCCTACCTGACCCTCTCCATGAGGGAGAAATGCTCTGGTCCTGGACTTCCCTGGTAATGTAGGATTGCCATCACCTGTGGGGAGCTAGGTAGTTGATAAGAAAGGTGTTTCACCACAGGTGATGGAAATCCTACATTACCAGGGAAGGCCAGGAGCAAAGCATTTTCTCCCTTCTGTAGAGGACCAGGTAGGCAACCCTGGTATGGTGCCGCATTATCAATCACACCAAAGCCCAATGACCACTGTTATAACATTTACATTCAAAGTTCCCATCAGTGATATATTAGTATATTTATATCTTGGTAACCTAATACAGAGTATGGCCTCTCTGTACACCAGTGATCGGAACAGGGGTAAATTACTCCAAATGGGGTAAAAATGAATATCCTGGCGGTAATGGACGCGACCGTCCATTACCCCCAGGATTTTGGGGCATGCATATGAATCGGCTGTGTATCGGCAATGCGACCGTCCGACTGTCCATTACCCCCAGGAGTTTCATTCTATTTATAGAATCTATATGCATGGCCGGCTGTGTGTACAGTACTGTAGTGTACAAGGACCTGACAAATGCAGTGCATCAGATCATTATGTATAACAAGCTTCCCTACGCGATGCCCCGGGCACGCCTCCAAGTCTGCCCACTTTTTCAGTAGAGTTAACTAGTTGCTGCACCATCTCAGCATCGCCCAGTCTGTATTGCAGCTGCGGCATCGAGTTTCTTCGCTTGGTTATAGGCTCCTGTCAAGCATAGGCGAATCTAAGGGGTGGTCCCATTAGACTGCCGACTGCTGCCACAAACTCAATTTAAAGAAATGACAGCCGGGCAGAAAGAGCTGTTCACTGCCCGGCTATATAGTCACTGTCTAAGCAAAGCAGAATCTCAGAAATCTTCAATGCTCCAGCTGGCCTGCGAGCCAATAGGATTGATGATATAGACAGACCTGCTACTTTGTTTAGCGCACAGCCCGGCTGTCATTTCTTTAAATTGTGTGTGCCCGGTGTCACTCCCCATTGGCAATGGGCAATTATCTCCCCCCTTGGGCCTGTGTTAACCTATTGCAGTGGTAGCCAACCCTAGCCCTCGAGAGCTACCAACAGTTCACATTTTCCAGACAACCTAGCTGCTGCACAGCTGCACTCATTAATCACTGACACATTTTAAAAGATACACAGATGGAGCTAATTAGCTCACTTGTGATACTGTGAGGAAACCTGCAAAACATGCACTGTTGGTAGCTCTCGAGAACTAGGGTTGGCTACCCCAGAACTATTGCAGGTCAACCTTTTGTTGTCGACCTACTGGCTATCTACCCAGACACTGTAGACCACAGGTTTTCAACCTGTGGCCCTCCAGATGTTGTGGAACTACATTTCCCAGCATGCCCTGACAGTTTTGGCATGCTCTTCTAGGAAAAAATGTGGCAATGCATGTTGGAACATGTAGTTTCACAACATCTGGAGGGCCACAGGTTGAAGACCCATGCTGTAGACCTTCCAATCCACACCCCAAGGTACATGGGTGTTGGATGACTGCCCGACAGACAGGATTGCGACTATCAGTACTCCGACATCGGAATCCTGACTGTTTAAATGCCTGACCCCCATAGAGGGAGAATAGAACCTGTGGCGAGCCACCAAGCCCGCAAGGGGCTTCTTTGCGCTCACCCCGTCTTAGCACTGGCAGTCAGGATCCCAAATGCCGCACAGCCATACCACACCCAAGGTACATATTAAAGATGCATTAAAGATGCACTATAGTCTTTGGTAGCACAGATCACATACTGTACATGGTATTTTATTAGAGCATTTGTTAGAACAGCTCCCCCTCCTATATGTTACAGGGTTTCCAGTATGTAGTATTACTTTGAGATAGGGAGCCCCACGTACACATAGCCTCTGGTGGATAGGGTGAGGCATTGCAGCAGATCCACCCTCTTCATACCGAAGAGCAAATTACCGGGTTGAAAACTTCTACCCGGTAATTTGCTGAATAATACCCCTTTCAGACAGAAAAGTCTGAAAATCCCGGCAAATACATGGCATTTCAAATGCCGTGTCATTTTGCCGGGAGCAGCCTGACCCCCTTTCACACAGAAAAACAAATTACCAGGTTGAAAATTTCTACCCGGTAATTTGCTGAATAACACGGGTATTTCTTCTGTGTGAAAGGGTCAACACGGGTTATAAATCCTGTGTCCTCAAACCCTGGTCAATTCCATGGTCGGAGACACAGGATTTATGACACACAGAAAAAGGACCCGTGTATTTAATGAAATTCCCGGGTGGAACTGCTTCACCCGGGTATTTCATTTTCTGTGTGAAAGGGGTATTACACAGGCATTTCTTCTGTGTGAAAGGGTCAACCTGGGACATAAATCCAAGGTAAATTTAAGGTGTGTACATGAGATCCAGATGAGATTTTGACTATGTATACAATTTGAGACAGTGTATACAATTTAGACTATCTGCATACATTTTAGACTACATAGTGCAGATCTGCACTATATAGTCTATGCAGCCAAGACTTTATGGCTGCGATACGGGAGCGAGAATCGGGAGCGCAAGGGTTAAAACCCATGCGATCTGCATTAGATCCAGATGACATTTTGACTATATAGTCAAAATCTCATGCACATTGTACAAGTGTGTACACACCATTAAGATTCAAGTTTATGCAATCTTTGCTAACTCTGTACTATTTACATACAATTCATGCACTATATAGTCTATGCAGCCAAGACTTTCTGCATGAGATCCAGATGAGATTTTGACTATATAGTCAAAATCTCATCTGCATCTCATGCAGATTGTACAAGTGTGTACACACTTTTACAATTTAGACTATGTATACAGTTTACTATATAGTCTATGCAGCCAAGACTTTCTGGCTGCGATACGGGAGTGCGCATCGGGATCACAATGGTTAAAACCCATACAATCTGCATGCGATCCAGATGAGATTTTGACTATCTAGTCAAAATTTCCTGCACATTGTCCAAATGTGTACACACCATTAGTGCCTCAGTTATTTTGATTGAAACATCTGTGCTCAAGCATTCAATTGAAGGGCAGAACATGGTAGATGGTGAATTTTTTTGCATGCACCTCCAAAGCAAGTCTGATTTTTCCAAGATTTGTTAATTTTAAGAACAATCACCAGGCCTTTTAAGCAATCAGAAGTTTCCAATTATCTTAATTAGTCAGTAATTTACTTACTTTCCAAAATAGTGTATTCTTCGTCTAGCGTCAGGAGACATAGGTTTTGCAACAGTGGCAAGTGTATTGTTTTTTTTTTTTTGTGTGTGTGTTTGTTTGAAAATGGATTGCCATTCGGAAATGCATTCACAATTTTGCAATTGTCCATTCCACTGAGTTTTCTTTAAAGCCCCGTACACACGGGGGAGATATATTGCTCAGCAATATATTGCTGAGTGTCTCTCCGGTTCATCAGCGACCAGAGATGGTCGCTGATAATCAGGAGACTCTGCCGGGGGAAGAGGCAGGGAATAGCTCCTGCGACCATCAGGAGCTGCACACGGGAGCGCGCACTCGGCGATTCATCGCTGAACGCACACACAAATCACTGGCAATATGGTCGCTCAGCGACCATATTCACAGCGATATGTGCTGAAATTGCACCCGTGTGTACGCACCTTTACTAGCAGGACTCATTCTGGAAATGGACAAAACTGGTCCTACCAATGCACAGTATCCAGATAATCAGTAAACTGGGTTATATCGCTTGTGTGAACCCACATGTATTAGGCTCCATATCATTTGTCCAGGGCACCAAGGTAATTGTGTGTGTATAATATATATATATATATATATATATCATACACACACATTGGTTCAATCAACTTTATCCAACAGATTTGCCAAAATAAATGTTTTGGTCTATTTTCTAGGTTTAGAGAGAAAATGGTTGATCCTAGTATGTTCTAAATTGAACAAAATCTTAACTATTTGGTTCATTTGGCAATACTGGAAAAGTGGTTAAGCTCTGTTTTAAGTCTACTAGTTTGCTTTCACCATCTATATTCTGCTACAGTAGACTAATGTGTCCTACGCAGGGCGCGGTATTCATGCATTTTCTGAGCGATTTTATATAATTTTACTATATCGCTCAGAAAATGCGCGTGTGTGTGTGGCGCAATGTAAATGCACAGCCCAGGTTATTAATCTGAGAACACTGGCCCTGACAGGTCGCTCAGCACTGACATACAGCTGTGTGCCGAGTGATCATGCTGAGCATTCTTGCACCACTCAGAACGCTCATCCGGTCACTACGTGTGTAGGGCCCACTACAAAAGCCAACTGGTTACTTTTAATTAATTAGTAAATATTTCTTATGGTCTTATTTTATCAGACAAAATCACGAGAACTATTTCTGGTGTATAAATAATAATAATAATTAAAATACCTTAAAGCTCCTACAGATAAAACTGACAGGAATATGCACAACTCAAAAGTCACAATTTTCACAAGGCGACCTTGCCTATATTACTGCTACTGGTCCTTAGCGGATGAGGTTACGCCAAGAAATTTCCATAGACCAGTGGTTCCCAAATTGTGTGCCGTGGCACCCTGGGGTCCCTCAGGACACTTGCAGGGGTGCTTTGAGTTGGTGGTCATTATTTATGGTCATGTAAAAGGCAAAAACCAGTGCTTGTGGCCGCCAATCATAAGATATGTGGATAAACAGACGTGAATCCTGATCCTCACCACATAACTGGTCCTAAAGTAAGGATGACATAAGTACAACTTATTTCATTCAATATTATTTTGCTGAAATTCTCATTAACAACCTTTGCACCTAGGGGCGCTGTGAAAAATATTCTAGTACTCTATGGTACCATGATTCAAAAAGGTTTAGGAACCCCTGCCCTAGCCCATGAGTTAAGCTTCAAAACACAACACTAGGCATAAGGTTACCAGTGCTGAAATCCTGAATGCTGGCATACCTAGCCAAATAAGGCAGGCATTCCCAACCACAGTCCTCAAGGCACACCAACAGTGCAGGTTTTAGTGATATCCAGGCTTGAGCACAGGTGACTTAATTAGTACCTGAGTGATTCTGATTAAACCATCTGTGCTGAAGCCTGGATATCACTAAAACCTGCACTGTTGGTGTGCCTTGAGGACTGTGGTTGGGAATGCCTGAAATAAGGCCAGGGAAGGGGCAGCATTAGGTTTAGACATGGGGACAGAATTCAATGCTAAAAATGCAACCAAACCGCAAAAAGAAAATCCTGTTTTCTGAGGTTTTGCTACTTACCAACTTATGCACCAAACTGGAATGCGATTATATTTCAGTGCTTGGATACAGTGGGTAATGTAGAAAGCTATAAAGTTCTTTAACATTACTCTGATAGGGAACAAATCCCTCCCAGCACCCTAGCAGCATGTGCAAACTGATTACCAGGTCTAAACCCCAAAATCCCCAAACTGCAGACGACAGCTCTCACTACGGGGCCAGATGCACTAAGCATCAAAAGTGATCAAATGGAGTTAGACAGTCAATCAGCTCCTACCTGCTATGTCACAGACTGTTTGAAAAATCTCAGGCAGGAGCTGATTGGTTGGTTGTTCATTGATCTGCATTTTATCACTTTTGAAGCTTAGTGCATCTGGCCTTGGGACAGCAATGGGTTACATACAGGATGTATCACATTCACAATGCCATACATCCCCCACCCTATAGAAGAAACATGTTTATTTCAAACAGTTCTCTTTTAGACAAACAAAAGTGAAAGCTATACTTCACCACATAACAACCTGCAGATGGCAAACTATTTTCTTAATTGAAGGTTTTTTTTCTTTTCCGAATTAAAAAAAAAAAAAAACTTGAAGCCTAAGGGTTCTGCAAATAAAGTTTGGGAACCACTCCACTGGTGACTTGAAACGTGACTGAGTATACATCTGCTTTGTACGCACGAGATGATCTGCAGCCTCATAATCTCATGCTGTTGTAGCAATATTTAGGTTGCCATAGCAACTTGCAACGGCTTCCTGTGTCTGCTCCACCACCCTAGAAAGAATTCATTCATCTTCTTGGATAAACCGTTTCGCTGTTAGCAAGAGTTATAGTTACTACAGAAATGTACTTCTGTGTGAACAAAAAAATGGTGTACGGTATAAGGTTTAAAAGAGCGGAGTATCGCTGAAACTAACTTTCCAACCCCTTCCTGGGTACCCACACAGCCTCTTCCTGCCCTGTACCAGGAACAGTAGCAGCTACTTCTCGGCAGCCAGGCTACTGGCCTCCCCCTCACAACAACAAATTAAGGTCACTGCCGAGCAGTCATTTGTTTAACAGACCAATCTTCGTAAAGGCCATCAACTAGAGCACAGGTTCTCAAAATCCCACAGTGCATGTTTTGCAGGTCTCCTCACAGTGTCAAGTGAAATAATAAGCTTCACCTTTAGATATTTTAAATGATGTCAGTCAGTAATGAATGCACCTGTGGGGTGACCTGGAAAACAAGAACTGTGTGAGGTTCGAGTTTTAGAACCACTGAAGTAGACAAAAAAAAATAAATAATAAGTTTTATATTAAGCAAAAAGTCTGCACATATAGAATTGTGAAGCTAGATTTTGATAACAGCAAACACATCCATAGCATCCTGAAAAGTGCACACAAATCCTCCATGCAATACTAAGTGGTCCTACAATGCAGGGCTTTATTGCAAGTGTGCTCTAATTTTACACATATATATATATATATCACACACACACACACACACACACACACACACACACACACACCTCATGAGCAAAGTGTTAAGATCTGTAGACACTGAACGATATGCAGCACGGCCGATATCGTGAATGAGACCAGCAGTGCCACGAAACAACCCGCGGGATGAACACTGAACAATACAATATAGTACTACCCCCACTGAGAATGCAGCCACTGATGATATTGTCAATCTGGCATATCATTAACAATCGCCAGGACAGCACAGCACACATATCACTATGCTAGTTAGCCTGCTTTAAGCAAATGCTTCTAAAGCTAGTAGATGCAGTTTCACTTGCTGACAACAGATGGCAGTGTTTTGGAGTCACATGGGCACCAGACATATATATTACAGGATACACACAACAATATTGTTAATGTGCATAACATTCAGGGAAATTGTATAGTGTGTACCCAGCTTTACATCAAGAGCAATGAGCTCATAATACCTACCATAGGGGTAGATTTATTAAGCTCAGTGAAGTGATAAACTGTCTGTTTTTTTTATCACCGGCCAATCAGCTCCTACCTGTCATGTTTCAAACCAAGCCTGTAACTTCCCAGGTAGGAGCTGATTGGCCTGTGATAAAAACCTGACAGTTTATCACTTCACCAAGCTTAATACTACCCCATAGTTTCCCAAACAAACCGTTTAAAAGGAAAACAATAACATTGACCTTTTCATTTAATACTAATGGTGTGTACACATGGTACGTTTTGCCTTCCGATGTTGACGATAGTCAACATCGGATGCAGATTGCAAGGGTTTTAACCCTTCAGATCCCGATCTGATTCCGATGCGTGTTCACGTATTGCAAAGCAGAAAGTCTTGTCTGCCTTGACTATATAGTGCAGATCTGCACTATATAGTCAGACTTGTATGCAAATCTGATGTGCCTTCAGATACCATCCACGATCCAATCTGATCGGATCGTGGATAGTATCTGAAGGCACATCTGACCGTGTGTACACACCATAACTGAAGGAAACTGATAAAGTCCCGCAAGAAATTTCGATAGGGTGTTAAAGTAATTTGTATTAAAGAAGGCAGGATTTACTTCTACCATGGCTCTAACAATCTGCTGTTAGCTAAAATAAAAATATAATCTAGCACTCGCCCAAAAAATTGCTAAATCCCTATGCCCGTGGTCCCCAAACTGTGTGCCTAGGCACCCTGAGGTACCTCAGGACACTTGCGGGGTGCTTGGATTGGTGGTCTAGCACAAATTTATAATTGTTATGGGCTAAGCAATATGCAAAACCAGAGTTGGTGGTCACCCATCATAAAATAAGAGAGCAAACAAAAGCAAATCTGATTCCTCACTACATAATTAATCATATCGATAACTTATAAAACACAATTTACTTAAATTTAATATTTTTTTCTAAATTAAGAACTTTTGATCTAGGGGGTGCCCTGAAAAGTGTTCAAAAAGGGCACTGTGGTTCAAAATGGTCCTATGGCAGTGGTTCCCAAACTTTTTTCAATCACAGCACCCCTAGCCCAAAAGTTTCTAATTGAGAAAATAACAAATTAATATTAAAGTAAGTAAATTGTGTTTATATCTACT
This sequence comes from Crinia signifera, assembly GCF_055691185.1. Classification (NCBI taxonomy): domain Eukaryota; kingdom Metazoa; phylum Chordata; class Amphibia; order Anura; family Myobatrachidae; genus Crinia; species Crinia signifera. The sequence continues at coordinate 264,707,939 of NC_139217.1, read as the reverse complement.
CCATAGTGTTAGTTATGTGATGGGGGACAGGATTCACATCTGTTTATCCACAATTGCCTACTACATTGGTAATTTTAATGGGTCATGGACCGCAAGTGCTCCAAGGCACCCCAGCACACAGTTTGGGAACCACTTTCCTATGGCAAGGAATGGAAGATGACAAATAAAATACTCAACCCCCTTCATATACCCCATAATCTGTTACTAGGTGCCTGCAACCTTATACTTGCTGGCTATCTAAAGTGTCTACACCCACTTGTAATGCTACAACAGCACTATGATGAGGGAGTTTAGCGGGATTTGAGTGGTACCTATTTCTCCAAGAGATTAGAAGCACGGTTAGCATTTTAACACACAGGACAGTTAATCAGTCAAATGTATAAAATATATAACCTACACACAGTGGCTGAACAACTACATAGCTAGCAGTACTCACACTGTGGAGAATAATCATAAATGAAGTTTAGCTGTTCGGAATTTCATCCAGGGAAGGAATTTGGGGCGTTTAGGACCCACATGAAACTAACATGCAGATGTAGATCTTCATATTAATGATCAACAGGTCTACGCTTATTAAAGAAATGTGCCGAAACTGACCACAAGAGAAGCACCTCCCTCCCAATACAGAACCTGCCATTGTGGAGTGAAATACTGGGTAGTGGACAGATTGGTGTAGAATTCTGTTTTACAAATCGTTTTCACACTATGCATGATAGAGACTTAATACCCCTTTCAATGTTATTTCTCATCAAGGTCGCCCAAAAAAAAAACATACAAGTCTTAAAGCCCCCAAATCATGTAGTGTATGGGGTCTTTAGCTGCTACTACAAACAAGTTTGATATGAGGTAAAAAAAAAGGGGAAGGATTATGTCATAAAAACTGGGTTAAGACAGATTAACTGCACACCAAATAAGCGATTACTAGGGCAAAATCACCAACCTATCAGTAGTGTGTGGCATGCCAGCTGCCAAGGAACTACACATTACATTCCAGCCTGCTTGGTTAATTTAATATAGTTCCACAACAGCTACAGTGTTACATTTCCTATGCTGCTGGTTATAGGTGATGCTGGCACTTTAAAATCACAAACAAAGCAAGTGCTTTAGGAAGAAGTGAAAACATCCTTCTCCCAAAGACACACAAATGCAGACCATGGGCCTAATTCAGACTTGATTGCAGGGCAAATTTGTTCTCAAAATGGGCACAACCATGCGGAGATGCAGTGTTACATTTGGGTGCGGAATTCTAAATTGCAGTGTTTAAAAAGAAAACAAAATAACACACCCAAAACTAACTCTTTGCAAGCGCCCCACCTGCAGTGCACGTTTGTGCCCATTTTTAGAACAAATTTGTCCTGCGATAAAGTCTGAATTAGAACCCATGTTTCTGCAATTTGGAATAATACTGCCATTTGGACCCTGGCCCCAAAACAGGCATGGCAGCTGACCTGCAGACTTTGTGCCAACCTCCCAAGTGAGTTACTTGGCATTTGGTGCCAAGAGATAATCATGAGAGATGGCACTTGTTTAACAACTTAAGCTAGATTTTTGTACTCTTTAAATGGTTTTGCCTTAAGTTACGAAACAAAAAAATAAAACCAAAACATTCTGCTAGGTTTTTCATTTTATTTGGAGAAAGATTCTAAGCTGAATGACTACGTTCCCTGGTTAGTGTACTTTCCATTTCTACCTGCAAATGAATGCGCCCCAGCCATAGTCTTTCGCTCTGTAAAACCAGAAAAGCAGTGTACCGGAGGTACAAAAAGTAATTCTGTTTATATATGAACCCATCCAAACAGAACTACCCCAACACTTCAGTCTATAAAACATTCAGTAATGCATAAATAAAGCAGATTTGGTGCAGATGAGGCCAATAGATGCACCAACTGCACTAGAAGAGCCCACAGAACCTCAAACAAAAGTATATTTCTCAGAAACATGTATTTTGAAATCAAATCAATGCTTGGAGAACAGTATTGCAAATTTAAATCAAATATAAAACAGATCACACATTGCAGGTTTTATAACCAAAAGATGGGGGAAGACACACAAAAACAGAAAAGACACAAACAAAAACCATTACTGGCTTTTATAACACTACACCCATACAACATAGCCTGAAGAAGAAACAGAGGAGAAATGGCTGATATGCCCACATCACCGTTGCCATCTTGCTTGACCAAAGTCATTATCAGCCCACTACTACTCAATGTTAACATTGAGATCAGCGTAGTTTCAGGACAGCAGCAACACATGAGAAGAGTGGGCCCCCTATGTTGCAGTGCTGCAGACTTAGTGAATTCCACATCTTCCTGCAACACCCACAAGTGGGGGAGAAGCACCGTAACATTTCTCATGCACAGACTGCCAGGAAACATACCTGGTGCACGCAGAGAGTACGTCACAGTGAGAAAGCTAATTCTCCACACAGAGCAAGAGCCAAGGAAAAAGGGCAGGGAGAAACTAGGAGGAACATACCCATGTGTACCAATACTGCATATGGAATTCATTCCCCCAACATTAGCACATAAAACTTTTAAAACATTTAATCAGAGAACACAAAAATAAAAAAAAAAATCCATTCAAAAACCAGAGTGTCCTAAACAGTTGATCAGGGGGCAAATAATAATAAGTTCAACATGTGAGGTAAATATGATAGAAAGCTTAAACAGCATGGAATGCTGCCTCCCTCCCTGCTACTGTCCCCACTTCATGGTTATTAAAAGGGGCAAGGATGGATGGGAGCCACAGCATGCAGAACAGGTCCCACCCCAAAACCAGTCAGTCAGAGGGGGTACAGGGGCCCACAGCATAGTACATTGATGCTACATATGACAATAACGGTGACGTTTACGAATGCAGTATTGTAGATAGGTCCCTGGTTATCCTTGACCCAGGTAAATTCCAAGTATAAAGTTCTATAGAGGCAGATGCACCCTGAACAGCAGCATATCTGAGATTCTGTTCCAGAGCAGGTGTGTTAAGTATTCCCAGGCTCTGAAATGTTCCCGCCTGTGCATTCATGTGTTGTGGAACTGATCCAGGAGTGGGGGAGGAGGGAGGAGAAACCATCTCCAGGAACAAGAGTGTGCCTTATTGCGTTCACACTCCGATGCAAGGGTACAGTTTAAACCTGTAACACTCATGAAAGCGTTTAAGGCAGACAGTTTTTTTTATTGTCATTCAAGTCTAAGATTATTTTTTATTTTTAAATGTTGACCATTTTGTTTGTGTTCGTTGGTAAATCACATCTTCAATACGATACTATAGTCTCCAAGCTACATACACAGCAACTGAAGCAGTTCCTTCCTGGACCAAAAAAAAATACAAAAAAGTAAAATAAAAATATACGATGCTGTAGTATATGCCTCACGCCACCACAAACTCTGAGTTAAGTTCAGCCTTGACATCTGGCTTCCATAGAGAATCCTCAAAGTCTATGTCAAGGGCACCCTCTCCACTAGATGTACTGCTGTTACTGCTGGTCCGACTGGACTTTCTAGTAGGAAGCCACTGATATGGAGCCCTAGAGTCCCTCCGTGCCTTCCGGCGTAGTCTCTTCTGATGCATAAGCAACTGCAATCTTTCCACTTTACAGCGAGTTGCCCTGTTTTCAGTTTGCCGCAAGCGATCACCTGTAAACAGAATTATGAAATTTGAGTGTGCTATAATGGCAAAATATTAACCAAATATCTATGCTCCCAGAAAATGCATGAACATAGTATTCCGGTACTTCTTTACTTTCACGGCGCCAGCATGGCGCCGCGCGTACTTCCGGGTTACGCTCGCCACTAATTAAGTTAAATAAACGGAGTTAACGCCATGCCAACATGGATAGTTCATACCTTCACTATCCATGTTGGCATGGAGTTGATTTTAATTAGCGTGGCGAGCCACCGAGCCCGCAGCGTGGGCGAGCGAAGCGAGCCCCGCAAGGGGATTCTGACGCGCGGCGCCATGCTGGCGCCGTGAAAGTAAAGAAGTACCAGTATTCCTTTAAGAGACAACTGAATAGCAAACACCTGCTACAAATTTTTTTTTATATGAACTGCACCTAGCAAATGAGCAGCAATCAGTTTCTAAACACTTTTGGGGGAGCAGACATTTCATGAACCCGGGTATACTGACAAACTATATTTAGAGGCAAGAGCTTGAGTTCGTGCACTATAGCCCTTTGTATACCACATCTGGCCTATTCTGATCTGAAAAAGCATTTAAAAAAGGGTAAAATCGCTGAAATAGTTAAACAGACTGTGGACTATCAGCTGCACACAGGCATTGAATATTTTATCATGAAGCTCCCACAGCTTCCTGCTGTATAATGGGATCTGCTCACCCCTCCCACACTCAGGCGCTCTTTGTTCTCCAACATAAAACACAGAATGTAACCGGCCAGATGCATTAGACCCCCCTCCCCTCCTCCTCACCCACACCCTCCGTGAAGAAGGTGGGAGGTACCTCTTCCTGGGGTCTGTCTACAAATACACTGACTGCAGGAGTCAAATTGTGAGAATGTGCACAGTACACAGCCAGACAATCTTCCCAGGGACTGCCGGTTAGGTTGTCTTGCTAAATGCACTGCCCCTAGGAAACAGTCAACCCACTCTATTTGTACACCCCCACAAATCCTGTGTAAGCACACATTCCTCACCCTACTGCACACAGACTCCACATAGGCAGGTCAATGGGAAGAAAAGAAGGAAAACGTCTGCATCAGCATACCTGCAATATGTACACGTGTTTGACTTTGCCTTCTTTCAAATCTGTTGCAGGCTGTGGTTGGGTGAGAAGAGGTGGGCAATACAGGTTTAATCTTCTAAATACACCTAGACACCATGGGGGTGGGGGTTGGTAGAGGCATTGTGAGGACTATTTTGTTAAGAAACCTTTGTCTACTTCCCTCCCCATCTGCAGCCCACTAAACAAACACAGGCAACTGGCCTCCACTCCCGTGAGTATGAAGAGGGAGAGGTCAGGTAACACATTCAGTACTAATCAGACCAGATCTTCAAAAAAAAAAAAAGGCCCACTCACTAGAACGATTTTTTTGGGCGATCGGCCGATTTCCTTCAGAATTTTATCTGAAAATCAGCCGATCTTAAATTGGATGCGTGCTTCAGATTATCTTCTGATCTTACATGCTGTATGAAATATCAGAAGATTTAGCAAAAGATCCATAGGAACGCACACGGGATCTTAAGAAAAAGAAAAGACTTTGGTGAAGGTGTGCGCTTGCCTGAAATCTTTTGTCCAGGACGGACAAAAGATTTCAAGGCTAATTTATACACACATCTTTAGATCGCAGATCTTTCTAGTGTGTGGGCACCTTTAGGTTCCCAAATTCTACATGCTACTTACCAGTAGGTTTGCATTGGCGAGCTTGAGGCTGGGAATGTCCTGCCGGGTGACTTGTCTGCTGGGTATCACTATTTTTGGGAGAGGTAGCCTTGGCATTCCTGGTCTGTGATGCACACTGGGTGTGGCAGCGGAGTGTGGTGAGTGAGGGTGGCATACCCTGGTAGTGGCGAGTGGCACTCAGTAGGTCATTAAGGATTTGCAGAATTGTTCCAATATCACGGCGAGGACGTCCTGTACTGTCCTGGCAGTGGGGATGCAAAGTGCCTGCAGAATGGAAAGAATATGAAGTCAAAATTAAACACAACACAAGATGCTTAACCGGAGTGCATTAAAAAAGCATTTTTCTTTTCGTTGCTGTTACAACACACTGGAATTCTCTCCTTCTCTAGACAGACAACTACTTCCTGTATTTCACCTCTTCAGAGGATTTGGCAATTTCTAAAACCATCCTCTAAAACAGGGATGGGGAACCTTCGGCCCTCCAGCTGTTATTGAACTTCACATCCCAGCACGCCTTGCTACAGTTTTGCTATTTGGCAATGCTAAATCTGTTGCAGGGCATGCTGGGTTGTTGAATTCAACAGTTGGAGGGCCGAAGGTTCCCCATCCCTGCTCTAAACTGCCTTGACTACCCCAGTCTCAGGAAAACTTTCACTTCCTAAACTGATCAACCCAATGATATAGCACTAAAGCTGTGTACACACGGGGGCGATAGGGGCTGAAAATATGGTCGCAGGTGACCATATTGCCAGTGATGGAAGTGTGCCCCGGCGATAAATCGCCAGGTGCGCGCTCCCGTTTTCAGCCCCATTCTAGCCCCGACCAGCTGATTACCTCTGCGGCACCACCGGTAGAGGTTCCCTTTCATCAACGACCATCTCTAGTCGCTGATGAAAAGGAGACACTGGGCAATATATTGCTCAGCAATGTATTGCTAAGCAATATATCTCCCCCTGTGTGTACGGGGCTTAAGACTCTGCAAATACTCACTCTTGCTTTATTACCATTCAATATTTCCTATTGCAATGCACAGTAGGTTAGTTCTACATAACAGGGACTTCAGAGAATGTGTTACAGAACTATGATCATTGAAAGGTCAATTCACCAACTACAACACTGCCCCCTATTTACCAGAGAAAGGAATAGCACATTGATGAAAATCTCCCAACAACGCACACTAATCTACACTGCGCTTGCACTACTGCCCAAACAAATAGAAACAAACCCCAGGTATGAGTGGGACAAACTAGGCTTCAGAAACAGGTTTCATATTTTAAGAAATGGCGTACTGGTAGGAAACTGACCCGAAAAAGTCCCTGAGAAGACACCAGGAGCATGGTTGACAAAGCTTTCTATGATTGCACCAGGCTTGCGTTGTCTACCCGACTGGGAAGTACTGGCATCATCACTATTCCGACTGCTGCTACTGCATTCTACCTGCTGGGAAACAATGGAAAATATGCAAAGTCCATATCAGATCAGGAAACACCAGGCAGCAAACAAGCCAAGTATCAATATTCCATTAAAGTTTGATATTGAAAACAAACTGGGCCACTGTACTCACCTCCGTAGGGGGTGATGTAGTCACACCCTCTCCATGTGAGCGGAAGACGCTAGTGGTGAGGGAAGAGTGAGGGGCATTTGTGGAAGCAGCGGGCGCCGGAACAGACGGAGGAGGTGAGCTCTGTGAGCAACCAGCCAGTCGGGTAAGCGCAGGTGTGGTCGTTGTATGCAGGGTACGGAAGTGTGGGGCTGCAGTGTGCTCAGTCCCTCTGGTGATCAGATGGCGGTGCTGAAGGTGAGACCCCCCAGCTTGCTGGGCAGCCAACTGAAGCTGCACAAACATCATGTGATCCCCAACACGAAGTGCCAGAGTGAGGGGAGAGCGTCCAGATAAGAAGTCATTCACCTGAGTAACATAAACAAAGAACACAATATATTAGATCTATACTTGCTATAGAAAGTGTTATGGGGAGAACACCCACAAATTAAAAATATGTAAATATAACAAAATCACAAGACTTATTACCATTTAACATTTTACCAGAAAGTGATACTGAATTCATAACAATTTGTTTTATATCAGTCACCAGACACCCCTCTCATAAAGCAAACATTTCAGAGCTACAAAATAGTGACCTTTGCAATATCCTCCTATCAGCCATCGGCACACATTCATTGTGGCTACTGAACAGGTTAACCAGAATTGCGATCTAGAGACTACAATATGAAACCATCCAAAATGGAGTAAACACAAGCTACACAGAAGCATCACACCATCACGACTCAATCATACTAGCAGTCATGAATTCAGCACCCCTCCCCCACGTCACGACTCCCCCACCCCCGCATCACTGGACAAAGAGCAGAACATTAACCCTGCAAGGACTGGAGACAATACATAAACACTGCATATATGACCAGTACGGCATGTACTCCTTTGCATATATACACGAACACAGCTACTCTCCCAGTTTTATCAGACTGCTCTCTCTGACTCACCCCCTTCCAGCCCACGCCTGCAGGAACAGCTAAATATAGCAGAGTCCAGCACGCAGATAGGAGAATAAGGCCATGGGAGGGGGTTGAGGGGACTCAGGTACAGAAATGGTAAAGACTTGCAAGGTGCAACCCAAAAAGGTAGGTCCACAATGCAAGGGGAAATAGAAACTGTACCAAGGGTTGGAATAAAACAAAAAACGAATTAAAACCACAAATACAAAAGTGATTACTAAGAGGTTTTAGTCTGCAAGATGAGACGTGAGACAAGTAGCGATAGCAGTAGTGTGTCACAACAAGGAAACGCTAACAATATATAGAGAAGGAAACACCAACATGGAATGGAAGTTATGCTGAGAATTAATAAAATAAAACCAAATGAAAGCAAGAAAGCCATAAAGCAAAACACCCCCAAAATACAAAAACCCACACTACCACTGCACCATCTAATTAGCAACCTGTACGTTTGTCAGTAGGACAGGCATGATCTGCACCAGAGTACATGATGACACCACACAAAATGCAGTGACTTCCATAAGTCCTCCCCCACCATACAGCGCTGTAGCTACTCACCTGTGTCTCTGTCAGACTCTCTAGGGCCTGCATAACTGACTGCTCCGGGCGGGACATCTGGGACTGTGGGGACATACGGGAGGGTGAGCTATCACTACACAGTACTTTGTGTTAACAATCTCCTGCATTAATCTGATCCATACACTCACCATGAGCCCAGCTTCAACAGTAGGTAGGAGGGTCAGCCTGCTTCCGTCTGAAACTCCCAGATCCAGCAGTTTTCCAGAGCTTAAACGTCTAAAGAGAGAAGGGAGATAGACGTAAGACATACATTCCAGAGGAAATAGCTTGGCAGCAACCCCCCTTCTTCCCCAGACAAGAGACCACCCTCTACTTGGCTGGCTTACTTGGTCTCTTTTAACCTTCCGTCATGTTTTGGCTATTCTTGGCAATGAATGGGTTATGACTAGGCCACTTTAGAAGTGCCACAGTGGTGATGGGGGAAGGTGGGGTGAGAAGTTACGGTGATGTCATCACTTCTAGAGCCTCCCTGAATTACTTACTGGAAGAGGGGGTAGCTGGGGCCAACCTGGGGAGTAGTCAACAGATTCCACTCTCTAATGACGGATATTTGGGGATCTTAGAGAATGTAAACCGGCTTGGCATGAGAAACATAGGGTACACCATAAACACTCAGAATATCCCCAAAAAAGGTAAGAACAGCACATTATATCAGATATATACACACACTGTGATAGATGTTCAGCTATAGAATGACCAGACATAAATAAATGTTAAACCTAGTCAACAGCATAGACTGCAGCCACACATATAGATACAAGAGCACAACGAGAGGCGCAGGGGAACGGGAGCAGCGAGACCTATGCAGGCACCGGGGACCATTAGCGGGAGGGGGGGGGGGTCAGCTGTACACTAGGACCGACAGATACAAGGAGCATGGGGGTGGGGGGGGACAGGAAGGAAGCAGCCATCGTGGGTCGTGTAGGTTTCCTTAGACAAAGACCCCCCGCCCCGGCCTGCGGAACAAAGGACGGAAACACCGGGGTACTTGCACACGCCCGCGGCAGGAGGGGGGTGGGGGTGAATCACACGTCCACACAAAGCCCATCACTGTGCTCCCCCCCGATTGAGCCCGGCACTGCCCGGCTGGGGCACACACAGCACAAGGGGGGAGGGGCAATGTATCCGGCCAACGCTGCCACTCACGTCTCTCGGTGCAGTAGGGTGAGCCGCTCCTTGGGCACCTTGAGCCGCTGAGAGATCCGCCGCTTCAGTCCGTCCACCGTTTCCTCGGCCGGCACATGAAGCTCATAGCGGGTGCCCGTTGTGCTTTGAATGTTCAGGTTCATGAGCGGCTCTCGGGCTCCGTTTATGCAGCTCCGGGTGCTGGGCTGCTGCTCCATCCGGGATCGGTGGCCGGCTCCGGTCTACGCTCTCAGCAGCTCCGGCGTAAAAACTAACACACAAAGTTACACGGGCTCCCCCTCCAGAGAAGATACGACCGACGCCGCCTCCCAGCCAATCACAGCGAGTTCTCACCTCCCCCCACGTGGCGACTACTGGACGCCTACTTTAAGCCTTAAACCAATCACCGCTCAGCTACCGTTGATGCCGCCCACTTACCCCTCCCACTCTTTCAATCGCCACGCCCTCACGGCCATTCATAATAAATTGGATTTAAAACAAAGAGATGGGTCACGGGAGACGATGCAAGCAGCCGACGGGTGACAGGGGGCGCGGAGGTTACAAGGAAGGCTTGTAAGGTGTAGTTACACAAAAAAAAACCATACATCTGCGGAAAATAATGAATATGAGATACAAATTTAAAAATAAATGACGTACATATGCATTGCTAGAGTCTTAAGACCCCCATACACCAGAACGACATTGCACCCCGAACGCAATCTCAAAGTGTCCTATGAGAGATCGTGTGCATATCATGCCTAATGTAGTAGTTTGTTTATTTATAAGGCGCCACAAAGTGTCTGCAGCACTGTATATTGCAAACAAAAAAACAAATTACAAGGTAACGTACAGGGTGTGTTGATAATATCCAGCATAAATAGGGGTATAGCTGGTAGAACTAAAATCAGCATCAGTTCTGAAGTAGGTGTCAAAATTGTCGAGGAGACTGAAGATGAAGTAGAGGAAGGGAAGAACAGGACAGGAGCACAGGTGAGGTAATGAGGTAGGGTGAGTACGTGAGGAAGGAGGGCCCTACTCATAAGTTAACAGACTAAACGGAGGTGGGTGGACGAACGAAAAACAATAGGATAAGTAGGAACGGATGGGAACAGATGGAGGGGTAGGGTAGGCAGGATAGGAGGAGCGAAAGAGGTTAGGAGGAGGAGAGATAAGCTAGTCGGAAGAAGTGGGTTTTGAGGGAGCGCTTGAAGGAGGTAAGGGAATCAGAAAGCCTGATGGGTGGCAGGAGGTTGTTCCAGTGTAGGGAGGCAGCGCGAGAGAAGTCTTGGACACGGGAGTAGGAGGTGGTGATTAGGTGAGAGGTCAGGCATTGGTCGGCGGCAGAGCGAAGAGGACGGGAGGGAGTGTGGATAGAGATCAGTGAAGAGAGGTAAGGAGTGGTGGAGGCCGGAGATAGTGGAGCTCCGTGGATGGGGGATCGGAGATCCACGTGCATGCGACCATCCCCGGAACTACACACTAAAGTGGGTACACACTAAACAATATGTACAGTAATATAATTATAATACATATCGTTGTCTAAAATCACAGTGTATGTACCCAGCTTTAAGGCTTTTATCTACAGTACACATAAAAGCTAGTGCGATGTTTCAATTGTGATGTGTAGTCTACTATTCACAAGCATCTGTACACCTCACGCTAAATGGAATCTGTTTGCCAGGTCAAATAACTGCAAAAATCCAACATATTTTACAACAGCATAAACTTGCTCACCAGTGTTCATTACCTCCTTAGGGTAGAGCAGTGGTAGCCAACTACGGTCCTCGAGAGCTACCAACAGTTCACATTTTCCAGACATCCTAGCTGCTGCAAAGGTGCACTCATTACTAGCTGAAACATTTTCAAAGATCCACAGGTGGAGCTAATTACTTCACTTGTGATTCTGTGAGGAGATCTGGAAAACATTAACTGTTGGTAGCTCTCGAGGACTGGAGTTGGCTACCCCAGGGGTAGTGAGTAGGTATCACCATCAGTGTGTTTAGCACCCATAACCATCCCTCGTACCACTTTTATGCAAGAGCGGTGGGATCCAGGATGTTTTTAAGCATTTAAATGCAGTGACGGCTCTTACCTCTGTGGATGTAGGCCTCCCCTCTGCTGCTGCTGCTGTGCTAGTGATCCCCACTGCTGTTGCAAATCCTGATCCCAGACGCCGGTCCCCGCACAGCAGATTGTTACATACTGTGCATGCGCTGGCCCCAGCCTCTATGGACTGCTTTTGCAGCAGCCCCCGGAGGTATATTCAGGGTCCGGCGCATGTGCATAACCCGTTTTTTGGGCTGCCCGGCAGTTGCGCATAGAGGGGCATCCCGGAGGTAGGGAACACCTCCCAATGGACTGCCTTCAGTGACTGGCAGGTCGAACTTCCAATAGGAAGTATCTGCCAGTCAAAGTGAAGCTAGAGCAGTCTCGCAAACAGCATCTGGCTTCACTTAGGCAGAGAACATTTGCGGAATTTACCAAGGGGCTGCAGCCCTGCAGCCCCTAGGTAAAAACCACCAGTGTTTAAATGTTACAGCAACAGCAATTCACACCTGTCGCTCACAATTGAAATTTACCCCCCCAAAGTGTAGTGCAATGTACCAACTCAGTTTTCTCTAGATTAATGGTTTTCAAATACAGTCTAGGAACACACACATCACCTGGCTGGAGCACCGAGTATCACCAACTGCCACATTTGAAAAATAAACAGGTGATCTGGAAAACATGAACAGTTAGTGATCCTTGAGGACAGAGTTTGGGAACCATTTAGCTACATCATCTGATGTAGAACAGAGGAGCAATGAAATGCCAGAAAGTTGGTTCTTCACCAAAAATATCAAAATAGAACATTCAATATAATCACAAATGGAGGCTGGAATAGGTATTAGAATCTGGAAAGTACCATATGACCAGCAGATGTAAGAACGTATTTGTCATTATTAGGAGCCAGGTAATCACCAGTGACGATGTATCCAACTCACCTCAAATTGTTGTGATGAAAGCTTAAAGCACCTGTTCATATGATTAGTAATACATATTTCACATCAAACTTGGAGCCAGGAAAAAGACAGGTAAAACCAGGTCATGTGTCAGTGTGAAAGTATGGACCCGGCTTACTCAACCCAGGTTATGTGTAAAAGGCAATCCATTAGCTAATTTCAGACTACAGCCTAAAACAATGATCAGGGTCACAAAACCTGTTTTGGAAACTGCTAGTCATTCTCCCAGACCCTCTGACCCATGAAAAGACACTGTCCGTGTGAGTTACAGTGGACCTCCCAACTTTGCCCATACCCCAAGACACTGCGGGCCCATGGATTGAAGAGTGGCCCCCCAAAAATAGAATTGTCCTGAAAATAAATAAAGAATAAATTAGGATAGTATGTGTACAGTGGTTCTGTCCAATCCACCAGACAGGGATCGCAAGAAGACAGCATTTGCCTGGTTCCAATTGATAGAAATACAGTGTCTTGATAGACAATGAATAGGTCAAGATGCAATAGGACAACAGGGTCAAAACAAAAATGTCAACATTAGTTTTTCACAATTTTTTTTTGTGTGGACTTTTTCCATACTTTACCATCCACATGGACTACAATTGAGCAACGACTTCGTAGGGAACCAAAAGCACCAGGCACAACCTAAAACATGTGTGAAACCGCGCTATACCTAAAAACATGCAACAGATGTAAAGAAGTATTAAACAAATGTAATAAAATTCTGATATTAAAAAAATAATAATATGGTAAATTCATAGAATCATTCCATTAGGAAATGTAGGTACCAAGGAATTAAAAAAAGAGCATGGATAGTCACCCAAAGTTCAGCGTGAATAGTGTCCTGTGTCCGTTCCTAGATTGCTTCCTTAGTTAAGAAAGCTGTAAAGCGAAATGCGTTGGTGGAGCAGAGCCAGGACACCCATTCTTTGGACCCTAAATTTGTCCCTATTCCATGTGACCGGACCAGCTTCCTGAATTATCCCAGCAGCTGTGACTACCAGGACAACATAAAGCTTCCCAGGTAGAACCCTATACCAACAGGTGCTCCCTGGATTGGAGACTGCAATCTCTCCTAACAAGTCCTACAAAATCAGCCTTGAAAAATTGGGACCTTACAACTAAGGAAGCAATTTAGGAACGGACACAGGACACTATTCACGCTGAACTTTGGGTAACTATCCATGCTCTATTTTAATTGCTTGGTACCTACATTTCCTAATACAATGATTCTATGAATTTACCAGATTATTATTATTTTTTAATCAGAATTTTATTACATTTGTTTAATACTTCTTTACACCTGTTGCATGTTTTTAGCTATAGCCTGGTTTCACACTCCTTTGTTTTTGTATTTCCACAATATTTGGGCCTGACACCCAAACTAACAAAACCACAGCTGGAGCAAATCCACTCCTTTCCAGGCGCCCTCCTAGGACACTCAGTGTCCTAAACCCCTCTATACTTTCTACAAATCATGGCGAGCCATGCGACATATAGCCATTACACTAATTGGGGGTCTGTATCGACATTCACAAAAAAGTCAAAAACTCATGTGGACCTTTTCATGTGTCTACCTTTTTTATGTTGACCTATTGACTGTCTAATCTAATATCTAATAATCCACTCCCCATTTGCTAGAGGAGGCAAGCCTTGTTAAATAGTCCATCTGCACCATTACCATAGTTTTCTATGCATACAGATGCTGCAACTTTGGTGCTCACATAGCAGGAGATCATTTCGATAGGAGATATGATGTGTGATAACGATCAGCAAATTAGCTATTTCACCAATAGAACAATTGCTGCCTATCAATTGTTGTTGTGGGTAGGGACTATAGTCCCCTGTGGCTGCTGGACTGGATCTAGTCCGTGGGATCTGGGCAATGTCTGAAAATGCTATGAAACACAACGAAGACCAAGGGTATAGTGTTGGGCCTGAACCTTGAGGAATCCTGTCCCTTTTAGCCATTCATTCAAAAGTCTGGCAGTGGTGGTGGGTTTCCACCACTGCCTTAATTGCACAATGGTGGGGTGGACCATTTTTGTATTTAATTGGCACCACAAGCCATAATTGGTTTGCTGATAGCCCCATTTTTGTAACTCTATTGGCAAGCCAATGACAGCTCACCAAGCCAACCCCTTTGGGCTGGCTTACATGAGCCAGTGGCATTGAGTCCCAAGTTGGCGAAAGGAGTAGTCAATAGCTCCTGAAGAAAGAGGATGTACAGTAAGTCCTGGGAGAAGCAGCCATTCTAACAGAGTTCAAAGGCAAATTTTCCACCAGGTGAAGCTATGGTAAGAAGATTCTTGAAGTCTTGCAAACAAGCTTAAAGGCCATCAGGTGAGAGACCGGTTTCATAAATTCGAAACAGTCACCGCCATATTTTCCTTACAGACATATTACAGGCTTCAGCTGGGCCTTAATGTCCATGAATGCTGGTAGTTGTAGTTCTGTGACAAGATTAACTATATCTGCATCATTAAATCTGCACTCACCGACACCAGAGGCTTCTGTAGAATTTGAGCCCTGGGCTAACCAATTTTGGTCTGACTGTTTTTATGTCAGGGGAACACCACACGGTATAGGCTCTATTTTATTTCCCCTATTTCCCCACAGCTAGTTAAATCTGGTGCTTATAGGTAAATAAGGAAAACCCCACACCGGTTTCACCCCATTTTCCCAACAGCTGACAAGGCATAGAGCTAGTAACGAATTAGGAAGGGAAGCCCCAAATAATTAGGGTTTTTATGGGGATTGTTAATGCATGAGGCCCTTAATTGTGGCCATGAACATTTTCCAGTCACACTTGTTCCAGCCCAAGCCAGATTTTTCACACCAATTCCAATACTCAGACCTTCCTATTACACCTTTGCCGCCATTACGTCAAATAAACTAAATGATGACAAAAAAATGCTGTAATCATTAACTTCTCTGCAGACTGCTCTTTAAAGATGTATTGACAATTTTGCTCTCTCAAATTCATAGGTGCAGTCACCTTGGGCTTGGAGACTGCAATAAAGAGAATTCACAAGCAATTATCGAACTGCGCATCGCGCATGCAGAATTAGCGACAGAATGGATCCTAAACTTAATCCACTTGCAGTGTGACTGACAGGAAGCCAAGATTTCTGGGTGGAAACTGGACATTTTCTGAGTGTGGTGAAACAAACGCAGGCGTGCCCAGGCAGTTGAGGAGGGTCTGTGACGTTAGCGATGACCACTTCCACTTTTTTGTCTGGGTGGCAGCTTATTCCTCGCAGTCCACTGCGAATTCTCACATTAGTGGTCAAATCTGAATTAGGCCTTATGTTCCATAATCTATGTAATGTAAAATCCTTTACACCACATACATTTGAAACCCAGGAATTTGGACATGGCAGTAACATACCAAGGACAGGCTTAGGATTCATGAGGCTGCTTCTTAACCACCTTTCCCCCCAAACATTAATTGCCATGCACACATGATACTCAGTTCATGGCTACTGTACTATGAAATTACCACTATATGAACATGTACTGATATTGTATAGATAGGATGTCACATATATTAAAACGGCTCCAGCACAGAACCGGTGCGATTTTTTTTTTTAGTAAACATACTACCCTACAGTAGACCGATCTAGCATTACTTGAACTTGTCAAAGTAACCTGCTCTTACAAGACTTCTAGAATATGAATAAAGCCCCCCATACACGGTCCGTTTGGGACTTAAACAGCACACATCGTATCGGATCGCATCCCTAGTGCATGCAGTGCGATCCGATACGATGTGTACCTAGTACAAAAAGTGCAGCACATACTTTTTGTACCGTACTATGTGATGCGCGGGAGCGCGCATCGCATAGTACAGAACGGAGCCGTACACAACGGAGCGTGTATGGGCTCCTTAAGAATCCATAATACAAGCTTATTTTCCAATTTTTGGTGGCCACCATAGATCTGCAGCCTGATTCCCTGGCACCACCAAATCGCCCACTAGAGAACAGCGGTCTGTCAGGGAATCCAAAACATCAAACAAATTAGCCAATCTGACCATTTTCAGGATATGTTTATTATTGACCTCAAATTTTAAACACAAGGTAAAAAGCAAGAGCCACATGGATACATAACATAAGTATTGAGTTTACAATTCTAAGATGATCATAATATACAGAGGATTACAGTATTTCTCTGAACATACAATCATCCTGAGAAACAGCAAAGGCAATAGTCCAGAAGAAAATTCTGTGTTGCCGATCTTCATGCTTCCTTTGCGCCAAAGAATCGGAAACAGGTTTCCAACTTGCGGCAAAAAAAAAAAAAAAAGAAGACTTCACCACTATTTCCACATTTACCAACAATACCAACAATAGGAAATTACAAAGAAATATGTAGACTTCAACAGAAATAATAAAAAAAAGGTAGAAAAGTTAGTGTAAAAGGGGAATGAGTGAGATGGGAGGGGGGGGGGGGGGGACCTGGACGTGCATGGCTCATTTCTTTCCCCATATCGTCCAATACATTTTCAGGATTTTTAAAGGGGAAATCAGGCCATTGCCCACAATACATCTGTAATGTAAGGAGGCCATAAGAAATAGGACTCAGGAAATCGTCCTACATTAGATTCAAGATCTAGGGGCTGATTTATCAACGTTTTATTACCCGCAATGGGTTTTAAAACTCTAGCGTGTGATAAATGGTGCTTCAGCCAATCAGCTACTTATGATTATCTTTGAAAATTGACAGTTGGGAGCTGATTGGCTGGAGGCCCATGTATCATATGAAAAATGTGTTGCGCAGGAAAATAAACACATTTATAAGTCTGCCGCATAGTAACCACCAGTTGCTGCTTCAGAGGTATGACGGCAGCGGAGTCCAAAATAGGGGAGCCACGCCAACAGTCAGTGATTCCCAGCCGGCGATGTTTGGCTGCATTTTCGGTGGCAGTTGGTGTGACCACCCTATTTGAGTTTGCACTGCGCTGCAGCCCCTCCTCTGGAGATGCTGCCAACCACACATGGACAAATCTTGCTGTTATATACCTACCCCATAAATATGCACCAGGGTCACCTGGTTTTTATTCCTTTAATATTTTCCCATTAACCCCACAGCAATATTGGGAAAATTTAAAAGGCAGCTGTAATATTGCTTTAGTTAAATTTTTTGCAGCGCCATAAAATCAATTACTCAGCAGTGCTTAAAATGACTGGTCATTTACATAAACGTGAAAAAAAAATTATGAACAGTACTTCACTATGGTAAAATGAATCTTCATTTGAACCTGGCAATGCTTGACCCCTTCCCAATAGTCTGAGAATATAGACAATCTGAATAGTCTAGAACAAAAACAGTCTACCCGGCTTTATTCAGCAGTGTTCAGAGTTCTAGGGGGTATTCCCTCATATGAATTACTCTATTAAGAAGAATCACACATCCCTCTCTATGCCTCAACTTCCCGCAGCCCGTGAGCGGCTATTGTGAGTAAGAGACACATCCTGGGGAGACAAAGGACATAGTGTGCTGCAGGGAGGAAGTGGCTTTTCCTTCCGCAGGTCATTCTGACCTTGTAGGTTCTGCAGCATGAAATTCGCTTCATTAGGCACAGTACGAGCTTATATCAAGAACTACATGTATAGATACTTGCAACCACACGCATTACCCGATAAAACTTACAACATACTGTACTCCTCTTATTTCATTACACATGTCAAGGTCATGGCCTATGAGGCTCACATTATCCATATGAGCAACCAATATGGTATAACAACGCTACGTTTTGATCACATATATAGAACCAGATCCATATACTGATCAATATAAAAATACGGCACTTGTGTATTATCACGGCGCCCCCGATATTAAGTCGCACGACTTTTAATTGCAACACATCGCATGCCATACACCGGGTGCACACCGATGCGATTTAAAATTGTATAAGCACCCTAATGGGTGCTTACAATGTTAAATGCACCCCCACGCCACCCCCAGTATGAATGCCAACCCAAAGCGTGGCGAGTGGCGGCGGTACGCGTCCTCCGACCTTTTCATACCCCTACTATCCACGTCGGCGTGGAGATGATTTTATATAGTGTGGCGAGTGCAGCGAGCCCGAAGCGTGGCGAGCCCCGCGAGGGGACGCGTATTACTTTACATGTATTCTGCGTCCCCTCGCCACGCTTCGGGCTCGGTGGCTGAGACAACCGATGTGGATGGTGGGGGTATGAAAAGGTCAGAGGACGCGTACCGCTGCTTCTCGCCATTCTTCGGGTTCGCGTTCATAGTGGGGGTGGCCTGGGGGTGCATTTAGCATTATAAGCTCCCATTAGGGTACAATGTAAAATTGCATCACATCGCATTGTATGCCATATACAATGCTATACAATTTTAACATTGCATGACATCGGGGGAAATCTCATCGCATCGCATACCATACCATCGCATGCCTTATGGTCTGCGATGCGATGGGCGCCTTGATACTACACAAGTACCAAAAATACCTATAGGTCTATATTATATGCAGAAACAGGTATGAAAGGTGCATTTAAAAAAAAACTTTTTTCTTGTTCTGAAGCACCTTGAAACTACGGATATTATAAAAAAAATGGTATTTACTTTGTAGGAACGCATACACAGAAAATGAGGACTGTAAAGATCACTTATGGGAAAAAGGAGATAAAAATATTTTTTTTGGTACAAAGAGCCTTGTGTGCTGTTGGAGAAAGTGCACTCTATAAATTAAAACTTACTTACATATGATAAACGCTTAATAAAGTTGTCTAAACTTGCTTTTCTGATTTTTGGTCAAGCCTTGACATACAGCGCATTCAGAAAGTATGCACAGCGCTTCACTTTTTCCACATTTTGTTATGTTACAGCCCTATTCCAAAATGGAATAAATTAATTCTTCCCCCACAAAAGTCTACACACAATACCCCACAAAGACAATGTGAAAAGTTTTTGGGAGATTTTTGCTAATTAATAAAAAATAGATATCACATGTACATAAGTATTCACAGCCTTTGCCATGCAGCTCAAAATTGAGCTCCAGTGCATCCCATTTCCACTGATCATCCTTTAAATATTCCTACAGCATAATTGGAGTCCACCTGTGGTAAATTCAGTTCATTGGAAAGGCACACACCCATCTGTATAAGGTCCCAAACTTGAAAGACCTCTGATTCCGACAGAAAAGTCTGAAAATCCCGGCAAATACACAGCATTTCAAATGCTGTGTCATTTTGCCGGTAGCAACCTGACCCCCCTTCACACAGAGGAACAATTTACCTGGTTGAATATTTCTACCCAGTAATTTGATGAATAACACAGGTATTTCTTCTATGTGAAAAGGTCAACATGAGTCATAAATCCCGTGTCCTCGACCCTGGTCAATTCCAGGGTCGGAGACATGGGATTTAAGACACAGGTGTGCCCTTTCACACAGAAAAAGGACCCATGTTATTCACAAAATTACCGGGTAGAACTGATTCAGACAGAAAACGAAATTACCGGTTGAAAGGGGTATAAGACAGGATTGTCTCAAGGCAAAAATCTGGGGAAGGGTACTGAAGAAAATCTGCTTTGAAGGTCCGAATGAGCACAGTGGCCTCCATCATCCATAAATGGAAGTCCGGAACCACCAGGACGCTTCCTAGTGCTGGCCAGCCATCTAAACAGAGCGTTTGGGGAGGGAGAAAGGCCCTAGTCAGGGAAGTGACCAAGAACCCTATCGTCACTCTGTTGGAATTCCTCTGTGGAGAGAGGCGAATCTTCAAGAAAGACAAATTTCTCTGCAGCAATCCACCGATCAGGCCTATATGGTAAATTGGCCAGACGGAAAGCACATGGCAGCCCATCTGGAGTTTGCCAAAATGCACCTGATGGACTTTCAGACCATGAAAAATAAATGATCTGGTCTGTTGAGACTCATGTCATGTTCACATGGTGAGTGTGAACCACACAGCTTTTACCCGGCATTTGAAATGCTGGGAGCTGCGGCGACGAACCATTGTTCTCACTGCAAGGCAAATTCGCGGGTGAAGCAGTTCTACCCTGTAATTTGCTTTTTAACACAGGTTTTTTTGCAGTGTGAACGTGTCAACCCGTATCTGCATACCCAGATCTCAAACACAGGTAAAAAGAAGGGTGTTACTCGTGTATGCAGACACGTGTTGACCCGTTCACACTGCAAAAAAACATGTGTTAAAAGGCAAATTACCTGGGAATTTGCCTTGCGGTGAGAACAGGGTATAAGATTGAAGTCTTTGGCATTATTGCCAGGCATAATATTTGGAGAAATCAGGCAACGCTCATCAACAGGCCAACACCATCCCTACAGTCAGGGCCGGATTAACAATGGGCCTAATCGAGCTGCAGCTCCAGGCTCACTGTTCAAACAGGCCCATTTTGTAGTTGAGGGCCAAGGCTTTCCAACGAGCCCGGTCCCACGTTGCTAGCCCCGGAAACCGGAGATACTGCTGGGCAAAGCTGGAACGTTTTCCCCGTAGGATAACATCGATGCGATGGGCGCCGTGATCTCAAGTGGTGACGGCCCAAGCGGCAGATAGTCTACAGCAATGGGAGTGCCGGTCCACCTGCGATATATATATATATATATATATATACACACAGTATATATATATGCGCCATTGCACTCTTTGGATTGAGGGAATGTGCATATATATCTTCTATAGCTGTCAGTTCTGGCGATACATGGTAGGCACTACAGCCCAAAGTCTGCAGCCGCCGCTGGAAGGTATATCTGCAGCTTCTAATTTCCCTCTTTTCTGTGCCAGGCCCTTGCATATGCCAACCTCTTTGCCATTTTCCACCTTATACTGAACCCTTTGCAATTTTCCTATGCCATCCCCTGCCTTTTTCAGGCATATATAATTAGTTGAAAGTATTTACACAAATAGGGACACACCCATGAGCAGAACACCCAAGCAGAACACTGGTCCCGCCCCCCCCCCCCCCCCCCCCACACACACACACACACACACACACACACACATTATTAGGTGCTGGCACAACCCCTATTATTGCGAATAATAGGCCCTTGATCATTTTCAGCTCCAGGCCCATTTAGACCTTAATCTGGCACTGCCTACAGTGAAGCATGGTGGTGGCAGCATCATGCGGTGGGGATGTTTTTCAGCAGCAGGGACTGGGAGACTAGTCAGGAAAAAGGGAAATATGAATGCAACAATGTACAGATACATCCTGGATGAAAACCTGCTCCAGAGTGCTCTGGACCTCAGACTGGAGCAATGGTTCATCTTTCAGCAGGACAATAACCCTAAGCACACAGCTAATATATCAAAAGAGTGGCTTTAGGACAACGCTGTGAATGTCCTCGAGTGGCCCAGCCAGAGCCCAGACTTGAATTTGATTCCTACCTGATGGAGCTTGAGAGGTGGGCAAAACTGTCCAAAGATAGGCGTGCTAAGCTTGTGGCATCATATTCAAAAAGACTTGAGGCTGTAATTGCTGCCAAAGGTGCATCAACAAATTATTGAGCAAAGCCTGTAAATACTTGTGTACAAGTGATTTCTTAGATTTTTATTTTTAATAAATTATCCCCTTCCCTTACAGGAATCTATGATTGTCAGACTAGTGCTTTGATTCAATATTAACTTTGCAGGCATGATCTGTATACATTGTTTCGATCACACAAGAACATAGTAGTGGACCAGATTGACCAAAGATGGACACATGAGTTACAGATGCTTCATTGCAATGTCAACACATACTTGGCTACATGCCTATAACTTTTTACATAAATATCAGCAGATGAGTGGCGGTGGCCAGCGATGATGTGTGAGCACCCATCAGTGCGCACAACCGGGCCATACACACTAAGCGGCTTTTGTGCTGAAAGCAGCTCCAATGGCAAAACTGAGCATTCAGCTCAAAATTGCCAGGTATGTATGGAGATTTACACTGGACACCCGTTCAGAACCTAATTCAAGCTTCCAACACTCACAAAATCACTCCATCATCATTCCTCTCCCATGTATATGTCTGACCTAATCTCTCTCCACAATTCCACACGCCCTCATCACTCCACAAATTAATGCCACCTCCCCTTCCATGTGGAATATGTATATCTACACAGGTTTCCTCTTACACTCCGGTAGGTTACATACCAGTATGTGTGTGTTCATGTGATTTTTGGATGTGTAGAAAACTTAAGAAATACTGAGAATTTGCCATTAAACCTTAATTAGCATTGCATATAGAAGATTAGCAGGAATACACCATCTGAAAACCTCACTGCATAAAACGAGTGAAAGGAAGTTCCATAACAGGAACTAGTACGTGATATGACATCATATGTCCTTGTGTACAGAGAATAGCAATTACACCACTCACAGGTGATGACAGAAGAGAGATCACGCCCAGACTGCCTGTAATTGCATATAAAATCTGGCCACAACCATGTGCATAACAATATAAAAATTAGTGAGTCACTCATTGCAATTACAAGGTAACCAACGGCTTCATTAACACCATTATCGTTCCTGAATCTAGTAAGCTACATAAACCAGTACTCGTCAATGCAGCCTATGAAAAATATACGCCTCTATAGTTACTATTCCATCACATAGAAACTATTATATGACTAAAAAAAGCAAGTATAGATTATATAGATTTACTTTGTTCAGTACAAAGGACAGATGGCCCGCCTAACTGCAATTAGTCAGAGCATGTTTCACCATTGCTAGAAGACTTCATTCCTTTAACTGAAAAAAACTCTTACGCACTATAATAACCTGGAATGTCCAAGTCTAGTAAACTTTGGGGAGGGCTTTTGGAATCCCATCCATCTCTACAGTGAAGTGGATGGGATCCAGGACATCTCTCCGAAGTGGACAATTTGCTGCATCATGGCCCCACTTCCCTTAGCAAAATACTGTGGATTGCTACGATTTGCAGCAGAGAAGAGACCTTAAAAATGCAATTCAGTTCCATTCTCTCCCCTATTGCTCTTGAGACCTCAATTTACATGATCTCCCATAAAGAAGTCCCATTATATCAGCAACTATGCCTTAATCACAGAGCAAAGATTGGTAGATCATAAATCTAAAAATAAATAGCTAATAATTCAGTTTACTTAATCCAACATTTACGCTGTACTCTACATGCTACTTACATGACAAACATTAATGATTTACCAGACTAGTGGCCTATCAACACACTCGTAAAATTTCCACCAATCATTCTTTGCACTGTTGGGGCAGGGTGCTTGCCTGTCTGAAATGTGTACGTCACACCACCCCCCCCCCCCCCCTCCCCCCTTGCCTTCATAACGTCAAGGGCTTTCTCTGAACGTCAGGACGGATATTTTCAGGATGGTTGGAATTTCAACATCCTGTACTACAGAGAGCTGACATTTACAGTAACACCTCATTCATGGTTCTTTTAAACCATCATCGGTGCTTACAGCTAGGTGGCATTTAAATATACATACCCCTTGATAAATAAAAATCTTATGTGGAGAAATGAAATTATATTGGGTAGTCTGATCTAGTGAGAGGGCCTATAAAAGGATTTTCATAGCTTTCTAACTCATCGGTACAGGTTTGATCATGCAAATGTAAGACGTTATATTTAAAATGATGAACAATCTAATTTTGACATTAAAATATTTTGTTATTCGAGGACATAATTGTAGAAATTCAATTAGGAGTGAAAAGGGCGAGTTGCTGTTGCAATAGCATATAAATGCTGGCAACAGAGCTCTCCCACTATTGTGGCCCCTACTCCCACAACTCACTTATTTTTTAGAACCAGCCCCACAGTAAATGCAGCAAATAGCCACATCGGCTTCCATTTTAATGCTGCCCATACACTTTTACGATCGGATTTGTTATCGAAGTGCGATGTCCATCGAACCCGATCGCATCTTGTGGTGCTAAAAGTACTCCCTTAACAGCACCGATGTCGCATGCCATCTTGAAATTGCACATCAGGTGCTGGAAGAGGGCGAGCAGAGGGCGGCATTTTAAGGTAGCGCAAGAAATAGCACTAGCAGGTGGCGGGGGTCAGCGGTGGCGGCAGAAGTGTTTAAAACACTGGGCAGCCCTCTGATTGGCTGAGCTATATCAGCCAAGCAGAGGTCTGCCCAATGTTTTAAACACTTCTGCCGCCACCGGACTGACCCCCGCTGCCCGCTAGCGCTACAGCTACAATGCCGCCCTCTGCCCGCCATCTCCCACGCTGCCAGCAGTCCCTTCGGCCCCCTCTCCCCATCCCGACACCGCTGAAAAAGCGTTCCCTCCGCCCCCCCACAAGCGGATTGCATTAGAGCATCGCATGTGGTTAAAAACCACATGCGATCGCTCCTGCAATTCGATAAATATTATGTGCAGCACATAAGACCTGACATTCGACCGGCATGCCCGCGTATTGCCTCGAATGGTACACATTTTGTGTATACAATCATTCGATTTATCGGCCAGATGTAGTCAAAATCAAATGATTGCATGCAATATCTCACAAGTCTATGGGCAGCATAACACTTAAAATGCATATTAACCATTGTTGGAGAAGGATCTGAGATTTCAGCACAGGTAGGGAAGCTGTGCAAAAGTACATACTGTGGTATCCCCAGGGTATATAGGATGGACAGTCTTTTACCAAAAGCCTTAACAATGAGAAAAATGCTTCATGGAGTCTCTTTACGAATGCAATGTTACCACAAGTGAAGTGTGATAAATAATAAAGTCGCACAGACTAAAAGAACATAAAATGAATGAATGTGTATCCACACTCCAAGCTTAGTTTACTAGTGTGTGATCAGCAATGTTGCTTAGACTGACAACTGTAACCACCTTGCGCACCTCAGTCAGTTTGATTATTACACATGGGATTCGGTAAGGCAGGGCCTTTCCACTCATACTCCAGAGATTGGACTATAAAAAGTAAATGGAAAAAATGCAAAGTTATTCTAAATATCTTTTGTAGTATTGTAATTAGCAGGGGCAAACGCAGGATTTTCAGAAGGGGGTTTCCAGAGGGGCGGCGCAAAGCACGGAGATGGACACTTAGGTGACCCAGTATATGCCGGGTCAGTTAAAGTAGTATAGATAGACCAAATGTATATAAATAATAATAATAAATAAAAAAAAAAAAAAAAAAAAAAAAAATATATATATATATATATATATATATATATATATATATATATATATATATATATATATATATATATATATATATATACACACACACACACACACACACACACACACACACACACACACACACACAAATATACAGGGGCGTCAACAGCAGTGTAGACCCCTGGGCATAGCAATGTATTGGCGCACCTACCGATCCTCCAGCGGTAGGGTGGGGGGTGCTATGATGTCCCGCTGATGGTAGTGGGTATTATATCAACCGATCAGCATGTTGGGCCTGGATCAGTAATTTCCACTAATTACCCCTTTACTGCACAGATGGTGGGAGATGGGGTGAAAGAAGGGGGCATTGGGCTTAATGAAGGGGCCCTGATTCATAACTTCCAGGGTGGTAGAGGATGTTTAATATGCAGAGGAGGGGTGTATAGTGGAGTGGGCTTATTATTCATAATTTTCTGGTGGGAGGACAGCTTGCTTGACTGCAGATATCTCCAGTTCCCAGAAATAGATAATGGAATTAAAAACTAGAGAATCCCACCTACTAAATGGTATTGGGGACTAGTGGATCAGAGTTCAGGAGGCAGAGCAATCTGCCAACGAGGAAATAAAACTACATACCAGGAGTGTGGAGCTGGAGCAGTAACCAATATCAACTATAAAGAGGCCAAAGCACTCCATTCACTATCTAAAAAATCAGAGATAGTGATACGCCCCGCCGACAAAGGTGGGGGCATCGTGCTACAGAATACTACTCAATACATCAAGAATCTGGACAAACTGCTTTCCGACACAACCACGTATCGCAAACTCCCTGGCGATCCAACAGCCATCTTCAAAAAAGAATTGGACGGAGTATTAACAGAAGCATACAAAAAGAACCAATTTTCTAAAAAAGTGTTCCAAACCCTTACACAAGAGTTTCCAGTGGTGCCTGTCATATACACACTTCCAAAGATACACAAAAATGCAGTGGATCCCCCGGTCAGACCCATCATTTCTGCCCGGGGCTCCCTATATCAGCCAATTTCACAATTTTTGGACATCATGTTACAGCCTTACATCGTCACCCAAAAATATTATTTGAAGGATACAACACACCTGTTGCAGAAATTATCTACCGTGAACAACCTCCCAGAGGACGTTCTTCTTTGTACAATGGATGTACAAAATTTGTACACGGTCATCCCTCACGAGGCAGCATTACAAACTATGCAGAGATTTCTACAAACCATCGAGTTCAAAGATATGGACATTGGACTCTTTTTACACCTATTAGAATTAACTCTAAAGAAAAATTATTTCCTGCATAATTCACACTACTACCTCCAACTCACGGGATGCTCGATGGGCTCGAACGTATCGCCATCAGTAGCAAACATCTTCATGTTTGAACAAGAGAGAGATTTCTTCTTTCAGGACGAAGCCATCAGTCAACATGTAGCGCTATATACGCGCTACATAGACGACCTTATGCTCATCTGGACCGGGACCATCGTACAATTAGAAGAAATCATCCATTCCATCAATAACCAACATGGACCAATTAAACTCACCTTTAATATTAGCCATGAATCCATCAATTATTTGGACGTTAAAATTTCCATTTCACAGGGTTCAATTGAGACGTCTGTATACAAAAAAACTACAGACAGGAACACTCTGCTACTAAATAGTAGCAACCATGCCCCTGCACTCAAGAAAGGATTGCCAAAATCTCAGCTAATGAGAGTCGCAAGAATTACCAACAACCCAGATAAAATGGAAGCAGCCCTGGACGACATGGTGATAAAATTTGCTCAGCGAGGTTACGATGTAAAAGCATTACAACAACAAAAAATGGAAGTACTCAACACACCGAGAGAACAGCTCCTACAAATTAACAACAGCAAAACTACCAAACCGGACACCAAAATACCCTTTGTAACCACATACACGCCCACCAGCACCGTGCTACCCAGAGCATTACATGCCCTCTGGCCGATTATGTCAGGAGATAAGAAACTAACATGTGTTGCCAAAAAGACTCCCATGCCCAGTTACAGACGGGGTAAGAACCTCCGCGACATATTGGTGAAAACCAATGTTGAATCAAATCCAACAAAAACCCTATTTAATGTGCAAGCAAAAAAACCAGGGTGTTACAAATGCCCGGCCTGCACCACCTGCGGATTCATGGAGAGTGGCCCTGACTTCAAACATCCACAATCAGGAAAAAGATTTAAAATCCGACACGTCCTCACTTGCAGAACTCAGTTCGTCATATATATTATCATATGCCCCTGTGGCAAATATTATGTAGGCCAAACCATTCGCAGTTTTCGCGATAGAATGGCCCTCCACAGGTCAGCCATCAAGGCAATACTGCAAGGCAAAGACGTAGACCAGCCGGTGGCACGGCACTTTAAAGCCCATGGACATTCGCTAACACAGTTCAGAAGCAAAATAATAGATCATGTCCCACCACTAAAAAGAGGTGGAGACAGACAAAAATTACTGAACCGCAAAGAAACCGAATGGATCCACAAACTAAATACCTTGGCCCCCAACGGCCTAAATGAGACGATTTCTTGGAGCGTCTTTCTATGATACACAACGAACTACAATCTTCAAAATAACCAATTATTTCTATTGCAGTTGAATCAAGTGACAGATCATCTACAACAAAATAGTCTTAAGCTGAAATGATATGTTTCATCAATTTAAATAAGCTACCAAAGATGAACACTTATTCCATTCTACAAGAAAGACATGGACCCAGATGTTTTGATTGTTGTGCATTAATAGCTGACACAACATACTTAAAGGAAAATATTACTTATGTGACAAATAAGCTATGTATGTTATCATGCCTGTCTAAGTGCTCTAGGCACAACATTTACTTCTTTATATATTTCTCGTATACACTGCCAACAAAAAATAAGCCCGATGTTTCACACAAACGTTTATATTTATTTTTCACATACACACCATCCAACTAGTTTTATGGTTGGTCTTATTGTTTTTCAAATCTCCCCCCAGGAATCCCGTAGAGCCAGCGTGAAGGGACGCCGTAGGTTGCTAAGCAACCATCGGGGTTGCAGACGGAGGTGGACGCGCGTCATCACGCTCGCGTCACCCCCAGCAGACGCAGCGCCCGATACCCGGAAGTACCGCTCGCAGGCACCGGGAAACCAGGAGGAGGACACAGACATCGGCTATTTAAATGTAAGTAACGCTCACTGTCTTGTTTGTCCTACACAGCACCTGCACTTACCCCTTCTTTGTCCGTCCTGAGGAAGAGGCGAATGCCTCGAAACGTAGACTTTTGGACTACTTTATGATGCACATTCAATAAACCCTTTTGCATTTTTTCTACAAGCCCTGTGAGTGCCGCCTAATTCCGCCTTCTCAGCCTTGGGAAGGGGGGTACCCCTGCTTATATTAAGTCCCAGGAGGGCAACCAGGCAGCCGACCCAAATCCTCAGAGTGCCGGGTTATACAGACCATATATATATATATATATATATATATATATATATATATATATATATATATATATATATATATATATATATATATATATATATATACACACACACACACACACACACACACACACACACACACACACAAATATACAGGGGCGTCAACAGCAGTGTAGACCCCCTGGGCATAGCAATGTATTGGCGCACCTACCGATCCTCCAGCGGTAGGGTGGGGGGTGCTATGATGTCCCGCTGATGGTAGTGGGTATTATATCAACCGATCAGCATGTTGGGCCTGGATCAGTAATTTCCACTAATTACCCCTTTACTGCACAGATGGTGGGAGATGGGGTGAAAGAAGGGGGCATTGGGCTTAATGAAGGGGCCCTGATTCATAACTTCCAGGGTGGTAGAGGATGTTTAATATGCAGAGGAGGGGTGTATAGTGGAGTGGGCTTATTATTCATAATTTTCTGGTGGGAGGACAGCTTGCTTGACTGCAGATATCTCCAGTTCCCAGAAATAGATAATGGAATTAAAAACTAGAGAATCCCACCTACTAAATGGTATTGGGGACTAGTGGATCAGAGTTCAGGAGGCAGAGCAATCTGCCAACGAGGAAATAAAACTACATACCAGGAGTGTGGAGCTGGAGCAGTAACCAGCTGCCGAAAGGCTGATATATCTGGTTCTGGGAAAAGTAGAGACAAGCTTCTAGTGTCCATCAAAGGGGGAGAGTCCCGGCTTTTGGAATATACCCTCAAAAAAACTCTAAGGGGTTTATTCTAGTTCATTCTTTCTGACAAAATCCTTCTTAGATGGACAAAACCATGTGCACTGCAGGGGGGCAGATGTAACATGTGCACAGAGAATTAGATTTGGGTGAGTTATTTTGTTTCTGTGCAGGGAAAATACTGACTGCTTTATTTTACACTGCAATATAGATCTCACTTTGAAGAAAAACCCCACCCAAATCTAATTCTCTCTGCACAAGTTACATCTGCCCCACCCGCAGTGCACATGGTTTTGTCCATCTAAGAAGGATTTTGTCACAAAGAATGAACTAGAATAACCCCCTAAGTGAGACAGAACCTGAAATATCTGACTGGGAGAGCAATTAACAGGCTTGGATAGGGACCACTGCTTTGAAGTCAGATATCTTCTTGTACCCATGGAAAGAGGGGACCCTCAGCTTTCAGACTAGGACCCTTAGACTCCTGGGTGGGTGTCTGGGTACTCAGAAACCCCCCCTGCATGCGCTACTGATTAGTACACTGTAGTATGACAGTTGAGGAAATGCCTACTTAACCGCACATTTCTGACCAAAAAACCTCATACATTTCCAGCAGTATATACTGCTGCACCTTTGCATAATGAACATAGGGAGGGGCCCTAGCCTGCACATGCTGGACATTCGAGGTGTTACCTGCTGAGACTTGTGGTGCAGCAAGCAGGAGGAGGAGATTGCAGGTGCACACTAAATATAAATGCTAAACCTATTAATAACATTGCTATATTGCATTTCTGAGGTTCTTAGCAAAATTATGCCCATTATTACAGGCTTGTCCACCGCATCCAAGTAACCTCTATCGGACAAGTCCCTAACACTACTCTGAGAAAGGTCCAGGGTGTGGGACCCTCCAGACCAGCCCAGCAGAACCACACAAGCATTGGTATCATTAAAATCTGGACTGACTTTGGGAAGCCGTGATCTATGCAAATAGTTGCGGGAAAAGAGACACATGAAAAAAGGTCAACATGGTCAAAAAGTCAACACAAGCAATAGGTCAACATGGAAAAGGTTGAGTGTCACTTTTTTTGTTTTTTAAAAGGTGATTTTTCATACTGTACTATCCAAATGGGCATAGTTATGCGAGGGAACGCAGTACACTTATACAATGTCCTTGTCGACAAAGACACCCAAAAAACCTGTATCGACCTATTGCTTGTGTCAACCTTTTTTCACATGTCAACCTTTTGTCTGTTGACCAATAGTGGCCGACCTGTTGACTGTCTACTTAATTACTGTTGACCCTATGACTAATACCAGGGCCGCGCCACCACTAGGCAGCTTTAGGCATTTGCCTAGGGCGCCGGCCACTGGAGGGTGGAAGTTCGGAGCAGCCAGGTGACGGTGACGCCCCCCCCCCCCAGCTACTCTATATGCAGCAGGGGGGTCCGCGCGGTCTGAGGGGTACCTGTGGCGCCCCATCCGCCCCCCCACAACTTACAGAGCCCGTCGGGTGCCATCATCCAGGACCAGGAGAGAGGAAGCCGTCCGGAGAAGAGAGAGAGCCGCCTATTGTACCGCCCAGATGGAGTACTGCCCGCTTCCGTCCATCCTCATCCGCCGGGCGGCGTCGCGGAAAGCGCTTCTGGGTTTGAAAACACTGGCCGCACGCTGATTGGCTGAGATTCAGCCAATCAGCGTGTGGCCAGTGTTTTCAAAATCATAAGCGCTTCCCGCAACGCCACCAGGCGGATGAGGATGGACGGAAGCTGGCAGCAGTTCACTCCGGCTGGGCGGTACAACGGGCAGATCCCTCTCTCCTGGCCCGATGATGGCACCCGATGGGGCTCTGTAAGTTGTTGGGTAGTTACGCTTCAGACTGTACTGACACCCCCTCGCCTGGGGCGCTCCGGTGCATTCCACCAGCCCTGCTAATACCAGTTCATGGTGATCCCTCCTTCCTACACTCCTATTGCTAAGAATTTGAGAGAATTTTTTTTTGTGTACAGATAGATCTCTATAAACATGCGCACACACACACACACAATATAGATCTATTTTAAATCCATAGATGGTCATGGTAAATCCTGTGTACAGCTTCATTTTTGAACATTTTATAAATAACGGGGTCCACATCTGGACACTGAGAAGATCATGGGGACATAGAGTATGGATTACATCCATGACATGTCAATGAAACCAATGGGAATACACGGGCCCTGCTATCCGTCTGGTCATGGATTGAGGTCCTCAAACTTGGTACGCAAGGCACACCAACAGTCCAGGTTTTAAGAATAACCAAGCTTGGGTAGCACAGATGACTCTGTGCCAGATGTATCCAGCTTAAAAAAAATAAAAAAAAAGTGATAAACTGGAGTGATAAAAAGCTAGCCAATCAGTTCGTATCTGGCAGTTAGGCTGGTTGTTTACCACTCTCCACTTTATCACTTTAAAACTGTATACATCTGGTCCACAGGACCTTCATAAATTTGATTCAACCATCTTATGGTCAGCCATGGATATCCTTAAGCCATGGAATATTCAGGACCACGTTTGACACCTCTGGACTAGAAAATTTGTAAAAAATTTGGTACTTGTTTCCTAGCACCGCGCCCGTCGGGTGCCATCGCATACCATAACTTAACATAACTGACAGACCCGATTTTCGGGTTTTAAAGACCATTTTAAAAATGCCCCCCCAGACCCGATTTTTAATTGTATACCCACATGATGGTCAATTATTATGTCAAATGCCCCCCCCCCCCTTTGTTAACGCAACGCCACGATAAACGTCAACCCAAAGCGCGGCGAGCCCGCGAGGGGCGGCGGTACGTGTCCTCCAACCTTTTCATACCCCCAATATCCACGTTGGCGTGGAGTTAATTTTATATAGTGTGGCGAGCGCAGCAAGCCACCGATCCCGAAGCGTGGCGAGCCCCGCGGAATACTTCACATGTATTCCGCGTCCGCTCGCCACGCTTCGGGCTCGGTAACTCGCTGCACTCGACACACTATATAAAATCAACTCCACGCCGACGTGGATAGTGGGGGTATGAAAAGGTCGGAGGACGCGTACCGCCACCCCTAACGGGCTCGCTGCGCTCGCCACGCTTTGGGTTGGCGTTGATCGTGGTGTGGCATTAACAATATGGGGGTATTTGACATAGTAATTACCAATCAGTGTGGGTATACAATTACAAAACGGGTCTGGGGGGGGGCATTGAACATTGTAATCAGCCATCAGGGTGGCTGTACAATAAAAAATCAGGTCGATTTGGTCGCATGCGATGCAATCGGCCCGATTTTTCTGACCCGATAACATACAATAGAAATCGGTGGCGCCGTGCTAGGAAACAAGTACCAAAAATTTTAAAATAATTGAAACGCAGGCCCTTTTATGTTGCTGCTGAGCCATGGCAATCACAGTGGGAGGTAAACTTGCATAAATGTTGCGTGACTGACTACGAAGTCATTTGCTTAATTAGCACATTTGAAAATAAGCCCAATCATTTAAAATGTTGGGTTACACATCTTGAATACACATATACACATTAATCTTGTGTAGATCATGAAAAGTTTTAGTTATCCATTGAACATCTCCCATTCAAGATATATATATATATATATTTATTTATTTTATGGAGAAGAACGCCACCCTGATCTACTGGCTTCTTCATAAACCAAGGTTTTGCATAGAAAGCTTACCAATTTTTTATTTTAAGAGGTAGGAGGTTAAAGCAGAATGTGACCGTGTGTCCTCCCATACATGTATATTATATGTTTAATTATCCTTCTTGGCAGGAGTCTGAGTCATCCAATGCTGTCACCTGTCCAGGTGTGTGCTTGAAGGGTGGGTTACAATGACACACAGGATGTGCACATTCCATGCAGTGACACAAAAGGGCAGGAATTCATTCCCGAAATTTGGAACTCCCAGAAAATAGGCGAGTCTCTGAGCATATGTGTCACACGCATGTCATCTCTGCATTAGGTTTGTCATTTTTCTGTGTCTCATGTGCTAGCTGATCTGAAGAACAGCTCTGTGCCTGCTTGCTGAGTGGTTTAAGTATATTCCACTCAGGAGTCCAAAAAGCAGACACCACAAGCCTAAATGGTTAATACTGTGCGTCAAACTCCCCCTTATACGGCAAAGCCTGGTAAGAGCTATTGGAGTGTGACGTGGAGGGGACAGAGGTATGGGCTAGAAGGGAGGGAGGATAATAGAGAGGGAGAGAGCAGGGAAGGAGAATAAAAGGGGAAGGCAGTTGAAGAGGGGGGAGAGGTGGGAGGAGAGGACTTCCAAGAAAAAGCAGAACAGCCTGTAAGGAAGCTAGGACAAAGGGAGGAGGGATAGGGGTAGTAGGAGTTAACCTATTGACTGCCTGGCCTGCAGATTCACATAGCCTGTATACATACTTAGAATATTTCTGCAATGAGGTGGTTAGCCAAGACATCTGAAAAAAATGAAGGAGCACCCATTAACTTCAGGCCAAATGAATCACTGAGGGGTCTACTTAGATACTAATAAAAACATGGTCATTCTCAGAAAGAGTTAACTGCTCTGAAAGTCAACAGAGGTAACATGTAAGCTATTTTTCTTTCTCTGAGGAGGTTGTTATCTACAACTGCTATAATGCAACCTCACATATATTGCACATGGAATGAGTTAATCAGAGCAAGGTTTGTCATGGCTTGGCTGAGTCATACATGACGTGTTTCAGAGGAGTTGCTGACAGGACCTGATATTACCTTAGAGTGACACTCAGCCAGACCAGGGCGAGTCTCACCTGCACCCAACTATTGTTTTTCTCTCCTTTCAAACAGTGGAGACATACTATGGCAATAAAAATGCTAGTGACAAAAACAAATATTGCAATAACAGGTTGCAGGTTCTGCTACAGTTTAGTGCGCTGAACCAATCAACATGGACCAGTTAGAAAATGTGTGATAGTTAGCAGAGGAACGAAGATAGGAGCAAGAAACATCAGGGTTCAGGTGTCTGTCTCATACAGGCCATACATAGCCCGATTCCCTGTTCTGCTGATGTAAAATCAATGGACATCTATGATCATTGGGGGGAGCCAGCAAAAAAAATAAAAAACCCAGACTTGACCATCAACCATTTTTTTTATTTGGAATCAGCACATAAAATATTTCTAATGATGTGGAGTTTAGCTGATCACCCAGCACAGGCATCAGAAGAACAGGGAATTACACTTACGGCCCAACTCTGGTTGATTCGGTTAGCTGCGCCAGAGAGCCCGCAACCACCACATGAGGACACATCCCCTCACATATCTCCCTCCACAGCAGGAGAAATCGTTCAATGGTCGGCGACTATCAAATTATTTAGCCTGGCTTTGCAAATAAGTCAGTAGAAACTGACTTATTTGCGAGTGCCGAAACTAAGACAGGGAAAGCAGCAGATGTCCTGTGACATCAGTCGCCTGCCCCAGCACACATCCTCCCACCTGCGTACCCATGGGAATACCCAGCTTTTTCATGGAGACGCCCATGAAACATTGGAGCTTAGCATGGGCAACATCCATCCTCTCCGCCCGCATCCCTGTGAACAGTTCGGCGACTATGCAAGTTTCCGAAGCCATTCGCATTCCACAACCATAGGGAAAGGCCGAACTCGCTATTTAGCGTGGAAATCAGAATGACCTCTTTAATGTATGGGACCTTTTAGTCCTGCTCCAAAGAAATTAGGCAGATGCTCAGGTAACCAAAGAAACCTATAAGTCTAATCAATATCAATTGCAATCTATTCTGAATGCAAAAACATTATACATTTTTTTTTTAGGAATTCAAAAATAAAAAGGTTAGCCTATATGACATTTACCTATGCTGGCAACGTACTAAGAAATGAAGGGTGTGGTATAACACACCGACAGTCGGGATTCGGACAGTCATTAGCCCGACGTCGGAATCCTGACTGCACAGCGGGGGGAGCGAAACGAAGCCCCTTGCGAGCTAGCTGCGCTTGCCACCTATTTTATTCTCCCTCTATGGGGGTCGTGGACCCCCATGAGGGAGCAGTAGGGAGTCCGACATCGGGGTAATGACTGTTGGAATCCCGACTGTCGGTGAGTCGTCCGGGACCCAAAAACGAAGAATCTCTTCAGAACATGATGTTTTAACAAAGTAACAAACAACCCGCTCCAAACACAGCCTGTTCAACAAGCTTCGATAAATATCCATTTTAATACATCTTATAGCTATACTGGGGCAGATATATTAACCGGCGTTAAGTTAAGAGGGGGGGGGGGGGGGGGGTTTATGTTTCTACTTTTTAACAAACCCCCCCCCCCCCCCAGCAATTAGCGGCCAGTGCGATGTATTAACAGCTTGAGATCTCGGGCATGCTCATTACAGCCGGCCAGGAGGATAGGGAGATCGTGCATGTGCAGGGATGCCAGTGGTGGCTATAAGGAGAGCCATAGACACAGGATAAAATGGCTCTCCTTATCGGCTGGGGGGGGGTGGGGGGTGGGGGGGTTGATACATCAGGATGTAACGGGTGTCCACTTCTCTTCATTATGCAGGAGAAGCGGGACCCGTTACTTTTAAAACTTTATGGGCCCAATAGTACATCTGCCCTACTATACCTTATTTATTAACAGGAACAAACACATCTAGTACAGTGGCACATCAGGTAAATTTGAGCACTGCAGTATGCACTCTTGTGATCAGAACATTATTCTGAATGTACCTCAGGAGCACAAGAAACACATACTACAAGAACAGTGTGCTACACTGCCAATTTGGAAGGAAAATAAAAAAATTTCGGTACTTATGTAGTAGTTCGGCACCCACCAATTTGCTTAGTGGGCTATTCTGAGTAAGGAAATCGCATCACATGTCCAGTTTTGGGTCATGCGATACTAATTTATTCACTGCTATTTTTACACGGGTTATCGCATCGCATTGTACCTCACGTTATAATGCTATGCGAACTTACTAAGTAATGTATTCACTGCCTAAAGCCGCAAGCGATTGTATGCCTTTTTGTAAGGTGTGACTATTAATTGTAGTGCCAATTTTAGCTACCCCCCCCCCACGTCCACACCACCCTATAGCATTGCAAGTGCAGCGTTCCCCCACTATCCACGCCATCCCGTGGCGAGTGCAGTGGAACGCGTCCTCCCAACCTTTTCATACCCCACGTTGGTGCGGAGTTAATTCTATATAGTGTGGCGAGCGCAGAGAGCCACCGAGCCAGAAGCGTGGCAAGCCCCGCGAGTGGACGCGGAAAACATGTAAAGTAATCCGCGTCCGCTTGCCACACTATATAAAATGAACTCCACACCAACGTGGATAGTGGGGGTATAAAAAGGTCGTAGGACGCGTTCCGCCACGCTTCGGGGTGGCGTGCTTTCAGGAACACATACAACACATCTGAGACCGTAATGTGCACACGTTAATGTCAAACTGTAAATTTAGTGAGAAATGATTCAGATAATGAACAAAAACAAAGATAATGATTAAATATAACAAGAATCACAAATACATCAAGAACAGTAAAGATTAAATAACAATATAAGGAACAAGATAATGAAAAAGACAGGCACTAAGTGGGCACTGCAGTACCCTTTGGCAGGAGGCTCAGTGCATATAAAATCCTTAGAAAAGGGTTGTCTGCAGCCACAGTTCTCCTCCACATGAACTCCTGAAGGTATGAGTTTAAGTTTTGCCTTGCAGTGTCTTGGTGCTTCTTATTCCTCCATTTGGCGGCCCCTCACATCCTTTAGATATTCTGGGTGTGTACCCCAGATTCAGGGTCCACAAAATTGTATTTGTGGTTTACCCTGCAGTGTTCATAACCAGCCTACTGTAATTCCACCATCTTATAGACCCTCCAGCAGTCACTGTAAATAATCGATCCAGGGGAAACATGCGCTGTAATGGTAGCCATAAGGGTGGTGGCATCTCTCCTGTCGACAACTGTCAGGAAGCAGGCCCGTCTCCCTGCAGCTGCCACCGAACACCCATTGCTGGGGCAACATCCTCCCCACTGCATATTTCCTTTTGGAGAACAGGGTCTCATCGACCTCCACCGCCAGTCCCAGTCCTCAAATTTGGGTCTGGGGCAGAGAGAGAAGATTGACGGTGCAGGCTTCCCTCATAAGTGCATTATACTGCATCGTCGTCTTAATGGACATCTAACTCCAATTCAATTAATTCTTTCCTGCACCCAATGCTGGGAGCCTATGTTAATAGGAGTCTTATCAGACAGCCATTAGGACTAAAGACAGAGAGTGGAAGTTTTCTTGAGGAGGACAATGCAATAGCAGATAATATTAATAATTATTTCTGCTCAGTATTCACTGCTTAAAGAGAGGGGAAGTATAGTCAGAAAACTGAGGGAGAAACAAGTCCATTTACAGAAGAGAAAGTCCTCACAGAACTCTAAAAACTGAAAGTGGATAAATCAATGGGGCCAGATGGGATACATCCAAGGACACTAAAAGAGCTTAAAGGGGAGCTGGTAAAACTAATAACAGAATTATTCAACCAGTCACTAGCTACTGGAGTAATCCCAGAGGACTGGCAAACAGTGAATGTAGTCCCACTGCACAAAAGTGGAAGCAAGGAAGAGGTAAGCAACTATCGACCAGTGAGCCTTACATCAGGAGTAGGGAAATTGATGGAAACACTCTTAAAAGAAAGAGTTGTAGAATATCTCAAAACCAGCAATTTACAGGATCCAAAACAGCATGGGTTTACTGGGGGAAGATCATGTCAAACAAATCTTATTGACTTTTTTGACTGGGTGACTAAAGTAATAGATCAAGGTCGGGCTGTAGATGTAGCTTATCTAGACTTTAGTAAGGCTTTTGACACTGTCCCACATCGCAGACTGTTATAAATAAACTTGAAAGCTTGGAATTGGATTCTAAGATAGTTGAATGGATAAGAGCATGGTTGCAGGACAGAAAACAGAGAGTTGTAGTAAACAGAGTACAGTCAAATGAGGGAAAGGTTACAAGTGGAGTACCACAGGGATCTGTACTTGTACCAGTGCTTTTTAATATCTTTATTGGTGATATTGCAAATGGAATTGGAGGGTAAAATGTGCCTTTTTGCAGATGACACAAAGGTATGCAACAGGGTAGACACACCAGAAGGGGTAAAACAAATGATTGATGATCTAGGTAGAGTAGAGAAATGGTCAAGAGCATGGAAATTACAGTTTAATGCCAAAAATTGCAAAATCATGCACTTGGGTCTCAAAAATCCAAAGACTAAATATAGTATAAATGGCACTATAATGGAAACTACTGAGGAAGAGAGGGATCTAGGTGTCACTATTTCAGGGGACTTAAAGACAAGTAGGCAATGTAACAAAGCAATGACGAAGGCAAGTCAGATGCTTGGTTGCATAGGGAGAGGTATCAGCAGTAGGAAGACAGAAGTAATAATGCCACTGTAAAGGTCATTGGTACGACCTCATCTAGAATATTGTGTTCAGTTCTGAAGGCCATATCTCCAGAAGGATATAAATACATTAGAGACTGTACAAAGAAGGGCAACTAAAATGGTGCATGGCCTACATCACAAAACGTACCAGGAAAGACTAAAAGATCTTAATATGTATACTTTAGTGCAGAGAAGGGAAAGGGGGGACATGATAGAAACTTTCAAATATATAAAGGGTTTTAACAAGGTACAGGTGGGAGACATTCTTCACAGGAAGAGGAGCAACAGAACACGAGGACATGCACTGAAACTAGAGGGAGGAAGATTCAGGGGAAATTTGAGGAAGAATTACTTCACAGAAAGAGTAGTAGATACGTGGAATAGCCTCCCATCAGAGGTGGTAGAGGCAAATACAGTAGTACAATTTAAACATGCTTGGGATAGGCATATTGATATCCTTACAAAAAAATAAGGATCAAATATGGTTTGAGGTAACATGTTTAAAAAAGGGGCAGACTAGATGGGCCAAGTGGTTCTTATCTGCCGTCAAATTCTATGTTTAAGTGACCGATTTTTGCCCCACAGGTGTGAGAAAAATAAAAAGGTGTTTGGGCACCCAAACCTCTACTTTCTGCCCATCTAAATTAGATTTAGCCAATTTGCGCAGTTAAACCCGCTGTTTTAGATGTGCCAAATTCTAATGGGTGTCTGAGCAGAGCAACACTTGAATTGGTCTGATAGACACTCATTAGCCTAGATGCCACCTAACTCCCCCCAATGTGCCATGTGATGAGACATTCCTGGCAAGAGTGACTTGCCAGGTCCTAGCACCGGGTGTCCTTTTCCTCAGTGACTCTAGAACTTGGACACAAGGAGACATTGATGAGGGATAAGATATGCAGTGGTTTATTGGTGTGTGGTTGAGTCTGGGGTCTATTTTTAAATCAGTGAAAAGCATGGAGAAGTTGCCCATGACAACCAATCAGCTTTGAGGAAACATTTATCAAGTGTATTCTAGCAGCGGATTTGATTGTCATGGGCAAATTCTCCACTCTTTCCACTGTGTCATGAATAGACTGTAAAAACAATGCAAGGGAACTAGATATAGAAGAAAAAAAAAAAAACCAGCATCATAGCACTTCATATACAGATTCAAACTCAATGGTACACAGATAATGGGCCTTATTCATATTCCTTCGGTCCTCCATGCATTTGCACGGAGGAATAATGTGTGCTGACACGTTTCTGAGCATGTACAGATGCAGAGTGCGTGCAACCACGGCAAACATAACCAGCTGCCTGCCCATATCCGTCCCAGCGTGCACGCAGATGGAAGGGACTTGAAAGTCACTTTTGTATGAGTGTACCATCCACATCTTTTGATGGTTGGCGACCAACAAACTATGTGGGTGTTCCCCGCAGCATGCAAATGGATGTTTATGCTAAACATCCATTCGCAGCCTGTGCGGACCAACCCGTGCTGCGAGGAAGGGAGGGGGGCGGCCGGACATTCGCCGGGTGGGGTTTGGTGGACTCGCAAGGCTGTGAATTCGCAGCCTTGCAAATCTACCAGAATAACCCAGTGTCACATACCAAATAGCATGATCATCTATTTCATTACACAGTGATTTATATTCATTTTCAGGCAAAAATAAAAAAAATGAGAAAGACACCTGGTGCTAGCAGAGTCGTAAGT
This sequence comes from Crinia signifera, assembly GCF_055691185.1. Lineage (NCBI taxonomy): Eukaryota > Metazoa > Chordata > Amphibia > Anura > Myobatrachidae > Crinia > Crinia signifera. The sequence continues at coordinate 264,666,927 of NC_139217.1, read as the reverse complement.
GCCAAGAGGGGCTGTTTCGTGCGACTGCAGTAATGATGTATGAGGACACATGAGGAGCGTGGCAATAAACCGGAAGCTATTCAAAATGATAAAATGCCACTTTTTGAATTGTTTGATCGATCTTAAATTTAAGATTACTTGACAAATTCCCTCTATTGTACCTTCATCTGGAACCTACTTAGCACTGAAAGCTTGAAGAATAAAGTTAAAGTTAATCGGCCCTTGATTAGATGCAGCTGGTTGTTGGTCATTGTTGGTACCTGGACTATTTCCGGGAAGAAGAGTCTGAAGACAGATCATTATCTTCTATATCCAATAGAGGGTTAGGCAAAAAAGCCTTCAAGATCTTGAAGGTTAACAAAAAGGCATGGTAAAAGTTAAAGCAACATTTGGATACATAATCTAAAAGCATGGACTACAGTTTATTTTTAATTGATTTGTGTAGGATATCCTAATTTCTTGGCACATAGTAGCCTTCAGATCATTAACGGTTCTTGGTCGATGTTTGTAGACCTCAGCTTTGAGATGGCCCCATTGGCTTTGCAGAGACACTTCAAGAAGCAGAGGATACTTTTCCATTTAGTAATAAAAACACTTCTTGGTAATTTAGTCAGACAAATGAAAGTGTTTCATCAAGAAATTGCAATGAAAACTCCAGAATTAACCCACTGAGTGATGAGCAACTACAAATGTGTATCACCTGGGCACTAGAATCTTCAATACCAATTGAAAATGAAAACTGTATTCCATGCACATTTTGATTACGTTCTGTAATTATGAATAGCATTTATCGCGCCTTTTATTTACCTTTAAAATCTGGGAGGCTATTTTGCCTTGCGTATCTAGCTTCTAGAATTGATGGTACAGGTCGAGTATCCCGTATCCGAATATCCGTTATCCGAATTATTCCGAAAACCAGACATTCCAGAAAGTGAAAAAAAATATATATTTTTTTTGATAAAAACTCACTGGGGACATTTGTAACAGCATCACTGGGGACATGATATGTAACTGGCACTATATATGTGCAAGACAATGATTGCTTGGCATTCAAATTCAGTGCTGAGATAGTACACACACATTTTGTTTCACGTTTTGAAACCTTGTTTTTTGAACAAATAAAATATATTTGTGTGTATATTATGTGTTTATACAGCATAAATGCAAAATACTTCAAAATACATCATTGAAATATTAAAATATTCCGAAATACGGAATAATCCATTATCCAAAATTCTCCTGGTACCGAGCATTTTGGATAAGGGATACTCAACCTGTAATATCAGATCTTGTTCTGTTCCTATATGTAGGATGTATGTGCACATTATGGTCATGTCTTAGGCTCTCCAAGGTATTCTATAGTGCTCTTCCTTTTCATTAACACTTTATGCTGGTTACCAGAGGGAACAGTCTTTAGTTGGCACAATGTTATATATTTTTTGGTACTTGTGTAGTTTCATGGTGGCAGTTATATAGTCAGCATAATGTCCCTGCGGCCAGCGTAGTTAGCGTCCCTGTCAGTATCAGCGCCGTGTTCCCGCAGCCAGCGTAGGTCAGCCTAGTCAGTACATTCGCGGCTAGCCAGAGTCAGTCAGCATTGTGTAACTACTTAATAGATTGTCAGTTATGGCTGCTGAAGCATTAACCATCTTCAGCCTGCCGCAGACGGAGTCGTCGTCAGTGGTGTTTTTCCAATGCCACCACCTGCTGCCAGAGACACAGGCTCAATGTAAAGGAGCATATGTAGTGCTGCCACATAAGAAGCTGTGGGAAGGTGGTCAGTCTCTGTGCTGCACAATGGTTTCACGGATGTCACCTGACATTTGACCCTAATGTGGTTCGAGCCTGATACGCGGCGATCCCCGCAATGCGACGTGTAAAAAGAGACCCAAGCGGGGCTCGCCACACTTCTGCGATAAAATCAACTCCACGCCGATGTGGATAGTAGGGGTATAAACAGGTCGGAGGACGCCTACCGCTGTGCTCGCCACACTTCAGCCTGGAGTGGATAGTGGGGGTTTGAAATGGAGGCATTTGCCAGTATGTAACAGAGCCCTGCAAATTAGTCCCTTATGGTGCTCCTGCTCCTCCTCGCACGACCTAACCCCGTCCATCTCATTGAAGCGGACATGGGCAGGGTTGCCGTTCCCTGTTGCAAGAATTATTGAGACGCACAGGCATCTCATGCAAATGGAGCACCTCTCCGCCAGCCCAGGGGATCTGGCAGTTACCAGCGCTGTGTGAGAAGCGCTTGTCAGGGGCTCGCGGGGACAGAGCTGCAGCTCGCGGGAACAATATGGTGCCTACGCTGCCTGATGAGAACACTACGCTGACTGCGCTAGGCTGCCGTTGGGCTACACTAACAACACTGCCTGATGGGGACACTACACAGGGCTGCTGCAGGGACACTAAGTAGACTGCGCTAGGCTACGCTTACAGCATAGCGTAAGGTGCACACAAGTACCACATTTTTTCCTCTATGTGCATTTGTTTTCATTTTTGATTTTCACTTTTGCTTTCTAAATATACACTACCGGTCAAAGAGTTTGGGGTGAATTAGTGCTTTTCTTAAAAAAAAAAAAATTATTAGTTTTAAATAAAAAATATTTCTAACCTTGGCTATATGTTGTATTCATTTTGCAACTCATTTGATAAATAAAAGTCAGTTTTCATGTAAAACACGAAATTGTCTAGGTGATCCCAAACTTTTGAACGGTAGCATATACTAATGAATTTGTAATAAAGCCCACACAAACTCAAGATGGTTTATTTGTTTTTTTATTTTGGGGATGGTGGCTGGAAACAGTGTTGCACGAAAAGTTCAAGTCCTGTAAGAGAACATAAAATTACTTAGACATAAGGGCAACCAAAACACACATTCAGGCTTTAAGGAGTTACGGTATAGATGATAGAAAATGTCTAGGACGACAGTGACTAGATTGGTACTGAAAAAGGGTCCACATAGGCAAGGTTGGCAGTCAAAAGAACATTAGTTTTTAGTCATTTTTTGGTGTCTATATAAAATCATACATCGACATGGGAACATATATGTACCGCTTCGCTCGCCATACTTCATGTACGGCGCCCCGCTGAGTAACTAACTGCACTTTGGTATTAGTAACCAATCTTGAACACTACATGATAATAGAATTCAGAGATATTGGTTACATATACCTTTCAGTGAGCTGGGGGAAACGATGTCTTTTACTTGCTCAAATAGTTCAGTAATACCACTGAGGTGCATGCAAGGGAGGGATTAATACTGAGTATCTACCACTATCCATATGTACGGTGCCCCGCTCTATGCCCACTTAGATTTTAAAAAGGATGAAAAAAAAAAAAAAAAATCGTTAACCATAAAGTTTTGTCAACCCTTTTTAGGTGTCGACCTAGTCACTATCAACTATTAGCGGTCGACCTAGGCATGGTCTATACACTGACTGCATACCCAATATAAGGGCTACACGTCTAAAATGAGAAACAGCTTTACTGCCACCTGGTGGCAAAATCGAATAAGTAAGGCAGGCATTCCCAACCACGGTCCTCAAGGCACACCAACAGTGCAGGTTTTGTAGATATCCAGACTTGAGCACAGGTGACTTAATTAGTATCTGAGGGATTCTGATTAAACCATCTGGGCTGAAGCCTGGATATCACTAAAACCTGCACTGTTGGTGTGCCTTGAGGACCGTGGTTGGGAATGCCTGAAGGCCTAGCTTAGGCAACATACATACATAAGGTATAACTAATAAACTGGTTTCTTTTACGCATTTGGTGCGAGATTGTGTGTATGTACTACACCATAATTTGTATTTTGTACAGCCTTCAGCATAACATTGTTCATTATAAGAAGCATGTGTGAAAAATTTGTTTTGTTAAAACAAGTGACCGTATGATCTAACACAGGCATGGACAAACTCTAGCCTTCCAGATGTTGTGATACTACACATCCCAGCATGCCTTGCCATAGTTTTCGCATTGCTCAATAGCAAAAACTGTGGCAAGGCATGATGGGCCATAGTTTAGCCAGGTCTGATCTAACCACATAAGAAAAAAAAACCTTCCATTTCAGAAGGGGACTTAACTGTACAAATATACACATTTGAATTTAATACTTGCAATGAAATTACATTTTGTTGTAATGCACCTACATGTATACAAATATATGCAGATCACAGCAGACGGAACTGGTAATGTAGGGGAAGATGTACTGAATGGATGAACAGCTGTGTGTGTTTGTACATAGGCCAGAAGACAAATAGCCCCGATGCCAATTGAAATTCGGGGGCTATCAAATTTGCCTTCAAGCCAGGAGTTATCAGGGATTTTGGTAGTTGTTTCCTAGAACGGCGCCCATCACATACCGTATTTAGTGGTGTGCGATGCGATCTTCCCATTAAATTAACAGGAGTGCTTGTACAATGAAATATCGCATAGCATTGCATGCCATGCAATGCAATTTTTTATTGTACAAGCACCCTGATGGGTGCTTACAATGTTTATTGCACCCCCATTGTCAATGCCACCCCCACTATCAACCCAACGGCGGTACGCGTCCTCCGACCTTTTCATACCTCCACTATCCACGTCTGCGTGGAGTTGATTTTAGATAGTGTGGCGAGCCACGCGAGGGGACGCGGAATACATGTAAAGTAATCCGTGTCCGCTCACCACGCTTCGGGCTCGGTGGCTTGCTGCGCTTGCCACACTATCTAAACTCAACGCCGACGTGGATAGTGGGGTTATGAAAAGGTTGGAGGACATGTACCGCCGCCGCTCGCCACGCTTCAGCCTAGATTACAACCACAGTTGAGCCCTAAAAGATACATACTGACTGCTGTATGAAGCTAAAACATTACACGTACATTTTTTCAGACATCTTGCAGAGGAAAAGGAAAAAGATATACAGATTACAAAAGCACCATCTGGGCAATGGGGAAAATGAGGAACATACCTGCCTTATTCCAGGGCTTTAACGATGGCTTCACAAGCTTCCACGTTAATCTGAGCTTCTGCCTTTGCCATCTCATCTGCTGTGCCCTGCAGTGCTGCCTGTGCCTTTTCTAGGTTTGACTTTGCAGTCTATTGAAAAAGAACTCATATTACAGAAAAAAAAAAAAGCAGTATCCCATTATAATTTCCACACACACACACCACAAGCTGGAATGAGGGGTGAGAATACTTCTTTCAATCAATAAAGCACTCTAGTCTAAGCACACCACTACCAGCTATGTTGGCAGGATTAGCAGTAACACACACTTCAGTTCCCCAGTTCCTTCTACAGAAGTTACCAATCCCAATGGAAAACTCATTCTTAAATGTATGCTGACAGACTGATTTTCTAAGAAATGAGAACCTGATAAAATTAGAACCACAAACAAAAAGGAAGGAAACGCTTTGTGGGGGCACTTCTTTATTATCAAGCATACAAACAAATTGTACTATAATCCATTAAAATAAAAGACGTATTACACATGACAATCCAATGTTTGTTGTGACCTGGTGACACATAGTATAAGTCTCTGAAATGTAGTGTTCTAGAGAAGAGCAACACAAATTGTGAATAAGATACTGTACAAAATGTTACTCCGCTCACAAAGATTCACTTTGTATTTCTGTGTGTTGTAGGTCTTATTTTAATGGATTAGAACATAAGTTCTCAAACTCTCCACGCAGTGCATGTTTTGCAGGTCTCCTCACAGAATCGCAAGTTAAATAATTAGCTCCACCTGTGGATGTTTTAAAATGTGTCAATGAGTAATGAATGCTCCTGTGCACCTGCCAGGTGACCTGGAAAACGTGAACTGTGTAAATCCTGTCTCCTGGATTAGAATATACTTTCTTTTAACGATTTTAATCAAGAAATGCTCTCAAAAAATTGCATGCAAAAAACACCTAGGGAGCTGGCAGGGGTCCAGGGAGTGGGTGGCTCTGAGCTAGTAGCGGCTGGTCAATTTATGAAAATAATTTAAAAGACTGTCCAGCTATTGGCTGAAAATTCTCTCAGCCTCCCGCCAGTCTTTAAAAACACATAAAAAAATTCGAATTCACTAGCGACTTCTTGCTCGCCCCCCCCCTTCTGGCAAATGCCGGTACTAGCACCCAGCCGCCGCTCCGACCCCACTGACCGAACCTACATCCTGTCTTTACTACATCCCCTCCCCAGTGTCTACGGTCATAGTGCTGCCCACAGACCCCGCCCCACACGGACCCCACTGCCCATCCCCTGCACATCAGTGTGTGCCAGCGGTGCTTCACTGCTGGCACACATCTAGGATCAGGCCCAACACATCAGGGGTGCAAACGATGTGCCACTGACGGGTCCAATCCAATAAATTTGCAGCCCATCGGGTCGGAGAGGGTGCCAAACACATCAGGGGAATCCAGTAAAATCGTCTCAAATCAGATAAGTGCCCCCCCCCCCCCTGCAGTACACATGGTTTTGCGATCCATGCTGAATCAGGCCCTAAATGTAGCTGAGTCAGGCTACCCTTAAATGCATCAAATCGAAGAATCAATTATTTTAGACCACACCAGCAGTTAATTGGTGCATGTCTGAGCCAAAACCACAATCTTGGTTAAGATCAGATCATAATGGATCTCGCAGGTATCAGGATTGCTCCTGCCTGCAATGTGACAATGTCCTCCATTACACCAGTTAATGTATCAAATAAGAGAATGTCCACGAACAGTGACACATGAGGAACAAAGTGGACCTAAAGCTTTCTATCTAAGGAGCTTAACAGTGTATGGCTGGTGGTGGGCTTTCCGAAGCGTAACATTAACTGCCAACATATTTGTTAATGGTGAGAGCTTGTGGGGACATTTACAAAGGCTTGGTTTGTATTTACCATCTGTGTATTTGTGTGTATATGGAAACCGTGTGGAGAAAATTTGGAGGTGAAGTAACCGTGGACAAAAGGAAGTAAATATTTACCAAAAAGAGTAATAAGGGAAGAATGAAAGTGTTAGTGGTATATACATGTTTGCTAAAGGAACAGTAGAATTGTAAAGACAATATGCAAGAAAGTTTTTTTTTTTTAGGTTATCTGCAAGCTAAGCTGCGGTATAGAACAGGGTGTGCCTGTGTTTTTGTTTTTAAAAATTACTAAGGGAACGAGATACTACAAACATATACAGTACTTATATACAGTATTGAACCACACCAGAAAAAGGAAAGTGTGATATTGGCCAGGTGGAAGTGACTAAGTGACCACCAATTGTTCAGACGATATCCCTTGAGCCTCGAACTAGCCAAACTTGGTGTACACATATGCAATCTTGCTAATGAACAAAATATATTGCATTGTTTGATTGTATGCAATATACATATCTTTTTCCTGAACACACTAGAGCAGTTGTAGCAAAACCTAGCCCTCGAGAGCTACCAACAGTTCACATTTTCCAGACAACCTAGCTGCTGCACAGCTGCACTTAATCACTGACACATTTTAAAAGATACACAGATGGAGCTAATTAGCTCACTTGTGATTCTGTGAGGAGACCTGCAAAACATGCACTGTTGGTAGCTCTCGAGGACTAGGGTTGGCTACCCCAGCACTAGAGCAACCATCATAGCTCTCCATTCCAGGGTGTAGCATGAAGGAGATGTCAGAGAAGTTTGACATATCATTAAATTGCTTATCGTAGTCCAATTTGCCATACACACCGTACGATATCAATAGGTTTGATGTGCAGCACATGAAACCGGACAATGTTGCAAGCAAAGGGGGAGCGCGCATATAGAGCATTGTAGAGGATATGTCGGTCCAATCGGATGGCATACCACATATGGCTTAAGGCCCATAAACACTGGGCGACTGAGCTTAGAGCCGCTCAAAACAGCAAGTTTGAGTGGATTTCAGCTCAAAGCCGCCCAGTTTGTATGGCCCAGCGATGAGCGCTGCTGCACACTGCCACATCATTGCCGGGAAAGCCGTTCATCTGCTGGCATTACCAGCAGATGATCAGCTGCGCTATGTAAAACCGCCCTATCCCTGCTGAAGGCACCGGGCATGGGGAAAGCTGCTCAGTGTGTATGCACTGAGCGGCTTTCCACCCAGCGATGATCGATACACGTTGGGCATAGACGCCCAGTGTCTATGGACCTTTAGTGCAGGGCTCGACAAATCCCAGGGGCCAAGTCACCATGGCGACCAGATTCTGCTTCCTGGTGACTAGATTTTTTTAGCAGGAGGGGGGGGGGGGGGGGAGCAGAATCTGGTCATGGGCAGACCAATACTGGCCTCTGTCCCTTCTGGAGGTCAGCGGCAGCAAAGCCTGACCCCCCTCTCCGCTGAAAGATAACGGCAGTTCAGGCAGTAGAGCCCAACCCCCATCTCCACTCCTGCAGCAGAGCTAGATTCCCCCCCCCCCCCCCCCCTGCAGGTCAGCAGGAGAAGGGACAGCAGAGCCCGACATCCCCCATCCCCTCCTGCTGGAAGCACTCAGTGGCAGCATGGACAGCAGAGTCCGACTCTCGCTCCCCTCCCCTGCTGGAGGTCAGCGGTCAGTGGCAGTGCGGGCAGCAGAGCCCGACCCCCCCTCCACTCCTGCTGGAAGACAGTGGCAGTGGAGCTCGATCCTCCCCATCCCCCCCCACCCAGTCTACAGGTCAGCAGGAGAGGGGGCAGCAGAGCCAGACCCCCCCCCTCCCTCCTGCTGGAAGCACTCCGAACCAGCATGGGCAGCAAAGCCAGACTCCTCCCCTACTGCTGGAGGTCAGTGGCAGTGCGGGCCGCAGAGCCCAACCCACCCTCTCCTGCTGGGGCAGTCAGTGGCAGCGCAGCAGCAGAGCCCGACCCACCCTCTTCCCTCCTGCTGGGGCAGTCAGTGGCAGCGTGGGAAGCAAATCCCGAGCCACCCTCTCCCCTCCTGCTGGGGCGGTCAGTGGCACTGGCAGCAGAGCCCAACCCACCTCCCCATCAGATTCTTTCAGCTCTTAACGTAGTAGGTGCATTCTGTTCTCAAGTCTGAGGAACAGTACAAATATAATTTTTTGTTTTGTTTGCTATTTAGTGTTTCAACAGGCATACCAGTCTAGTTTTATGTCCCTTAAATTAATATTTAAACATTAAGCTTGTTATTTTACTAGGATAGGAAAGGATTCAATTATACTTACGATAATTCTGTTTCTTCTGAGCTTCTCCATGGCAGCCATTACTCTGGGTATTCCCTCTCTATCTCCAGGTTTAGACAGGTATATTTTGAAAACTCCTCCCACCTTGGGTATATGTCTGCCTCCTCCCCTTCCTCTCCAGTCTTTTGAGTGTCTCTAGTATATATATATCTTAAACAGGGAGGGAAATTTATAGGCTGCCATGGAGAAGCTCAGAAGAAACGGAATTATCGTAAGTATAATTGAATCCTTTCTTCCTCGCTCTCCATGGCAGCCATTACTCTGGGATGTACCAAAGCATAAAATATGCGAATTATACTCACCGATAATTCCTTTTCTTCCTAGAGATCCCATGGCAGCCATGACAGTGGGATATTCCCCTCCTCCTACCAGATTAGACAGGACTTTTTTCAGGGACCGCCCCCCTTGGGTATAACAGCTCACACCTCCCTCTCCTCTGTGTCTTTCGAGTGTCTCCGCACCAACGTCCCTGAAAAACTTCTAGCACAAAGGGTGGGAAATAAGTGGCTGCCATGGGATCTCTAGGAAGAAAAGGAATTATCGGTGAGTATAATTCGCATATTTCTTCTACGATCCCCATGGCAGCCATGACAGTGGGACATACCCAAGCTGCACAATAAACGGGAGGGAGCCAATATGAATGTAACAGAGATTTATTCAAGAGACTTATCTTATGGACAAGGCCTCTTCAATTACAAGATTCCCAAAGTGGGCTGTAGACACGTTCAAGGCATAGTGGTTAGTAAAGGTATGGACGGATGACCATGTAGCGGCTTGACAGATCTCCGATACTGACGCCTTGGCCCTTCTAGCCCATGATGTGGCCACTGCCCTGGTTGAATGTGCCTTGATGATTGGAGGCGGTCTCTTATCTTCATTTTTGTAGGCGAATACGATAACTTCTCGTACCCATCTCAAAATGGTTTGCTTCGTAGCCCTAGAGCCCTTCTTCGGACCCTCAGGGATAATGAATAAGTGATCAGACTTTCTGATCTCCTCTGTACGGTCCAGATACACTGAAACTGCTCTCACCAGATCCAGCGTATGATAGGCCTTCTGCTCGTCATTAATCGGCTCAGGGAAAAACCTAGGCAAGGATATTTCCTGATTCAAGTGGAACGCTGATATGACTTTTGGCATGAAGTCTGGGTGAGTTCTCAGCACAACTCTGTCAGGGAAAATCACTAGGTACGGTTCCTTGATCCAGAGGGCCTGAATCTCGCTGACCCTCCTCGCCGATGTTATAGCTATCAAGAACAGTACCTTCCATGTTAGGTACTTTACCGATGAGTCTTCCAGGGGTTCAAAAGGCTGTAGCATTAGTGCTTTTAGCACCAAATTCAGATCCCACGGGGCCACTAAAGATTTTCTTGGTGGCCGTATTCCCTTGATTGCTCTGCAGAACTTCTTTACTAGCTTTTCCTCAGCTAATCTTCTGTCCAACAGTACACTGAGAGCAGAAATCTGTGACTTAATGGTGGCTACCGCCAGCCCCAACTCGAACCCTTCATACAGGAATTGCAAGACCTTGGCCGTAGAGATATCGGCAAACTGACCCTCAAAGTTCCCCCATGAGATGAACTTCTTCCAGGTTTTGTAATATATTAGCGAGGAACCTTCTTTCCTTGCTTTCAGCAACAATTCGGTCACTTGTTCGGATAAGTTATGGCGCTTCAGGGTCGCCCGCTCAATCGCCATGCCCTCAGTGAGAAGCTTTCTGGCTCTGGATGACATATTGGTCCCTGTTTCAACAGGTCTGGTATCACCGGCAACACCCACGGTGGTTGCACCGCCATCCTTAGTACTGCAGTAAACCAGGCTCTTCTCGGCCAAAATGGAAGCACTACCAGTACTTCCACTCGGTCCTCTCTGATTTTCTTGAGCACTCTGCTGATCATGGGGAATGGCGGGAAGATATATCCCAGAGTGAACTCCCATTTCACTGAAAACGTGTCCAGTGCCGTGGCTTGTGGGTGAAAGGATTTCGAGCAGAATCTGCTCACCTTCTTGTTGGAGAACGACGCCATCAGGTCTATCTCGGGTTCGCCAAACCTGGCGACTATTTGACTGAACACCTTCGAGTCCAACTCCCATTCTCCCGGCAGAATCCTCTTGCGACTTAGAAAGTCCGCTACAGTGTTCTCTGGACCCGGAATGTACACGGCCGAGATTGATTGCAGGTTGTTCACTGCCCACGACATGATCTTCTCCAACACTCTCAGTACAGGTAAGCTCCTTGTACCGCCTTGGTGGTTTATATATGTGCCACTACTGTCATATTGTCTGACATGATCCTTAGGTTGGTATTCCGAAGTTTGTTTTGTAGGCAACAGATTGCTTCCCAGACGGCGAGCAGTTCTCTGACATTGGATGACCTTGCACTCTCTTCTGTGGTCCAAGCCCCTTGTACCGAGCTCCTCCCAAGGTGAGCGCCCCAACCTTGAAGACTCGCATCGGTCGTCATAACCACAAATTCTGGGTTTGAGAGACTGGAGCTCCTTCTCCTTAAGCCAGAGCTCCACCACCTTAACGAATTCTTCGTCTCGGCATTCAGGATTATCTGGAACCCCTCGTGGGTCTGATTCTTCATGAATGGGAGCAACTGCCACTGTAGCTTCCTCATGTACCACTGGGCCCATGGAATGATATGTATACATGATGTCATCATCCCTAGAAGTTGTAGCGCCACCTTCAGGGGGCATCTTCCTTTTGTTAATAACAGTTGCGTCAGATTTTGTATCTTCAGACAGCGGTCTACCGACAGGCTCACTGAAAACTTGACTGTGTCTATAAGGACACCCAGGAACTTGATTGTCTGGCATGGCTGCAGCTGACTTTTTTCTTGGTTGATCACCCAACCATGTTTCTGCAGAAATTCTATTGTAATTTTGACACTCATCTGGACCTCTCCCACTGATCTTCCTGCCAGCAATAGGTCGTCCAGGTACGGCCAGATTTGGATTCCCTGCTTCCTTAGTTCTGCCACAAGTGTCACCAAGACTTTTGTGAACACTCTCGGCGATGTCCTGAGCCCGAAGGGAAGGCAGGTAAATTGATAATGTTGGTCGAGAAGCGAGAACCTGAGAAACTTTCTGTCCTCTAGTGACACGGGGACGTGATAATAAGCGTCTTTCAGGTCTATGGACGCTAACCAATCTTCTTGTCTGAGACCCATAAGGATAGAGCTTATAGTTTCCATCTTGAACTTTAGCTTCTTGACAAAGAGATTCAATCGTCTCAGGTCCAAGATGGTCCTGAAACCACCTGTACTCTTCTCCACTAAGAAGAGGTTCGAATAATACCCCAGACGTACTTGGTCTTTCGGGACATGTTCTATTGCCCCTATTTGTAGAAGCTGTAGGATCTTCAAGGTGAGAGTCTCTCTTTCCAGTTTCTTCACTGGAACTCTTGACCTGACAAATTTGTTCTTCCAAGGCCTCCTTAGAAATTCTATTTGGTAGCCCCTTTCCACAATATTGTTGACCCATCTGTCTGATATCGATGTCTTCCAGACTTCCGAAAACTGAAACAACCGGGCTCCAACTCTCACCATTGAACCACCGTCATAACTTGGCACCTCTCCGATACTGTTGACGAAAGGACTGGCGAGTCATATTCGGATTCCCCCTGCGGGAGTACTGGCGACCGGGCCGATAACTTCTTGCCTCTCTATAAGTCTGCCTGCTAGAGGTAGGGATGGGAAACCTATTCCTCCTGTCTTGGGGTAGTCTCACGGACTTCCCCCCCGAAATTCTCTGGATCATCGAATCCAATTTTGAGCCGAACAAGAACCCGCCTTCAAAGGGTAGTGCCGTTAGACGATTCTTGGAGTTGGCATCCGCACTCCAGGGTTTGAGCCAGAGCGCCCTCCTGGCCGTCACTCCTTGTGCCATCGCCTTAGCCGAGAACGACACCGCGTCCAAAGAGGCCTCACACAGGTATTCGATAGACTTCTGTATGGTCTGTAAGCTTCTCAGCAGATATTGCTTGGAAATCTTCTCGGTTATGTCTGTATGGAGCTCCGACGACCATAGCCTCATTGCCCTTGCCACCGACGCAATAGCCACACTGGATTTAAGCGACAGCGCAGAGGTCTGGTGCAATTTCCTAAGCGAATTTTCGATCTTCCTTTCCATAGCGTCTTTAAACGCCGCCCCATCTTCCAGTGGTATGGTTGTTCTAGACGTCAGCTCTGCCACCGCTGCGTCGACCTTGGGCACTAGACACCACTTCAGGAAGTCCTCATCTTTGAAAGGGTACATTTTATCCACTCTCGCCCATCCAGCCATCCTCTTATCCGTGTTGACCCATTCCTTATTGATCATCTCACGGACTACTTTGTGAACCGGGAAGGTTCTTCCTTTCTTCGATCTATCTTCGAAAAGTGGATCTGCTGCGGTGTCTGAGGCTTCCGGGTAATTCATGGATTTGTAAATGCTTTTCAGCACACTTTCCACCAATTCGAGGTTGAAAGATCTTACATCTTCCTCTATTTCACCTTCCTCAATGTCTTCTGCCTCCACTGGTTCTATCTCCTCCGAGGAACCACCCCCTTCCGTCAGCATTCCAGCCTGCTCCCGAGACCTCTTGGGCTTCTGAGACTGCAAGAATTCTTCTTTGGAGACAAACGACTTTTGCATCCAATCCATCAGTTTTTTAAGGACATCCGATTGGTCCGACTTATCCACCTTAGGCTGTGGGATTTTGTCACATTCTTCACACAGAGTCCTCTTATCGGCACTAGCAAATGCCTTGTCACAACTCATGCAAGTACAGGTAAGGAATTTCTTCTTAGCTGTCCTTTTCTTATGAACAGGTGATTTAGGCACACTGGAAACAAAGCAGAAACCTAACTAGTATCATGCAAAATAAAACCAACTAATGCCCAAAAACCAAAGGGCTTACCTCAAAGGGGCAATGTCAGGCTGCTGGGAAGAAGGTGCTTGCTGCTGCTGGCTTTCCTCCATGGTTCTGCTGCTTGTACAACACCACAGGCTCTGCAAAGCATGTCCGTTTATATTCAGGACAGCTTAACTCTTTGTATGCCAGCAGCGTTTCTGTCTGGCGATTTCTGCGCCCATTTCCGCAAAGCGGAACCAAAAAATCCGGTCCCCGTTTCCGGGGACATTATTCAGGTGCACACTTGGTGCACCACGCCGGCGGAAGTGACGTTTTATGCGCACTTCCGCCGCACGCGTCTCAGCACCCGGCAGCTCTCAGCGTCGGCTCCCAGCCAGACGCTTACACGCGCTGACCATACAGCGATCAGCCACGCGCCAGCCTCCCTGCCAGCTCTGTCTCCCAGCGTGACTACCCAGCTCCACAGCCTTCAGGTAACGCTGCTACACACCCACACAAAAAACGGGGGTCTTGCAAAATGACATGCTGCCGGGATTTTAGGCAGGTAACTGGCGCTAAGCACAGTTCTTACCCTTAGTAGCTGCTGGAGGCAGGTATCTCAAAGGCCACACTCCTCCGCAGCTCTCCTTCTTCCCGGGAAGCCATCCCATATAAGTAAGAGGTAGCCCTGTTTAAAAATAAAATAACGCCCTGCCTGTCCTATCTAGACGGAGACAGGAGAAAAAGACACAGAGGAGAGGGAGGTGTGAGCTGTTATACCCAAGGGGGGCGGTCCCTGAAAAAAGTCCTGTCTAATCTGGTAGGAGGAGGGGAATATCCCACTGTCATGGCTGCCATGGGGATCGTAGAAGAAAAATGGGGGGGTTAGTAATAAACAGACATAGCCAAGATGATGCTAAGGTATCTATGTATTGAATTATAGCATTACAGCATGCTCTAGCACCACCTTCCCAAACTGGGCAGGAGATACGTTAACATTATAATGTTTAACAAAAGTATGTAGAGAATTCCACGTGGCTGCTGCACAGATATCTTTTGCTGAGAGTCTCGCCTTGTTGGCCCAAGATGTAGATATGGCCCTGGTAGAGTGTGCCCTCAGCTCCTTGGGAACCTCCAACCCTCCGTCTTTATAGGTGAACGCTATGGTCTCTGTTATCCATCGCGCTATAGTCACTCTGGAGGCTGCTCCGCCCTTTCTTGCACCTGAGTGTAGGACGAATAGCTGCTTGGTTTTTCTATTTTCTTTTGATCTCTTCAGATATAGGGTAATAGCTCTAGGCATATCGAGCGTGTGCAGTTTCTTCTCCTCCTCAGTCCTTGGTTCTGGACAAAAGGCTGGTAGAATGATTTCCTGATTGAGGGTAGTGCTGGAAACCACTTTAGGAAGGAATTTAGAATTCGTTCTGAGTACGACCCTATCGTGCAGGATATTCAGGTATGGTTGCTCCGCCCAGAGGGCTTGTAGCTCACTCACCCTACGTGCGGACGTGATTGCTGTAAGGAAGACCACTTTCCACGTAACAAACTTCATGTGTACTTCCTCCAAAGGTTCGAAGGGGACCCTCATGAGGGCATTAAGGACAAAGTTCAGGTCCCACGGAGCTACCGGCTCTCTAATCCTAGGACGCTCTCTCTTGATCGCCTGATAGAATTTCTTTATGAGTGGGTCATCAGTCTGCTGTCCAACATGACCGACAAGGCTGAGATCTGCACCCTCAGAGTTGACGCCGCCAAGCCCTTGGAAAATCCTTCGTATAGGAATTGAAGTACGCAGGGGATCCCAGTCCTTATACTTTCCGGGTATGACTTTGACCATTCTGTGAACTTACTCCACACCCTATAGTAAATTCTGGATGAGACCTTCTTCCTCGCCTTCAGCAGGAACTGTGCCACCTGGTGGGACAATCCCTTCCGCACTAGGATCAACCGTTCAGCCTCCATGCCGACAGACTCAGGGTCCTGATGTCTGGGTGCACCACTGGTCCCTGCTGGAGAAGATTCGGTATGAGAGGTAGGCTCCAAGGACGTCTGGCTGCCATCCTTAGCACTGTGGGGAACCAGCTTCTCCTTGGCCAGAATGGGAGTATGATGATAACTGCAGCCTTCTCTTCCCTGATCTTCCTTTGAATTCTTGCAATCATGGGGAAAGGGGGGAACACGTACCCGAGCTTGAACCTCCATTCTTGCGCAAACACGTCTACTCCTTCTGACCCTGTCACCTCTTCTCTTGACATGAACCTCTTCACCTTTCTGTTGTGCCTTGCTGCCATGAGGTCGATTTGCGGGTAACCGAACCTCCTTGTGACTTCCAGGAACACTCCCTGGTTTAGTTCCCATTCGCCTGGCACCACCTGTTTTCTGCTTAGGAAATCCGCAAGGCCGTTCTCCTTCCCTGGGACATGGAGCGCGGATATGGAGCATAAGTTTCTTTCTGCCCACGGCATAATGTTGGAAACTTCTTCCCAGAGCTTCACACTCCTGGTCCCTCCTTGTCGGTTCACGTATGCCACCACCGTCATGTTGTCCGACCTGATCTTGACATGGGTGTTTCTGATGTGTTCTTGGAAGAATCTCAGCGCTCTCACTACAGCTCTCATCTCCCTCTGGTTTGAGGACATTGCTCTTTCTTCTTGGGACCACAAGCCTTGGCACCTTGCGCCTTGACAGTGGGCCCCCCATCCTGTCGCACTTGCGTCCGTGGTTATGACCTGGTACATGGGCTGACTTAATGATGTGTTTCTCAGTTTTAGTTGAGGATCCAGCCACCAGTCTAGCGACCGCCTGCTTTTCTGGCTTAGTACTACTTCGTACTCCAGATCCATTTCTCTTCTCGTGAGGGGTCTTACTTCTCTCTGCAGAATCCTCATATGCCATCTCGCCCAGGGTATCACCCCTATGGTGGATGACATCATCCCTAGCAACCGGAGAACCTGCCTTAACGTTGTCTTCTTCTGTGACTGTACTTGTAAAGCCAGATTCAGGATTCTTCCGCATCTTTCTTCTGACAAGTATACCGCGTGCTCTACTGTATCTATATTGACCCCTAGGAATTGAATTTTTTGACGAGGTTCCAGTTGACTTTTCCCTTCGTTTATCAGCCACCCGTGCCCCCGAAGTGTAGCGATTGTGGTCTGGGCTGCTTGTCTCACTTCCTCTTCTGTTTTGCCGCAAATGAGTAAATCGTCCAGGTAGGACCAGATTGCAACCCCCTGTATTCTTATAAATGCTATCAGACTTGTTAGTATCTTCGTAAACACTCTTGGGGAGGCTGATAAGCCGAATGGGAGACACCTGAACTGGAGGTGTTGTTTTAGGACCATCAGTCTGAGGAACTTTCGGTCCCTTACAGCTATCGGGACGTGGAAGTACGCATCCTTCAGATCTATCGAACACATGAAATCTGTACGGTTTATTCCTAAGACAATTACTTACAAGGTATCCATATGGAACTTTTTTGCTTGCATGTTTAGGTTCAGATCCCTTAGGTCTAGTATCGCACGGTACTTCCCTGATGACTTCTTTACTAGAAAAAGCTTGGAGTAGAAGCCTCTCCCTCTTTCTCCCACTGGAACTCTTTCTATTGCTCTTGATTCCAGCATCTCTTGTATTATAAGTTTTAAAGCTTCTGTTTCCTCTGTCGTCGTAGGCGTTCTTGATTTTACGAATCTTCTTCCTAACGGCATTCTTAGAAACTCCAGGCTGTAACCCTGGGTAAGGATTGACAGAACCCATCTGTCCTGTGTTGATCTCCTCCATCTGTCCACGAATCTGGTCAGCCTCCCTCCTACCGCGACCGATTCTTCTAGGCAGTAATTGTCAGAATCTTCGATAGCCTCTTCTAGCTGATTGGCGAAAGGACTGCCTTGTACTGCCGGAGTTAAACCTTCCATATTGCCTCCCCGGTCTGTAGCTCTTAGCTTCCCGGAAGTGCTGTTTTGGAGATTGGCCTCGAAACTTCTGTCTCCTGTCCTGTGGTAGCTTTGCGGATTTCCCGCCTGACATCCTCTGAATAATGGAGTCTAATTTACTTCCGAACAGTAGGTTACCCTCAAATGGCAGTGCAATAAGACGGTTCTTCGAGTTAGCGTCTGCGGCCCAGCTTCGCAGCCATATGGCCCTCCTGGCTGCTATCCCTGCTGCCATGGATTTGGCTGAGTACTCCACCACATCAAGAGATGCCTCGCAAAGGAAGTCTATAGCCTTCATCATGATATTAAGGTTTTTTATCAGATACTGCCTTGATATCTTCTCATCTATGTCTGTCGCCATGCTAGTGCCCCATACTCTGAGCGCTCTTGATGTCGAAGCCATGGCGATCCCTGCTTTTAGGGAGACCGTAGAAGTGTTGTGCAACTTCTTTAGGCCCATCTCCACCTTCTTATCCATGCTGTCTCTCAAATTAGCCCCGTCTTCTAACAGTATCGTGGTTTTAGAGACCACCTCGGATACCGCTGCATCCACCTTGGGTAACTTGCAGTACTTCTCTAGGAGCTCATCTTTGAAGGGAAACATTCTTTCTACTCTCTTGTAATTACTGAACTTCTTGTCAATGTTTTGCCACTGATCCAGCATCAGGTCCTTAAGAACCTTGTGCACAGGAAAATTTCTGCTTTTAGAGGCTCTATCCTCGAATAATGAGTCAGGTGCCTCTTCTTCCTTCTCCTTATAATCCATAGCCTTGTAAATGTATTTTAATAGGCTGTCTACAAGATCTAGATTGAATGACCTCTCTTTTTCAGGTATTTCACCTGACTCTGGTTCTGATGTGTCCGTGTCATCCACATTTAGCATGGGCTGATCTGAATCCGCATCACCCTCCAGGCTAGCTTGGGTCCTGGACCTCTTAGTTCCCTGAATCTCCTTAAGGTCTTCCTTAGTGACCAGTGAGCTCTTCATCCACAACAATATTTGAGTTAGATCCACAGCCTGTGGGGCTGTAGTTTGCCTGCACGCCTTGCACAGATTAACGCCTTTCTCCGGGGTAAACTCTGTATCGCATGACATGCAATTGCTCATGATATTCTTAGTCTTTGCCTTCTTTTTTGCAGGGGCTTTAGACACACTATGGATTTTAAGTAGAGAAAGAAAGCCTATCACTAACTGTTCTATAGATCTGTTATTGCAGCGCACCTCAATGAGGTCTTACCTCTCCATGGCAGTATCAGGTATAGGGGGAGAAGGATCAGCTTCCGGGTCCATACTGTAGGTATCGCTGCTCTGGTGAGTACAGCGTTCAAAGTCCCAGTGGCTTTTAAACCCGGCGCTCGCCATCTGCGGCTGCGCATTGCGTCCTTCCGGACGCCGTCCGATCACTTCCGCCCTCTGATGAGTGAAACCAGCCCTTCTTCCGGCCGCTCGCTGTTGCCCCTTCAGTGGAGGGACCCCGCGTCACTTCCCTCGCGCGCACGCAACCAGCTCTGCTCGGCAGCCGGCTTCCTGCAGACGCTCGCGTCTCCAGACCTAAAGGAAGATGACGGAGCCCGCTATGCCGCCGGTCACCCTGCAGGTAACCGCAGGACGCTCATCTCGGTCCGGCCACGCAGGGACGTCTGACCCGTGTCTCAGACCTACGGGGGGATGACGGAGTCCACATATCGCCCTGTGCCTCCGCTCATCTTACAGGTAACTCAGAGCAGGACGCTGCCTGGTGAGCCCTTTCTTCTACCTGGGTAGAAAACACCCATCTCAGCCCGGCCACGCAGGGACGTCTGGCTGCCCATTGAGGTACGCTTGAGCTTAAAAATAACAAACCTTATCCTACCTAGTCTAACTTAGAGACAGGAAAAAAGACTGGAGAGGAAGGGGAGGAGGCAGACATATACCCAAGGTGGGAGGAGTTTTCAAAATATACCTGTCTAAACCTGGAGATAGAGAGGGAATACCCAGAGTAATGGCTGCCATGGAGAGCGAGGAAGAAATAAAGTTGTTTTTGTTTTTTTAATATGCAAAACAATTACATTATAGTAAATGTTGTAGGATAATACAGGAGTTCTTATACAAACCCTGCCACAGATGACAGGATCTAGTGTATCTCCCGTCATTCTATACCAATCGCCTCGCTGCTGATTGGCAGAGAGATAGAGCACTCAGCCAATCAGCGTCCAGCCTATATTTTGATTTTTTTTTTTTTTTTTATTCTGCTGCCGCGGGTCCGCTCAGCTCTTCCTGGACCCGCTGCAGCCTAGCCTCCAAGGAATTTACATGGGATAATTTGCATGCATATTGAATATTGCATATTTAAGTGCCTAATCGTTCGCAAGCTCAGGTCAGAGTTGTCCTCAGGATGTAAATGGGGGCCTTTCAGTTTGTCTGGCTCCTACACTTTCATCTTGCCTCCTAGATTTTAAGAAAATTTGTCAAGCCCTACTTTAGCGTGTACCCAGCTTAAGGGGGGTATTCAATGTTGCTCGTGCTCCCGCAGCCATATCCCGACGGGGGAGATAGCATTGAATAGGGCCCTGCAGCCGTCTTCCCCAACAGCATTGAACAGGGGTTCTCGGTAGAACGAGCTGTCGGGCTCGTTCTGCCAAGAAAATCCGGACCGGAGCTCGTTTATTTCCGCCCTCAACTCGCAGCCACGCCCCTTTCTCGCCGCTCAGGACATTGAATCCCAACCGCCGAGCTCATGTCGAGCAAAGCGAGAACGGGACAGGGGCACGGCTGTCGAGCTTGCTCAACAGCCGTGCCCCTGACATTGAATACCCCCCTTAGACAAACCCTAGACAGGAGGGAAGTAAACGTCATAGCTAAGCACATCTATTATGGATTAAGATCAAACAGTGAAAGCAAACTATTGAAGTATGTTAAATATAAATACTTTTTTTGGTACTTGTTTCCTAGCACGGCCACAATCGCGGGCATCGGGTGTAATTTTTAGTGGTCTGCGACGCGACCGACGCGATGCCCCCGTTTTTCCCATTGAAAAAAAGTCAAAATCGCGTCGGTTGCGTCGTATGCGGCTAAAAAAAAAGGCTTAAATGGTCCAAACGCAATGCCCCGATTTCCCATAGGAAACAATGTTAAATGCCTCAATTTAGCCGCGATGCCCCCGATTTCCCATAGGAAACAATGTTAAATGCCTCAATTTCACCAAATCATCATAGGGAACAATGGTAAATGGGCCAGAAACCCCCCAAAACACCCCTGAACAGTGAAATGTCCCCACAAAAGTAGTTTACGCCACCCCACGATCAACGGGAACCCGAAGCGTGGTGAGCGCAGCGAGCCCGCGAGGGGCGGCGGTACGTGTCCTCCGACCTTTTCATACCGCCACTATCCACGTCGGCGTGGAGTTGAGAATAGAATAGTGTGGCGAGCGCAGCGAGCCCCGCGAGGGGACGCGGATACCTTTACAGGTAAACTCGTCCCTTCGTGGGCTTCACAGGTATCCGCGTCCGCTCGCCACGCTTCGGGCTCGGTGGCTCGCTGCGCTCGCCACACTATTCTATTCTCAATTCCACGCCGACGTGGATAGTGGGGGTATGAAAAGGTCGGAGGACGCGTACCGCTGCGCTCGCCACGCTTCGGGTTTGCGTTGATCGTGGGGTGGCGTAAACTACTTTTGGGGGGACATTTCACTGTTCAGGGGTGTTTTTGGGGGTTTCTGGCCCATTTACCATTGTTCCCTATGATGATTTGGGTAAATTGAGCCATTTAACATTGTTTCCTATGGGAAATCGGTGGCATTGCGGGTAAATTGAGGCATTTAACATTGTTCCCTATGGGGAAATCGCGGTTTTTACTCACGATGCCCACGATCATGATCGTTGTGGCCGTGCTAGGAAACAAGTACCCCCTTTTTTTTTTTAAAGGTTTTAAAAACAAGGTTTTCCTTAAATCCTGCTACTACGCTACTTAGCTTCCCTGGAATAAAAAGTATACAGTTTGCTTCAGCTGCATAACAATCTGCACGGAACACATGGCTACTTACTGTCCTGCAGCGCACGATGGCTAAGTTTATAATAGACTAATCTTCTGAATAAACATTTTATAAAGCAGATCCCTTTTATGCACAAGTCAATTGTGAGCTTCCCCATATGTCACAGCACTTTACCCACTACATTGCTACTAAACCAGATCTACACCTACTATGGAGTAAACCAACTCTGATCATACTGGTTAAACTACCCATTTCCCTACAAAAACCATTCTTCTGACTTCTCACCAAAATCTTAACTGCCAGCTTGTTTATTAACCATTCCCTGATCAGCAGCTATGAACTTACACTGGGATCCAGCATGTCCAGGGTCACCGCTTCCTCAGCCAGTAGCTGGACAGAAGAGTCTGCATTCACGGTCACTGAACCGCTGCTCACTAGTAAGGAGACATTTCTGCAATCATTACACTATTCGATTATACAATTTAAAGACCATTTAAGTAAAAATGACCAAACTTCTATTCAACTATTGAAAATAAAAATAATTGTCAACCATTTCAGCACAACAGTACCATAGTAACATAAAATGAAAAAGCTTTTTAAAAAGGCCAACACATTAGGTCACGTATGTAGTCTCTTAAAGGGCAAATCAATTTGTATCTTTGCTCCTACTAGGTTTTAAAAAAAAAAAATACGAGATATCGGGACACAATTTTAAGATTTTATTTTTATATTGCGCCATGTAAAACAGCTAAACCCAGCTAAAGTAATGGGTGCGACACTAACAGTGCAACTTTTCTAATATTTTAGTTTGCAACATCCGGGAAACATCCTGATAGCTGAAATACCAGCAGCTTTTTGCCTGAATGGAGGAACAGTTTAATTGTTGTCAGGCAACTGGGCAGCGACCATTGGCGGTGGAAACACCTAAATTTCCACCCTAATGAAGAAATGCAAAATGTGATGGAACAGAGATTGTAAA
This sequence comes from Crinia signifera, assembly GCF_055691185.1. Taxonomy (NCBI): domain Eukaryota; kingdom Metazoa; phylum Chordata; class Amphibia; order Anura; family Myobatrachidae; genus Crinia; species Crinia signifera. Next base: position 264,644,070 of record NC_139217.1, on the reverse strand, counting down.
AGGACTATACAACACCCAGGATTGTTCGTCATTATCAGCAAAGAAGCAGTGGGACCTCTATAGTATATTATTACTCAACTGATTACATACTTGTTGGATCTAGTACCTGAGGGAAAGATTAAAAGATGTGTGATTTACTTATTCTATTACTATTATATCCAAATTGTACCAATCCTCCGCAATCAGGCAATAACACATGGGATCTGTGATAATTTCCCAGAACCATTTGTTCTTGCGGATCTGCGGACTGCTTACCGGCGATTATGCTTAAGGTGCCTGAGCTAACTGTGTAAACACAGGAATTTAACACAGCTAATGGAATACTGCAGTATGTAGGAGACACAAAGTACTAAAAATATGGGTTTTGAGGAGTAAATTACTAGAGATCAGAACCCAATGATAAAAGCAGGTCAATTAGAAGCATACTGGATGGTCACGAGAACGCAATACTAAAATTTAAATGGGCTACACACCATAAGAATGTGTATTACTAAAAACGTCAATGTTTACGTATGTTAAATAGTCTTAATTGCAGGAACGTGCATACTCACCAAAGTACTTGGTTGCTGTTCCATCCTCACTCAAGACTGTGACAAGACCGGGCCTAAGAACCTGTAGCGTTGGGACATGATTGGAAAGTATGCCGAACATTCCTGTTGTTGTGGGAACGTCCACTTGTTTTACATTAGCACCATTATAAAACACCTGTTAAAAAAAAAAAAAAAAAAAGATAGGCACAGTTAGGTATAGTTATTCAATTGTATATCCATGTTGTATTTACACTCCAGTCTTGCATAAAATAGGACAGCGGTTCTCAAACTGTGGCTCCTGACCACACAGTGGGCCGCAACTCCAATTTGGTGGTGAGATTTCACTTTCTATTTGATCTATGTCTGGATCTGGATTGGTTACAGCGCTCAAATTAGATTTTGACTATGTAGTACAAATCTGTACTATATAGCCTTGCCGGCTAAAACCACTTTTCTATTCAATTTACACTACACGGGGTCGAATCTGCATCAAATGTAGAAAAACCATTTGCTTTTCTATTCGATTTGTTTGTGTTTTAGAAACAAAATCAATAGAAAACAGTGCATCTCTCACAGTGGGTACACATGGTGAGATATGCACTATATTTCTGTTCGATTTGCACATCAAATGCTTTTCTTTAGCATTTGATCCCAATGCGTGCTCCCGTGCAGTGGAAATCAAATAGCTGTAGGGCAGAGACTCTGAAAGGAGCTTGTCTGAAATAGTGTAAGAAACTAAGTAACAACAATTTACCCCTTTCACGTCGCACTTATAAACCGGATTATTGTATCATCAACCCAGGTTAACACAAGTCACCCTGTATATGGGTGACTCGAGTTTTACGGTCAAATTGCTGGACCCGGCAGTGCGAAGTAAAAGCGGTATTAGTGGCCAGTTTATTTCGGTTTTGTGTCTGCGCAATGCTGCCATGAATGTGCAGTCTGTGGCAGCCATTTTGCGTAACTGGGGTCAGAGTAAAATAGCTTGAGAACCTCTGATCAAAAATAGGAGATCAACCAGTAACAATGTATTCTTACCAACCAGATTCTATTTATTATCTTTTTGAAGGTGCTCAATAAAGGAGTAGTAGAATCTGTATAATCGTATAGAGCCCTGGTGTACAGGAGCAGAAGAGGTAGAGACACATGCTGTGGGCTTCCTTCTTCACAGATCAATCTCAACATTACCCTCATCAGTTCTCAGCAGACAAATGATTGACATATATAAAACAAAAAAGTGAATCCATGCAGTAGTTCTATATTCTCTGTAGGTCACTTTCTTTATTGATGTCTTTTGCTTACCATCTCTCTAAATATAAAGAGATATATATCTCTATCTCTATCTCTATATATATCTATCTATCTATCTCTTTCTAAACATTTCCACAAGTGGTCTCAGAAATAAACTATTTGATATAGATAGATGTAGTTTCAATGCCCAGAAAACACATATCTGTGACAATGTATAAGGGCGGACGCACTAAAGCGGTAAAAACACGGATATCAAGGTTATTACAGCATTCTGATATTAACCAAAACAAGCATTCTGGGTTACTGCAACTGGGGGTATCGCCAGCAAAATCTGGCGATACCCAATATAAACCTATAGGCTTATCGTGACCTCCGCCGCTCTCCCCTCACCGGTGTAGTCTTCCTCCTCCCTAGCCCCATACTTCCCCATCCGGGTGCAAGGAGGAGAGCCCTGCAGCAGCCGCAGACAGGAAAAGGGAGGAGAGCAGCCCGTGGCACTTACGATGACTTGTGGCCAGTGTAAAAATGATGATTTGATGGTGAGTCTGTTACAAAGGAATTTGGACATAGTCGCACTGCTGCGAATAGATGTGCACCCGTATAATCAATTCGCACAGCGAGCACAATTCACAAGGTGGGATTTCAATTGAGACGGGCAGCTGGATTAACCCAACGTCGGCCACTGCAAATTGGATGTCTTGCAAACAGGTCTGAATTAAGGTGCCCATACAAGTTACAATTATTGCATACAATATCGCATCTCATTGCTTCTCGGTTTTGCGATGAGATGAGATCTAGTACAGCAAGTATGTGCTGCACATAATTTTTGTACTAGATCTAATCGCAAAACCGAGATGCGATATTGTATACAATAATTGTAATGTGTATGGGCACCTTCAGGCCCATAACCAAAAATTACACTGTGTGTATGCACCTTAAGAAGCAGCAGCACAGAGCAGTAGACCATACAAGCTGACAAACTGGACAGCCAAGTAGATACATGTCAAAATCATCTGTCTTCACAGAGTGCCACACAACCTCCCAAAGAAACATCAGCTCAAGAATGGTTATCGAAGAGCTTCATGGATTGTGTTCCCATGGTACTCAGTATGTACTAGGTCATAAAAACACTTAAAAATAGCTCCAAAAACTGCTCTTATAATTAGCACAAACTGTTCCTATAATACCCCTTGTTGTTAGTAAGTCAATGATTTTTTGGACCAAGGCATGGATGGGAGAGGTATTACCATCAATTGGCAGATGAGTCAAATTCAGCAAAATCCTCAGATGTTATGGTGGATTGTTTTGTGGCTGGTGAAAGCCAGTGCCAGTGTACAACGCGAAGGAATTATTAGCAGTTGAATTAATTCCTCAAATTGCTTGGATACTGGATGTCAAAACACTCTCCAAAGTTGATAAGTAAGGACCTGGTCCAGGGCTAGTTTGGGCTGCAGAAGAAATATCCACTAGCAGGATTGGGGCAAATTGTTGGGAAACTGACGCGTTTCACTGCGCTCCCTGCGGTAGCTTTTATAACATATACCCTACTGGCTGCATCTTTCCCTCTATCAAATGTAGTATTAAATTTAAGGTCACTAGAAGAAAATAAATCAAAAATTATTTTGCATATATTCTGAGCTACAGTTTTTTTTCTTCTCTCTCTGCTGTGGTGTGAGGGAGGAAGAAGCGACATAACTGCTGAGGACAAGTGCACATTCCTGTCAACATAACGCAACCAAGTTACATGGGGTCTGTAATAATCACCACATCTACTATATTTATACAGGGTACCGCACTAGGAGGAGCGCTGGAAACACGCAAGCCAAATCCTGATGGCAGAACAGGGAACATTGTACAGTCCAATGCAGAATGAGGTGAATATTTTGTGGAACAGTTAGAAAAACGTTGCTCATCTCTATTCAGCAGCTTTGATGGTTTCATACTGTGTATTTAACAAGTGTATATGCAGATATTATGTAACTGCTTGAAGCACTGCAGAGCTTTTCTTATTTACATAGAATTTCTTTTTTGCACAGTATTTACAAAAGGTTTTATCTTTTCAAGATTATAATCAGTGTTTACCACCTTCGTTCCTACTTTTCAGGCACAAAACCAATTCTTATTTACTGCAAAAGCCACATATGTAATTCAGATGGAAACTGTATACAAATATTACTCAGTGGCTGCGATTTCTAAACGAAAGCAAAGCCTATTATAAAATATGCCCTATATAAATGCTGTGCTATACATATGCAAATTGGGCTTTTTTTTTTTTTTTTTTTTTTTAAAGGAAACCTCAGAACTGAATCTATCAAACGAAAATAATGATCCCAGGGAGAATTATTTGCCTAATAAGCATATCGGATTTTCTGTCATAACATTTTTATTTTTAGTTCGGATTTATTTTTCTATAGGAAAGACCCTCACATACAGCATGTGGTTAATACAACCAATTAACAAAAATGTGAAGCATTTAAAATCAGGGATGGGGTAACCTTTGGTTCTCCAGCTGTTGAACTACACATCCCAGCATGCCCTGCTACAGTTATGCTATTTGGCCATGATAAAACTATTTCAGCAACAACAGCTTGGGGTCCAACCATCCCTGGTTTAAAAGAAAATGCACTGCATGCTTGTACGTAAACGGAGTGCAAGTATATTAGAGTAGAAAATGCAAGTAACTAATCTCATTTGGCATCATTTCACAATTATTTATATGCATTTCATTTGACTAGTAATAAGAATTTTATTATTAGTGTAAATGACCTACTGAGAGCTGTTGAAGAGCCATGCCACACAGCATGCATCTAACACTGAAGAAGTGGCCAGTAGGTTTCCACAGTGGCTAAGCACAATAAAATGGCAACACCATGATTGCTGTAAATATGCACAAGATTACCAACACGGATGTGAAATACATCTCCAAAATTATACTGCTGTGCTTAACACTTGGAAGCTTAACAAATGGTTTCCAAGGTTACTAAAGTTACATCCAGTAAAAGATATCCCTACATACCCAAGAAGGGTCACCATACCATTGTTATCTCTACCGATTGGAGCCTATACATAGAGAAATGCTGAAGCGTTTTGAGCAATGCTAGATTACTCAGCACACGCTGTGTGCGGAGCGATCTGTCAAGGCCAATGTTCTCCGGTGAGAACACTGGCTTGACATGGACGATTATAGGTTCATCCCTGCATTACTATAAGATGAGAAAAAAGGCCTTGCACACAGGATCCTAGCTGTTTAATAGCCATGTTGGAGAGTGTTTGTTGTATAAAGAGGCTGTCTACAAAGTACAGAATCAATATGACTAGCCTTTCAGCAATACTCCTTACCAACAGCTAACTTTCACATCTATTCCACTCCCCTAATTGCACCAGTCAAGCTGCCTCTTATCACATATAAAGTTTTGCTTCAATAGAACCAGTAGCATCAATGAGACAGTGATAAAAGAAACATAAGAAGTGTCAACATTTTTATTCCATTTATCAAAGCCAACAAGTCACTTCTCAATCTTATTAAGGATGACAGGGTATCAAACATTTAAACTTACATTGGTGACCAGTTATTGCAAAGAATACTCCAATTACTGAACAACCACTTTTCAATGTACTACCAGCTTTGCAGGGTTTAATATGTGGGTGCCAACAAAACTACATATGGCAAACAATGTACCCCAAGCAGAAGGAAGCTCTACATGGGATAAACTAATCTGATTATTGATGGGAAAAGGGAACACAAGGCTACATACTCCATATTAATTTCTAGCTAGGAATCACTCCACAGGGCTCCGTGATCAGGCAAGAGAGCCAGTATACATATGCACATTGTACCCAAGGTACTGTAAGGAAGTCTGTGCCTCCCTGAGGTGGCTGTTCATTGTCCACAATGCATTTTCCATCACACCAGCCTAATTTCCCAGGTTGGGCCCTGAAACAACCCGCGACTAGCGCTGGTTTGTAAGGTTCCCGGGCCAAAATCCCAGGAAAATTTGCTGGGATTTCAACCCTGCTATGGAGCAGGGTTGTTCCCAGGTTGAACCCAGGGTCCTGGTCGGTGTGAAAGGGGTAGGAGGTACTTACCCAGTGCTGGTCCATGGTGCAGGTAGTCAGGCCGCGGATCAGCACAGGTGGCGGCCGCAGATGACGCAGCTCTCCAGCAACCTCACTGCCACCGGAGAGCTGAGTCATCTGCACCCGCCACCTGTGTGGATCACCGGCCTGCACTAAGGACCAGCAACCCAGGGTGAGTATTGTACACCGCCTTCTTCTCACCAGAAAATGCAGGGACTTTTCTGGTGTGAAAGGGACCAACCCGGGAATGCCCTGGGCCGAAATCCCAAGTGGGAAGAAGGCAGGAGCTGGGATGGCGGCAGAGGGTGAAAAGGGTATTAGTTTGTTTTGACACTGAATTAAAAATGTATGTTTATTCTAGCACCCTGAATCTTCCAAAACCCCTGCATTTCTTTTTCCCTGCCTAAGGTGTCACTCTTAAAAATAATGATAATCACCAAAACCCCTCCTGCATTTTGGATTTCCAACGTACAACATACTTTGCCACACCGGTCCCCTTCACCGCGCTTGTATCATCCACTGTAATACATTGGAAATCAGACATGCAGCAGGGTATTGGTGATAATCATCATTTTTATTGGCATATGCTGTGAACTTTTATTGGAATTTTAGTGTTGTTTTGGACTTTCTTGGAAGTGTTTTTATGGATTGAATAAATCTGTTTTGAATACAATGGACATTGTCTCTACCTCCACCTCCGCTCTTAATAGATTATATTAACTATCTACATTTTTATTGACGAATACATCTAACTCAGCACCATAGGAATCCATCACAACATATATTTCTGTTATAGCTGGCAGAACACATCTAAAAGGTACAGAGATGTAGATTAATTCACAATGCCAATAGAATCACATTTTGCAATGCAATCTTATACATTTGAAAATGATCTACAAGTGAATCTAATTATTTTACTTTAGAATCTGTGAACTTAGTAAACATGCACCATTACTGTGTCAAAAGTATTCAGTGTAGTCAGAAAGATTATAGGTTAGGTAGAGTAGCTTGGGTCAAGGGGGGGGGGGGGGGGAATCAGGCAAATTTTCTGTGCTCGGAGAGGTTAGCTAGTGTATAGAATACAAAAAAAAAAAAGGCACATATGTACCTGTTAGGAGCCATATGACTGGTGAAAAATATGCACTGAAGATAAAGATCATTAGATGTTTCCAAGTGGTTGGGTTGTGCCTTCAGTCCTCCTTTTGACATTACTAGTGTGGCTACCGTTTTCCAATTATGATTCGGAAAGTTCTCCATGGTTGTATCTATAATGGGTGCAGGGTGTACAGCGCACCCAGGACCACTCCCTGTGCCCATACACAATACCACCTCATCAGTGCTGTAGATTTCATTGGGACAAGGCTTACAGGCCATGGATGTCACCAGATACATAGCGAAGGTCCCATAAATCCATTGACCTGTGCATGTGAACTACAGAAATTGCTTGATATGGGCAGATGCATAATAGACTGTCACAGTGCCAGAGGATAGTGGTTTCCTAGCACAGCGCCCGTCGGGGTTAAGTTAAGGTATGCGATCAACACGATTTTCTGTCAATTACCAGCCTTTATTGTCGGCAAAGAGAAAATCACGTTGATCGCATGCCATAGGAATCAATGTTAAATTACCTGTCAATGTTAAAATCGCGTTGATCGCGTCCATCGCATGCCATTATAATGGCATGCGATGGACGCTATTTTACATAGGGTACAATGTTAAATGGCCCCCAAACCCCATTTTTCATTGTATGCCCCCCCCAATTGTTAACGCCACCCCACTATTGACGCCAACCCGAAGCGTGGCGAGCGCAGCGACGATACGCGTCCTCCGACCTTTTCATACCCCCACTATCCACGTCGGCGTGGAGTTGATTTTATATAGTGTGGCGAGCGCAGCGAGCCCGAAGCATGGCGAGCCCGAAGCATGGCGAGCCCCACGAGGGAACGCGTAATACCTGTGAAGTTGTGCGCTCGCCACACTATATAAAATCAACTCCACGCAGACGTGGATAGTGGGTCTATGAAATGGTCGGAGGACGCATACTGCTGCGCTCACCACACTTCGGGTTGACAGTCATCGTGGGGTGGTGTTAACAATGGGGGACCATTTCACCCATGAAGGGGGCTATGCAATTAAAATTGGGGTTTCGGGGGCTTTTAACATTGGGCAAAATGGTAAAATGGTCTCAGGGACCATTTTACATTGATTCCAATGTAAAAATCCCGTCGATCGCATGCGATGGACGCGTTTTTTGGGTCCCGATGCTTAAGATAAAAATCGCTGGCGCCGTGCTAGGAAACAAGTACCAAAAAGCCTTTGAGGGTTAGCGGTACCCACTTGGACTCTGTTGGGTAAATATATACCTGCCCATAGCAACCAATCAGATTCTACCTATTTGTCTAGCACCTTCTAGAACAGGGGTGTCAAACACAAGGCCCGCGGGCCAAATCCGGCCCTCCAGACCTCTTCATGTGGCCCGCGCAGCCGCCGCCAACCTTCACCTTTTATTCTCGATTTTTTTTTTAAACAAGAAAGCCGCCTCTTCAGCGCATGCGCGGCAGCCTACAAGCCAGAGAATGTCTGCCCTCTAGCGCAGTGCCGCCGGTCGTCAACCCCTCCTCAGCTCCCACCTGCTGTATAGGAGCCAGAGAGAGGAAAGTGCAGGTCCGTCGTGGTGAATGGTGCTGCTGCTGCTGCTGTGCGCTCCAGGTCACTTACTGCTGAGTGTGCACTGCACAGTGACCGGGAGCACTCTGCCCCCCACTCCTGGATAGATAGTGCGAGGAGCGCTACTCACAGGAGGGAGGGGGAAATGCGCCTGTGTGAGAGCGCAGCTGTGTCCTTGGTGGTGGAGCAGCTCAGACTGGAGTGGACGCATCCGAGCGGGTAAGTGTCAAACTCTCTGCCTATGTGTGTGTGTGTGCGCACTGGCACATTGCAGCCCATCATTAATTGCTGTGTCCCCTGATAATAAGCAGGACATATGCCCTAAGACTGAGTGCTGCCCCCCTGTGCAGGCAGCGTGTGCCCTAATGCACTGCAGTTCACAGCAATAGCAGGAGGGAAATGCTACTGCTGAGTATACAATAATTGAATGCAGTGACAATAATTTATGATAATAAAGAGTGGACACATAGTCCTACAGATACAACCGGCCCTTTGAGGGTGACCAAACTGCTGATGTGGCCCCCGATGAATGAGTTTGACAACCCTGTGGAAGATAAAAAGGTAGAATATCCATTTCTAAAGACAAGTATTTTTTTTTTTAAATATACACCTGAGGAAGGGAAGCCTGCATGGAGGCTGTGCACGACCCATCTCTCTCTTGATGCACCCCTGCAAGTCACTATTTAATTTTTTAAAGCAAAAATATAACTGGTGTTTATATAGAATAGAAGGTAATACTTTAACGGTGTATTAGAATTTGTAATTAAATGTATTCTACACTGTAAATGTGACCTCCAATTTATTAGAACGGTCTAAACAAAAACAGCGCTTCAAGTAGTGTTCATTCTAGCACACGCATCTTCCAAAAATTGGTCTGCTGTGGTGCATTTAGCACAGGTCTGGTCTGCATATTAGAGCTAAAATACAGACCACACTGTGCTAGAAGTACAACAGCAGAGAGCTACACCCCAAGTAGGGGTTTTGGAAGATGCAGGGTGCTCGAATGAACACCAACTTCATTAAAAGGACTATGCTGTGTACAAGGTGTCATCATGGAGCTTTTATAGCACATCCCTATGGTGCTCTATTAGACTGAGCTCTGTCTATTGGAGCACTCAGTCATTACCATGCTTATGGAACCAGCCTGAGAGGAGAGGTGTTTACGATATGGTGGGTTACATTTCTCGAAGTATCAATTATTATACTCTGGCCATAAAGTGATGGACAAGGCCAGCTACAATACTCTGGTACACTGCGGTTTTTAAACAATCTTAAGTTGTTGGCCTTCTGGTCGATCCCGCAGCAGGGCCAACCAAAAGACATCCCTAGTGACAGTGTGGATGAGCAAGTTAGGCATATATGCCCTATTTGATGTTCCAATTTGCCTGGAAAAAAACAAATTGTAAATACCGCATACCCGGACTAACTTCTATTAAACCTGATGGACTTCACGCAACAGATGTGTAAATTGGGTACACCCGTACAGTCTCAGGTGTGATTGCTTCTAAAAGTACCTCTATTAGGTATTATAACATGATGGCGGAGCAATAGATTTGTAACTAATTATGATTTGTAATGAACACATAGCTTTTACAATACTATATTATTCAGCAATCAAAACCCCTACCTACACATTGAAAAAAATCATGATTACTTTTTGCTTGAGCAACTGCATGCAACACTTAAACACTGTGCTTGTTTTCTTGTATACATACAGAAGTGAACTTGATGTTTTTAGAATATAGGGCCTTATTCTAGTTCACTCTGACAAAATCCTTCTTAGATGGACAAAACCATGTGCACTGCAGGGGGGCAGATGTTACTTGTGCAGAGAGAGTTAGATTTGGGTGGGGGTTTTACTTCAAAGTGAGATCTATAATGCAGTGTAAAAATAAAGCAGCCAGTATTTACCCTGCACAGAAACAAAATAACTCACCCAAATCTAATTCTCTCTGCACATGTTGCATCTGCCCTCCTGCAGTGCACATGGTTTTGTCCATTGACGAAGGAGACTGTCAGAAAGAGTGAACTAGAATAAGGCCCTTAATCATCTATTTATAGGTCCAGTGCCCGTTTGTGCATCTCTGAAACACTGCCATCTGTTGGCAGCGAGTGAAACTACATCACACACACAGGCAAAACACTAGCTTTCGAAGCATTTGCTTCAAGCGGGCTTACTAGTATTTTTATATAGTTCAGTTTGTAGTAACGTTTGTCTTTGTATTTTAGTATGGCAATCAACATTTACCAAACAGCATTGTTTTTAATAGACAAGCCAATAGTAGTAACACTAGGCACTTTACAATCTGCCATGAGAATCTGCAAACTTGGACTGCATTCATTGCTATATGCTGCTTAATCGCTATTTGTTGCAGCACAAAATTATCTCCAGCCTTATTATATCCTTTATACAAATTGCCTATCCTGGGGGGAGGGGGGGGGGGGGTATCAGGACAACAAAAGGGGAGACTTTTCAACAAATTGAAAGGCCCAATATCTGTGCTACACATTATACAAATTCCTTTATTAGAAGCTACTGATTTTCCACCACACTGATTTGGCATATGTTTTCCCACAAGAATACAGAAACACAATGACCAATATTGGGAAATTGAGGGTGAGATTTTGACTCGCCCAATTGGAGGTTGAAAAGAATGTATTTGTGGATGTTTAACCGTATTATAGGAAAAAGCTGAAACGCTAATGCCTACGCCATTGGTAGCCAACTCCAGTCCTCGAGAGCTACCAACAGTTCAGATTTTCCAGCTCACCTCGCAGGTACACAGGTGCACTCGTTACTGACTATTTTAAAATATCCACAGGTGGAGCTAATTACTTCACTTGTGATTCTTTGAGGAGACATGGAAAACATTAACTGTTGGTAGCTCTCGAGGACTGGGGTTGGCTACCCCAGGTCTACACAGTATTCACTAATTTAAATACAAAATTAACCAAATAATGGCAAAATGTGTACTTAGCTTAGATCAGAACTTCTTTAGCTTTCGTCTATTACAGGGTCCAAATGTTGCAATTAGAGTTAAGGTGTCCATACACTTGTCTGATTTGGGCCCGATTTCACCCGATTCTGGCGGATCGGGCCCAAATCTGATCTGACACTCGATCCAACGGTCCCGTGTGCATAGGATCGGTGTCAGAGATTGGACAGGCTACACATAATATAAAATCGGTACTTGTGTAGTTTCACAGCGGCAGTTACGTAGTTTATGTAGTGGTGTATTGAGAATACCAATATAGCACTATGCCGGCTACATAAACTACCCAAATGGCTCTGGAGCCCTGAAAATACACAATGCTTAATATCCCCACTATCCACGTTGGCATGGAGTTGATTTTATAAAGTATGGCGAGCGCAGCGAGCCCCGCGGATACACGTCCGCTCGCCATGCTCGGTGGCTCACTGCGCCTGCCACACTTTATAAAATCAACTCCACGCCAACGAGGATAGTGGCGATATTACATGAATAGTGGGGGTGAAATGGCAGGTCTATATATACCCTCCTCCGTCAATCCCCGCTGACTTCAGGCTGTAATCCACGGGCACCGCATCCCCACTGAATCCTACTGTGATCCACGGTCACTCCCCGGCAGCAGCGTTCAGTCCCCCTCGTCCGGCATTCGTGGCGGATGCTGTAAGCAATTAGCGTAGTGCCACTAGGGGAGCAGGGAAACCATGTGATGCTCGGCCAGCGGCACTACATACAGCGACTGCCGCGAATGCGGGAGGAGGGGGACTGAACGCTGCCGCCGGGGAGTGATCGGGGATCGCTGCCAGGAGGAGGGTAAGTAGAAACCACAACATCAACCACCCTGCTCCTGTAGTTTCACGGCCGCCATGAAACTACACAAGTACCGATAAATCTTATATGCAGCCGTCAACGACACTTTGTGGGTGCGATTTAGCACCATGAAGAAAAAGGTCTCTCCCCGCTCTGCAGCAGTAGAACAAAAAAAAACAAAAAAAAAAAACAACAACAACATTTAAAAGAACGGGTGGCCATTTTTTTTTTTTTTATTCTCCTACCCCCATCCTTCACCTCCCCAGGAGTATTACACTATATAAATTGCATGTGATTCATCTCACAAAAAGTGCCAGGACGTATGGGAGGGTCCCGGGGAGCGTGTGGGGCAGCTCAGGGGAAATTGGGTCTGACTTTCCTTAAGACAAGTCCATTGGATAGCCTATTCTTTGGGAAATTGTGGACCCAACCTTTAAAACCCCCATACACTAGGCAGATGTATCACACAGCCACCGCATGCGATACTTTCAAAACTAACCCAGCAGCTAGATTGCATGTTACACATTGTATTTACATACAATATATCACAAGTGATCCCATTCACCTCCGAGGGATAAGACTTATCCTTGAGGCAGAAAGGACAATCTCCAGATTCGACATACATGACCGCGCACTGGATAGGAAATGTAAGTATATAACATATGATGATTCAACACTTTAAATACAATTCATTGGCCTGATGCTTCAAAATGGTTTATAAAAAGGGCCAAATCATACTTGTGTTTGGTAGCCTTAACAGTTTGGCTAAAAAGGAAATGCCAACTTTTCAACCACAACAAAGGGGGACTATGTAAAAACTGGACCCGGACATCAAAATCTGCAGTCCGGAGCTTGTAGTGTTCGTTCCGGGGGGGTGTCTGGTCTAGGGGTGTCCCTGTGATAGCTTTCACCAGGGACATAGGGAAGGGAAGATTATAGCCTCCCCATGTGATCCGGACCGTCCGGTTTTTGCTACATGGCCGGACCATACAAGGAGGCTTTATTCTCCCCTCTCCTCCTCTCCCTGATGACAGGTGTCCCAGACAGCCCCGCCCCCCCCGGACAGGATACCGATGAGACACCCCCGGATGCCACAAGCTCCAAAATGCAGAGTTTGATGTCCTGTCCGGTCCAGGGGGTCTTGACCTGGTTTTTACCCATACCCCAACAAAGGTGCTACAACTTTTACAGAAGCCACAGTTTTTACCCTTAATATAATTCATATAATAATTATCTGAGATGGGGATAAATGATGTGTCATGGTGGTACACATCAATCAGGCTTCCTCCAAGCAAAGGCATTATTGACACTTCAGCTAGCAATGTGACATTACACCTTTTAAGTAACAGGTAAAGAAAACGGCAAGGGTATTTCTATAAAAGGTTAGTTGAAGAACTTTGTTTGACCTTTGAAGACTTCATAGCCTCATACTCCATGTTATTAAACAATGAATAAGTGACATTCTATCCATTTAGGATAACGTTTCACTTTACTACGAGGTCATATTATTTATTTCAATAACCTACTAGGATATAAAACTTGAAGGATTTATATTAAGATTCTAAATTAACTCCTGTGAACACTACAGCCCAACCAGGAATGGACAATAAGTAGGTTGAAGAACTTCTAGAAAGCATTATGCCTAAATGGTGCAGAACAGTTATAACGGACAGCCTATAGAAGGTCATCTACACCCCCACTCTGCTGCACCTATGCCTACACGGAACCAATACTGCTCTGAATAAATGCTGTACAATGAGTGACAGGAGTGTGCACAACACATTATTGCTATACAGACACTAATCTGTATCCCCACATAGACACACGTACAGACCACACACAAATGCACCCTCTGCTATATGACCTGGCTAGGAGAGGCAAATGTAAAGCTCATGGCCGGTGATCCAGCGGGCGCTGCCTCGGCATAGCTTCGTACGTGGCCCAGTACCGACCGGCGGAGAGCCAGGAACCCACGGGCAGACTGCATGCTGATGAAGCCGGGCAAACTATGACCGAAACCAAGGACACCGGATACCAGGCTAGGCCTTCGCGCAAGGAATCGTGGGATTTGTAGTGTGAAGCCGAGTGCACTGCCCCCACCTCAGCATTACACACACTGCATGTCCCAGCATGCACCTGGGCCGGTGCAAAAGGATTGAAAGGGCGCATGAGCCGTCTTGTCATTGCATTGCTGACCCTACTCCTGTCGTTTAGGAGAATATATATAATTAGGCTTCTATGGCCAGATTACATGGGCAATCAGTCTCTGGTGAATTTTAATAAATTTGATGGGATTAAAGCTGTATGATGAGAATTATTGCCAACTCGTGTATTAATCACCTACAGTGTGACCTGTGGAGGAGATAGCAATGTATGGGACCAGCTTAAATAGCAGCCCCTGAGTATTAGGGCAGACTCGACAGAGCACACCGTGTCATACTGACCTATGGTTCGGTTCCCAGAATGCACGCAATGCATTTGCTAATTTGTACGCAGTGGCTATGTGAAAACATGCAAATGCTGCAGCCACCGCCCACCAGGTGTTGCATACCTCTCAACATGACCATCTCCAGGAGGGACAGAATGCCCTAATCCTGCATTTTCCTCTTAATTTATGATTGCCATCACCTGTGGTGAAACACATTTCGTATCAATTAACCTGTTTAAAACAGGTGATGGCAATCATATTTATTGCGTCCCTCCTGGAATGGGTTTTATAGATGCACTCCTACAGCATTTTTGAACCACTGCTTGCGTACAAAGATTCAATCATCAGGCAACAAACCGTAGACCAGGCATGTCCAAACTATGGCCCTCCAGCTGTTGTGAAACTACAAATCCCATCATGCCTTGCCTACAGTTTTTCTATTATGGAATGCTAAAACTATGGCAAGGCATGCTGGGATGTGTAGTTTTACAACAGCTGGAGGGCCACAGTTTGGAAATGCCTGCCGTAGACCCAGAGGCGTAACTAGAACTTTGTGGGGCCCCCCGGCAAATCCCCCCTGGCAATGCCCATTACACAATGTGCGACAAACCAAACAGCCCTATTAACATTATGTGATACACCGCAATGCCCCTTACACATTATGTGACACACCGCAAGGCCCCATACACATTATGGGGGAAATTTACTAATGGAAATTTGTAAAAAAAATAGGTGTATTTGTATCCAGAAATACACTAAATTTTGACATTTACTATCCTGAAAATACGGCAATTCGTATTCGTATTGATGTACTATCAATACGAATACGAATTGCCGTATTTTGGGATAGTAAATGTCAAAAATAAGTGTATTTCTGGATACAAATACACCTATTTTTTACAAATATCCTTTAGTAAATTTCCCCCTATGTGACACACCGCAAGGCCCCATACACTTTATGCAACACACCGCAATGCCCCTTACACATTATGCGACACATTGTAATGCCCCTTACACAATATGCAACACACCGTAATACCCTTACACATAATGCAAGCCCTGCACACCGCAAGCCCAAAAACACATTATGCAGCCCACCGTAATGCCCATTACAATCTATGCCAAATATCGTAATACCCTTCACATTATGCAATACACCACAATGCCCATTACTCAAACTGCAACACACCGCAATGCCCCTTACACAATATGTGACACACTGTAATTCCCTTACACATTATGCGACACACCGCAAGGCCCCATACACATTATGTAGCACACCATAATGCCCATTATAAACTATGTTAATCGTCACAGCCTGGTCAACACATACAAAAAAATAAATGCAGATAAACACATAAAAAAAAAAGTAAATAAAGCATTTTAAACTTAAGCAGGGGAACGGCTGCTGCAACATGTTGTGCAGTAGCCAATCTCACCAGCAGCAGCAGCATCGACTAGTAGGTCTTCTCCTGTACTTTCCCATTCACACTGAGCTGTCAGCGTGGGTGGATGGCCAGTCTATCAAGCAGGATGTGGGGCGGGCACCAGCAGGCTCCGTGCGCAACACTCCTTCTCTCACTGCTTTTGATCATCAACGGCCGCAGTGACAGGGGAGCTCCGCTGAAGACCGCTGGAGCGGAGGGGCTGGGGGGGTATATTACCGTTTAAGTGCAGTTTTTTTTTACACTGGCAGACCCGTTTATGGAAACTTTCCAAATACAGGGTCTAAGCCAGTCTTCAGCGTGCCCCCCCGCGGGTTAACACACACACCCCCACGGGTTAACAGACACAAACCCCCCCCCCCCCCCCCCCAGGGCTAACAACAAACCCCCCAATGTGTTTAAGAACCCTCCGTGCAGCCGGAACCTCCGTAATTGCGGATCCCGGCACTGCAGTATGGACGGATGCACTTATGAAAAAAAGTGTCTTTCGGAAAATGGCTGCCCCATAGGAAAACCTGTTTAAAAAAACTGTCTTTCGTATGGGGGCAGCCATTTTCCGAAATTCACTTTTCTTATAAGGGGAGGGGGGGATGGGAGTCGGGGGATGTTGACCCACGCGCGGGGGGGGGGGCGGCTCCAGTGCTATGAATATTTAATGAGCGCTCATTAAATATTCACTGCGCTGAATTTAGGACCCAGCTCATTGGCAATCGCAGTGGCGGGGAGGTGCTGAGAGGGTGTGGGCGCCGGGGGGGCTGCAGGACTATAATTACTCACTGCCTTCAGCTGCCGACGCTTCTGTCTGTGCCGGGTCCTGGGCCTGGCTCTCCCGGCTACTGCTGCAGCGCTGCTAATACAAAAAAGTGACACTCGGAAAAAGGGATTTTTGTAAGAACTTACCGTTCGAATCCCTTTCTCTGATATGGTCCTGGTGACACAGCTCAACATTGGGATGTAGGAGGGTCCGTAGGAGCCAGGCACCTATCCTAAAGCTTTTGGAGGGTAGGCTCCTCCCTTCTGCATCCCAGACTCCTCAGTTCAATCTTTCAAAGCCACTGGAATACATTAACTCAGTACAAACGCCTGCACATATTATATGCACAATTTCAAAAATAACTTTCCAACCATATATAACATGAAACATCATGAACACTGGCATACTTACTGAGCGTAAGGGAGGGATCGCTGTGTCACCAGGACCATATCAGAGAAAGGTATTCGAACGGTAAGTTCTTACAAAAATCCCTTTTTCTCTTTCAATGGTCCTGGTGACACAGCTCAACATTGGGACGTTCCAGAGCCGGTCCTTTGGGTGGGTACGCTCAGGTCTGCAGCTCTCATCATTGCTCGCCCAAATGATGCGTCCTCCGACGCAAACTCATGGAACCTATAGAATTTGGAAAAAGTGTGAACAGATGACCAAGTGGCGGCCCTGCAAACCTGCTCAGCTGTGGCCCTGTGGCCCCATGTCGAACCGCCCAAGAGGTGGCGACCGACCTGGTGGTATGCGCATTAATCCTGGCCGGCACAGGCCTACCAACCTTAGTATATGCAAAGGCAATGACAGAACGCAACCACCTAGCAATGGTCTGCTTAGAGGCAGGCCAACCAATCTTGTGCACATCATACAAGACTAGCAAAGTGTCAGTCTTCCTGACACCCTTCACCCTGTCTACATAAATGCGCAAGGCGCATACAACATCCAAATTCCTCAATTTGTCCCTTTTTCTTGAACCCTCTGGGGGTTGAAACACAGGCAGAACTATCTCCTGATTCAGATGAAAAGCAGAGACTACTTTTGTCAAAAATTGGGGTACTGTTCGAAGAACAGCCCTCTCATCATGAAAAATAAGAAAAGGAGACTTGCATGACAACGCTCCCAACTCTGAAAAACTCTTTGCTGACGCAACAGCCAACAAAAATACAAGCTTCCATGTAAGGAACTTAAGGTCAGCCGACCTCAGCGGCTCAAAGGGCGCCTTTTGAAGACACTCCAGTACCAGCGATAGATCCCATGGAGCCACTGGTTTCTTGTAGGGAGGTTTAAATCGTGAAACCCCTTACAGGAAAGTTTGCACCTCCGGTAGCAAAGCTATCCTTTTCTGGAAATAAATCGACAAGGCCGATATCTGTACCTTGAGTGATTGAAGGCTTAACCCAGACGAAAAACCATCCTGCAAAAACTCCAACAGCTTTGAAAGTCGAAACCGCGATGTATGCGACTTCTGCCTTTCACACCACCTAATATAGGTCTTCCAGACCCTATAATAGTTAGCTGAAGACACTGACTTCCTAGCTTTCACCATGGTGTTAACCAAAGCCTCCGAGAAACCCTTGTTCTTCAAGATGGCGGTTTCAATAGCCAAGCCGTCAAATTTAGCCGAGCTGAATCCATGTGTAAGAACGGCCCTTGGTTTAACAGATCTGACCTCAGAGGTAGACGCCACGATTCCACAGACAATCTCTGAAGCCTCGAGTACCAGGACCTCCTTGGCCAATCCGGGGCTACTAGAATCACCGGAATTCCTTGGGACTGGATTCTTTTCAATACTCTTGCCAGCATTGGAAACGGCGGAAAGGCATAAAGCAGATTCCCCTCCCAGGGAATAGTCATTGCATCCACTGCTTCGGCCCGTGGATCTCTTGTCCTGGCATTGAACCTGGGCACCTGATGATTTGGTACTTGTTTCCTAGCACGGCCACACCGATTTGCATCGGGGTGATCGTGTCGGAAAAATCGCGTCGGTTGCATCACATGCGACCAAATCGATTTTTACATTGAATCAAATGTGAATAGGGCCCCTGGGACCCTATTTTACATTGGATTCAATGTAAAGTATTCCCCAGACCCCCAATTTTACCCCCTCAACGCCACCCCACGATTGACGCCAACCCGAAGCGTGGCGAGCGGCGGCGGTGCACGTCCTCCGACCTTTTCATACCCCTACTATCCACGTCGGCGTGGAGTTGAGAACATAAAGTGTGGCGAGCGCATCGAGCCCCGCGAGGGGACGCGTATAACTTCACAGGTATACGCGTCCCCTCGCGGGGCTCGCTGCGCTCGCCACGCTTCGGGCTCGGTGGCTCGCTGCGCTCGCCACACTTTATATTCTCAACTCCACGCCAACGTGGATAGTAGGGGTATGAAAAGGTCGGAGGACGCGCACCGCCACCCCTCGCGGGCTCGCTGCACTCGCCACGCTTCGGGTTGGCGTCAATCGTGGGGTGATGCTCAAAATGGGGTTGCGTAACCCATGACGGGGCCATATACAATGTGAAATGGGTCATATTGGCCCATTTCACATTGTTTCCTATGTAAAATGGACTTAATCAAGTCCATCTCATCTTGTGCCATTATAATGGCATAAAACCGACGCGATGCTCCCGATTTCAATGTTAAAAATATTTTAACATTGAAGCCTATGGCAAAATCGCGGGCATCACGTCGGTCGCCATGTTAATGCACGCGACCGACGCGAAGCCCCCGATTTTGCCTTTGCCGGCAAAATTGACCTGATTTCAAAACAAATCGGGTCCATCGCGTCCATCGTGTACCTTAACTTTAAGGTACACGATGGCCGCAATTGTGGCCGTGCTAGGAAACAAGTACCGATGATTTAACCTCGATGCCATCAGGTCCACCTCCGGAGTTCCCCACTTCAGTGTAATCTGATGAAACACCTGTGGGTTCAGGCTCCATTCCCCTTCTAGCAGCTTCTCCCTGCTCAGCAAATCGATATTCTCCACCCCCGGGATGAATATCGCTGACAACGCTGGAACATTCTGTTCCGCCCACAAGAAGATCCGGGAAACCTCCCACATGGCCAGCTTGCTGCCTGTGCCTCCCTAATGATTCAGGTACGCCACAGCCGTGGCGTTGTCGGTCTGAATCCTTAAAGGAAGACCCTGCAATCTTTCTCCTGCCAGAGATATCCCTTTCCACACAGCCCGCAGTTCCAGGATATTGATCGGCAAGGCAGACTCCTCCGAGGTCCATAAACCCTGGAGGCGCAGGTCCAAAACCACTGCCCCCCAGCCCCTGAGACTGGCGTCGGTAGTGACTACCAGCCAGTCCCAGGACTGCAGAGACCGACCCCACTGAAGGGAATCCACCTCCATCCACCAATGCAGGGAAGACCGTGTTTCTGGAGACAACACTCTGTGCTCTGACTTCATGGTCTGAGTATTCCCTTACCAAGATGTCAGGATGTTCCACTGGAACACTCGAGAGTGGAACCTGGCGAACTGTAGTGCCTCGAAAGTCGCCACCATTTTCCCCAACAGTTTGAGACACCTCCAAACCAATGGGCTCTGAGACCCCAGGATCTCCCGCACCAAGGAGGCCCGGTCCCTGGCCTTTGTCTCTGGTAGGAATACCCGATGTAGATGGGTATCCAGGACAACTCCCAGGAACCAACTGAGACTTTTGTAAATTTAAAAGCCAACCGTGAGCCTGCAAAAACCTGATGGCTTCTGCCAAGTGACTCTGCAACCTTTCCGCCGACTCTGCTTTAAACAGCAGGTCGTCCAAATACGGAATCACAGTGATTCCCCTCAGTCGGAGGACCGCCGCCATTACTGACATTATTTTGGTGAATACCCTTGGCTCTGTGGCCAGACCAAAGGGCAACGCCTGGAATTGCAAATGCAGGTCTCCTATCACAAACCTCAAGAGAGCCTGATGTTCCGGATGGATAGGCGCATGAAGATATGCGTCCTGGACATCCATGGACACCAAAAATTCTCCCTGGTCCAGGCTTAGCAGCACCAGACTGTAGAGATTCCATCTTGAAATGGTCTACCCACAGATGGAGATTCAAGGACTTTAGATTTAAGATTGGTCTGAAATACCCGTCTGGCTTGGGCACCAAAAACAGAGTGGAATAAAAGCCTTTCTTCCACTCCGCTCGAGGGACCAGGATAACCACACCTTTCTCTAAGAGAGATTGAGCCGCTGCCAAAAGAGCAACATGGAGCCGCGACTCCTTTGGCAGTGGTGTAGGAATGAATCTTCTCAGAGGAAGACCTTTGAAGGGAATTTTGTAACCCTGGGATACAATGTCTAGCACCCAGGAATCCCGGCCCAACAATGCCCACGCGTAAAAAGGAAGAATATCAATATCTCCTCCACTGGCGCCGAACAATACGTCCCTATGAGTCAAGGGGCGATAATCTTCTCCAAATCTGGGGAAGGCTATTTCATAAAATACCGTACGCCCCTTATGGGGTGAGGGGGTTCCTCTTCTCCGAATATAATGAGCTCAGAACAGGTCCCAAGGGTAGCTGTCACACTGGTGGATGTGGTTGTGAATCCCTGCGTCCCTTAAAGCCTTAGTATGTGATCGTGGTGACCCAAAATGAGAAATGATTGGGGGTATAGTGTAAAACCATTTATTAAACATATAAACATAAACAGATAAAAAGGCAAATGGAGCCACTTGGCATAATACCGTGTATGATGGAGAACAAAGATATTATCAAAGTTCTCAAACAGACTTGAAGCTGAGCGGGATTGATCCCGGGAAAACCAAAAGTCCACACTCCCTCCAGGTACCGGTATTAAGTGCCAAAGGTCCAGAAGTCCTCAAAGAAATAGTCCAAATGCCCATGTGTCCCTGAACCATCTCAGACGCCCCCCCCCCCCCACCTTGACCACCGCTGGGGTATTCCCCAGGTAGTCATGCGGAGGGCTTTTCCTCTCCTTTGGTGCTTGGTTTCTTATGAAAGGAACCGAACTTTGACTTTGGGCCTTGCCCCTGGAGACCTGAAACTTTCCCCTAAAAGACTGTCCTCGAAAGGACGCACCCCCTCTAGGGGAAGGCCGAAAGGACGGCCTAAAAGCAGAAAACCTTGAGGCCTGCTTAGCTGCAGGAGCCGGCAGGAAGGTACTCCTGCTTAATAATCTCTTCCAGCTCTGAACCAAACAACAGCTTTCCTTTAAAAGCTAATGCCTCTAAGGCCTTTTTTGATTCGTTATCCGCCTCCCAGGCTTTAAGCCAAAGCACTCTCCTGGCATTGAGGGATACCGTGGATACTCTGGAAGCCATTTTGAGAGCTTCCTCTTCAGCCTCAAGCACATACTCTGCAGCTGCCTTTAGCTTCTCAGCAAGCAGTAACACACCTGGATCAGCATGCAAAATTGTACATAAGTCATTGGCCCACACAATCATGGCCTTAGAGACCCAGGCTGAAGCTATAAGAGGGCGTAAAGTGAAGCCTACCCCCTCAAATATTGCCTTGAGGTTACCTTCCAGCTTCTTGTCTACGGGGTCCTGAAAGGCTGCCCCCCCCTGGACAGGTAGCACCGTGGCTTTAGAAAGCCGTGCCACAGAAGCATCTACAACTGGAACTTTTTCCCAGAGGTCTGCATGAGCCTCAGGCATGGGTTATAGACTTAAAAATCTCTTAGGCATCTGCAGCCTTTTATCGGGCTTTTTCCAAGCCCCTTCCAATAAATCCCGTAAACCTTCATCCGCAGGGAAGGTAACAGTTTCCTTACGCTGCCTTTTAAAAACACCTTTTACAGGAGTTTTATCCTCCACCGACAAGTTCAAAGCCTGTTTAACAGCAGTAATCAAATCCTCCACCCCTGAGGCCGAGGAATCCTCAGAGTCATCACCCTGATCCCAGGGGATGTCTGTGTACTCTCCCTCCTCTTCAGCAACAAGCAATGGCAACGAATAAGACCTTTTAGGGGTCCCCACAGTATCACCATCAAATTTGTCTAACAAATCATTAAACCTGCTGATCCCCTTAGCAGTATCCTGCATGACCTGTAAGAAGCTAGGATCTGCTTGGGTCAGAGGCAAGGAGCCAGAGGACTGCTGAGATGATGACATAGGTCTCGGGGAAGCTACCAACACATCACTCTGCATGTCCAGCAATTGCTCTAAGGCATTAACAGACCTGCCCAGGGCACTGGCCCACGCATGTTCCGATTGCTCTACCCTCTGGGGTTCACTCCCCATGGCTTTTGGCGCCAACCACCCCCAGACAGCCGCTCCCACTGCAGGATCTCCAAGTTCCAGTGTCTCCCCCTCTGCTGGGGACCACTTGGAACATGCCTGTAACACACTGCTGTCCTCTCATACAGGAGCTCAGTGTGTAAGCTCAGCAGAAAATGGCCGCCGCCATCACGGAGCGCCTGTCCCCCATGATCCCCACCTAGCGTGAAGCCAGTTTCAGAGCGCTCCGGAGCCCAGTCAGCTTCTTAATTGAAGCTGTAAGCGCTGCACAGGGAGACCAGACAGCGTCTCCCCCGTGCACAGTTAGCTGACAGGACGCGCTTCTGTCAGCTCCTGCTGCGCTGCCAGTGTGAGGATTCAGTGAGAATCCTCATACTGTGCCTACCTAGCTAGTGTAAAAGTTAATAAAATAAAAAACTCCCAACTAACTCTAATCCTTCGGCTGCTCCAGCAGCCCTTTAGAATAGCACCCACTCCAGTGGGCACCTAACACGAACTGAGGAGTCTGGGATGCAGAAGGGAGGAGCCTACCCTCCAAAAGCTTTTGGATAGGTGCCTGGCTCCTACGGACCCTCCTACATCCCAATGTTGAGCTGTGTCACCAGGACCATTGAAAGAGAAAATGGCTGCCTCCATATTGCAGACAGTTTTTAGTCTGCTGTATGGGGGCAGCCATTTTCCACGAGTCACTTTTCATTAGCAGCAATAGCCGTGACCAGGCGCAGACGGATGTGGCAGGAGGTAACACACCCCCCCCCCCCCCCGCCATACCCCGGCTCCCACCTGCCGCACCCCAACTCCCCTCAGGTTGCAGCACAAACACGGCCGCAGCTGACTGCTGTTCAACCACGCGACTGTGCTGAAGGTGACAGGACGCCGGTCCTCACCAGATGCCAGCGTATTTGAGTGGAGCAGCAGTGCCTCGGCAGTGAACACACTTGGCTGCGGGGGAGGTTTGTTTACCCGGGGGGGGGGAGTTGTTTAACCTAGGGCAGGGGGGCGCAGAATTAATAGTTACACCACTGGTTGTACCAATGACCTATACAGTGGTATTATTACTTCTTTCTTTCTACTGCTGATATCTCTCCCTATGCAACCAAGCATCTGACTTGCGTTCTTCATTGCTTTGCTACATTACCTACCTGCCTTTAAGTCCCTCTTAGATCCCTCTTTTCCTCAGTAGTTTCCATTATAATGCCATTTATACTATATTTAGCACTTGGGTCTCAAAAATGCAAAGACTAAATATAGTATAAATGGCACTATAATGAAAACATGTACATGCATTTATTTAGACACTTACAAACCTGGCAATAAATATAGCCTACAATAAATATTACAAAGTAGTAAATAAATTGCTGCATAGGTATAAATTGAATAAATAGTCACCAAATTCTCCCAGTGTCCTTATCTTTTTGCTCAATTTCCCTTGAGCTGATCATGAAGGATATTGTACATACACACTGATGGTGTGTACACACAGTAAGATTCCTTTGCTATTCGACTTAAGATTCGATTGCAATCTTTGATAACTCTGTACTATTTACATACAATTCATGCTATCTACAGTCACACAATATAGTCATTGCTGCACTGTTTGGCTTTTCAATTTCAGTTGAACAGGAGCACGCAGCGGCATCGAATCGGGATAGAAAGCTTAAAAACATGTTCTATCTCCATGGTTATAATGGTTATATCATTAAGACTGGAGCATAATTCTAATCATTTGTGTAGAGTAGTGTACAGGCTGCTTCTGGTGTTAATATTCCAAAAAATACCTTACTGTACTCTCATAGGGGCCCATTTATCAACGATCACATTTACAATGCGATCTGGGTGGAATATTACCGCACAGGATCACATTGTAAAATGCAATCCTATTGGCAGTATGTATCATCCCCCCTGCACAAGGACAGGGCCCTTGTCCTTGTGCCCGTCCCTGCGATGGAGCACGTCCCTGCGATGTGCTGAGCCAGGCTGCGTATGCGCAGTCAGCGGTGCCCCCCTCCGATCCCAATGCCTCGGCAGCAATGCTGTCTGCAATGGGCTACCTCCATCTCAGAATGGTGGTAGCCCGGGGATGCAATGTGCTGCTGCCCGATGTTGATACATCAGCCAGCATGGCAAAGGGACGCAGTACACTTTGATGTTGCCACAAGTCGTGAGCCGGGCCCAGTGCGTCATTTGAAATAGCCACGGCTATCTCCTGTACCGCACAGTGAGTGCAGTGCACACAGTAACTTTAATGTAACCCTGGCACTGTGCATGTAATGAAACCCCTGGCACAGAGCATGTAACCCCTGATACCATGCATGTAACCCCTGGCACCGTGCATGTTACCCCTGGCACTGAGCATGTTACCCTTGGCACGGTGCATGAAACCCCTGGCAAAGAGCATGTAACCCCTGGCATCGGGCAAGAAAACTCTAGCACTTAGCATGTAGGTAAGCCGCACTTATGTGGTATAATATGTAATCGGCACTACTGTGTGTGGCATATTGTGTAATAGGCATTACAATGTGTGCCATAATGTTTAATGGGCATTACGGTGTGCATAAAGCCCACAAAGCCATGCCCTAAATTTTTGCCGTGCGCCTCCAGCGCTGCTCCATTTCTTTTAGGTGTCGATTTTTTTGCATTGTGGGGCATAATTTGAATTAGGGATGGTATTATGTGGCCTGCATTGTTCTTGAAATGGGTATGTGGGATAAGTAATAAATTTAAAGCATACAGGGGCGCACCAAACACCCTATCACCCCCCCCCCCCACCCTTCCTGGCTGTGACATATGGAGGGGGGAATGAGTTTCACTACCTCTCCAGGACCACTTTAAGCACTGGTGTTGACCTTAGCCATGTTGACCCATTTCATGTGTTGACCTAAGCCATGTTGATTTACAGTGGTCGACGCAATGCATGTTGACCTAATAATGATCGACCCATTGACCCATACTCCTAAAAATAAGGGGTTGCCTCCAAATCAGCAGGTCCCTCTTAATCCTAGATTAGAAAGCTAAATATGAGCGTTTTAGTCCTTCTAGTTGCATGTGAGAAACATCTCTGTGACCCAGCGTGGTATTAGCTTAACATCACATGTATACCATTGTTACATCATTGTTACAATATAACATAACACCTTAGATTACATTGCAAAAATAAGTCAGACCTTTCATAGAGATGCCTATAACTGTGACATAAACTGGGTATATGAGATAAGATGGCAAAAGGACACCTACTTTTGTTATCCTTATGTATTTTTTTTTGTAGTTTAGGGGCCCATTTATCAAGCAATATTTGCGGTTAAATCCCCGAAAACATCAGTTTTCGGGGGTTAACCGCAAATATTAAGTAGCACTGAAATTTATTAAAGGGGGACCGCAGCAGGAACCTCCGATCCCTGCTGTGATCCCCGCTGCAGCGCCGCCGGCCGCATCCCCCATAGGTTTCTATGGGGGATGCGAAGCTGCCTGATGTATCAACATCGGCCACCCCGGCTTCGCACCCCTGGGCTATCGCCATTCTGATATGGCGATATCCCATTGTAGCCTATGGCTACACATCGCACTACCCGAGCGGTAGTGCGGTCAGCAGGGTCGCGGGGGGGTCAGCGCGTAACCGCGCATGTGCAGACCCCCCGGCTTCCGGCATCGCAGGGACGGGCTCCTTGCGGAGCCCTGTCCCTGCGCCTGGCAGATAATATATTCAGGTGATATGATCACATTTTACAATGCGATCCTGGGCGGTAAATATTCCGCCCAGATCGCATTGTAAATGCGATCAATGATAAATGGGGGCCTAACAGAGAGAAATTACCCCTTTTCCACTACAGACCTGGGACAGATGTCAGCTGCCCGTCTGCTTTCTGTAGAGGGCGCCCACAAAAATTTAGACACCACATACACCACCATCAATTGATTTTGTCACTGCACGCAAGCCTGCAAATGTATGTATATGCAAAACAGCCATTTGCATGCGTGCAGGGGTATTCGGCATGCGAGGCGGTGTCATCCAGTAGTTCGATTGGTGGCGTTTAATCCACATGCTAAACTTTGCGTGTGGACCAGAATAAGGTCCGTAAACCGGGTAAGCCCTGTTATTTCCTATGGATTACATAAGAAATGGTCTTCTTAAAGGGCTATAACAAGGTGTAGGTCACAAAAGAGGGCCACCATTACCCAAAAGGGCCACCATTAAACACAACATTTCCTGATTAAAGAAGAGACCACAAATATTTCTTTGAAAAAGTTTGTGCGTTTATTTTAGTCCCAAATGTTCAATATGAAACCTTACCAAAAGTGTCTTTACACAAGACATGTAATACTTTTGTGAAAACTTGGGCCCGATTTCACCCAATTCCGGCAGAACGGGCCAAGAACCCATGTGTAATCAGTCCAAATAGCATCCGATCCGATGCATGGTCCAGTGTGCATGGGCATCGGATCAGACCAGGAGATTATACGTGATGCATATATGATCTCCGGGTCGGACCCCCTTCCGGCAGCAGAGTGTGCACAAGGGACGTATGTGATGTAAACCATGCGGTCCTGCAGCCAATTTTTGTCGATATGCTACATTCGATGTCAAGGATTTTTATACCACACTTAAATTCAAATGTAAAACTTTAAAATCACACTAATATATAAATATGGAAATGTTTGAAATTCAAACTTAATTTTAGCAAATTAGGTTAATTTACAAATAATCAGTAGTAGTTTGTTTATTTATAAGGTGCCACAAAGTGTCCGCAGCACCGTACATAGCAAACAAAAAACTAATTACAAGGTAATGTCGAAATTGTCGAGGAGACTGAAGATGAAGTAGAAGAAGGGAAGAACAGGGCAGGAGCGCTGGTGAAGTAAAGAGGTAGGGTGAGTACGTGAGGAAGAAGGGCCCTACTCATAAGTGTTAACAGACTAAAAGGAGGTGGGTGGACGAACGAAAAACAATAGGATAAGTAGGAATGGATGGAAACGGATGGAGGGGTAGGGTAGGCAGGATAGGAGGAGCGAAAGAGGTTAGGAGGAGGAGGGATAGGCTAGTCGGAAGAAGTGGGTTTTGAGGGAGCGCTTGAAGGAGGTAAGGGAATCAGAAAGCCTGATGGGTGGCGGGAGGTTGTTCCAGTGCAGGGGGCAGCGCGAGAGAAGTCTTGGACACGGGAGTGGGAGGAGGTGATTAGGTGAGAAGTCAGGCGGTGGTTGGCAGTGGAGCGAAGAGGATGGGAGGGAGTGTGAATAGAGATCAGTGAAGAGAGGTAAGGAGCAGTGGAGAAGAGAGCCTTGTAGGTGGTGGTGAGGAGTTTGAAGAGAACTTGGAAAGGAATGGGGAGCCAGTGAAGAGATAGAAAGAGGGGGGAGGTGGAGGTAGACCGGCGGGAGAGGAAGATGAGCCTAGCAGCAGCGTTAAGAATGGATTGGAGAGGGGCAAGGCGGGCGAGAGGTAGCCCGGAGAGAAGGATGTTGCTTAAAATATTTCACAAATATTTTTATACACACACAAACACAAAGTAAGAATGCAGTGTTATATATATATAACAATATTAAATGCCTCTGCATGTTACCTATCATATATATATATATATATATATATATATTATATAGTCTCTGAAACACTGACATCTGCTGGCAGAGAGTGAAACTACATCTCTTTCTCACACATGAACAAACACAAATCACAGATGGTAGCAGACTAGATTTTGAAGCTTTCTACTTCAAGCTGGCTTACTAGTTATGTATCACTGCATATGTGTGAGTGTAATAATGAAAATGAATAACAATTCCATAACCAAGTTATATTCTACTGTATGCTGTAATGTAACGTCACACATCTTTGCAAGTTACTACATGATGGTACTATGATAGATCATCAGTGAGCTATGTATTTCTACATATAAACCTGTCATTATATGATTAAAACATTAGTTAATATCAGACATTATGCCTCTCATGTCGATTGTGTAACCCTGCATGAGATTCCATTGATTAGTTATCTTTCTCTATATAGTTACATAACTGTACATAAATACCAATAATGGTTTAATTGTTATTAATCCTTAAGATTACTCAGTCATAGATACTGTATGTACCTATGCCACATAATTGTGTATATTACTGTCACCTGCTCATTTTTATTCCCATACTGTCTTCTGAGCTCATCTTTCTCTATCATTTTTCTCCCACTCAAATCTTTCCTCTATTCGCTTCATAGCGTTTTCTCCCCATTTGTTACACAGCCTATAAATAATCACACACACACACACACACACACACACACACACACACACACACACACACACACACACACACACACACACACACACACACACACACACACACACACAGCTATGACTCACACACTGTCCCCTGTGTCAGCCTCCTCCTACTCCCATGTAACTCACTGTCCTCACACTGTGACACTGTGCTCTGGTCGTGGTGTAACCAGTATCAATGGAAATAACTGTACAATACATTAGGACGCCTTTCTTTGCGTTCCCAATGCTGACTAGTCAAGTGTGCAATCACAATCTGCAATTAAAGAAAAAGTATATATATAATTAACTACATCTAAAGATCTCTCTCTATCGATCTATAAATATATATACATATATATCTATAGATATTTATTATATCTATAGATATATAGCTGTATACATACCCATATAAAGATAGACAGGCATGGATACATACATAGATATATTTACTACGGTGTGGTACAAAAATTCACACCAGCCTTCAGCTATTTAGTCCAGCATACATGTATGGCTACCCTCCTGTAATTAGGATATACGGTGAATGAAGCCCCTATTCTTTCTCTGTCTGCTACCAGCTGCCCAGCCTTCCAGAATCACGTGTCCACATGTGGGCGGGGCTCCATCTCCGGGCTTCATTCATAAATCCTGAGGCTGGTAACTAAGCTGCAGCACGAAGCAGGACCCGGCGGTGAGAATCGGGCAGCAGACCACGCCAGGTGGGAGTAGTAGGATCTGTAGACGGTCCGGAAAGATAGAGGTGGGTATCGCTGGGCTATTGGAGGAGACAGTATTTTGCATCAATTGGAAATTGCCCATGCATGAATGGGCACTCCCTGGGTACCTTGTGGGTGCAGCATATAGGTCATCTGGCCACTAACTAATACAAATCAGCATTTTCGCTGAACTAGTCTTGCTTTTTTGGGGTATAGCATCCGTATCATACGTGCAACGCCTTGGTGACATGCCGGTGCTTAGTGACTATCATTTGGGCATTACCCAGGAGCTAGAATATGCCAAGGCCATACTTAGATGTTGCCATGTAATATGCTGGCGTTACCTCGTTTTATTGGCACACTGTGGATAGGATGAGGACGTAGGTGGGGCATCGTCTTTCTACCAGCTGATTGTTTCTTGGGTGGGTGATATTCATTGTCATCTGAGGCTGTATTCTATTTCCCTGCCTTAAAAGTCGCCCAGTTGCTGCCGTGAGCTGTGCAGAGGTACCCGCTAGACAACACACTGAGATGGATGCTGGCCTAATAAGAAGTATTACAGGCTGTTATTGGATATAACATGTAGAATCGTCAATACTAGCATGTGATTATTTCCATGTGGAGTGTATTTTTTATGTCTTTGAAATATGGATATAGCTTAAACGTTAATTATTATGGATGTATGCATTGTTTGTTTTGTCTCTTGGATTTATGTGGTACATCTATTTCCAAAATAAAGGATTATTTGGAACTGGGTATTTAGTACTGAGCACTGAGTACTGATCATGCATTGTATATACCTACTGTATAGCTCAGGTCTATGTCATTTGAATGTTCTTTTGGTAACTTAAATCTGATAATAGAAGGTCCAGCATCTATAAATTATTTATTTATCACTGGCCAGATGTGTCTGTTTATGAATGTGACTAATTAGCATGTAATTTGCATAAATCAATGTAAACAGATACCTGAATAATCCACTGTAATATAGAAAATGTTCACAGTATAGTATTCTTTTGCAGTTTTTTTTTTAATTTTATTTCAGGAGGGGTTTGTTTAGGAGGAGTCTGTGGAAATGGCTTTATTGTTTTAGTCTTTGTCAGAATTACCTTATTTCATAATTTCCCATATGGACTTGGTTTTCTCTCCATCTCCTCTTTAAAACTCCCCACCATCCTATTTCTGCAGGTGTCAGATCATGAGCAATGAGTCACCTGCATGGGAGAATATAACTGACAGCTCCACGGTGAGAACCTTTGCAGTATATTATGTATAGCATGTGAATAGACTGTAGCAGTTTACTAATGTTGGTTACAAATTGATTTTGTTAGAGGGATCAATGAGTCACGTCACAATCTTAAGACTAAACATTATAGCTTAAATATACTGATTAATGAATTGTATACAGCTAACCTGTAAAATGAAACTTTTGAGAACAGATCAATCATGTTGTTAAGCTTTATAGGAGAGATATAACAATGCTTAGTTATCTCCCCACATCATCTCTCTCCAAGCTTTAAAACATTCTCCCCTATGTTTCTAACCAAAAAGTAAGAGCACTACCTACAGTAGGTCTCAAAATCACTTCTGTAGACTTCTAATTGGGCATTGTCCTATTGCCATTGTGCTAGCCATTCTCTGTCTGAAAAGATGTCAGCAGCATCGCCTGAAAGAAAAAAAAAAGATAATATAGGAGTCGTCCCTCTTCAAAATATTATTTAATCATATTATCAGTCAGCTGCAGGAAAATGATTATGAAGACTGATTTAAAGAATGGTAACTATTGTTATTTAAACAGCATTTATCTCCCACATTGCCATTTATGTACACAATAGTGTATGTACTGTAGGTAATCACTTGCACATAGTTTGCAACACCATTGTAGGATATAAGGTGCCCATACACGTACCAATTACCCGGTACTTTTTGTGCTAAAATAGCATTGCATCGCATCGCATGCACAACGATGCTATTTTAGCACAAAAAGTGCCGGGTTATCGGTACGTGTATGGGCACCTGAAGGCAAATGAACCATGGAAGTGTAATAGTCCAGTCTGGGCAGTTTTTTGAAGTGGCAATAATTTAAAATGCCATGTAGGTTGGTTTTATCTTGTAAATTATTGCTGCTTGAAAAAAATGGGCATGGGCATGTGGTGTATTTGAGCAATGGGTAGAAAGCAGGGGTAAAACTGGGTACACACCTAAAGATAGATTGACATGTGTCAGCCTAGTTGCTCTGTCAATCATTGGTGGCTTGTGCAGCACAATGCGCTGATGTACCTTTAGAGATATTGTTCATTGGCTCTGCTACACCACAGTCACAATATGTCTGTAATGACATTGTTCACAGACATAATGTTCACACTCTGGAACACACTGAGCAACACACCAGAAGTATTCAATTGAACAGACGATATCGTGGCCAGTATGTACACCCATTACATATAGGGGGTTATTCTGGTTTATCCGCAAGGCTGCAAATTCTCAGCCTTGCGAGTCCACCAAACCCCGCCTGGCCGCACCCCCTCTCGCAGCGTGTGTTCCCACGCACAGACTGCGAATGGATGTTTAACATAAAAATCCATTCGCAGCCTGTGGGGAAACACCCGCATCATTCGATGGTCACCGACCATCGAAAGATGTGGAAGGTGCATGCTTAGAAAAGTGACTTTCAAGTCCCTTACATATGCGTGCATGGAATGGGCAGGCAGCTGCCGAACCCCCCCCCCCCCCCCACACACACACGCGCCATGTCCTCATGGGAATACCCATGAAACGCTGGACGCTCCCATATGGTAATGGGGGTGCCCCTTGCCCTCTATGTTGGGTGCGTGCGTGCACACATGGCAAACATTCTGTTCAACAGGTGCACGCACGCACCCTGTGTATGCACATGTGCAGAGCAAAATCAGTCCCTGTGCAAATGCAGCCCTGCTGCATACAAATCCGAATAACCCCCACAGTTTGGCGACTTCCCAGAAATGGGAACTTGGAGAAATCCTGCTAGGGGTTCATGATTAGAAAAGGCTAATTTAACAATAAGAGATCAGAATGTTATCATGGATAGATATTTAAGACATCATGAAAGAGAAGATATGGCTCAAACAGTTATTCTTCAGATTTCTTTTTTTTATTTCCGAAGAATGTATAAGCAATGCAGTACATGCAGCTGTTTTATATAATACATAGGACATCAGTATGAGTTACAGTTCCATAAGAAAAACATCATGACATAAAAAATAAAATCTCAACCGCAAAACTCTGCATGTAGTAGAAGATACATACCACAGAGGTTTTGAAAACATTTGCAACGTTACATCCATATATTCTTCACCTTGCATATCCTATGCCAGTGCTGGGTTATATTTCAGTGACATCAAGCATGGCCTTTAGCCAAGTACACTCTACTCCTGTCACCTTTATGGAAACAGATCTTATATTTTGAGCTCAATGTAGCAGCTTCAAGTGTTCATATTTCATAATTAAAAGTGGTTATGGTGAATTAAGTTGGTAAGAAGATATTACCATTCCAACACATAGTAGCCTGCATCATAAATGGTATAACTGTACAGTGCTCACTCTATAGGCATGTCCAAACTGTGGCCCGCCAGTTGTTGTGAAACTACACATCCCAGCATGCCTTGCCATAGTATTAACATTCCCTAATGGCAAAACTGTGGCAAGGCATGATGGAACTTGTAGTTTCACAACAACTGGACATGGCTGCTGCAACATCAGACTCACTCATAAGTGGTCGAAAGGTAAGTAAAGTACAAGTACTCTTTATGATGGTCATATATAGCCCCCCCCCCCCCTCCATTGCCTACTAAGTAGCCATCTAGTCTGCCCCTTTTTTAAACTTTCATGTAATTGCACATATGGTACTACAGAAGCCTTAGCGTGACACTGTCCAATGTATCGCTGCAGGCGACTCCAGGTGCATCCACGCAGGATGGGTACGTCTTGATCTTGGTTTTGCTGTCCATCTTCATTGGTGGAACCTTGCTTATCCTTACTGGGATCCTGATCCTTTGCAGACACTGCTGTGATTCCCGTCTGAGATTCTCTAGGTACTTACGTCTTCTACTTGGGGTTTTTGTGTTAAACTGACATAGATTTTCCCTCAGCAATGTTATTCTTCTTTCAGACCCAGTGATGATGCAGAGAAAACCAACACTTCTTACGTGGATGAAACACAACCTGCCCATGGTAAGATAACATCTGGTTGTGATGAATCCTCACCCCAGTATCTTTTAGTTGTGACTAACATCTTATGATTTATTCCTCAGACATTACAATACGGATAGAAGATGCAGAGTCTCTGTCAGCTTCAGGTCTCCGGGACATAGAGTCGGAGAGATTTCTATGTACTGCATCCAGTGGTCGACGAGTCTCATTTAATGAAGGAGCCTTATGTGGGCAAGAAAAGAGAGAGCGTGAAAGAGGAAGAAGGTGAGGAGATCTTTAAAAGGGAAATGTGGATTAAACAGGAGTTTTTATAATGGCAGGGATTTGGCAGAAGCAACACAAATGAACTAAGAAAAGAAGTTTGAAAGGCATAAATTCGATTTTACATTCAGTAAATGGTTAATGGATCATTGTAGAAATGATAAGTAATATGAAATTTAACATCCTTGATGGAGATATATGTTACGCAGATGGTTTTGTGGCATCTTACTCCTTGTTCTTTTCAGGTACACATTAACAGAGGGAGATTTTCATTATTTGAAGAATGCCCGACTGACGCTCCCCCCTCTTCCAGCCTTACATCCGACTGCCCTACATATTCTTACCATACATGAAAGTGAAGGAGGGGAGAGTAGCAGCAGTGGAGGAGCATCAGACACACTTCCTGCCTCTCCCAGGAAATCCAACATCTCTATATATCAGGTTAGTTTTGCTCTGATGAACACACTCAAGCTTTCCAGGGTTTTTCTATGCCAGTGATTTACAGCTGGGCTTTTCATCTCTGGTCCTTGAGTAACTCTAGCATATCATCTTTTAAAATCTGAGAAGATTAAGGTGTTAACTCTCAATAAAAAGGTTTGGTCTTTTTGGGGAGGGGGGGGGGATTAAGTCTTCTGCACATGATTAAAGAAACAAATAATTCAGTTGCAGTAGGTGGACCATGCTGAAACACTCTAAAACAGATTTTTTTTCCCCGCTACTTCTCTGAAAAAATAAAAAAAAAATCTAAAAAAGATCTATCTCTTCACAGCCCCCCCGAAGTCCTCTAGGACCACTCACCCGACTGTCTCTTAGTTCAACGTCTGCTCTTCCTGGAGATGTTTACAACTCCATTACAGATACAAGTTTTATGGAAACTCCAAAATACAGTCCACCCTCCCCCAGGCATAGTTCTGTCAACAACAGGGTGAGTAACAATTGGCAAAGTATGTGAAAGTGTGCTCAAACCCAAAAGTCCAGAATGATACAGGGATATACTGGTTGCTCTAGTTTCATAACATCCCTCCCTTTTCTAGTTTGACCAAAGAGGCCATCTCCCCCAGGGTGGCGCCAGTTCTGATGTGGGTACCAACCGAAGTCATGGCGCTGTACTTCACTTCTTCAACCGTCTGCGGCGTCATGCAAGCTTAGAAGGAGCAAGCCCCTACCTAAAAATCAAGAAATGGAAACTGGGCACTGTGCAGCGAGCAAGCAGCTTAGACACCAGAGGTGAGGGGGAGGAATGACCTGGATGCACAAGATGAAATAGAAGCAGCGTGTTACCTGAGTCACGGATGGGGGCAGCCTGGATGTCTAAGGTGATGGGAGGGGTGTAATCTGAATAATTAAGAGGAGGGTGGAGTACTTATTAGCAGAGAAAATTGTGGGTGTATTAGGATATCAGGAAAGCAAAGACACAGGACCAGCCAAGCTCAAAAATGGAGAGTATCCTCATATATATGACAAGCATAGAATAAACACTAAAGGCTGAGGAAACATTGACCTTTAAAAATATATAAATAAAGAGTTATGCTGGCTGTAAAAAAAAAAAAAAAAAAAAAGTTAACTATATATTTTTGAAATGTTCGTGAAAGATATCAAACAGCTTTAACCACCTAAAGAGAACAAACAGAACTGTGTGGGTGTACATAAAGAGATGCGCTGACAGCTTATGCACTTTACTTGACAGGTTCTCCAAAGCGTCATCAATTCCAGAGACAGAGAGCAGCTAGTGAAAGTGCTGAACGTGATGATATAATACAGTACATAGTCCACACGCAAGATACGGCTTTTGCCGATAATCAAGGATCTCTCATTCAACACCATGGAACGCCACCACACTCTCTCGGCAGGTATTCTTCTGTTACCCTTTCCTCATGTTAGGTAAAATCCTTTCGTGTCACATAATTCTGACAAACAGTGTTTTCTTCATCCCTTCCCCTACTGTATATTGTACATATCATTTGTGGGAGATTTCCATTTATTAGCTTTGTTCCCTCATTTAATTTATTTTTTATTTTTTAGACTAGACCATGGGGAAGATGGGTCACTAGCTGATGTAGGAAGCACAGAACAAGGTCAGGTCCCACCTCAATGTGACATTTGGAGTCTACGTGCATCACTGGAACTTTGTGCCTCTGATCAAAGCAGTAGCAACAATGATCGTGACTCTGTTCGTAGTGATGCAGAAAGTGTGAGCTCCTTAAGTGGACTCCCTAGCCTTCCATCTCAAGATCTGCCTGAGGGAAAACCAGTAAGGGGACCAGAGCCAGACACTGGACCTCGAAAGCTTCTACAGATGGACAGCGGCTATGCCTCTATTGAAGCTCCTTGCCGTCCATCAGAGGAGTCCTGCAGTCCTCACCGGGACAAGACTGCATCCGAAAAACGTCTCTTTTTCACTCATGCTGGACGTAAAGGAACGGTATTTGAAAGTCTGGAAGGGCGTTTATATGAACAAGGAGCTTCCGGAGGAGAGGAAGAGACAATGTTTCCTCAACAGCCTGAACCCCTCAGTCCCTGGGAGGCAATGTCAAGAAGAGATTACAGCATTGATGAAAAGACTGATGCACTGTTCAACGAGTTCCTCCGACATGACCCACAGTATGATGAATCTCCCCTACGCATGAAACATCGCTCCCGTGCTCATTTGCGCAAGCAATGGCAGAGAACAAAGCAGTACAGTGATCCTGGTATTCGTTTCCCCCCTGCATTGGACAGACATCGTGCATCCCCTTTACGTAGAGGGGACAGTACTAGCTACCTTCCCGACACACGCTACCACAGTACACTACCCCGTATAGCAAGTACTACAGATGAGGAAGGAGCAGATAGCTGTCCAATTAGCCCAACCTCACTTACACCTGAAGACAAAATTCAGGCCATTGAGGAGGAACCGTGTGAGCATGGACCTGCTGTAGATGAACCCAGACCACCTACGGAGAACCCTGAGCAAGACTTTGGTTACGGCCCCCAAACAACAGAGCTACTTGACAAGATAGGTGCTGGCCTGGAAGAACGTTTGTATCCAATTGTGCAGAGGACAGCATGCAGCCCAGAGAGGCTCTGCACAGTTGCACATATTTCTCCTGATCATAGTCCTGTGTAGCAGCAACAAAGTTTCCATTTGGTATAAAAAGGACAATAAAAGGTGGGATACCCACACAGTCACTCACGTGCCATAAGAACACAAGCATGACTGTAAATACAGACCGCACATATACACAACATTCTCAACTACAATGAGCATACCCACGGCATTATTCACAGAAACCTGTACCATTCTCTTCCAAGCAATATGAAGCTCGATCCCGAAGGCCCTCAGGGAAATGGAGGCAAAGTGTGGATCCAGTGGCTTTCACTTTGGTTGCTACAGATCTATTACTCCCTATCCAAAAACTGAACTTATAGGCACAAGGGGTGGAGCTGGTGGGTATGGGGACTATAACCAGTGTGTATTTATTTTTGTAAAGATGCTTTGTTCCTAGAGAGATGGTGCAGTCTTGCCCTTGTAATCCACTGTAGCACACGACAAGGTGCAAGATGTCTTTATGCTCTTCCCAACACTGCTGTGCAACGCCCCATATTAAAATTAGACAGCACATTCTAATTGTCAATGTACACCATGTGTATGTAAGAAATGAGGGAGAATGGGAAAATAAATATATTCAGAAAATACTGTAGTTCCTAAGATATGTAGTCAGTTGTAATGCTTCATACTGATATCATCATCTGGAGTTTAAAGTGTGAACCAAATGTGCAAGTCAGGCCTATCCAAAATGTGGCCCTCCAGCTGTTGCTAAACTACACATCCCAGCATGCCTTGCAATAATTTTAGCATTTCTTAATAGCAAAACTATGGCAAGGCATGATGGGGCTTGAAGTTTCACCACAGCTGGCAGGCCATAGTTTGGACATGCCTGGTGTAAGTTGTTTTTAACAACTGCTAGCCAAAGTGCTCCACGGACAGATATAAAAATAAATAAACCCATGTTCAGGAACCAGAAACTAGTGGAAACCAAATAAACGTTTAATCACTAAAGAGAAAATAAACAACCTGTGGTAGTTAACACATGGCTCCTTTTCTCCAAATGCACACACAACTGCTGGGTTTGGTTGCAGGAGTTCAATGCTCCCATTCCCTTCCCGCTTTTGCAATTTATTGTGGATGAGGGCTCAGATAGGGCTGATGATGTGACCTCCACCTCTTTATGTATAATACATGTGGTATACAGCCAGACAAACGAAGTGGAGCAAGAAGTAAGTTCAAGTCATAAAGTGCAGCAGACGCTGGACACTGCGCAAGTCCTAGAGGTCCAGAAGGGAAAAGGGTATAGGAGAACAATTACAGGACAGTTCCCTTTACTGCAGTAATTCGGCTGTAGCATCTGGTGGGCGCTGGGAGTTTGCTGGAGCATATCACTCTAGAAAGAAAAGAAACGGTTATAAACCAATTACGGCTGAGGAAAAGAAGGGGAATGATTAAGTGCACCAAAATTGCAATCTAGCATTTCAGCTATTTTTTTTCTCCATACATACAAGTAACAAAATACTGTAATATTGTTGTGGGTTTTTGCTAGATTTAAGGAGTACTCCACCCCTACCAAAACATCACTCCCTTGTTTGTATTCCTTAATTTTGCATAATAAATAAATAAGAACTGGAATACAGAAATTATAACTAGATCACCTTTAATCGTATGTGTAAATTCACGGTGTTGCAGTAGCTCTTACAATGCTATTACTATCAGCAATGAGGGTTTTACGCTGCACAGAAAATAAACTGATCTGTCGCCTTCTAACTGGTTACCATTAGCAGCCATTTATAATCTAGAAGAGTGAACCAATGTTATACCAAGTGAGTTGTGATGGGCAGCATACAGTAAGTATAACCATATTGGGGCTTGTGGCCCCTTAACATTTTCCAGGTGAACAGAGCAACAAAACACCATGAGGATATTATGACATACTTTTCAAAATCGAGGGTTACCTGGATTGGGATGGAGGTTTACCTAGCACTGAAAGCACTCTCTAGTCTCCCCCCATCCCCCTTTCTATGTGCAGAGCTTTTTTACCTGGCTCATATCTCTCAGATCTTATGAAAATCAGTACAACCTAGGGTACTTCTGTAGTTTCACGGCGCCACTTACGGCAGCATCAGCGTTGTGTTCCCGCAGCCAGCTTGTGTCTGCGACTGTGTGTACGTTCGCGACTAACCGGAGCTTACGCAGTTAGTCAGCATTACGAAGTTAGCGTAGTCAGTCTGCGTTGTGTCAGTGCTTATTACATTGTGTGGGAACCAATGACCATTTTTAACCTTCCTGAAAACACCCCCACTATCCACGTCAACCCAAAGTGCAAGAGGACGCGGTACGTGACCTCCCAACCTGTTCATGTCCCATCTACGTCGGTGTGGAATCGAATTTATAAAGTGTGGCGATTGCAGCGAGCAGACGCTTAAAGAGCGAGGGGACATGGATTCACATGCACTTACCACACTTTATAAAATCAACTCCACGCCGACGTGGATAGTGGGGTTATGAACAGGTCAGGAGGACGTGTACCGCATCCGTTCGCCACACTTCCAGCTGGCTTGGATAGTGGGAGTTTGAAATGGAGGCATTTGACAGTATGTAACATGGAGCACTGGCAAATGTGTCCTTTATTGTGCATGAGACGCACTTGCGGCCACACCCCGCCTTTGTGCACGAGAAGCATGCACTACCGAACCCCTAACCATCTCCCTGAAGCGGACACAGGCAGGGTTACCGCACCCTGCCACACGAAATACTAAGACACACAAGCGTATGAGATGCTCGTGCGCCTCAGGCAGATGGAGCACCTCTCCACCAGCGCAGGGGATCTGGTGGTTACCGGTGCTGTGTGAGAGGCGCTCACTAGGCTTGCCAGGGAAACAGGGGACAGAGCTGCAGCTGGCGGAGACAGTACGGTGACTACACTGCATGACGGGGACACTACGCTAGGCTGCCGTTGGGCTATACTGAAAGCCGTGAAACTACATAAGTCCCCAACCTAGTCCTGATCGTGACAACGGTACAGAACCTTTAAAGAGGAACAGTTCCATTGATATTGAAAGGTATACTTGAGGGTATGGGTGGACAAGCATTGGGTCGACCGCTGATGGTTAGCATGGCTTGAGTCAACACGTAGAGGCCGACACGGCTAAGGTCAACAGGGTTGGAAGGTCGACAAGCATTAGGTCTACAATGGCAAGGTTGACAGTCAAAAGGTCAACATAAGTTTTTTACTTTTTTGTCGACATAGTAGACATGGACACCATCAAAGTGCACTGCTTCCCCTCACACACAGCACTCACCATGCTTCTGGCACAGTGCCTCGCTACTCTCAGCACACTATTCTATTATCCTTCCACACCCTAGTGCACAGGTGGGCAATAAGCGGCCCTCCAGCTGTTCATGAACTACACATCCCAGCATGCAACAGCTCATCAACAGCTGGAGGGCCACTTATTACCCACCCCTATTAGTGGATGGTAGGGCATGAAATACCGCCTGTTGGCACGTCGGCTTAAAAACACTTGTGTTGACCTTTTGATTGTTGACCTTACCATTGTCGACCTAATGCTTGTGTTGACCTTCCAGATGCCGACCTTCAGTGGTCTACCTAATGACCACATACCGACTGGGTGGTTTGGTCTGGTACAGATGTAATTAGCTCCATTCCAGTTCATCCCTAAGGTACTATAGGACAGATGTATTATCGGGGCCATAACGATTTTAAAGTATCGGGTCTCGCTTAATGAGGAGAATCGGACACCCCTTCCCTGCCGATATAGACAGCCGGTATGTCCAGCGTCCACAGCTCTACTTATTGGCGGCCAAGCAGTGCTGCGTATGCACATTTAAAAAAAAAAAACCCCACAACAACTTTCTCTACCCCCAGCCGGCTCTCTGGGCATGCGCATAGCATTGTTCAAAAGGTCTTGGCATGGTGCAGCATTAAGATTGCCCTTCACTGAAGAGAAGGGGACTAGCCCACATCCGAAACAATGGCTCCATACCATTATCCCCCCTCCACAAAATTTCACAGCTAGCATAATGCAGTCAGGCAGGCAACATTCTCCCAGCATCCCCCAAACCCAGTCTCACCCATCTGAGATGAGTTTTGACACACCACAGAACAGATTTCGGTACTCTTTACTTAGAAGGGCGCCCACGATTTTGATCTTGGGCATCGTTAGTAAAAAATCTCGGGCATCTCGGGCATTGAATGCACTAAAAAATCGGGTGCGATCAACCGACGAGATGCCCGAGATTTCCCATAGGGAACAATGTTAAATGTCTCAATTGACCCAATTTTCCTGTTCAATGCCTCAATTGACCCGATTTTTCCATAGGAAACAATGTTAAATGGGCCACAGAGGCCAAATAGGCACCCTGAAGTGTATAATGGCCACCCGAATTGTTAACGGCACCCCACGATCAACGTCAACCCGATGCGTGGCGAGCGCAGCGAGCCCGCGAGGGTCGGCGATACGCGTCCTACGACCTTTTCATACCCCCACTATCCACGTCGGCGTGGAGTTGAGAATAGAAAGTGTGGCGAGCGCAGCGAGCCACCGAGCCCGAAGCGTGGCGAGCCCCGCGAGGGTACGCGGACAGCTGTGAAGCCCCCAAGGGACGCGGATACCTGTGAAGGTATCCGCATCCCCT
Organism: Crinia signifera; assembly: GCF_055691185.1. Lineage (NCBI taxonomy): Eukaryota > Metazoa > Chordata > Amphibia > Anura > Myobatrachidae > Crinia > Crinia signifera. The sequence goes on along the minus strand of NC_139217.1, from coordinate 264,601,813 downwards.
CGCTGCGCTCGCCACGCTTCGGGCTCGGTGGCTCGCTGCGCTCGCCACACTTTATATTCTCAACTCCACGCCGACGTGGATAGTGGGGGTATGAAAAGGTCGTAGGACGCGTACCGCCGCCCCTCGCGGGCTCGCTGCGCTCGCCACGCTTCGGGTTGACGTTGATCGTGGGGTGGCGTTAACAATTCGGGTGGCCATTATTCACTTCAGGGTGCCTATTTGGCCTCTGTGGCCCATTTAACATTGTTTCCTATGGAAAAATTGGGTCAATTGAGGCATTGAACAGGAAAATCGGGTCAATTGAGACATTTAACATTGTTCCCTATGGGAAATCTCGGGCATCTCGTCTGTCGCATCGCACCTGATTTTTTAGTGCATTCAATGCCCGAGATGGCCGAGATGGGCGCCCTTCTAAGTAAAGAGTACCCAGATTTCCACTACTCCACAGTCCATCGGTTGCTTGGCATTGGACTTGAGGATGTAAGGCTTGCATGTAGCTCCTCGGCCAAAGAAACCGATTCCATTAAGCTCCTGCCACACAGCTTTTGTGCTTACACTAATGCCAGGGGAATTGTGGAACTCTTCAGTTATAGAATCAGCAGAGCATTGGTGACATTTACACACCATGGGGCAGATGTATTAAGCCTTAACAAGAGAAAAATGCAAGGGTTATAAAGAGAGATAAATGTCCAGCCAATCAGCTCCTTACTGACTTTTTTCAAACACAGGCTGTAACATGGCAGTGAGCAGGTGATTGGCTGGATGTTTATCTCTCCTTATCACCCTTGCATTTATCTCTTGTTAAGGCTTAATACATCTGCCCCCATGTGCCTTAGCAGTTGCTGACCGCGCTCTGATTTTACATGATTTTCCGCTTCATGGCGGAGGTTCCTGTTGTTCTTAAATGCTTCCATTTTCTAATAATATTACGAGTAGTTGACCATGGAATAACCTGCAGGTAATTGGTATTAAATTTCGCAAAACGTCTGATTGCAAAAGGTGGCATCCTATCACAGTCTTCAGGATGACCCATTTTAATCACAAATGTTTGCAAATGGAGTCTGCATGGCTAGGTACTTCATTATACACACCTCTGGCAACTGCTCTGATTGAAACACCGGAATTTATATAGATTTATATTAAAAACTTAGGAAAAGAACCAAGAGGGAAGAAAAATGCAGTATTCAGAACACAGGTAACCACTGTGAGTGCAGAAACAAGAATAGCAGAGAAAATAAGCTATTGAGCTTATATTGTAAGATTGTGAGGATAGCTACTTCATATGTTTACATGAAAGTGGTGGAAAAGACATGGATAGGATAATCACTTATCCATTCCAAAAATAAAAAGTACACCAACATAAAAAAGTAAGGAATGTACAGTAAAGGTTAAACAAATATGAGGCTTTTGAGAGCACGAAATAATAAGCTGCGATTTAATAGTAAAACTATGTACGGGCAGAACAAGTAGAGAATTTACACAAGTTATTGATGGGACAGAATGGAGAAAATAATTGCATGCAATGGGCCTGGGTAGAGAATGAACGGATGGGGAAGAATCAACGTCAGAGGAATCCTGCTGTATTGGCAAACGCTATGACTCATTCACTGCAGGATGTGAATGAAGACACCTCTTTATTCAGACCTCATTATCTCGGCTGATGCCTCTCAAAGCTCCTGCCGCCCACACTGCCTTAGTGTTGGGGAACAAAATCTGACCCTGCAGCATACTAGGAATCTTTATTTTAGCAAGAAATATAGATATGCCATAATCTGCTGTACATTAACTAATGGACTGCCATAGAAGCTTGCATAAAATGGAGAAATTCACAAGTGGACTAACGGAGTCACCATAATCACAGCAGCTAGTGTATGGAAATAGTTACCTTGACCCTTGCAAGTAAAAAGGAATGTACTGTGTATGCCAATCTGAAAGAGAATCGGTACTCACCCACAACAACTTAACCATTTTCTGGATGATTTCTCTATGATAAGTGCGTGGTTCATTGGACGAACATTCATTGTGTAATTGTTTTTTTTTTTGTTTTTTTTAAAAGGGTAAACCCATTTAACACCTCATTGTTTCCCCTTATTCCAATTGCAGTTATGGTGGCGGAGGATGCTTTTGTTTGGTTGGTAAATATTAACGGATCATCTTTCCACCACAGGGTATTCTATATGTAGTAGGTTTAGTTTAAACTCCTTTACAGTAGCGCAACACACATTTGTCCCCTTTAATATATTTCAGTACGCTGCTTAATGGTCATAAATGTACAGGTCAAATGTCAAATACCTGGCAGAGTAGTCTCCCCAGTCACTGCTGTTTGCAGGCAGATAGTTTGCGTACTTTGCCCCCTGATGTGCTAGCTTTGCGCTGGGATGCAGAGCTGACCCTCCTTTCTGCCTTTAGCTGATTTTCTGTGCCATTCATACACAGCTGCTTGTTCGGTGCGATGCCCTGTGTCTGTGCAAACATGTCCTCTTCAGGCACCTGTCCTGATTCGGGATGATATTAAAAAGAAAAAAAAAGTGATTGTTAGGAGGGTACATAAGAGTGGGAGCACCAATGTAGCTGGGTCTCTACCAAACACTGATATAATAGCTTTTTTCCCTTTTCATACAAACATAATATTATCATTATTTTGTTCCTTGTTCTGTGCAGTATCCATTTCCAATCCAATATTCTATTTGTTCCATAATCTTTTCTACTCCCCTACCCTTTTCACCCCATCAGTCCAATGATGATTCAATGTCGTTCTCACTTATGTCAAAAGCATCTCCTGTTCACACAAATATTCATTGAATCAGAAGCATTCTTTATTATATGACCATTACCATACTGTTAAATGGTCCACCCACAGCTGTCCTCCCACTTCACACTGATCTTTAACCTTATTTGTCAGGGGGTATTTTTTTTTGTCTCCTGACACTTGGACATGCCACAAACTGCTAATTTTCTTTAGTGTATTTTTTTGCCTCTATCGAAACAAGAAGAATATCCTCACCTAGCTTTTAGACCAAATATCATTGCTCACTATCAGATATAAAGCCCCATACACACTAGAAGACGTGGTGTAAGAACATTCATGCTTTCTGAACAATATCACTTAGTGTGTATGCTTAATGTTGTTAACGATGAACACTCCCGCGCATCGTTAACAATATTGATATCTTCCAGACATGCAGGTCAATTATTCCAATATCGCTTATGCCATTTGCACACATCGTTCAGTGTGGATGGGTGACAAATGACATGAGCTGTATTGTCCTGCAGCTCACCTCATCTCAGCAGCTGCCGCACCGCACCCACTGTCCTCCGGCAACCACAGTCCCCGGCAGCCACCACTCCGCTCCCTCAGTCACCGACAGCTGCTCCGCTCCCTCCGTTCCCAGCCACAAAGTATGAAGGTCACTTGCCACCAATGTTCATATGAGTACATTAATGGCCACTGGACACCAATGTTAATATTCTGCATCCTCCCCACTGCCCACCAATGTGTACCATTCAGGAACATGCATGACACCCATTGCAGCATGCATGCATGCATGTTTGTAGCATGCACCCACTCGCTGCATATGTGTACCATGCATGTTTCGAGCATGCATGGTACCCCCACCTACCAATATAGAACACGTAGAAATGCCAATTCCGGGGCATTTTTACCCGGACGTGGCTGTTGCCCAGCATTAAAGGCTCCCCATATACTATGCAACTTTTCCCAAGGGGAGAACTCACATCCAAGGCACCTGGAACCCTCCCAGGTGGCAGGACCGCATGTGGTCCTTCTGCATGTGAAGTATCACAGGCAACGTTCCACAGCTGCCCATTATTTAAACATACAGTAGTGTCTCAGACAATTTGCTAATTTCTTTCGTATTTCATATCTTTGTGTCATGCATTAAGTAATAATCCCAGCTTCATATCTTTGATAAAATTGTTCAGTGTGTATGCACAATATCTTTCATGATCAACTCAAGTGAAATTGCTCACCAATATCTTTTAGTGTGTATGGAGCTTAAGAACACATTTTTGTATATATATATATATATATATATATATATATATATATATATATATATATATATATATATATATATATATATATATATATATATTTAAAACAAGACTGTAGCAGAATAAATTGAGAAATAAGGTTTTTATAATAGAATTATAATGCACAAAGTGATACACACTGAAAAACAGAAGACAACAAGAAAAAAACAGAATGCTACAGTATATAGCTTTCCTGGCATCGCATAGAACAAATCTAAACAATCTATAACAGTATGAATTTGATAAAACCTAAGGTCTCATGGACCTTATTCCATTGTGGCTCTAATTCAGGCTCTCGTCTGTTCTATGGCTTCTGTCCCTGGCTGTCTCTTTTCTTCTAAACATACTCTGCCTCTCTCTTCTGGGAAATACAAACGTAAACAATGGTTAAAAATAAAAGCTGAAATCAGCAGTAGTGTGTCTTACCATGCTGACCACATACATGCACAGTGCCCTACAATCAGTCAGCTTGGGATTATTGAAGCCTATCTCGACATGGTTCCCTCATTTATTTTTTACAGATGCGCCACTGATAATTTGGCACCCTCGGTTCAGACACTGTGCCGGACTATTCGTCTTGTAGGATTATGGATGTTAGCGCGTGCCACACCCTGTCTAAAGAACTACAAATGTGGATAGATGCTCCCCAATACAACAAATACATGTGTATACATAGTTTTACAAGTGACTTGAATGTAAAAGCATGTCCTGACAGTCCCATTATTCCTTCTATAGTTACATTTAGTATCAAATAAAATAGTAGCATCTAAATGACCTACCATAATGTAGCAATAACACAGAGTGGAGTGGCCAGAGTGGAATAAAAGCACGTTTTACCTGGAACTGTAAAGTCCTGTGTGTAGATAATTTCGTCCTCCAAGTCACACAGATCTTCATCCTCACTATACCCGTGCAGATCCTCTAAGTAAGGCACAACTGTCAGGCTTCTCCAGCGGTCCTTGGTTTCTGAGCTAGGGGGTATGGGTACAACAGGGTCCATCTGTGGGTGCTTCTTCCTAAACCAGCTGCAGGTAAGAAGCAAAGCACCTTTTGAACAAGACTTCAGCACAGTGGCCTTTATTCAGATCTGATTGCAGTACAAATTTGTTTGGAAAATGGGCAAAACCATGTGCACTGCAGGTGGGGCAGATGTAACATGTGCAGAGAGAATTAGATTTGTGTGAGTTATTTTAATTCTGTGCAGGTTAAATACTGGCTGCATTATTTTTACACTGCAATTTAGATGTCAGTTTCAACACACGCCACCTAAATTTAACGCGCTCTGCACATGTTACATCTGCCCCACCTGCAGTCCACATGGTTTTGCCCATTTTCCAAACAGATTTGTACTGCAATCAGATCAGAATAAAGGCCAGAGTGTTGAAGGTGGACATTATTCATGTATGAATAAGCACATTTTGTACTTAAAACCAATGATTAACTGCTTCACAAATCTAATTCTTGAATACACTGGGGCAGATTCAACAAATTATATTGTCGTCATCACAGGTTACTTTCCTTAAAGTTTGCCCCAACCAATCAGCTCCTGCCTTTTTTTAAACATGACATTAGGAGTTGATTGGGGCACCTATTAAGATAAGTTATGAGCGATAACAAGACTATCACTCGTCATTAAATTTGCCACATGGTTCCGAATTCAATGTGGCCGGCGAGGGGGTTAAACAGCGGGGATCGCCAAAAACAAGCGATCCTTGCTGTTTAACCCCCGTGCCGGCCATCCACCCTATTCTACGTTCCAGGGGGAATCCTTGCGGATTCCCCCAAACAGCGAGTCTCGTGGCTAATGCACGGAGCCCGCTGCAAGCCTCGCGAGGGGGAAACGGCGTGTGCAGGGGGTCAGTTGAATACTGACCCTGTGAGCTGTGACAGCTCGCAGGCAGCACTGCTGGCTGTCACAGCTCGCAAAAAGCACTGAATACACCCCATAGTGAGTAAAAGAGATCATACTTCCATTACCAGCAATTATAGGACTTGCTGCTCTTTATTTTATTTTTTTTATGGTTTTTTTTACTGCACCTTTTGTTTATTTTGAGCTTCTTCAACTTAAAAGTAGTTTATGTTTTATAAATCTGTTTTTTATTACGTGTACTTTTTTTCATGTTTGCATGTATTATTCATGTCCATTTATAGATCTATATCGATAGATTAGATATATATTTATATAATATGTATATTTGAGCAAGTGGTCACCGGCCACTGCACCCTTACCTGGAATGGTGATCGCAGGTAAATGTTTATTTTTTAATGAACCATCCGGTGATGATAGCTTTCTCATGCACCCCAGATAAGCTAATTTATCTTAAACCTGTGACAGCTGCCCCCTTAGTGCTAATTCAGGTGTTGTGTTAGGTGACTGTCTCACCTTTAAAAGCTATAAGGTACTTGGCAGGTAAGCTCTAAACCACGAAAAAAAAACATGTTCATTTTAGCTATGAGGTGTCAGTAGTTGCCAGGCTCTTAAGAGACCTATTGTTAGTGTAGGACTTGCAGTGAAATGGGGTCCCTTGACGATGGGCTGCAAGCAATTAATGAACTAATGCTCTATCAATTATCTGATTATTTGTATATTAAGGTGAGTTAGTTTATTATGGTAAGTGTTGAGCCGTATGTATGTGTATATCTATCTATCTATCCATCTATAATCCTTAAAAAAAAAAAATCACCTAAAATGTTGGAAGATACATCATTTGCTATGAATTCGCCTTTGGAGTGCCAGAACTGTACTGCTATATACGGAAATTATATTTATATATAATTTTATTTATTACATTTATATTATATAAAGCCAGTGAAGGCATGGATTCAGAGAGCAAGTCTAGAAATTCCCATTCTCTGCTTCTGCTCATCCTCTCTCTGATGGAGTGTAGCACATAGAGAGAGGTAACCCAGTTGCTGTGGCAACCAGCTGAGGACTGGGAAAGGAGGGGAGGAGGGGGTGCTGTTACTCTGCACATCTCTCCACACTCAGTAGATGAGTCATACAGTGTCTTATCCACTCTGTCACTGTGGGAGGGGGGGAGTGAGAGTAGAGGCTGCAGAGGAAGATGATTTAAGATCTACAGAAAATTTGATTATACAGTGATCATAAAAAAAGTAAAGTAAATAAGGGCGGTCAATATAGAAATCTTACCCCATGGGCACAAAAGAGGGGATACTTGTTTTTTTTTGTAAAAATAAATAATAATAATATCACACGCATAAATGGTGAAAGATGATAAAGAAGAATATCCGTTTTTGAATGACATGGGCTGATGGGGACATAAGCGTGAGGAATGGTGGTAGCAATTAAGGCAAAACAAAGGAAAGTGACACTGCTTATTCTCATGAACAGGTTTCTGTGCTTTATGCATGCAGTTCAGGCTGGTCACATACATAATGCATAGCATCCCTTATCACACTGAATTACCCAAAATCAGGCCAAAATGTCACATAGCACGTTAACGTGTGTTAGTTTGTGAATGGTGGTGCAAAATTTAGATTACATCAATGGCTCTTCATTTTATTGTGTAATGTATGCAGCTAGAATGTGCTAACACTACGACAGAGAAAAAGTGCAAATATGCAAATAAAAAAGCAGATGGAGAAAGAACAGCACAAAGAATAGGAATATCAAACTGAAAACATAAAAATCAAGTAAGAGTGCAGCCTAGCAATGGGGAAAAAAAGGTAAAATAAATAAAAAGATAGATACCCCTTTCACACTGCAGCTCTTAAACAGTAATAGTGTGTACATACAGTTAGATTTGGCTTCCGATGTTCCTGATATAGGGAACATCGGAAGGCAAATCGCATGCGTTTTTAGGGTTTCCGAGCCTGATGCACTGCCGATGCGTGCTCCTGTGTGAGCGCATATCGGCAGCCAGATAGAGAGGGCAGGCAACACTATATAGTGCAGATCTGCACTATATAGTGTAAATTGTGCCCCTCTGTCATGCCGTGAGATGTCGCGTCGGGACTCGCATCTCACGGCAGTATCTGCTGTGTGTACACACCATAAGTTGCCATTTTTTTAGTCTTTTAAAACGGGTAGAGCTGCAGTGTGAAAGCTCCAGCGTGCTTTATCCGTTTTGCTTTAATCGTTTAAGAAATACCGGTATTTGTTAAACGGTTAAAAAGCAGTGTCCTACCCGTTTCAGAGCCGTTTATTTTTGCGGTGTGAACGGCTCTATTTCTATGGCTTGAAACGTGTTCCTTGTGGGTTCAACAGGTTGAATGTGCAAAAGGAATTACATGCAATTTAAAACGGTTTTCACCTGCAATGTGAAAGGGGTTTTAGTGGCTCAGACCCGTTTTAAATACTGGGTCTTAAACGTTTAGGCAATGTGTAAGCAGCAGGATATAGAAGCCTATCTAAAGCTGTGTACACACCCAGTGATGCAGTGTAACAATATAATGCATCTGCCATACACACCAAATGGCACAATGTATTCATGTTAACTGCACCATGAAAGCTGTTCAATTGTCCCATTGGACATGCTGGGACAATTCCACGATAGACGGCCAGGAACTGTCTTGTTCCAATCTGCATTGAACAATATATTGAATAATAGTAGTGATCCCGCCAGATCGAATGCTGGCCATACACCATTACAATAGCATTCCAACACGACAACTACAACTAGTTGTCTGGTTAAAATGATTATCAGTCAGCTTGTGGGAGCAAACAGTCAGTCATTTACTTTCACATGCCCAAAAAATGGGTTGTTCCAAATTGCTGGAAAAAAAAAAAAAGCAAACCGGTTTCATTTTTCCCAACTTATAGTTGTATTGATAATATAAGCAGGTGCACACTAATCCACCTACGTCTATGTTAAGATGGAGTTGGGGGTAACAAAGGCAGCATCACTGCCGGCTGCTTGTTGCCATCACTGACACATGTAATACTGCCAAGCTGCCCAAGTCTCCTGTTTGAACTTACTGCTGCTCTCCTTTGGAAGTAGAGATGTTGCCATAGCAATGAATTAGATTTTACTTATCATTTATTTAGCACTCTCTACAAGATAATCAAACGTGATTGGTTGCTAAGGACAACATTGGGGCAGATGTATTAAGCCTGGAGAAGAGATAAACTGGAGATAAAGTGGAGATAACTTGGAAAAGTTAACGCACCAGCCAATCAGCTGTGTTTGAAATATGACAGTTGGGATCTGATTGGCTGGTGCGTTATCTCCTTCCACTTTATCTCCAGTTTATCTCTTCACCAGGCTTAATACATCTGCCCCAATATCTCTAATTCTAAAGACCAGCACTTTAGTAAATAAACCCCTTACCTCCTTCCAGCTGTGGCAAGGCCATTGCATTCTAACCAAAGATTTTTGTTACATTTATATAGTAGGAGGAGGCTGACTAGCTGACTCCCCTGTAGAAGATTCCCACAATCTGTAAAGCTTGGTACAAAAACTAAAGGCCCCCATACACTAGGGCGACTTGTCCTTAGGACAAGTCGCCCCCGACTTCCCCCTGAGCTTCCCCGGCTGCTCCCCGGGGGAGCTTGATTAGACTGGCACTTGATGTGCCATTTTTTACATGTGATAAATCGTCTCGATTTATCACATGTAAAAAACCCGGGGAGCAGGGGGGGGGGGGTACAGAGGTGGGAGCAGGGGACTCTGTGTCCCCCGCTGCTGGGGACGCTGTTCCCCAGCGTCTGTGCGGTAGAGGGAGCAGGGGGGCTGGGGACTCTGTGTCCCCCGCTGCTGGGGACGCTGCGGGGGACAGCGTCTGTGTCCCCCGCTGCTGGGGACGCTGTTCCCCAGCGTCTGTGCGGTAGAGGGAGCAGGGGGGCTGGGGACTCTGTGTCCCCCGCTGCTGGGGACGCTGCGGGGGACAGCGTCTGTGTCCCCCGCTGCTGGGGACGCTGTTCCCCAGCGTCTGTGCGGTAGAGGGAGCAGGGGGGCTGGGGACTCTGTGTCCCCCGCTGCTGGGGACGCTGCGGGGGACAGCGTCTGTGTCCCCCGCTGCTGGGGACGCTGTTCCCCAGCGTCTGTGCGGTAGAGGGAGCAGGGGGGCTGGGGACTCTGTGTCCCCCGCTGCTGGGGACGCTGCGGGGGACAGCGTCTGTGTCCCCCGCTGCTGGGGACGCTGTCCCCCAGCGTCTGTGCGGCAAGGCGGTGCAGGGGGGCTGGGGACGCTGCGGGGGACACAGGCGGCATAGAGCCGGGCAGGGGAAGCCGGCCGGGAGCTGTCAGTAATGAATAAAAAAAAAAAAGCCCATACAATGAATGGGCAGCCTGTGATTGGCTGCTGAGCGCTCTCTCAGCCAATTGCTGACTGGCTGAGAGAGCGCTCAGCCAATCACAGGCCGCCCATTCATTGTATGGGCTTTTTTTTTTTTATTCATTACTGACAGCTCCCGGCCGGCTTCCCCTATCCGGCTCTATGCCGCCTGTGTCCCCCGCAGCCGCGTCGCGTCCCCAGCCCCCCCTGCTCCCTCCACCGCCGCGCCGCCCCACTAGGTCCCAAGTCGGGTGGTCGGACGTGCAGCAGGTCCGACCACCCGACGCAGATCCGATGCGCACGGGACCGCGCATCGGATCTGAGGGGACATCCAAACTAGCCGATTTCGGTCCGATTTCTGCCAGATCCGTCTGATCTGGCTGAAATCTGACCAAAATCGGCTAGTGTATGGGGGCCTTAAGAATTGGAGGGACCATTGATAAATAGGTACTTATGTAATATCTGGGCTCCCGTTTTTCTTATGAGACCGCGTCCGCTCGCCACGCTTCAGGCACGGTGGCTCGCTGCGCTCGCCACACTATATAAAATCAACTCCATGCGTAGTTGGATAGTATGGGTATGAAAAAATGGGGTGCATTTAACATGGGAGCCGAGATAATACATAAGTACCGATAAATATATTGGTTTACTGCATAGGAGTGATAGCGGATAAACAGATTCAAACACCTGCAACGGTCGAGAGGTTATGGGGGAAATAGCGGCAGGCACCTATTCAATGTGGTCTTGCCCGGTTTGCCGATAACGGCCGTGAATTGTCGCGATCATGGTCGAATCTCGACAATCCATGGCCGTTGACGCGGACACGCCATCCCCTTTTCGCCGATCACCAATTGTGAAATTGAATCCCGCCTGGCAATATGCTGTCCAGCAAAAGAAAATGGGCCAGGATCACAGCTGTCAGGACTATCGACAGTCATGACCCGGGATTGAATACCCCCCCTATATCTTGTGTCTGGATCACAAATTACAATGCCTGACCTGCCAATGAAATTGGAGAAAGCACACAATGAGCTAATAGCAGCTCAGCATGCACACTGATCAATAAACGCTCATAGGATTGGGGCATTTATCTGGCCCACAGAGTGATCTGAAAGTGTGTACCCAGCTTAAGAAGAAAACTGCATGGCAAGGTTCATTATTTTGAAACAGATAAATTATAAATTGATGCTGACCTGGCAAGCATTGAAGGGAAGTATATAGGAGCAGCAATAACAGAACTGTACCCTACATATCTAGGAGTATAAAAGCTCTGCAGCGAATTAAGCGCACACTATGCAGAATCCCTCTGGGACAACCATGACGCAGGTAGAGGATGGTAAGGCAGGAAAAAAAAAAAAAAAGAGAAATAAAAATGAAGATGAAGCGGAGGAAGGGGAAAAAACACACGAAAATTACAGCTAATGAAAATGTGGGAGAAAACTGAAAACGGGCTTCAGAAATAAAGTGAAGGAACTTATGAAGCAACACACAATCCAGACAAAAGCAGAATAGAGGGAAAAAAGGGGACAGAGATAGAGTTCAATGGAGGGCTTAAAAAGGATAACTAAAGACAAATATTCACATATAAAGCAATAACTTAATATGCCATGTTACAGCATTAATGTCATTTTTCATAGCAGGTCTGTTACAAAAGAAAGTGTATTCGAGCATTTCCTCCCACTCAATAATAAAGAGCAAAGTCCACCCCACACAGTGTAGGAATAATTATGCAAGTTAAAAAAAGTAAAATGGCAAAAGGAGGAAAAAGTATAGCATGTCCGTTTTTTCCCAGTACAAGTGCTGTAACTACATGGATTTTAGTTAAAAGCCCACAGATCTGTTACACAGGAGTGGAGGGGTTATGATGGGATGCAGGAGACCAAAACTCACTTGTGTCGACGAATCTGTTGTATTGAAAACCTTTTGGTTGGGTCGTATTCCAACATCCCTAGAGGGGGGAAATAAATAAATAATGAATTACATTATTAAGTCAAATTTGTAAGAATAAATTATTATTCTACACTGAGCAGAATAAATGACCATAGATAAAAAATAAAAATATACCCCCCTTCCTCCCAATTGCTCGAAAATACCTATTCCAACCTGGACAGTGTCTAAATAGATCATATAAACATAAAGCTTCTTATTAGATAGGTCAGTTACCTTACTTTGGCCACACAAGAGCATATCTGATGTGTTTGGCAGCACTAGTCTACATGGCACCAAACTGGCACAAAGTTAAAGTGCACTAATCCAATTGTTCCATGCGATTTTTCCATGTGAAACAAAATGTTTATCAAGGTAACATATCCTTGGCCAATTGCACGTTAACCCCCTGTCCTGTCAGTAACCAAATGAGGGGGGGAAAAAAAAAAACCTTACTCCATGGCTAATAAGTAGTATTTATAACTTTTTCTTTATTCTTCTTCCACAAAGTCAAAATCTCATCTAATATTGGTATTTGAGATGGAAAAGAACATGTGTAAAATTATTACATTTCTGTTATTGTGACAATACACAAAACACAAAGCCTAAAGGCCCATACACACTGGGCGACTTTCATGTGAAAGCCACTCAGTTTTCTCGTCTGAACAATTCCCAGCATGAAAGCTGCCCAGTGTGTACAGGGCAGCGATGAGCGGTGAGTGGTCCCGCATCATTGTTGCCGGCCGCTGCTCATCACCAGCAGATGGGTGGCTTTGTGGACGGCTTTCCATAGCGCTGCGCTCGCCAGTGACAGCACCAGGCAAGGGGAAAGCTTTCCCCACAGCGATGAAAACGATCATCGCTGTCCATACACACTGGGCAAAATTGCCCCAGTGTGTATGGACCTTAAAGCAGCTATTTACATGAGACATTACATACAAAAAACAAGTTTTCTGATATTAGAGCACTGATAACATTTGATTTAATACTGGTATAAATGTAAACCCCTTTCATAACACACAGTGACACGTATGTTGTTGGTGTGACACGGAGTTGTTGGTGTGCATTCAGATCCGGTGCGACCCCCACTGTTCGACATTCATGTGCGTTGCCCATCTGCTAGTAAAATGATTAATGAATTCAGAATGACTGTGTTTTTTTTTTTTAGCAAATGCAATGATAAGCTTAAACCAGGCATGTCCAACGTTGGCCCTCCAGATGTTTTGAAACTACACATCCCAGCATGCTTTGCAATAGTTTCAGCATTCTCTATCAGCAAAACTGTGGCAAAGCATGCTGGGATGTGTAGTTTCACAACATCTGGAGGGCCAACGTTGGACATGCCTGGCTTAAACTTTCCATCAACTACAGTATTCAGTATAGTGTGCTGTATCTTTAGCCAGGAGCTATACTACTTTATATGACAACACCATCAGATACTTTATCAAGAACAATCTAAATCAAGAGATTTATAAAAAAAATAATTATAGAAACAAATCCACTGAAATCACCAACCACTGATTTTCCCTGTCCACATGGTAGTTTCAGATTAGCTACTTAATATTACACATTTCATGTACATACATATTGCGACAAGGAATCACATACACCGGTTAAAAATGAAGTCTGGTTCTTTATTCTCAGCAGCTAGACAGCATTCCAGGATAACAGATTGACATGTCAGCATGACAATTCTCAGGTTGCAGGAATGGCAGTTCTCACAATAAGGGTACTTCCAGAGTATCCCTAACTTAATCCCCAGACCCTCGCAAAGCCTATTGCCCAGGCACTAACTGCCATTGGGAACACCAACCTTCTGTCCTGAACACACACAACAGGAAGTCAGTGATTCCAAACATCCTAGGAAAACCTGGGTCAGATCTTCCTAGCCCTGCTGGGTACATATGTATTTGCAGGGTGCCCACTAAGCAAATAGCTTAGTGGGCGATTCTGCGTAAGAAAATCGCATCGCATGCGATTTTTTGCATGCAATGCGATTTTCCTATGTAATGTACTCACTGCTCTCTGGCCTTGGGGCGGTGCGATGAGATCGCATCGCATGCGATCGCACATAAAATCACATGCGATTTTATAGGGTGCAATGCCATTTCATTTACTATACACTTGTATGACATACAATGGGATTTAGGCACCCCCCCCCACTATCCACGCCACCCTGAAGTGTGGTGAGCGCACAATGTAAATAATTGGGGTCCTACTCCACTGCTTGTGGGTCCCATCAAAGATTTAAATGGACAGCATGCAGGAAAAAAGAAAAAAAAGTTATGATCTCACAAGGAGCGTGCCGTCATAATAGTACCCCCAAGTGTACTGGGAAATAGTGGGTGACAGCGATATAGCACTAGACTGGGGAAGCTGTGGCGACAAGGAGATAGCGAGCGGGTGACTGGGAAGGCTGAAGCACAGGGAGATAGCAGTTGACTGGTGGGCAGGTGTGACGGAGACAGCGGGCAACTGGGGAAGCTGAGATGACACGACAGTGGGTGACTGGCGTGCAGGTGTGACAGGGTGCGAACGGTAAGAAGAGATATAAGAGAAACAACAAAACTGGACATACAGAAAAAAGGAAATATATACATATATTACAAAATAAAGGCTGCTCCTCCTGTCTTGCCTCCTTCTCGCAGATAGGGGTTAGTAGTAGGATGCTGTGACGCTGCAGGCTGAGTTTGGAGAGCCCGTGGTGGTACTGCTGTGGCCTGGGGGCGGGAGCCAGTGTTGGGAGTTGCTGCTGGGCGGAGGCTAGCGGGCGGCAGTGTGGCAGTGGGTCCAGGTGTGTGGTGATGGGGGCCTGCAGGTGCGGAGACAGTGGCAGTCGGGGAAGAGCCCGCAGCTGGGCTGAGCCTGGGTAGAGCCCTTTGCATACACAATAGAAGATGTGTGCATGCTGGAGACGCACATATACTTAAAAAGGGAGTCCCTAGTGTTAATTATTAGGTTAAACATCACGTATTTTCAAACTCTGGTTTGTGACCAACAAAAATTATTGTCCCAACAAATAATATTTTAAGGATTCGACTGCCCACTTAATTACCAAGCACCCCTGCTCTACAGTTGAGTACTTGCGCTCTATGGGCAGTCATTTACGGCTAAGGTAGAGGGTGGGCTTCTCCTCTCCATCTACTTCTTGGGAAATGACTGCCCCAGCCAGCCGTGCTAGTTTGGCCAGCTGAATCCTCGGTGGCTGAGAGCCCTCCAGTCGTGAAATTCTTGGGCTTTGCTGGGGCCCGTCACAACAATTATTTCAAGTATAGCCTTGTTAAGGCTAAGGACACAGACCTAACATTGGCCCTCTGTTAAACAGGAAGCCAGCCTGTCAGACCATTCCTCAGCAGGCCATCCCAAATGTGCGACTGTGCACTCAAAAGGTGCAAGGGAAGGCCTCTATGTCATCAGCTGGGGCGAGGTTTGGTAGCCTCTCACGCTCCTGCCACCTTTTTCAGCTCCTTTAACACCTCATGCAGCATTTGAATTTGCACTCGCTTTCCCTGTATCTGGGTTTTCTGCTGTTCAGCCAGATTCTGCTGGCCATTAAAATCGGAGCTTACTGGACCTCCTGCACCTAAGCTTGTTGAGCATGGATTGGAGTTTGTTGCCCTGCAGAGAGTTGAGCCACAACATATTTATTAATGGCTCCATAGTAGCCTGCGCTTCCCCTTTAAGGGCAAACTTAGGAGGCTTGATATGGGTCAGACTCACAAAACAGATTTAGCGTACAAATGTGACATGGAATCACAAACGCTGGTTAAAGATAAAGTCTGGTTCGTTATTCTCAGCAGGTAGACAGCATTCCAGGATAACAGATTGGCATTTCTTAAATTACAGCATGGCAAATCTCAGAGAATCCCTGGATCTATTGGCCAGAAACTAACTGCCATTGTGAACACCAACTTTCTGTCCTACATCCTAGGGTTGGATCCCAATCTGCAGAATGGTTGGGGGTACTTGAAAATAATATTGGTAATAGCAGAAGAAATCTCCCAATTGCGGAAGAAGTGTCCCCTTGTCATGGAGATGAACCACGCAGCATCACTTCCGTTTCCGTCTGCAGCATCATCAGCTTCTCCACGTGCTGTTGGCCGACCAGCTATACACTGGGAGCTACCCTTGCTGCCCTCAGTGTTTATCTACCCCACACTGACATGGGTGGAGGAAGCAGCAGCATTAATCCTACAGGTGTTAGCGGGAACCCTGGAGACAGTACACAGCCAGCGGCCAGACACCGAGGGACCCGATTCCTGACCACACACACTACTCCTCCGCTACTCCTTAATATAAAGGACACACATACTGCTCACTTCCACTCACCTCTTTTTTTCCCACAAAGTACTTTATTTGGGCTTTGCAGAGTTAAAGAACAGACATATAATCTGGGACCATACACAACATATTACATGTGTGGGATATGTTACAAATATGACAGTCGAACATACACTCAAGTATTATCGTTACATTTGCTGTACATCGGGCTTACCCATCATAATGAACACGATAAGTATGGTGGTGTGAATCCACAATCTTAGACACAAGAATCTGGTTGTGTATAGCATACTCAAAAACATATCTCCAAATATTGCATGTAGACATACAGATATACTAAAGACGCACACATTAGGGGTGGGGGGGATTGAGGCACATATGAACAGATCTATCAATGCTATTAGCTCTATTCCACTGCTAAATGTAAAATGGCAGTTATGGATTACAAATCAGAGCCAAGAGAGGGTCTGATATACTTTGGTTAGCAAATACACCATGTGAACATTTATGAGTGAGATGAGGCAGAAATCGGTCTGTATAAAAACTAGAGATGTGCAGGTCTGGATTTACCCGGATCTCAAAAGGGGATCTTATTGGCTATCCAGCTGTGACATGTTTTGGAGCAAAAAAAATGTCACAGCCTATAGCCAATAAGATCCCGTTTTGAGATCTGGGTTAATCCGGATCTGCACATCTCTAATAAAAACCACTTTGTATTTTAAAACCGTTTCAAGACATGATAGTTTCTGTAAAAGCGCGTAATCCCGTTTTCCACATCCAGGAGTGTCGCTCTCCTTTCCATGTATATAAAGGTTCAGGAATACATTTTTAAGTTTGATCTAGTGGTTTAGCTCTAACCTACTGGTGGCTCCCAAAACAACAGACAATATAGGGATAAGAAGTTTCTTATTACTACCCAGATCCCATTCCTTAAAGTTTAACAGCAGGCGCGCCAGAGCCTAATCTGAAATGTAGAGTTAATGAAGTTCATCACTCTGTTCCAAAAAAGTTAGCGACTCTTCCACATTCCCAAGGATTATGAAACAAGGATGCCTTCTGTTTTTTACACTTCACACAACTATCCAGAGCATCCGGTAGCATATGGGCCCTTTGAGCTGGTGAGATGACAACATTCTTAAATAAACCTCCTGAAGAGAGGCCAAGAATAATGATTTAAAGGCTGACAGGGAGTGTGCCAGAATATTGTTGGTTCCCCGAGTAGGGATATCTTCCTGCCATTTGCTTAACGTACTCCACCATTTCACTTCCACTCCACTCTTAAGTACTGTATATAATTCAAATTGAGAGGAGGGGTAACTAAAAAGCCCAATCAATGGGTACGGGAGAGAAAAAAAAAAAGTTGGGAACCGCTGTTCTAAAGAATTCACAAGAAAAAAATTGCCTTGATTCATGTTTATTGCGGTTCTTCAGATTGAGACCTCTCTTTTCCTTTATGTAGGCAGTCACACAATTTTATTATTTTGATTTTCACTGCCAAATTATGAAAATAATGCCGCCTTAAAGTGATCCGGTAACACCTAATCCATGGCGGTTGTATATAACTGTCCTTTTTAAAAGGCACTTAAGAGTTTTCCATGGCACCAGACAGTATGGACATCTTCGTGCAACACAAAGCAGTAATCAGTCAACTACTGTAGGTAGGATGTGGACGGTTCAGAAACTCACTGTATCTTGATAGGCAAGCAGAGATCAGTCACTGGGAGAAATCAGTGTAGCAGTCATCTAGCCTGTAACCCTAAGCTCACAGAGTCAGAGCAACTGAAAGGCACTAAAACACTAAAGAACATTGGAAGGATAGCACTTTTGGAAAACATGAGGAAAAAGGGCCTTACAAGAATTTGTAGGGTGTGATCTAGCACAGAACAAACACTAAAAAAAGGACTAGTAAAATTGCACATAACCTAAAGTTGTGAATGTGTACAGGTCGTAACGTGCATGCACAAAGTCTTCCTGTGATAACATCCAGCAACCTTTTTGATCGCACACTGGAAAAATCATTCAAATTGTGAATGGATTTCCAGGGAATCACCTTAACATTAGCCTCTCAAACTCAAAATCTTCAGATAGCTATGGTTTAATGCAATAAAAATACTGTTTTTTTTTTTTTAGTGCGACAGTCCAGAAATGGAACATGACCTAGATACTGTACATTGTTCCATACATTTATCTTACAAATTGCACATTCTGCAGTATCTTTACAAATTAGTATGTGTGCAAACATCAACAATCAGGGTAAAGCTGCAATTACCACAAAGCCATGCACAGTTCTGCAACACCCTACTAATCTCTGTGTTCTCATAAATAAGCACTGCACATGTTAAAACATTTGCTTCACACTTTTAGGGAGGAGATTTATCGTTGAGAAAGATAATGTACCAACCAGGCTTTGCTAGAAAAAAGGACAGCAGCTGATTGGTTGGTACGTAAAAAAAGGTGAGATTTATGAAGTGGTAGTTTTCTTGAATGGTCTGCTATATCAAATCAGAGCAGCTTGCCAATGATCAAAATAACCCCATAGTAAAAGATTTTACAATAATAAGTTTGCAGCATCTGGTACAAGTGTGTCCAATAGGTGTGCCTCAGTTTTAAATGATACTTCAGTAAGACAACTCCAAAAAAATGACATGTATTGGTAACACACATACAATAAGAACATGGAAAAATGGATCAGAAGCAAAAGGACTCAATTATTGGAGGTATGTTGGGTAAGCTTATACACATTACAAGCTACATGGAAATATTCACAATGTCAGGGGTATATAAATTGTAATTGTACATAAACTACAATAACCGGGGGGAGGGGGCAATATATCCAGTGCCAATACAACTTTTTAGATGCCATCTCTTATTCCTTGTGTCAAGGGGTCTGGTAGCATGTCTGGCCAGATGTTTTAAGGTTTAAGGTGCCCACACAGTGCTATTTGTGCTAGATGCGTTTTGTACTAGATCGCATGCAATACGCTACAACAGCGTGCAATTTGATCTAGATGTTATGCAATCCATTACAAAAAGTACTGCCTGCACATACTTTTTTAGCTTGTGATATGAACTACGCACATCGTAAGCCAAAAAAAACACGGAGCAATTTGAAGTATAAGAATCAGAATCGTCTTTATTGGCCAGGTATACTTGCGTATGCTTGGAATTTTTTGTGGTAACAGTGCAGCATCAAGCAGGGAACACAAGGGGGGTGGTAAGAGAGGCATAAACATACATCACATACATTTCACATATATCTAGAACAGTTCGAGTTAGTATTTAGTATTTGGTACGTTCAATACTGGTTTAGTTGGTGGACAGCTATTGGGAAGAAGTTCTTGTCGTCTTTGCTGTGATGGACCTAAAACGTCTGCCTGACGGAAGGGGTTCAAACAGGTTGTGGCCAGGGTGTAGCTTGTCCGCCAAGATCTTTCCTGCACGCTTATTGACCCTGGCTAGGTATAGTTCTTGGACCGCGGGGAGGACCACCCCGATTATCTTTTTTGCCATCCTCACCACTCTTTGAAACCTTCGTCTGTCATTCTCGTTTGCTCCTCCGAACCAGATTGTGATCGAGGAGCAAAGGACAGACTCTACTATGGCAGGGTAGAAGATGAGCAGCAGCTCCTGCGGGATGTTGAATTTCTTGAGTTGCCTCAGGAAGAACAACCGCTGCTGAGCCTTCTTGACAGTTGTAATGATGTTGGGACCCCATTTGAGGTCGCAGGAAATCTTTGTTCCTAGGAATTTGAAGGAGTCGACCCTCGACACTACTCTGTCAGATATTATGAGTGGGTGCATGGCATTTGGTTTCCTTCTGAAGTCCACCACCATCTCCACCGTTTTGAGGGGGTTGAGGTCAAGGTTGTTTCCGCTACACCATTTAGTTAGCCGATCCACCTCCCGTCTGTATGCCGACTCGTTTCCATCCATGATTAGGCCGATAACCGTTGTGTCGTCTGCAAATTTTATAATTTTTACTGACTGTTCTGCTGAGGTGCAGTCGTTTGTGTAGAGGGAGAAGAGCAGGGGGGAGAGGACACATCCTTGAGGGGCACCGGTGCTAATTGTGCATGTGTTTGACATGAATGCGCCTGCTTTCACCGCCCGTTTCCTTTCAGTCAGGAAGTCAGTGATCCAGGAGCATGTAGGTTCTGGGACACCTAGTGAATGGAGTTTTGGCTCCAGGATGTGAGGGATGATAGTGTTGAATGCCGAGCTGAAATCAACAAATAGTATCCTTACATAGGTGCCTGGACTGTCCAGGTGCTGTAGAATGTGGTGCAGCCCTAGGTTGACTGCCTACAGAGCAAACAGAAGTGTCGAGGATGCAAACTGCAGGGGGTCGAGGTGAGCATTTGTCACAACTCTCAGGTGGTTCAGCACCATATGTTCAAGCACTTTCATGACCACCGATATTAGTGCAATCGGCCTGTAGTCATTGAGGTCTTTCGCAGTTGAGCTCTTGGGAACCGGGACAATAATTGAGCCTTTGAAACAGGTGGGGACCTTGCACATTTCTAGTGAAGTGTTGAAAATCCTGGTAAAGATAGGGGAGAGCTGTGTTGCACAGGTCTTGAGGGCAGATGGAGACACTCCATCTGGGCCTCCAGCTTTCCTAGGGTTGACTCTCTTGAACATTCCTTCTACCTCTGTTTGGTCCACCCGGAGAGTCTGGGGGTGGCAGTTTTAAAAAGGAGGGTGGGGAAGCCGTTTTGCCCCGGTCAGGGGTAGGACTGATGCAGGTAGCTTCCTTCTCAAACCTGCAGTAGAAATCATTCAGCTCGTTCACTAGTTTCTGGTGCATGGTGGAGGGGGTTCGAAAGATCTTGTAGTTGGTTATAGCTTGCATGCTTTTCCAAGCTGACGCGGGGTCGTTGGTTGACAGGTTGTTCTCCAGCTTGTCTGATAATCTTTTTGGTACTTGTGTATTATAGCGGCGCCCATCGCATACCATAAGGCATGCGATGGTATGCGATGCGATATCGCGCAATATTGTACAAGGTCATACAATTTAAAAATTGTATGACATTGTGTATGGCGTATGTATACGCGAGGGGCGGCGGTACGCGTCCTCCGACCTTTTCATACCCCCACTATCCACGTCGGCGTGGAGTTGAGAATAGAAAGTGTGGCGAG
This sequence comes from Crinia signifera, assembly GCF_055691185.1. Taxonomy (NCBI): domain Eukaryota; kingdom Metazoa; phylum Chordata; class Amphibia; order Anura; family Myobatrachidae; genus Crinia; species Crinia signifera. The sequence goes on along the minus strand of NC_139217.1, from coordinate 264,580,177 downwards.
CGCAGCGAGCCACTGAGCCCGAAGCGTGGCGAGCGCAGTGAGCCCCGCGAGGGGACGCGGATACCTTCAAAGGTATCCGCGTCCCCTCACGGGCTTCACAGGTATCCGCGTCCCCTCGCCACACTTTCTATTCTCAACTCCACGCCGACGTGGATAGTGGGGGTATGAAAAGGTCGGAGGACGCGTACCGCTGCGCTCGCCACGCTTCGGGTTCACGTTTATAGTGGGGGGGTGGCGTGGGGGTGCATTTAACATTGTAAGCACCCATTTGGGTGCTTAAAAGCACCCTTTAGGGTGCTTATACAATGTTTCATCGCAGAGGGGGCAAATCGCGTCGCATCGCATGCCATCGGGTGCATGGCATGCGATGCGATAAAAACATTGTGCGATGTACATCGGGGGCGCCGCTATAATACACAAGTACCATCTTTTTTTTGCCAGCTTGATTTCCCGTGTTAGGGAGTTCCTGGCCTGACAATATCACCACTGCGATAGGCTTCTTCCTTTGCCTAACGGAGCTTTTTGAGTTGACCGCTGAACCATGGCTTGTTGTTGTTGAAGGTGGGTGCTGTTTTGATAAGCGATGTGTTTTGAACTAAAAAGTTCAAAACGTAATCCGATAAACGCACAGTGTTTGGCCACCATTAAAAATGAAAAGGTCTCTGCTCGCTTTATTCACTAAGCAGAGACATTATTTAAACGGACCACTTACCAAAAGACAAAAGGGCAGTATTCAATGTGAATACTGGCGACGTGCAGCGAATCCTGTTTAGGATTCGCTGCACATTCGCCACTGCTCGCTGCGTTCCGGAGCCTCGCCGGCTCCGGTATTCAATGAGTCAGGGGCTCGCTGCCCCTGACTGGCGAATTTGAGCTCCTGCGGCGGACGCCGCAGGGAGCCTGAGGACGGTGGCAGGCAGGGAGATGGAAGTCTCCCTGCCTGCCCCAGAACGTTTGTGGGGTGGGGGGGAGGTGGGTTCCCCGGGAGCCAGGCAGCACAGGCTGCCCCCCGGGGGTGCCAGCAGGGGACCGCGTATATTCACTACACCCGATCATGAATATGTAATGATCGGGTGAAGTGAATATATGAATATCTAATGAGCGGCTCGGCTCCGGCCCCCTGCTGGCTGCTCTGTGTAAAAAAAAAAAAAAAAAAAAAATATATATATATATTTTTTAATTAAATATATATTCATGTGCTTACAGCACATGAATAAAAATAGCATGCACCTCCTCAGAATAAAATTCCAGATTTTTTGACACCAATTGTAAAAAACAAAACACTTTATTTTAAAAGTTCACCTTCCACTTCACCATAAAAAGATAGCGATTGCTACTCGGTGAATCATGGCGAAAAAAACCTTGAAATGTATTCGCCATCTGGTCATTGAATAGGGTGATTCACCGTTTTAATGAGAAATTCGCCTTACAGCACAAAATCGCCATAAAAACCTGGCGAATCAGCCTCATTGAATACCGCCCAAAGTGGCAGCATTTCCCTATGGTTTGGGGATAGACAGATCATTTCTGCAAGTATGGCAGCTGCCAAAACAGTAACATCAGCTGTCTGCTTTTCAGCATCAACATGAAAGCTTTTCGTGAAGCACTTTCCACAATTTAATGGCAATTACTGCAGACCTATATATTAGTTAATATAGGCTTGTCTATTTGATATCTAAAAATTAAACTCTTTCAGTTAATGTCATACATCAAGAAGGTGCAAAATTATTTTCGTAAGAAAAGATTTATCATAAAACCCATTAACATTCCACAAGTGTACAGGTTTCTCTTTCAGACCAGCCACTGCGATCTTAGGCTCTCCTCATTTCTATCAAAGACGCCCACACAAAGACACGCAGCTCTGCACCACCGAATGGAGGTTTACATTAATAACCACTGTGGAGCTTGCTATGAATGAAAAGACGTCAGAGCGGCCCCTGGACAGACTGAGGAGGGGGCGTTTGAGCGCATATATTAAACACTCAGGTGAAGTATGACACGATGAGGCAGCACCACACACTGAGCAGCAGAGGTATTGCAAAAGTCTCCATACATGCTTTACAGCAGATTATATAATTATATAACATTTAAGAACCAGCTTTGCTATTTAAAATTGCTAGGATTTTGGTCAGGTTTATACAACAGCACAGATGTGTGAATGTATATGGATATTTTATGTGTGTGCAAGAATAATCACATACACACACACACACACACACACACTACTTTTTTCAGTCTTTCAAAATTTCCAGCCCTTTCCATTACATTTTCAATCGCTACAGCAGTGATTGTCAACCATGGACCTCAAAGCACCCTAAAGGTGGCCATACACACGCAGATTTATCTGCAGATCTGCCTGGTTGGAACAAAAACATGGTTATGGATGAGAGCAAATCACAGTTGACCATTTGCTTGGAAATGCTGGAAAACTGACAAACTGTCACTCATCCATAACCATGTTTTTGTTCCAACCAGCCAGATCTGCAGATAAATCTTACTATGTATGGGCACCTTAAGAGTGCAGGTTTTAGTAATATTTATGCTCAAGCACAAATGATTCAATTAAACAAACTGTTTTACTTATTAGGACACCTGTATTTAAGCTATCCTTAAAACCTGGACTGAAAAGTGGGGTAATTACTGACAATTTATTGGTCATTCAAATTGACGGGCAATATTATCAGTATCCCATGATTTAATTCACAAACATATCGCATCGGCCCATGGCAAAGCCAATGACCGGAATATCTGCAGAAATATTGGGACATCGTGTTGTGCGTACACTTGCTGCACAGGCTGGTGGCGTAAAGCCCAACACATCAGGTCAACTAGCGGTAAGTGTTTATGCACAATTGTCAGATAGGTTGGTGGATTGGTTGGACAGCCGATCTGTCAGCTTAAGGTGCCTATAAACCAGAGATGGATTGGTGCAATCCCCCTGATGGTCATGTTGGGGGATCGGAGAGTGCCCCTTGATGTATGGGCACCTTTAATGTGTACGCAACATAAGTGTGCCATGAGGACTGTAGTTGGAAACCCCTGCAATACAGAGAAGTTATACAAATGCAGTAATTCTACCTATATTACAATAAACAGTAACTACTAAGTGCCTTACTGCTGTATATTTCTAATGCCACCACCCAGCCAGCATTTCTTTGAATAATATCCTGCTCCTCAATGCAGTTATTTACTTTTAGATATCTGTCTGCATGAAGCTGAAAAATCAAGAATGGTCAGATCAGCCAACATTTTCCCAATCTTTATATGCCCAATTTAAGTTTAGTCTGTGGCCACTATACCCTACCTTATATTGAAGATGGGATGTTGTCCATAGCAACCATATTCTACTTATTTACCACCTTTAAGAAGATATTAGATAGCACAAAATAAGATTCTATAGATCTCCTAAAAAAGTTGTTAAATAAGTAGTATCTGATTGGTTGCTAGGGGCAACATCACATTATAGGCAATTTACCCCTATATTTCATGATTTTAGGCTAAAGACTTGGAGCCCACATGACCTGCTGCTGTTGCTGCATTCATTTTGAACGTGGATAGTGGGGGTATGAAGTGGGGTTTGCGGCACAGACGCACTGTCTGAATAGATCTGAAGGATCTATTAACACTAGGAGGTGGGGATTGAAGCCATTAAAGGGGTAAATTGTCATTTGAATAACTATGAGCAATTTGGGGGACTATCATTACAATGAGGACAAAGGAACATATTGACACTCTTGAAAAAGGTCAGCTAAGTTTAAAAAAATTAAAAAAAAAATCTTTCGAGGAAACATGTTGGCGCGTAGTTGATGGTTCCAGGAGGCTTGGATTCAGAGAAGCAAAGTCTGGTTCACAGTCTGAACAATATGTTGTTCTAAGCCTTGAAATGTGACTAACCTTTGCCTTCAAAACAGCATCAATTCTTCTCAGTACATTTGCACAAAGTTAGGGATTTTGTAGGATTATATGGCATAATTCAGCTAAACCATGTTGTTCTACATGTAGGGCAGATGTAACACATGCAGAGATTTAAATGTGGGTGAGGCGTGTTCAAACTGAAATCTAAAATTGCAGTCTAAAAAATAAAAGCAGCCAGAGAATATATAAACCAATGCAAATCTAAACATCTCTTCACATGTTACAACAGCCCCACCCACGGTGCTACATAGTTTTGCCCAGTCGTTTGTTTTTTGTTTTGCTTAGAAGGCCAAATCAGGTATTTTTAAGATTTCAAAGATGTCCTGTTTAAGCTCTTTTAAAGAGGCACAAAGAAACGGGCAATGTTGAGGACAGTGGTTGGCCAAGGAAAGTTAGTGCTCAGATGAAAGATGCTTACTTCCTTTTGAAAATGGAAGATTTCCATCAGTGTCATCAGCTCAGATTTAGTAGAAATCAGTGGAACCAAGGTACAACCATCTACTGCTGAAAGAAATCTTAACAGAAGTTGTCTTCATGAAAGATTTGCAGCCAAAGAGCTAAAACTTCAACATGAAAACAAGGCCAATTTTCCTCAACTATGCATGATAAAAGGAAATGGAAATTTAAAATTACAAATATCTAGCTGTAACAGAAGGTAGTTTTCATGATTTTTTTTTCAACGTCGACCTTTTCCACTGTCGACCTTATGACTGTTGACCAATAGTAGTTGACCTTATGACTGTGTACCTAGAGTCAATCTATCATGAGTCCGGATACTGGGTGGTCACACGAAATGTTGATTGGATTTAGAGTTCTCTTCATTAATTTTGCAAAATGATAAAACTAAAACTATTAACACTTATATATATACACATATATAAAAAGTACTATTTACTTTTGATCGCTGCCTTACTTTCACACTTCTATTTAATGACTATAAAAGATGCTAATTATACTCACCGATAATTCAATTCCTTTTCTTCCTAGAGATCTCATGGCAGCTATAACACTGGGATATTCCCCACCTCCTACTAGTTTAGACAGGATTTTTTTTCTTGGGACCGCTGACCTTACATAAATAGCCTCCTCCTGCTTCTCCCCGGTGTCTTTACGTCTCCGTAATTATGATCACTGAAAAAAAAATACTCAGTACACAAGAGAGGGAAACTAATGGCTGCCATGGGATCTCTAGGAATTAAAGGAATTAATCGGTGAGTATAATAATTTGCATCTTTCTTCTACGATCCCCATGGCAGCCATAACACTGGGATATACCAAAGCATAGAACAAACGGGAGGGAGACCAATATATATGCAAGTAAAATTTATTCTTCGAGAGGATTACTTTCCTGACAGAGCTTCTTCAAGAACATGATTCCCAAAGTGGGCACACTATACGTTTATCACATAGTAATTAGAGAACGTATGAATTGACGACCATGGTGCCACCTGGCAAACCTCAGCCACCGATGCTTTAGCCCTCCTAGTTCAGGAAGTGGTACAGCCCGAGTAGAATGTGCCTTTACTATAGAAGGTGCCATCTTGCCTTCCTGTTTGTAAGCAAAAACAATAGTTTCTCTAATCCAGCGAGAAATAGTCGGTTTTGTTGGTGCCAAACCTCTTCTTGTTCCCTCAGGTATTACAAATAGGTTTTTGTATTACGGAAGGTAACAGTTCTTTCCAGATATATGGATATAGCCCTCACCAGATCCAGCATGTGCCATGCCCTCTGATCCTCATTTTCTGCCTTAGGATAAAAGCTCGGTAACGTAATCTCCAGAGATGGAAGGCCGAAACTATTTTAGGCAGAAAATCTGGGTGCGTTCTTAGAACCACTCTCTGGAAAGATCATCAAGTACAGTTCTTCTATCCAAAAGGGCTTGCATTTCGCTTACACTTCTAGTCAAAAGTGATCACTACAAGGATGACCACTTTCCATTTAAGCAATTTGAGTGAAATATCAGAAAGAGGTTCAAACGGTTGCTTTGACAGGACATTCAGTAATAAGTTTAGATCCCACTCAAAAAGTGGACACATACTTTTCACAGCTCTTTTGATCAATTTTTCCATCTACCAAACATCTATCCAACAGAACACTAAAGGTGCCCATACACTAGTAAGATTTATCTTCAGATCTGGCTGGTTGGAACAAAAACATGGTTATGGATGAGTGACAGTTTGTCAGTTTTCCAGCATTTCCAAGCAAATGGTCAACTGTCATTTGCTCTCATCCATAACCAGGTTTTTGTTCCAACCAGACAGATCTGCAGATTAATCTGCGCGTGTATGGCCACCTTAAGAGCAGCAATCTGTGTTTTGATGGTAGCTGTTGCTAGGCCCAACTCAGAACCTTCAAAAAAAGAATTGTAGTACTTTGGCTGTGTAAATGTCAAGAAAATTCTTGGTAAACGGACCCCAAGAAACACATTTATCCCACACTTTAAAGTACGCTAATGAAGATACATTTTTCCTTGCCTTTAGCATCATATAAGACACTTGATGAGATAAGTTATGGCGCTTCAGAATCTGAAGCTCAATCTCCATAATTTTAGACAAAATATTGTCGGATCTGGATGGCGTGGCCCTGGACATAGAAAATCTGATCTGTTGGGTAGATTCCAAGGATCACGAGTCAACATTTTGAAGACATCCGTGAACCAGGCCCTCCTTGACCAATATGGTAAGATTGTCAGTACCTCCACCCGATCTTCTCTGATCCTCTTTAGGACCTTGCTTATCATAGGTATTGGAGAAAACACATAGCCAAGGTTAATCTCCATTGTACAAAGAAAGTGTTTAGAGTGAATGCTTGAGGATGATAATACTTAGAGTAGAAGCTGCTCACCTTCCTGTTAGAATAGCAGGTCAACAGGTTTACTTCTAGTTTGCCAAAACGATTCACAGTCATTTTGAAAACCTCTGTATTCAGTTCCCACTCTCCCGGGTAAACCTAGGAAGATCTGTGACTAAACTTTCTGGTTCCGATATATATATACTGCGGATATGGACAGCAGGTTCTTCTCTGCCCATGACATGTTTTTATCGGAAATAGCCATCAGCTTCTTGCTCCTGGTTCAACCTTGGTGGTTTATATGAGACCACAGTCCCATTGTCTAACATAATTCTTCAAATCTTCTGTCTGAGACAACACACCGCCTTGCAAGCTTATCTTTTGTAAAATATATAGGTACTTGGCGAGCCCCGCGAGGGGACGCGGATTACTGCGCTCGCCACACTATATAAAATAAAACTCCATGCGTAGTGGATAGTGGGGTTATGAACAGATCAAAAAAAAAAAATCGCATTGATATCGCATCCGATATATCGGCCGATATCAAATCCGATATATCGGGCGCCGTGAAACTACACCAGTACCAAAATATGTAGCTAAGATCGCTTAATTACCTTCTATTATGTTGGTTTTTCAAATCTTATTACTAATGTCCTTTTGTTGTGCTGGGGGTTAAATCCCCCTCCCTTGCAGCACCTGAGGGGCATTACTGGTTTCATTGAGCAGCTTTCACATTGGTTTTACAACCTATCGCCTTCCACACTACGTGCATCTGTGGTTAGTACAAGAAAGACCAGACTCTCTAGACTGGAAAACTTCACTTCTCGATCGCTTGTCTACCATTTCAAAGATTTTATTGTCTTGAGATCTGAAAAAAAAAAAAAAACAGCAATAATACCAGACGCTGAATTTTCAAATGCCTTTCTATAGACAGGGCAATGGAAAGTCTCCTGGTGGCTATCCGAACCCCCAGGAACTGAATATTTTGGGTTGGCTGTAACTGGCTCTTCTCCCTGTTGTTGATTCAGCCATGTTGCTGTAAATATGTTACCGTAAGGTTGATGCTTCGGTTGACTTCTTCCACCAATTTTCCTGCTACTACTAAGTCATCTAAGTATGGTCAGATCTGTACCTTCTGTTTTCTCAATTCTGCAATCAGGGAGATCAATACTTTCGTGAAAACTCTCGATGACGACCTTAGACCAAACGGGAGACACGTAAACTGGAAGTGAAGACTCTTCACAGAAAACTTAGGAAATTTTCTGTCTTCCTGATTTAATCGCCACGATAATACACATCCTTGAGGTCTACAGATGCTAGGTACTCTCCTCTCTTTATTCCAGTTACTATGGAACTTGTGCTTTCCATCCAAAATATTTACAGCTTTATGGCAGAATCAGGTCTCAAGTCCAAGATGATAAAGAATCCTCCCGTATTCTTCTCGACAGATTTGAGTAAAAGCCTCATCTTTGCTGATTCTCTAGTACCACCTTTATTGCCACGGTGCACAATAACTAAATAAGGGTATTTTAAGAATTCAATCTTGTAGCCCCACTAAATGAGGTTGATCACCCACTCGTCAATGATTGATTCTTTCCAAATATCTGCAAACTGTAGAAGTCTGGTCCCTACTTCTGCTGTTTGAACAGTCATAATTGTGAACCCCTATGAAAAGGACTACCGAAATGACTGATGGGAAGTATTAGAATTCCATATTCTGTAGCATAGACAACCAGGGCAATAACTTCTAGCTTCCTTATAGGATTGCTTAGTTGGAGAAGGATTGGGAAACCTATTTCTTCTGTCTTGTGGTAGGCGGACTGACTTCCCTCCTGAAGTCAGTCATAGCATACCATCCTCTACCGGTATCATGGTTCTGGATGTGAGTTCTGCAACTGCAGCATCTACTTTTGGGATCAGACACCAACTTAAGAATTCATCATCTTTAAACAGGTACATCTTGTCAACCCTGGTACCAGTTCCCATTCTATTGTCAATACTAGACCACTCTCTGGAAATAATTTATCTGACGACATAATGAACCGGGAATGTTCTTCCTTTTCTGGATCTGTCTCAAACAATAGATCCCTCTCTTTCGACGTACCAGGGACTTCTTTATAGTTCATTGCCTTATAGATGTTTTTAAGAAGACTCTCCACTATATCCAGATTAAAGGATCTGGGTTCTTCCAGTTTTCCTAACTCCTGAGGACTCATCCTCCACATATTCCAGATCATCTGAGGATCCCTCTCCTTCATGACTGAAGCCTGCTTGTGATCTGGACCTCTTGGAATTCTGCATCTGCAAAAATTCTTCTTTAGGCACGAAAGATTGCTTCAATCAGGCCATCAGATTTTTAAGCATATCTGATTGCTGTTTTCTCAGTCTGCTTAACCTGACAAGTTTTACAATCCTCACAGAACGTCTTCTTCTGAGCACAGCAAAATATTTTGTCACATCCCATACAAGTATTAGGTACAAATGTATTTTTTGCTGTCCTCTTCTTATGAACCATTGGAAAAGGCACACAAGAATATACAATAAACTACACAGTATCTAAACAAAAATTATAATGCCCATAACACCAAAGCATTATCTGGCTTATGGGGAGAAGGTAGATCCATCTTGCTAACTACACAGGCTGCAATGTAACACAGGCAGCATGCAGCCCATACAGGCTTTAAACCGGGCTTTAAACCCCCTAAAGTCTGACGCCTAAGCAATCAGGATAGTTAAGCGGAACAAAAAATCCTTGGTCGCACCGGGCGGAAGTGAGGCTAAATGGCGCACACACGCCATACCAAGTAATAGGGAAGGGAGCATGTGAGGATCTGAGACCTTGCTGCCGGGTAAACCCAGGAGAGGGTCCTAATCTCTGTAAAGGTCATAGACAGGTATTAATGTATAGAGGCAGGAATCTATAAGGCTACACCCCTCCTGCATTCTCTCCCCCCCCCCCCCCCCCAGGGAGCCACCCAGCCGCTCCTGCTGGATCGAAGTAACCATGACTGAAACAAAAGAAGAAAAAAAAACACATACTCTGTCCTAACTAGACAGAGACAGGAGAAAAAGACACAGGGGAGAAGGAGGAAGCTGCTATTATACCCAAGGTGGGCGGTCCCAGAAAAAAATCCTGTCCATAACATCCCCTGCGGAATATTATCAGTTATTTATATAGTGCCCATACAGTATAATCCCCAGCGCTTTACAGAGACTATATGAATATTCACATCAGTCCCTGCCCCAGATGAGCTTACAATCTATGGTCATTATTCTGGTTCACTCTCGGAGGCAAATCCTTCTGAAATGGACAGAATCATGTGCACTGCAGGAGGGCAGATATAACATGTGCAGAGAGTTAGATTTGGGCGAGTTATTTTGTTTCTGTGCAGGGAAAATAAGGACTGCTTTATTTCTACACTGCAATATAGATCTCACTTTGAAGAAAAACCCCACCCAAATCTAACTCTCTCTGCACATGTTATATCTGCCCCACCTGCAGTGCACATGGTTTTGTCCATTTAAGAAGGAATTTCCCTCTGAGAGTGAACCAGAATTAGGCCCTATATTCCTACTACATGTACACACAGACATTCTAGGGTTAATTTGTCGGGAGCCAATTAACCTACCAAAAGAACAGGGAGAATATACAAACTCCACACAGATTCATAGTGGGAATTGAACCAATGACCTCAGTGCTGTCAGGTAGTAATGCTCTAGCTCCATACACCCCTGGGTTATATTGTTAGAGATAGATATATCTATAGCCTACATATAGTATTATAGAATATACTTGATAAAATGTAGCTAGAAGCCAATTGCTGCTATGGAGACTTTTCTACTCTTTTAAAAGTTTGGTACATATGCCCTAAATCAGGCATGTCCAACGTTGGCCCTCCAGATGTTTTGAGACTACACATCCCAGCATGCTTTGCAATAATTGTAGCATTCTCTAATAGCAAAACTGTGGCAAAGCATGCTGGGATGTGTAGTTTCACAACATCTGGAGGGCCAACGTTGGACATGCCTGCCCTAAATGCTCCCGATGCCAGAGCCAATGAAACGGGAATATTCAGCACACAGGGATGCACAGGCCACACATAAAAAGAACAACATTTTGTAAAGCAGGAAAAAGGATAATGTTTCAAAAACTACAGTAATTATGTTAAGAAAAATAATAATGATAATATTACGGATGATCCATATTATAAAATCAAGTGCTGACATGAAAAACCGACACGGATAGGGGAGGGCAGGACCCCAATCTCAAAAACACACTAGTGATTCATCGTGCCCTACGGAAATACTGTGTGCGCGGGGGAAGTGGGTGTGGTTTTTCCCAGGTGGATGTGGGGATGGTGGAGTGGCAGGTATGGTGTTGTGGTGGTGGCGAGGATGTGGGTGCTATGGGTTGGGGAGTTGTAGGTGCCCCGTGTGGGTGGTGTGGGGTGAACTGGTTGAGTGAGGGGCAGTTGTGGGGATGCTGGGTGATAGCATTAGCAACTAAAAGAGCAGCAGCACAGTACTCTTACATGCTGACTATAGTCAACAGTATGTTAATGTGTGACCCCAAACAATGGCAAGTGTTTTCCCCATATTAGAGGGTGTGTATGTTTTGTGTTCCACAGTAACTGGACAGACTCACCCTGTGAATTATGAAGCAACCAGTCCAGGACAGGTCCAGGAGGGAAGGAAGGCAGTCAGCCGACTGTCAGGTCAGGGCGGAGGTTTTAGGAGTCAGGCAAGGGGTCAGTTAGGAGCAGCAGATGCAGAAGTCACCGGAGGGCTCTTTGGAGTTCTGGGCTCACAGTCAGCCTCACTCAGGGTAGAAGGAGTGGAGGGGTACAGGGCAGGAGCGGAGTTTAGGGCTGCTAGGGCAGGGGCTCTAACCTCAGCCACAAGCTCACACAAGAATGGAGCACTGCAGTGGCCGGCCACATACAATAATGTAATAAACAACAGGGTAAATGAATTGGGCCGTGAAATTGGGCCAAATTGCACATATAGACATCCCGTCCGCATCGGATCGGAGTCGTGAGGTTGGACAGCTGCACATAAGATTTGCTAAATGTTATGTGCAGGCTGGAGCCGTGCGGGGGATGCCGGCTACCAGAGAGCTGGGCAGAGGAAGTGCGCGGGGGGGAGGGGGGTCGTGTAACAGGGAGCCGGGCAGGGGAGGAAGCTACGCCAGTGGGAGCAGGGGGGGGCTGCGTAGGGGGGGGGGGGGGAGCAGAGGACGTTAAAGAAAACATAACAAATCAGTGGCTGCCCATTCATTTGTATGGGTTTTTATTTATTTTGGTACTCTTTACCTAGATGGGCGCCAGCGATTGAAATCGCGGGCGTCGGGGGTAAAAATCGCGGTCATCGCGGGTAAATCGGGATGCCCGCGATTTTCCCATAGGGAACAATGTTAAAAAGGCTGATTGACCGCGATTTTACTGTTAAATGCCTCAATGGACCCGATTTGGCCATAGGAATCAATGTTAAATGGGCCACAGTGCCCAAATAGGCACAATTAACCCTTAAATGTCCCCCCCAATTTTTAACGCCACCCCACGATCCACGCCAACCCGAAGCGTGGCGAGCGCAGCGAGCCCGCGAGGGGCGTCGGTACGCGTCCTCTGACCTTTTCATGCCCTACTATCCACTAGGGCGTGGAGTGAGAATAGAATAGTGTGGCGAGCGCAGCGAGCCACCGAGCCCGAAGCGTGGCGAGCGCAGCGAGCCCCGCGAGGGGACGCGGATACCTTCACAGGTAGACGCGTCCCCTCGCGGGCTTCACAGGTGTCCGCGTCGCCACGGACACCTGTGAAGCCCGCGAGGGGACGCGTATAACTGTGAAGGTATCCGCGTCCCCTCGCCACGCTTCGGGCTCGGTGGCTCGCTGCGCTCGCCACACTATTCTATTCTCACTCCACGCCCTAGTGGATAGTAGGGCATGAAAAGGTCGGAGGACGCGTACCGCCGCCCCTCGCGGGCTCGCTGCGCTCGCCACGCTTCGGGTTGGTGTGGATCGTGGGGTGGCGTTAAAAATTTGGGGGGACATTTAAGGGTTAATTGTGCTTATTTGGGCTCTGTGGCCCATTTAACATTGATTCCTATGGCCAAATCGGGTCCATTGAGGCATTTAACAGTAAAATCGTGTCCATCGGCCTTTTAACATTGATTCCTATGGCAAATCGGGAGCATCGCGTCGCGGGCATCGCGGGTACATTTATGGCCGGCCGCGACGCGACCGACACGATTTCCATGTTTAACATGGGTTTCAATGGGAAATCGCGGGCATCGCGTCGGTCGCGTCGCGGCCAGACATAAATGTACCCGCGATGCCCGCGACGGGCGCCCAACTAAGTAAAGAGTACCTTTATTTTATTTAAGTCCTATGCATATAGGACAGTAGGAGCAGGTTCCTGACCTGGTGTCACGGCTGCTGCTGCAGAAGTTTGGACACAGGACAGTCCCCAGCTGCAGGACGGGGGGCAGGGGTGGACGGGGAGTGCCAACAGGTCTCTAATGCTAACTTTGCCCAGCCGCAGGGAGGGAGGCCTCAGTTAACCCACAATACTTTCTGTGCCTGTAGGAAACTGCGGGCAGGTTGGGGAGATTCTGGGAGATGGCATCTGATTCCTGTCAGCACTATGGTGGCTCTCTGTCACTCTGAGGTCAAGCACTGTTGTTGGCTCACAATCTCCATTCAAATTCATCATAGGGTTTTGTGCAGACCAGTCAAACCATGGCCCTCATTCAGCTTGGAATGCACAAGCGATCCCCTGTGCAGCTTACTCACTAATCAGGAAACTGTGCATGCGCAGGACCAGTTCTATGCATGTGCAGAGTGGGACTAGGGATAGCATTGCAGTAATGTGACCGCTTCTGCACGATTGTCTGGCAGAGGCGATTTAGGGGAGAAGAGGGGTGGGGGTGGCATGCATTGACAAGTGTTCCGTCCATTATCCATGGGTGGTGAGGCCAAAAACTTTGTTACAAGATGGTTTCCTCTGCCTTGCAAGCCACCCCGTGAGAGCCAGTCTGAGTAGGATGAGGCTTATTCAATTTTCCATCACAGATGGTCCTGATTAGGGTGGCCAATCCCTGACGGTTTTATCAATCCCGCGATTTGAGATGGAAAAATGCATGATCGGGATTCCCTGGATTGCAATATGGATTGCTGAGTGAGGAAGAATGTAGGGAGCAGTGAGGGAGGGTCATTGTAGAAAGCAGGGAGTAGTTAACAGTAAGGGAGGGAGACACAGATAGGAAATGCTGTTAAAAATCCATCCTATTAGGCGGGTACTATAGGAGATACATACAGCACAAGGGGCATTTCAAATGTTGCACCGGCCACCATCTAATAAGACCTAAGACCTCCAACTTCCTTTATAGGCTAGCAGCCGGTGTTACATTTTGAAGTGCTGCTGGCCCTGTCTGTGCATCTATGGCTGCCTGCCTTAGCACTATAGACACCAATGCCTCCTGGGCCACACAGCTAGGCAGTGTCTGAGAAAAATGATAATAGTGCTCAGTGCTGCCCAGCATGAATGCATATGTGCAACCTAATCCAGTGAATCCCGGGGATTGGAGGCTCCAATCTTGGGATTCAAATCCCAGAATTTTGGGGCAAATATACTAATTTGACCAGAAACTTGGGATTTCAATAGCTTCCCTAGTCATGATGTTTGATCCCAAACTGACTCTGGTCACACTGCTAAGGTTCACATTTGTAAAGCTGCCTGAAAATAAATGTGTATGTGTTTGGTATAGTGACAGAAATCCAAATAACACATTTGGACACACTAGATCACATGACCTTATTCATAGGTGCCGATTCTGTGGGTGCTCAAGGGCCCGAGCACCCACGGAAATTAATGAGCACCCACGGGCCAGAGTCCTGCTGCTGGGCCGCCATATTAACTTGCTAATTTGTGACTGCAGCACCCACACTGCCGAACCCGCCACCTGGGAAACAGTATGCTGGGAAGAGTGTATTCTGTCCGCGGAGTACCTGCACTGTGGGGGCATTTATGTATGTGGAACTCTGTTGCAGTAATTTGAATTTTGGAGACAACTGTGCTGCGTAATATAAATTGGTATTATTTTGTGGCCATACCCCTTCCCCATGAAGCCACTCCACTATATTTTTGGCTTGAGCACCCACCAGCAAAAACATAAGTCGGCACCTATGACTTTATTCCCAACAATCATACACCTACACTACTTTCAACTGTCACACAAACCAAGTCATAGAGCCACACCTCTATCAGTGCACAACTGTAAACACTATTATCATTCACACAGAAAAGCGCATCACTGGCTTACTGAGTGACCTTCACATTTCCATCAACACTCAAAGCCGACTGGTGCGATGATAATATCTTAAAATAACATGAACAGGGCAATTTTTTCCTATTCTTGATCTGTTTCACATAATTTTATGTAAAACTATTTCTTAACAACTGGAACCACTTTAGAAAGATAGGTATACTACTCTGTGTGCAGTCGCATTCTGGATGCCCTGGATGGTCACACACACGCAACATATATGGCTGAGCTGGAATAATAATCACACTGATTAGAAAAGTAAAAAGCTGCAGTTTACCCAACACACACATTGGTTTATTGCATCTCATCTGGACTAATCCTTATTAAGAATATTTTTTTATTAAAATTTTGAGGTAGAGACCGAAAACATTTTTATATATATCATGAGAGCAACTGGGTTCTATAAATAGTATAATTATACTAGTAAGCCTTGAAGCAGATGCTTCGAAAGCTAGTAAGGCAGCTATATAGGCAAGTTCACACTTTTTAGTAGTGACTATTGCTTGCAAGCTAATTTTTGTGCCTAATTATTTAGAAATAATGCAGCAGGTTACAGAGAAAATATTGCTGCATATAAATTCCAGGAATTGCCAGGGCATGAATACATTCCCACTGTTATTTTTCAAACAACCTGGTGAGTGCTGCTACCTTGTGATTGCCTCTGTGTTTCTGTATGTGTAAAAGAGAAAGATGTAGTTTCACTCGCTGCCAACAGGGACCAGTGTTTCGGACACACACAAACACTAGACATATAGAGTATATAGATGATTATATTAGATAGATATTGAGACTATGGGGGATATTCAATCTTCAGGCCACGGCGGGCAAGCTTGCTCGCCCGTCGTGACCCAGTCCCGCTCTCGGTCAGCTCGACCGAGAACACGCAGGCGGATTCAATGTCCCGCCTGCTGGGGAGCGAAAAGGGGGCGTGGCCGCGAGATGCGGCCGGAAAGTGACGAGCTGCAGCCGGCAGCTCGTCACTTCCCAGCTGTTCTCGGCAGAACGAGCCCGACAGCTAGTGATGTTGGGCTCGTTTTGCCGAGAAACCCTGTTCAATGCTGTCGGGGAAGACAGCATTGAATAGGGCCCGTCGAGCATCTCCCGTAGGCGACTGCATACCCCCCTATATGAGAGTGGGGTAAAGACAAGGCGATATCTTTTGCACAGTCGGTTTAGAAAATAAAATTCATCAGCTAATAAAATAATTTTAGAAAACTACAAAGTGAATTAAAAAGGTTCATTTAAGACCACTTAAAGTACCGCAGCCACACCTCAAACAATTCAAAGGCCGTTTAATACAAAAAGAGATCACTACAACAAGAGAGTCTGTAGTGGATACTAAGGGCCAGATGTATCAAGCTTCAAAAAGTGATAAAGTGGTGAGTGATAAACAGCCAGCCAATCCGTTCCTACCTGTTATTTTTCAAAAACCCAGCCTGTGACATGGCAGGTGGGAGATGATTGGCTGGCTGTTTATCACTCTCCATTTGTAAGAATCAGAAAGTAAGAGATTTTGTGAGTTTTTTTTTTTTTTTTTTAAATTGGCAATCATTTACACAGAACAAACAGGTTGAATTTGCTATGTAATTGATTGCCGCTTTAAAAAAAAAAAAAAAAGGGAGGGAAACTCCCCATGTCCTTATGACACACATATACTTATAGCATAGCTCTATAGCTAAACCATTTTTCACTTTCATACATTCCATTAAAACATTTACTTTTGCCATTTCAACATTTTCATTTTCTTATTTCATCCAATTCCAATTTAATGTATTCATTTAGCAAATTCTCACCTCTCAGCAGGTCAGACAGCAGCGGCCCACAGTCCTCCGGAATAGAGTAGTCTCCCTTTCCAATATTCTCAAACAGTTTGTATATATTGTCCCCTTCAAAGGGGTACAGCCCAGTAGTGATATTATACCTATGCATTGAAAGACAGCAATTAATCAATAGTATTTCGAATGGTAAACATTAAAGCTAAGAAAAGGTAATTGTTCTACTTTTAAGCCATTACCTCACTAGGGTGTGTAAGGGGATGGGAATAGTAGATGGCAGAATGTTGTGGTGTGTAATGGGAAATAGTTGCCTTAGGGCAAATACACAATAATAAACTCACAAGGTCACGCCCGCTGACCAGATGTCCACTTTGAACCCTGAGAAAGTGTCCAGGCCATTTGCAATCTCTGGAGGCTGAAAAGCAGGGGACCCCTGGCTGGTCCTGCATGTGTCACCCTCAGCAAATGGGTGTAAGGCCTGTGGAGAGAGAGGAGACCCCATACTGCTTTATCACAGTATAAGAGCAGCGTTCACTGTAAGTGCCAATCTGATCTCTCACAACCTACCTCCGCAACGCCCAGATCCGAGATTTTGAGCGTCCCGTCTGTTGTAAGCAGCAAGTTCCCAGGTTTGATGTCTTTATGCACAATGCCCTGACTATGAAGATACTCTAAACCATCCACAAGCTGGCAAAAATAACTGCAAGACAAAGAAAGCAAATATGAGGTGCACACCAACTACAGATGATAAAACAAATGTAGAAAACAATAAGAAAAAGGCCAACAAATTATAACAAGGGCCAGAAAATAGTCTAAAGCTGGAATTTTATATGAACACTTTTTTCCCCTTGCTATTTCAATTACTACTATAAATCTTAGGCTTTACATATTTCCACAGATTTTAGTAAATTTTTAAGTACATATTTAGCAAAAGGATATTAAATAAAAATCCAAGCTCTGTTCAAAACATAACAAGGCAGAGAAGGCCAAAACCAAGGAGTGGATGAAAAACTAAAGAGATTAATAAAGACAAATGACACCTTACCCATGAGCCTGAAAGACAGGGAATCGTTTCTCCGGTACACTGTCCAGCATCTCCTGCATTCCACACACACAATACTCCATAACCATATACGTATGCATAGAATTAAGGAATCAAATACATAAATACTTTCTGTAGAAGAGCCATTGGTATTCCCAGTCTTATATTTGAATACCCTTCCTCTGAAGTCATGTTGCATTACTTTTCTGTATACACTACACAGGTGACCGTAGTACAGTGCTGAGGAATGGGCTCTAAACTAACCAATTTGCTAGGCTTCCATAGATGTGAACAAACACACACTGAATATTCAACAGGTCTGTGAATGGAGACTTCAAGTTCCACTGGGCAAAGCAGGATTTGAAAATAAATGGAGGGGGTAGATTCAAATTACCGGCTGTAAATTATTAGAGGTGAAAAGGGGGAGGTTACCTTAGGCGTTAGCGCCCATGGATATTCAACTACCTCTTAATCAACAGCCTTCTTAACCCTATGGACAGCAGGTTAATGGGCGTAAACACAGAATCTGTGAAAATGTAACAGATTTGCATGTTGACAAAGTTGCTGCATCGATTTACCTGCTGGTTATTGGATAAAAGTGCCACTCCCACCCGTAGGGGGGTCAAACTGAAGAGCCCCCTCCCCAAACATTCTCTGTATTGAAATAATATGAACAAAGCATAAGGACACCAGCAACAACACTGGACTGATATGCCTACAAATTTATTTTAGGAAACCATTTATATTAATATCCATAATAATCATTTGTATTGCAATCATTTATTTACATTGGGCAACCTACAGGTCACTGTGCAGTACTTTACTTATTTTATTAGAATGGAAACCGGAGATCATGGACTATACTTTTCTGTGAATTTGCCAATCCAACACAGATGCATGACATGCGCACATTTGTGTAGGCTTAATTTCTGATTCCTAATTTCTGCATTTAAGCCCCATACACACTAGACAAGTAAAATATGTTGCTCCGAAGGGCCTTTGAGCTATATCTCTTACTTTCTTATCTAGTGTGTACACTCACTATCGATAATGATGTGTGATCCTGTGCATTGTTAATGACCCCCTCCCTCTTCTGTTCAATACATAGGGAGGACTTCATTATAGTAGCCATGGTGCGCCAGGTCCTCGCTGCCTCCTATATCACTGGCTACACACATTGCCTAGTGTGTACCCATCGTTAGTTATAAACTACTCATATTTGTCAGAAAATCACATTAAAATGAGACTTCAATGCAGTGAAAACCTCTTTTACAAATGTTCCCCATGTTTACTTTAGGATTGTAATGCTGGGTACACACCAGAACAATTTGGTCTCAATTCCCCCATTTTCAATACCTGCTGCAGTCAGGATTTGAAAACAATCCCTTCAACTGGGTACAGATCGTGATCTGATTGTATGCAGATTGTGCGACCATCGTATGATCGTCTCACAATCATGATCGTTCTGGTGTGTACACTACATTAGCTTGCAAGCAAGGTCCTCCTACCTCTATGCCCGTGTGGTACTACCCAGTTTGTTTTATCACGGTTTCCATTTGTAACACGCAATGGAATATGCTGCGCTATATAAGAAACTGAGGTGTCCGCTTCTGACCTTTGACAAAGCCTCTTGCAGGTCGTAGAAAGTGTTGGGGTCTGCTGTAGATATAGCAGCAAATGTGAGGTAAGAAGTAACGGGTCTAAGAGAAAAATCGGTACTTGTTTCCTAGCACGGCGCCCATCGGGTCCCACCGCATACCTTAACTGAAGGTATGCGATGGGACCCGACGGACCCGATTTTCGGTCTTTTTTTGAGGTTTCCCGACAAATGTAAAATCGGGTCCATTATAATGGCATGCGATGCGACCGACCCGATTTTACATTGTAAGCATTGTATGTAATGTTAAATTCCTATGTAAAATCAGGTCCATTGTATGCCATTATAATGGCATACAATGTGACCAATGTGATGGACCCGATTTTACATAGGAACCAATGTTAAATGGCCCCCCATGCCCAATTTTTGATTGTATATCTTGCCGATATCCTGTAAAGTAGTTTATTTTCTGGGGCTGACAGAGGTCCCCAATTGAGAGCAGCAAGCAACCCCTCTTTTTTTAACTATATAATTTCTTTAACCATTGATTAGTGTTGTGCGCCCGATTTTTTGGTTCTCCTGCTGGCCCCCCCCCTTCTGCACCTGGGAGCCGTGTGTCTAAATATATCATACGGATACCAGGGAGGCGAACGGGGTGGTTTGACAGGAATACCAAATCTCTATTGTATTGATTGTATACCCACCCTGATGGGTAATTTCTATGTCAAATGCCCCCTCATTGTTAACGCCACCCCGAAGCGTAGCGAGCCCGCGAGGGGCAGCGGTACGCGTCCCTCGCGCTTTTCATACCCCCACTATCCACGTCGGTGTGGAGTCGATTTTATATAGTGTGGCGAGCGCAGCGAGCCTCCGAGCCCGAAGCGTGGCAAGCCCCGCGAGGGGACGCGTAATACACCTGAAGTAATGCACGTGCGCTCGCCACGCTTCAGGCTCGGTGGCTCGCTACACTATATAAGATCAACTCCACGCCGACGTGGATAGTGGGGGTATGAAAAAGGTCGGAGGACGCGTACCGCTGTGCTCGCCACGCTTCGGGTTCACGTTGATCGTGGTGTGGCGTTAACAATGGGGGGGCATTTAACATTGGGGCCAATGTAAAATCGGGTCTCAGGGACCATTTAACATTGGTCCATTGGGTCGGTCGGGTCAATCGTATCGCATGCAATTTGATTGCATGCGATTGACCCGATTTTTGCAACCCAATTGCATACAATTAAAATCGGTGGCGCCGTGCTAGGAAACAAGTACCGAAAAATCTTCATAGTACCAATTCCTGAGTGACTGAAAAAAAATACAACATACAGTATAAGACAATAACCCTCTAGGAGAGCAAGCAATGTGAATCTATACTTTTCACTTACACATAATCAAAAAGGTTGTAGCATAAGACATTATTAGCATACTGACAGCTCAAAGGATATATCTTTTGCTTTTCTTCATTATATAATACATCCACCAGCTGAATCACATTCCGATGCCTTAAGCGTCGCAGTAGTTGAATCTCCCTAATTAAAAACAAAATGAAAACTGGTAGTACCACCATGTGATCAAGGTTATGGATCACAGATATCACAAAAGAAAATATTGGGGATCGTTTAGCAACAAGTTTTAACTTGCATTTAGTTTTAAAACTTGTTGTGTATGATCAAACACATTGCTAAATTAGCCAATGACAAATGACAAGCAGTAAACAGCATCAATGTCAAATAAAAAATCTAAAAAGACATCTAGAATAAATTATGGTTCTCATAGTGGAATCTGACACCTAAAACTTGTAAATGGACAGTCATTTGCCTACTAAAATTATCCTTTATGGCTTTCCATAGTGTACCAATCAACTAATGTATGTTGGTCTCCACATGGAATAGAAATAGATGTAGAAACTGTTTCAATGTCCAGCGTTGTGCCAATGCCAGCAGCATTAAATCTGGTCCCTACCATGTATATACATAGGAAGGAACAGGCCATTATAATAGATTTTCAGTTTGCAAAAATAAGCACACTTAAAAACTCTTTATTAATGTTTTTTGATAAAGCAATGGAATCTTCCTGGGCTAATATTTATAGAATGTCTGTGATATCATTGGGAAGGATAAAGGAAAGAAACAGAAATATGGATTCAACTAATTACTTCCATGAATATTGTTAACACGGGACAGGCCAGGGGGAGAGAAAGTCTGCAACAGTAGGAGAGAGAGCAGCAGGATGGTTTTAGGTCACACATGATAAAATGCTGTTTATGTCATTGTATACCCTATACAAGAGACGTTTCCCCTTATCTAACCTCAATCCCATATCTATCGCAAACATGCGCTGAACATATGGTGTGTGCACACGGGGGCGATATGCCGTGCAATGCGAGTCCCGATGCGATCAGATCGCATTGGGACTCGCATCACACGGCATGCATGGAGGGGCACAATTTAGACTATATAGTGCAGATCTGCACTTTAGTGTCTTGGTTGCCCTCTCTATCTGACTGCCGATTTGCGCTCACACGGGAGCGCATCGGGCTCGCAAGCCCTAAAAAAAGCATGCGATCTGCATGCGATATGGCTTCCGATGTTCACTATATCAGCAACATTGGAAGCTTTATCTTATGTAGGGTACACACCAGGACGACCCGCTCACGATGCACATCGTGAGCGGGTCGTCAGTGTCTCGTCCGACCCTCTCACGGTGACGCGGAGGGGCACGACCCGCTCACCATGTGCACCGTGAACGGGTCCGATCCGATGGCGACCCGCACCCGGCTGTATGGTCGTCATTGAGATCCTACCTGCAGCAGGTAGGATCTCAATAACGACCGACCGACCCGCGGGACCGCGCATCGGATCGGTATCGGTCCACACCAGGTCAGAAAAGGGCCCAATCAGCACACAATCTACATCCAATTGATCGGAATTGGATCTAGATTGTGGGGATCGGGCCCTAGTCGTCCTGGTGTGTACCCAGCATTACCGTGTGTGCACACCATAACATGTAAACTAGATTCCACAGGAAATGCATAAATATGCTCTACATAACATGGTATTTGCAAATTAAATAATATAGTGATCAATAACATACTACTGAGCTTGAAATCCATTCAAAAAATGAACAGGAAAATGACCCTAGGTCAGTGGTGGCTAACCTTGACACTCCAGCTGTTGTTGAACTACACATCCCAGCACCAGTTTTATCATGGCATGCTGGGATGTGTAGTTCAACAACAGCTGGAGTTTCAAGGTTAGCCATCAATGCCCTAGGTCTCTGCCACCCTACTAATTATTTCAGTGTACCATGACCTGATTCAACTATATTTACCATGTACTTGTACTAAATTGCCTTGTATTGTAAGTCACGGTTCCTTTTTTTTGCTAATTTATGTATTCTGTTGTTGTGGAACCCTTGTGGTTCCATAAAGTAAATAAGAAATTAAAAATGTACTTTCACTTAATTGTATAAACTTAGGGGTGAAAAAAAGCTGATGTGGGCATGATGAGAAAATACAATGGTATATATGCAAAATGTAAAAAAAAACAAAAAAAAAACCTAACATAATTACTAACCTTGTTATAATGTTGTGACAATCTTTTGCCTACATTAGTTTTGAATTGCTTAATAGAATGACTAACAACGAAACATCACATTATTTCTCAGTAACACTCCCATATCCAAAATTCTCCGAAATTCAAAACATTTAGGAGGACAACAGACAGTTTAGACCAGGCGTGTCCAAACTGTGGCCCTCCAGCTGTTGTGAAACTACAAGTCCCATCATGCCTTGCCACAGTTTTAGCATTCTCTAATACTACAACTCTCAACAGCTGGAGGGCCATAGTTTGGACATGCCTGGTTTAGACCATCTCATACACAATTTAAAAACAATGTTTAGAATTACTTTCAAGCTGTGTGTATAATATGAAACAAATGCATTGTGTTTAGACTTGAGGCCCATGCCAAAGGCATCTCATTACGGTATGGAAAATTTTCAAAATAAAGAAAATTCTGATATCCAAAATACTTATTTTTCTCAAGCATTTACAGATATAAAATCAGATTACAATCCTCTATAAGACTACATAAGTTGTTTATAGGAGATAACCAATATTCAAAGCCTAGATGTTCATATGTTGCTAACAGGAATATTCACCACTTACTTCTTGACGTTGGCCTCTCCATTTGGGATCCTTCGTAATTTCTTTTTCTTGAGAATTTTGACAGCGCGGCGACACAGCGTATCGGAGTCCAACATCTCCTTTACCTTGCCATAGGAGCCTTCACCCAAAAGATCCCCCATAAGGTACTTTCCGACCAACTTTGCACGTTTGCGGCGAGGCTGGTATATAACCTCAGTGGAGTCAATGCGATGAATAAAGGTGTCCATACCCACTGATAGGTCTCCCAAGAAAACCATTTCTTGAGACTCCCCCTCATCCATACTGGGCTGGCACTAGCCTGACCCCCTAAAATAGTGTCACAGCTTAAAGCAATGATGTCACTAGGAGGTTACACCCTGACAAAACAACCCAGTGACTCCAAGCCCTGGGTTGTGATGTCACTGAATTTTCACACGAGAACTCAGTAACACTTACGTCAGAGTGCGTCAACGTCACGGTATAGTGACCTCCAGAAAACAGTTGCCAGGGACTGCAGCTGTGATGTCACGGCGACCAGAATCCTCACACAACACGATGAGCGACTGTGCCACTTATTCCCGGCGATGACAGTGCCACCGGCCCCTTAGTCCAACCGCATAGTGGCCCACTGTCCCGAATTAGCCGCATTTCCCGAGACACGATCGATTGTTACCGGGTTGTCCTGCACAAATCTTGTCCCGGCTAATGTCCCGGTTTCTAAACTGTCATGGGCCGCCGCGCCTGCGCCTCACACAGTGTACATGGAGCATGTGCGGTGTTACCGCGGTCTGCGCCTGCGCACTTGCAGGAGGACCGGAGAGGGCACGCGCAGTGGGACAAGCCGCAAGTGATTTATTCGCCCCGCTCTATGCCTGACACTGAGTCGTGTTACCTAACATCTATTTCTATATCTATATATTTTCAACAGGCTGCATGACATAGGTCTTCTTATTTATAGTTCCAGCGGAGGAAAAGTCTGTGAGAAGGCAGCAGTGAGGACAGCCGAGGGGGTCTTTCCTAATGAGTGAAAAGGTCGGTGTGGTGTTAGCTCAAGAAAGTCGCCCGGACTGCAGTATACTAGCGGGTGGGCGTCCTTATGTGTGGGTGTGGCTGGCCTGTTGCAGGCGTGGGCTACGCTACGCTACGCTGTGTCCATTGCTCGGCAACAATTATCATTTGGCCGTCGTTAGCGATAGTTCCCAACATGCGTCGCTCATAATTGAAGACCCTCCAAAATGCTCTGCTCCTAGTCGGAAACGGAATGTCATTCTGGTTTGCATATAAATAATGTGACTTGGCTATATTGGGAACAATAAACTTTGATACATAGTTGTAAAATATTAAACCTATGAAATATTTCTTCTTGCTAAGAAGTCACATACTGTATTTTACACTAGATACCAGCCTGGCAAAATGACGGAACAACATAACAGTTATACCCCGTCACTGCCGCAAAAAACCCGGGTATTTGGCAGGGCGAGCGGTAAATTCCCGTGTCGCGTCTAAGTGTGAAAAGGTCTTTGTGAAATTCCCGGGTATTCTGCCCCGGGAATTACACACAGGTTTTTTGAAGGTTTTTTCCTGGGAAATACATGAGTGTACAGCAGTCTGAACAGCACAGACCTGTGTTTTTCACACAAGATGCAAAAATCAAGCTCATTGGGGGATGAAATCAGGTGACGTGACGTCCATTTAATGCTGCATAGAGGAGAGCAGAGATGACGCACTGGAGGGATGAGGAAGTGTTGGAGCTCTCTTCAAAGTACGCTGTGCAAGGTAGCACAATGTTAGCAGCTGCAGCAAGCTCTCCTTTGCTGCATGAAACAGCAAAATAGTGCAAAACATCAGGGACTCCATGCTACTCAGTAGTATCTCGTCAGCCATGATTCCAGCAATGCAGTGTGCTTGGAAAAAAAAGGCCTCTTTAAATGACATCATCTTCAGCCAGCCAATTAAAGCTGCTTTCTAAACAGCCAATCACAGCTAGTTTTTCAACAGCCAATGAAAACTGCTATAATATTCCACACACTTTTTTGGCAGGGTAGACCAGGGGAAGCAGTGTGAACGGGTCAGACATGGGAATTTCCCGGGTTTAAGGTGCAGTATGAACGGGGTCTAAGATTTGAGATGCTCTGTGCCCCGCCAAAAACCCGGCAACAAAAACCCGGGTTTTTGCAGGGGCGGCAATGAGAACATGGTATTATGCATACTCTCCAACATCTGAAGGGCAGAAAATGGGCATGGCATCATGGAAAGGAGGTGTGGTATTCATACCTCCCAACTTTTCATCTGAAGAAATAGGGACACTCGCCCGAAAAGGGGGCGTGGTGTATGCAAATGAGGGCACGACTTATGCTAATTAGCCGCGACCTCATTTTCATACGAGAATAGACGCTGTGCGCATGCGCACAGCGTCTATTCTACTAGATTGGGGGGTCTCCCAACTGCCACCCCCCGCAGCGGGACAATGCCTGCCGCGGGTGGGACAGCGGGACAGGACCCGAAAATCGGGACTGTCCCTCTAAAATCGTGACAATTGGGAGGTATGGGTATTACAAATTATTCCACACACTATAATGCCTATCATACATTGGCCCTTATTCTAGTTCACTAGTAGAGGCAAATTCCTTCTCAAATTGGCAGAACCATGCGCACTGCAGGTGGGGCAGATTTAACTTGTGCAGAGAGTTAAATTTGGGTGAGTTATTTTGTTTTTGTGCAGGGAAAATACTGACTGCTTTATTTTTACACTGCAATATAGATCTCACTTTGAAGTAAAACCCCACCCAAATGTAACTCTCTCTGCACAAGTTACATCTGCCCCACCTGCATTGCACATGCTTTTGTCCATTTGAGAAGGAATTTGCCTCTGCGAGTGAACAAGAATAAGGCCCATTGTACCACACATGATGCCCATTACATACTATATAACAAACTGTAATGCCCATTACATATTTGACACATAAGTGCCACTTACCTACATGCTCTTTGCTAGGAGGTTCTTGCTTGATGCCAGGGGCTTCATCATGCTCAATGTCAGGGGTCTCATGGTCGTTGCTAAGGGGGAATATATGCTTGTTGCCAAGAGGGAGCGAATTGGTCTTTGCCAAGTGGGAGTTAAATGCTCATTGCAAAGGGGGAGTGAAATTGCTCATTGCCAGGTGGTGATTGCTCATTGCCAAGAAGGGGGGGGGGGGGTCGCTTGTTGCCAGGAGGGTGTGAAATTGCTTTTTGCCAATGGGGGGAGGAAATTGCTCATTGTCAAGGGGGGGGGGGGATTGCTCATTGCCAAAGGGGAGCTGCCAGACACACACAATTTAAAGAAATGACAGCCGGGCAGAGACAGCTGTCTGTGCGCAGGGCTGCCAAGAGAAATCCTGGGCCCCGGTACAACAGCGTCACGGGGCCCCCTGGAGTGGCGAGCTACAAAAAAGAAGTGTGGCCATTAAAGGATATAGGGGTGTGTACCACACCATATACCCTTTATACAACGCAAAGGTAGACTCCTTATACTTGCCCCTTACACATTATGCTACACAGAATGAGCCAAAATTCACATGGAATATCTTAAAATTCACATTATGCCACATGGAATGACACAAAATTCACATTATGCCACACAGATTGAGGCAAAATTCAGGGACAGTGAGAGGAATTTTGGGGATGCAGGGACAGAGACGGTGGTGACGGAGATGTGGGGACGCAGGGACAGAGACAAATTAGGTCTAGAAGGTCATTTCTATGTAAGGGATGGCAACAGAAATCTTATACACCAATATCACTGGGATTGAAAAATGCTTAATCCCGGGATTGGCATCCCTAAAAGAAAATTGCCCCATGTGCCCCCACACTGACTTACTTTTTCTGAGCAGCAGAGGGGGGAAGGCGTCAGTAGACAGGTGCGACGTGGGAGGCCCGGCGGCGAGCAGGTTCCGGCGTAGGGTATGATGTGGGAGGACGTGGGAGGCCCGGCAGCGAGCAGGTTCTGGCGTCGAGTATGATGTGGGAGGCCCAGCGGCAAGCAGGTTCCGGCGCTGGTGGTCAGAGCTGTGGCCTGCGCAGCGTGACCTATGATGGAATCACGCAGCGCAGGCCGCACGCCGGGTCGGGAACAGCCGGGCAGTGTCTGAGCGAGTGCTCAGACGCTGCCCGGCATTAGACTGCGCATGCGCATGCGTGAGTTGGTGTGTGGCCGCCGCTGCACAGACACAGCTAACCCCATGCCGGCTCTCCTAGTCCAGTGGTCTCCAACCGTAATTGAGCGATAGCTACTCGCGACAAAAAAAGGACAAAAAAAAAACCGTCCCGAGAGCTACTAAAATTTGAACAATTCCCCTGATACTATGCCGCACACCATAATGCCCCTGCGCAATATGCTGCACACTGTAATGCCCGATACATTATGCCACACACCGCCATTTCTCTGAAACATGATGCAGCTCCCCACAATGCCTATGATACTATGCTGCACACTGTAATGCCCCTGACACATTATGCCACACATTGCAGTGCCCCTCACACCTAATGCATACCTCCCAACTTTGGCAGTGGAGAAAGGAATATATGTGCGTGCCGGAGGCACGCGTCAAAAAATTTTGGGCTCCGTTTTGTTTCTGTGAGGGCATGGCCAGTGCTGTGTGAACTGCTGGCCATGCCCTCAGCCTCCCTGCCTGATTAGATGCATGCAGTGTCTAATTCCTGCAGGACCGTCCCAAAAAAATGGGATGTCACACAAAAATTGATACACACTTACTATGCCACACCACGTTGCCCCCCACAGTAAGGCTTCTAATAAATTATAAATTACCTGCTTGTTGCCAAGGGGGTTAATGTCCGTTGCAAAGGTGGTTAATGTCCGTTGCCAAGGGGGGTTAATGTCCTTTACCAAGGGGTTAATATGCTTTGCCAGGGGTTATTGCTTGTTGTCAAGGGGAGTTAATGTCCGTTGCCAGGGGTTCTTGCTCATTGCCAAGGGGGGGGGGGGGGGGTTAATGTCTGTTGCCAAGGGGTTCTTGTTCGTTGCCAAGGGGTTAATATGCATTGCCAGGGGTTATTGCTTGTTGCCAACGGGTTTATAATTGTTCCCAGGGGTTAATGCTCATTGCCAAGGGGGGTTAATGTCCGTTGCCAGGGCTTCTTGCTCGTTGCCAAGGGGGGTTAATGTCCATTGCCAGGGGTTCTTGCTCATTGCCAAGGGGTTATTAAATGTTGCCCAGGGTTTAATATTTTTTGCCAGTGGTTCTTGCTCGTTGCCAAGGGGGGTTTATTTCCATTGCCAGGGGTTCTAGCTCGTTGCCAAGGGGTTAATATGTGCCCGGCCACCCGCCCGTCAGCTGCTGCTGCCCCTGCCTTCCCCTGCGCACAGAGAGACAGACGCTAGAAGTCATTTTTCACTTCCAGCGTCTCTGACAGGGAGCACAGCTCTGCAGCGTTACCAGGAAGTGCAGAGCTGTGCTTCCTGTCCGACGCTAGAGGTGAACTATGACTTCTAGCGTCTGTCTCTCTGTGTGCAGGGGAAGAACAGACAGAGGCAGCCGCAGCTGACGGGCGGGTGGCCGGACACATGGGCGGGCGGGCGGACGGGCGGACAGGTCCAAGTCCTCCGGACGCACCCGCAGCCCTAATATTTTTTTTTTTTAGTGCGTGTCCGGACCCGGGCCGCCCTGGCAGGCCCGGGCCAAGGTAAAATGTACCCGCCCCCCCTGCCTCTCGGCGGCCCTGTCTGTGCGCTGCCCGGCTGTATAGCCAAAGTAGCCTGGTCCATCGCTATTTTCAATTCTCCCGCTGGACCATGAGCCAATAGGAGCTTGCGGTCTGGCAGTCAATCAGTTGCGCCCACCAATGCCGCTCCTGATTGGCTGCCGGACCGTGAGCTCCTATTGGATTTATTTTTCTATTAACAGTTTCCTATATAGCATAGCATATTCCATTGCCCTGTACAATTTACAATAAATGCAGTGTACAGTAGGTGACAAACTGCAGCTGATGATTGGATACTGTTACTCTCTCATTAAAATATGCAGCAAAACCAGCAGTTCGGGGGTTGCCAGTTACATTGCTATGTGTCCTTTAGCAGTAACCCCCATCACCAGCCATGCCAGTGTGTGCAACAGAGTGACATCAACATGTGAATAAAATTGGGCCCTGGGGGCCAGGATTGTATTGTAAAATGCAATAACCTGAATGTATTGTCCCTTGCTCACAGGGACAGGACCCCGAAAGGAGCCCATCCCTGCGATGTGCTGAGTCGGGCACCGGGGGGGGGAAGGGGAGGTATGTGCATGCACGGTTAGCCCTGACCCCCCCGCTGACTGCACTGCCCTGGCAGCAGTGCATTCTGTAGCCCATAGGGATGCGAAGCACTGCTGCCCAACGTTGATCCGTCGGGCAGCTTCGCATCCCCCATAGAAACCTATAGTGGAATCAGAAGGCGGCGTGTTCAGGGATTTGGCTGCAAATATTGAATGATAAATGGGCTCCAATGTCTTTCACCACAATCTCAGTCTTTACAAGGTACAGATGGCTGTGGCCTCACTAGGGTCAGTGTTACACAGTGCGGTAGCTTGTGGTGTCTCCAGACTATCAGAATATTTAGTCATTTGTTTTTCAGTACTGATGTTATATGTAATTCCTTTTGGCTAAGATCAAGTGTAGACTGGAGTGATGTCCTGCTATAGAATAGGGAAACACCCGGTTTAGTATCTGTTCTGATGTTGAGGCTGTGGCAGAGCCTCTGATATGAAATGGAGAGAAGCCTGGGCTATGGGTATAAACAGAGGGCTAATGGTAGACAGTGATGTCTTTCACATTGGGCTTAATGGGCAGTTGCCCAGGGGCCCAAGGATTATAGGGGCCCTCCGCCCACCCTAATGGGGAAGACGGCACTGCCCCGTAGAGCTGCTCAGGCTGCGGTGGCGGGCAGCGGGGTCCAGGCAGCGCTTGCGGGAAGCTTGATGCGCTGTGCCATTTGCAGGGCGGGAAGAAAGCGCTGCTGAATTTGAAAAGACTGGCTTGAGAGAACTCAGCCAATCAGCATCCGGACAGTCTTTTTAAATTCAGCAGCACTTCCCGTCCACCGCCATGCAAATTGCGCTACAAGCTCCCCACCCCCGCTGTCCGGATGCCACTGCCTGCATGGAGAGGGAGAGAGAGAAGGGGGCCCAGTGAATTATTTTGCTCAGGGGCCAGGGCACCCAACATAGCTGCCTCCTCTGGTACACATGTGGACAGTATAAAAAAAATACACAAATCTGACGGTATTGCTGGGACCCTACTCTCGGGATGATGCAATAACCTTATTTTGTGTAATCTCTTCTAGGGGTAACTTATTCCACCTAGGGTAATTCTAGCAGTGCACACAAGATGGCCATGGAAGTTAGCCAAAATGCCTACGGCAACCCTGCATTATGCTTACTCTACACTCAAGGTTATCTTTTTTTGTCTGTATGATTTGTCTGGAGAGGAGCATGCACATGGGTCAGTGACCATGAAATGATTTCTCCTGCAGTGGAGGCATGCAAGGGGATGTGTTTTGGTTACACATCCCCTTGCATGTTAATGAGGGGAATTGGCAATGACAGGGGGAGGGGCGGGCATTCTGACTGGCGCCGTGAGGAGTCTTTTTGATGACTGTAAAGCGCCTGCAGTCCTGTTGGACATAGAGCACTATATAACTAAAATTATTATTATTATTATTTTTGTTAATAATGTTATACAACAAAATATGACAGTAATTCTATTATATTGATTAGCAGGTTTGACCAATTTCAGCATGTGAATGTAAAATCTTCAATGAGGTAATTCAGTCATATTGACACTTAGGGCTTAATTCATGTAATATGTGTAGAGAGAGTTACATTTGGGTGGGGTGTGTTAAAACTGAATCTAAATTGCAGTATACAAATAAAACAGTTAGTATTTACCCTGCACGTAACTCACCAAAATGTAACTTTCGGTACATCAGCCCCACCTGCGGTGCACATGGTTTTGTCCATTGAAGAAGGAGTTTGCTTTTGCAAACCAACCTGAATCACCCCCATAATGCCAAATTGTTCTGAGTATCAGAATGTGAACAAGTTCATAATGTTAACATTCATGTCTACATTATGAACAGATCAGCATTCTGGTTAGGCTTAGATTAGCGATAGATAATATATAAGGTGTGCCCAAATGAAAACTAGACTACGGTTGTATGTACAGTAAAGAATATTTTTATGAAAGAATATTTAATTACAGTTCATGTGTAATATTGCAAATACACATAATTGCCATTAATGAACTGACTCCAGCACGTAGGAAGGGAGCGGATGGCTTCAGTGTAAAAACTCCTGGGTTGCTGACGGATCCAGATTTCCCTGATGTCCTGCGGTCCTTGTCACAGGTGAACCATTAACCTTTCAGTGGTCCGAAGATATGGGAGTCACATGGGGAGATATTGGGGCTGTATGGAGGATGTTTCAGGACCTCCCATTGAAATTTTGCCAGCAGGCTAAGGGTCTTATTGGCCACATGTCACCTAGCGTTGTCCTTGGGCATCACTATCCCTTTTGAGAGCTTGCCTCTGCGCTTGTTTTTAATAGCCTGTTTCAGCCTCAGCAATTGTCCTGCAGTACCATACTATTGTTAATACGGTACTGTGACAGCAGGCCGTAAAGTGTAAACGGTTGTCACAACTGAAGGGCTGGATGAAGTCGTGTGGTGTGTAGCAACCGGAGAAGGACCAGAGGAGGAAGGATTAAATCGTGCAGGTTTAATAATAGAATTCATAAATGGAACAATACACACTTGAATACTTTCTTTAAGTGGCAGTTAGTGATAAATAATAATTGAGCCAGCACGGCACTTTGAAAGAAGAAAAGTTCATTTAAATAATGACAGTTCAAGGCACTGAGGACGGCAGGCTAGGGTCTTGAAGAATGAGAGGATCCGGAAAGAGAATGTACTTGATGGTATGAAGGATCCTTGAAGACTGAAAGAAGATGGATGATGACTGAAGAATGAAGAATTTGCTTGGAAGCAGAAGACTTGAAGAGCGAGGCCAGGGAGCTCAGGGATGCAGGCAGGAACCAGACTGTGGAGAGAACTGGCAGCGATGGGGTTAAGCAGAACCTGGATCAACCACAGAGCACTGGAAGCAAGGCACCAAGTCAGGAGAGGTGAGTCAGAGAGCCGGAGTCAGCTGGGAGCTGTGAACGCCTCTGGAGACTCTTTGCACTGACACTGAACAGGCCTAGGCAGATCCCCTATATCCCTAGAGGGCGGCTGCCATTGGCTGTCAGGTCAGTATGGGCGGAAACCTCAGACATGAGCCAATCTGCTATTTGCCCTTAACCAAGATGGCGGCGCCGGCCTCCCGGCGCCCCTACAGCACACACCGCTACACTTGCCGGCGTCCCACGCTGCCTGCTGCCCACCAGACTGCCGCTGCCTGCTGCCGCTGACCTGGAGACCACTACACGCTAGCCGACGGCGGGCGCGGACGGGTGAGTAGTATGCCCGCCGCGCACCACCGCGGCTGCGTGTGACAGTACCCCCCCCCCCTTTCTGGGTGACCCCAGGGCACCTACGCACCTTGTGTGGATTCCTTTGAAAGAATTGTCTCACCAGACGGGGAGCATGGAGGTCTGCAGCATCAACCCAGGAATTCTCTTCAGGACCGAATCCAAGCCACTCTACCAGATACTGAAGATGGGTATTGCGACAACATGAGTCGATAATGCGCCTCACCTCGAACTCTGTCTCTCTCTCTGAGCCAATCTTGGGCGGCTTAGGCACCTTCTTCTGATATAAGTTCAATCTCAAAGGCTTCAGAAGAGACACATGGAAAGAATTCGATATCTTCAAGGAAGAAGGGAGCTGTAGTCTGTAGGCCACCGGATTAATCACTTGAGTGATTGGGTATGGCCCGATGAACAGGGGAGCCAGCTTCATGGAGGGTAACCGAAGGCTTATATGGCGGGTAGACAGCCATACTCGATCTCCAACCTTCAATCTAGGAGCCGCTCTTCTTTTTCTGTCCGCCATCCTTTTATATCGAGCGGATGCTTTGAGGAGAGCGGTATGAACGTCTGACCAGATTTTTGCAAACCGTTGTAGAGAAGAAGCAGCTGCAGGGACATCGGACAACGATAAATCTGAGAACTCTGGAGATCGGGGATGTTTGCCAAAGACAGTAAAAAGGGAGTGGTGCCGGAGGATGAATGATAGGAATTGTTGTGCGCAAATTCCGCCCAAGGCAGAAGGTCTACCCAGTCGTCTTGAGAGGAAGAGATGAACAAATGAATGAAGGCTTCCAAGTCCTGGTTGACACGTTCTGTCTGTCCGTTGGTTTGTGGGTGGAAAGCAGTGGAGAACTTGAGCTTGACTTGTACAGCGGAACAGAGGGCCCTCCAAAACTTTGCGACGAACTGTACTCCACGATCGGATATAATCTCTTTGGGCAACCCATGGAGTTTGAAGATGGTGGAAATGAAGAGCTGAGCCAAAACTGGAGCGGATGGAAGGCCTTTCAATGGGAAGAAGTGCACCATTTTAGAAAACCGGTCAACTACCACCCAGATTGTCACGATCCGAGCTGTCAGACAGACTTTCCTACCGGCTAAGTGCCTCCGCAGGTTCAGCTTGCGGTCCAGACGTCATCCCTGCCAGCGTCCTGTCTCCCAGTGACAGTCCCCAGTGCACGGCAATCCACCTGTCCGCCGCCATTGCTCCCAGTATCCAGCATGGTGTGCACAAACACACTTTCCCGCCATAGCAGACATGGGGGCTGCCAAGTTATTCCCAGTCACATGTCTGTGTTGTCCAATCCTGTTGGTTCTGATCTCCCTGTCATACTTCCTCGGCCAATCCTGGCCACCCAGTGGGGATAAGTATGCTGGGAGCTCTCAGAACCATTGCTAGTGCTTCAGTTGTCTCCAGTGTATGGTCAGCTGTCCTTGTCTCCGTGCAAGTGTATTTATCTGCTGGTGTTGTCTTCCAGGCTGCAGTGTGTTCCAGGTTGTTCCATCTCCTGTGAAGTCCAGGTTATTCCACCGCCTGTGATCCTGCCTCTCAGCCCAGCGACCAAGCCTAGCTCCGGGACTCTGGTCCTTCCGATGCTCCAGCATCATCCACCATCGATGTTGCATCGCTAATCCGATATTCCGGATCTCCTGCTTCCGTCCGTCATTCCGGACCCACAGTCATCTCCCGTCCGTCAATCCTGGACCCACAGTCATCTCCTGTCCGTCATTCCGGACCCACAGTCATCTCCATATCCGATATCCGGATCCGATGTTCCACCATCGATACCATTCATCATATCTGTAAAGTATTGCAATCTGCATGAACTGTCATTATTCCTGCATACTTTACTGTCTGTCATTATTACAACCATCTGCAAATAAACTCCGGTTGTATTTTACCTCTGACTGCTTATTGGCTCTGGGTGCACTGTCGCGCACTCCATGCGCAAGGGTCCTCTCCAACCTTCCCGGTTCAGGTACCGGTCCAGGTCCCCACCGGAGGTCTCAGTCTCGTCGACTAAGCCCCCTGGTGTGACAGTAAGCACTAGTCAAATGGATCCAGCCGCAAACCAAGCTTCTCCACC
Source organism: Crinia signifera (assembly GCF_055691185.1). Taxonomy (NCBI): domain Eukaryota; kingdom Metazoa; phylum Chordata; class Amphibia; order Anura; family Myobatrachidae; genus Crinia; species Crinia signifera. Next base: position 264,545,007 of record NC_139217.1, on the reverse strand, counting down.
CAGCCCTGTACAGCAACTGGCTGTTCGCTTGGATCAGCAAGAGGCTGCGCAGAGCCAAGTGATTCATTGTCTGCAAGATCTGTCTTCCCGGCTGGATAAGCTACAGACCACTCTCAGTGGCCCTGAGCCTGTCAGAGAACTTTCAAGTCCAGTTCATCCTCCTGTAGTGGCTGCTGCACCTCGCCTTCATCTGTCTGTCCCCACCAAGTATGATGGGAACCCCAAGACCTGTCGAGGTTTTCTCAATCAGTGTGAGATTCACTTCGAGCTGCAACACAGCAACTTCCCTACTGAAAGGGTCAAGATCGCCTATATCATCTCCCTCCTGTGTGGAGCAGCGTTAGAGTGGGCGTCTCCCTTATGGGAAAGATCTGATGCCATCCTGTCCAATTACAAGGACTTCGTGTCAACATTCCGGCGTATCTTCGATGAGCCTGGGCGATCAGCATCTGCCTCCACTGAACTCCTCCGTCTCAGACAGGGATCCCGCTCCGTCGGGCAATATCTGGTCCAGTTCCAGATTCTGGCGTCTGAACTCTCCTGGTGTGATGGGTCCTTATACGCAGCTTTCTGGCATGGCCTATCCGATCGTATCAAGGATGAACTCGCTACCAGAGACTTACCCTCAGGTCTAAGTGACCTTATTTCATTGTGTATCAAAGTAGACCTACGCTTCCGAGAAAGGGCTGTAGAACGTCACAAGAGCGCTCCAGTTAAAGTGCCAACTCCTCCGCCTTCTTTACCCACTGCTCCTGCGGTCCATTCCAAAGAAGAACCAATGGAGATAAACCGCTTCCAGGAGAACGTCGACGGTTGGCACAGCTCTGCCTGTATTGTGCCGATCCTGCACATCAAATTTCTGCATGCCCAAAGCGTCAAGGAGAACTCCTCCTCCTAGCCCGTCAAGGAGAGGGTAGGCTAGGAGTAATTAAGTCCTCTCCATCAGCAACTGATTGTGTCCTTCCAGTTTCCCTACAAGTTGGTCAGCATTTCAAGACTGTCTCCGCACTTCTTGATTCCGGTGCCGCTGGCAACTTCGTTACTGCAGAACTGGTCCGCAAGTGGGGGTTGCCCACTGAAAGTCTTTCCAAGACTGTCTTCCTTACTGCTGTGGATGGCAGTAGGATTCCTGATGCGACAGTCTCCCGCAGAACTTTGCCACTTACAGTAAAAGTGGGAGTCCTGCACACTGAACTTTTGTCCTTCCTGGTTTTACCCCGAGCCACTCATGCTCTGGTTCTGGGTTTACCCTGGCTCCGTCTTCACAATCCTCGTCTTGATTGGAAGACATCGGAAATCCTTTCCTGGGATCCTTCCTGCTCCGGTACCTGTCTCCAAAAGGTACTCCCAGCTCGTCATTCTTCAGCCGATGCAGCAGACCTTCCGCCTCTTACCTACCAAGAGTACTCAGATGTATTCAGCAAGTCTGGCGCTGATGTCCTACCTCCTCACAGACCGTGGGATTGCCCTATCGAACTTATCCCAGGCAAAGAACCACCCAGAGGTAGAACCTATCCTCTCTCTCTTCCAGAGACTCAAGCCATGACCAATTACATCAAGGAAAATCTGGCAAAGGGATTCATCCGTCCTTCGACTTCTCCTGCTGGCGCAGGATTCTTCTTCGTCAAGAAGAAGGATGGAGGCCTACGTCCCTGCATTGATTATCGCGGCCTCAATGACATTACAGTAAAGAACCGATATCCGTTGCCCCTCATCACCGAGCTGTTTGACCGTGTCAGCGGTGCAACCATCTTTACGAAACTCGATCTGAGGGGTGCATACAATCTCATCCGCATACGAGAGGGCGACGAGTGGAAGATGGCGTTTAATACCAGAGACGGCCACTATGAGTACCTCGTCATGCCCTTTGGGCTCAGCAATGCCCCAGCTGTGTTCCAGCACTATGTCAATGAGATTTTTCGGGACATTCTGTATCGTCATGTAGTTGTATATCTCGATGACATTTTAATCTACGCCAATAACATCACAGAACATCGTTATTGGGTCAAAGAGGTTCTGTCCCGGCTGCGAGCTAATCATCTCTACTGTAAACTGGAGAAGTGTGTCTTCGAGGTGAAGTCTATACCCTTCCTAGGGTACATTGTCTCCGGTTCCGGTCTTCAAATGGATCCAGGAAAACTGCAGGCCATCCAAGATTGGCCAATTCCCTCTTCGCTGAAAGGTATTCAACGTTTCCTGGGTTTTGCCAATTACTACAGAAAATTCATTCGTAACTTCTCTTCTATTGTGGCTCCCATCACTGCCTTGACTAAAAAGGGGTCTAATCCAGCGAAGTGGCCGGCAGAAGCCATCGAAGCCTTCCATCTGTTGAAACAGAGGTTCACTTCCGCTCCTGTTTTAAGACAACCTGATACCACCTTGCCCTTTATTCTCGAGGTTGATGCCTCCTCCGTGGGTGTCGGGGCAGTCCTCTCGCAGAAAGCGCCCGATGGTCATCTTCATCCCTGTGGGTTCTACTCCCGTAAGTTCCTGCCTGCAGAGCGTAACTATGCCATCGGCGATCAAGAGCTCCTCGCCATCAAGTTGGCATTAGAAGAATGGAGATATCTTCTAGAGGGCGCTGTTCATGAGATCACAATTATCACAGACCACAAGAATCTTCTGTATCTCAAGTCTGCTCAATGTTTAAATCCCCGTCAAGCCAGATGGACACTTTTCTTTTCCAGGTTCCGTTTCAAGCTGTCGTTCTGTCCAGGGACACAAAACCGAAAAGCTGATGCCCTTTCCCGCTCATGGGAGCAAGAAAGTGAGTCTAAGTCCACACATCAACACTTTATTATTGATCCAGTGGCCTTCTCCGCAACGAGAGTTTCAAATCTCACGCCCCCTACAGGGAAAAGATATGTAAAGCCAGCTCTAAGAAAGAAGTTGCTCTGTTGGGCACATTCTTCAAAATTCGCTGGCCATGCAGGCATTCAGAAAACTTACGAGTTTATCACCAGGTCCTACTGGTGGCCGTCCCTCAAACAGGATGTACAGGACTTTGTCTCCTCTTGTGCTAAATGTGCTCAGCACAAGACCAGCCGTCAGTCTCCTCCTGGGCAATTGATGCCACTGTCAGTGCCACATCGTCCTTGGACGCATATCTCTATGGACTTTGTAACTGATCTTCCAGAGTCTGACAAGTTCACCACCATCTGGGTGATTGTTGACCGGTTCACCAAGATGGCTCACTTCGTTCCCCTCACCGGCCTTCCGTCAGCTTCCAAGCTGTCCCAGCTCTTCATCAAAGAGATATTCAAGCTTCATGGGCTGCCTCTTGAAATCATCTCCGATAGAGGAGTCCAATTCGTAGCCAAGTTCTGGCGAAGCCTGTGCTCCCTGCTTCAAATCAAGTTAAAGTTTTCCACAGCCTACCACCCTCAAACCAATGGCCAAACGGAGAGGGTGAATCAGGACCTTGAAGCATTTCTCCGCACATATGTCTCTTCTTCCCAAGATGACTGGGCTCAACTCCTTCCATGGGCAGAGTTCTGCCATAATAACCAATATCATTCTTCATCAAATGTCACTCCATTCCTTGCCAATTATGGGTTTCATCCTCGAGTTCCTGACTTCAGTCTGCAACCTGTGTCCTCTGTTCCAGCGGTCGACACGACCATCCGGCAATTCGTCAAATCCTGGAAGCTCATTCGTTCTTCACTTCTGAAGGCTTCAAGCAGGTACAAAAAATTTGCCGACAGGAAACGCAGAGTGTGCCAGCCCTCCGTCCAGGAGATCGTGTCTGGTTGTCAACTAAGAATCTTCGATTGAGAGTGCCATCGATGAAGTTCGCTCCCCGATATATTGGTCCTTTCCCAGTTGAGCGAGTCGTCAATCCAGTAGCTTACAAGCTCAAGTTGCCGCCCTATTTGAAAGTGCCAGCTACATTCCACATTTCGCTGCTCAAGCCGCTGGTCTTGAATCGCTTTCATTCCAAGCTCCCCAAGGCTCCTAAGGTTTGCACCCAGCGTGGAACAGAATATGAGGTCAGTAAGATCTTGGACTCTCGCATCCGATATGGTCGTCTGCAATATCTGATCGATTGGAAGGGCTACGGCCCCGAAGAGCGATCATGGACCAATGCCATCGATGTCCATGCTCCCAGACTCATCCGGGCGTTCCACTCCAAGTTTCCCCGCAAGCCTAAAAGGTGTCCTGGGGCCACCCTTAAAGGGGGGGGTGCTGTCACGATCCGAGCTGTCAGACAGACTTTCCTACCGGCTAAGTGCCTCCGCAGGTTCAGCTTGCGGTCCAGACGTCATCCCTGCCGGCGTCCTGTCTCCCAGTGACAGTCCCCAGTGCACGGCAATCCACCTGTCCGCCGCCATTGCTCCCAGTATCCAGCATGGTGTGCACAAACACACTTTCCCGCCATAGCAGACATGGGGGCTGCCAAGTTCTTCCCAGTCACATGTCTGTGCTGTCCAATCCTGTTGGTTCTGATCTCCCTGTCATACTTCCTCGGCCAATCCTGGCCACCCAGTGGGGATAAGTATGCTGGGAGCTCTCAGAACCATTGCTAGTGCTTCAGTTGTCTCCAGTGTATGGTCAGCTGTCCTTGTCTCCGTGCAAGTGTATTTATCTGCTGGTGTTGTCTTCCAGGCTGCAGTGTGTTCCAGGTTGTTCCATCTCCTGTGAAGTCCAGGTTATTCCACCGCCTGTGATCCTGCCTCTCAGCCCAGCGACCAAGCCTAGCTCCGGGACTCTGGTCCTTCCGATGCTCCAGCATCATCCACCATCGATGTTGCATCGCTAATCCGATATTCCGGATCTCCTGCTTCCGTCCGTCATTCCGGACCCACAGTCATCTCCCGTCCGTCATTCCGGACCCACAGTCATCTCCCGTCCGTCATTCCGGACCCACAGTCATCTCCATATCCGATATCCGGATCCGATGTTCCACCATCGATACCATTCATCATATCTGTAAAGTATTGCAATCTGCATGAACTGTCATTATTCCTGCATACTTTACTGTCTGTCATTATTACAACCATCTGCAAATAAACTCCGGTTGTATTTTACCTCTGACTGCTTATTGGCTCTGGGTGCACTGTCGCGCACTCCATGCGCAAGGGTCCTCTCCAACCTTCCCGGTCCAGGTCCCCACCAGAGGTCTCAGTCTCGTCGACTAAGCCCCCTGGTGTGACACAGATTACCGTATGCCCTTTGGAGGGAGGAAGTTCGCAGATAAAGTCCATAGACAGGTGGGACCATGGTTCTGTTGGTATGGCTAGAGGTAGAAGAGGACCGGCAGGGGACGTTCTGGAGGACTTATGCTGAGCGCATTTTACACAGGAGGCAACAAAGCTGGTTACATCGCAACGAATGGTAAGCCACCAGTATGAACGCAACAGGAACATTAAGGTCTTTTGTGCCCCCGTATGCCCTGCAAAACGGGAAGCGTGTGCCCAGGACAGCACTCTCTTGCGGAGATTGAGAGGAACGAAGGTCTTGCCTGGTGGGGGTGAAGGCTGGACTGTTACTTGAGCAAAGACCAGCGGATCGAGGATTGGTCGAGGCGGAGTCTCAAGGTCTGCTGGGGTTTCGAAAGAGCGTGAAAGAGCATCGGCCTTGGCATTCATCGTCCCGGGTCTGAATCTGATTTGAAAATTGAAACGTTCGAAGAACATGGCCCAGCGGGCTTGACGAGCTGTAAGACATTGGGCGTGCTTGAGGAATGAGAGATTCTTATGGTCGGAATATACAGTGATTTTATGTCGTGCCCCCTCCAGGAGGTACCGCCACTCCTCCAATGCTGATTTGACTGCCAGTAACTCCTGCTCCCCAATGGGGTAATTCTTTTCCGCTGGAAGAAACTTCTTGGAGAAGAAGGCACATGGGTGAAGTTCCTGGTCCTCCCCTCTCTGCGACAAGATTGCCCCTACCCCTTCTGAGGATGCGTCCACCTCGAGAATGAAGGGTTTGTCTAGGTTTGGCTGGAGAAGGATTGGGGCGGAGATAAAAGCATTCTTTAGTTGCTGGAAGGCTTGAGAGGCCTCAGGTGACCACTGACTTGGATCTGACCCCTTACGGGTTAGAGCAGTAAGAGGTGCAGCAAGGGTGGAGAAGTTCCGGATGAAGCGACGATAATAATTTGAAAAGCCCAGGAACCTCTGGATGCCTTTGAGCGTGGTGGGGGCTGTCCAGTCTAGGATGGCTTTTACTTTTTCTGGATCCATCTCTATCCCAGTGCTGGAGAGGATGTGGCCGAGGAATGAAATGGAGGTGACCTCAAAGACGCACTTGTCTAGCTTGCAGTATAGTTTATTTTGGCGAAGACGCCGCAGGACTTCAGATACTGTTTGACGATGGAGATGGAGGTTAGACGAGAAGATGAGGATGTCATTGAGATACACCACAATGGAATGATACAGCAAATCTCGAAATATGTCGTTTACAAATTGTTGGAAGACGGCTGGAGCGTTGCAAAGACCAAATGGCATCACCAGGTATTCGTAGTGGCCGTCTCGGGTGTTGAAAGCCGTCTTCCACTCATCTCCAGAACGGATCCGGATCAAGTTGTACGCCCCTCTTAGATCCAGTTTAGTAAAAATAGAAGCCCCTCGGATCTTGTCAAAAAGTTCGGTGATAAGGGGTAAAGGATAGCGGTTCTTGATCGTGATATCGTTCAGACCCCTGTAGTCGATACACGGCCGGAGAGTTCCATCTTTTTACTTCGCCGCTCCGGCTGGCGAAGTAGATGGGCGAATGAACCCTTTATTCAAGTTCTCACGAATGTAGTCAGACATAACCTTGGTCTCAGGTAGAGACAAGGGGTAGATGCGGCCCCGAGGTGGACACTTCCCAGGCATCAACTCAATCGGACAGTCCCAGGGACGATGAGGCGGCAGGGTATCGGCACCTCCCTTGCTGAAGACGTCAGAAAAAGAAGAATATGGTGTGGGTATCGACAAGGGTGAAGCTGGTGAAGACGAAAGACTGGGGCCTCCCTCTTCTTGAGGATTAGTTTGATGGAGTGGAATGACACGAGGCATGCAAGTAGTTAGGCAGTTCGTACCCCAGGCTTTGATCTCCATACTGGACCAATCAATATGAGGATTGTGTTTAGCAAGCCATGGTAGGCCCAGGACTACCTGGTGTGACGACTGAGGAAGGACCAAAAACTCTAGAGTCTCTTGATGTAAAGCACCCACGAGAACCGTCACAGGATTGGTTTGAAGAGTGATTTGCCCACTGCTGATGCGACTCCCATCTACTGCAGTGAGGACCAAGGGATGGGCCAAAGGTTGCACCGCCAAGGAATGTTGAAAGACGAAAGAAGAAGAAAGGAAGTTTCCAGCCGCTCCGGAATCTAGTAAGGCCTGAATCTTGATTTTCCCCTGAGGGCACACAAGGGTAACCGGAATGGTGGAAACCGTTGAGGAGGGAGATGAAAGCAGGACTCCTAACCTGACCTCCCTCGGGGAGGTTAGGAGCGGTCGTTTCCCGGACGCAGTGGACAGGAAGACAGCAGATGAGCGGAAGAACCGCAGTACATGCAAAGATTCTCTCGACGTCTACGGGATTTTTCTTCTAAGGAGAGCCGGGAGCGGTTGATCTGCATGGGTTCATCTGGGGGTGTAGTTGTGGAGGAACCTGGTCTAGGAACAGGAACAGCGTTGGTGGTGAAACGAGAGCGGAGACGATCGGAGCGATTTCTCTCTAGTTGACGCTCCTGCATCCGTAGATCTACTTTGTTGCACAAGGAGATGAGTTCAACCAAAGTAGCAGGAGAGTCACGGGTAGTTAATTCGTCCTTGATACGACCTGCCAGCCCATTCCAGAAGGCGGAGACGAGAGCCTCTTCGTTCCATTTTAATTCCGAAGCCAGAGTCTGGAACTGCACAACATATTGTCCCACTGATCGACTACCCTGGCGAATCCTCAGGATCTCAGTAGCGGCAGAAGACACTCTGCCAGGTTCGTCGAAGATGCGACGGAAAGAGGTAATGAAAGCTTCATAGTCATTGAGCAGGGGATCAGCGCGTTCCCAGAGAGGGGACACCCAGTCCAGAGCTGACCCTGCCAGGAGAGACACAATATATGCCACTTTTGCCTTGGAGGTAGGGAAGTGAGATGACTGTAAGGTGAAATGAACATCGCATTGGTTCAGAAACCCACGGCATCCCTTCGGTGAACCATCATATTTGCTGGGGGTTGATAATTGCATATGATGAGGAACTACGGGTCCAGGTATAGGAACAGGAACTGGAACCTCTGGTGCTGCAGTCACAGAAACTGAGGGAGCCGCCTGGGGCGGAGACAAGGCCTGAAGAAATTGAGCCACTTGGCGTTGGGTAGCCTCTACTTGCTCCAGACGAGCCACGATGCTGTGAAATGCGTCCGCCATGGAAGCCTGTTCTTCACCCGACTCCATCGGGTCAGTACAAACTGTCACAACTGAAGGGCTGGATGAAGTCGTGTGGTGTGTAGCAACCGGAGACGGACCAGAGGAGGAATGATTAAATAGTGCAGGTTTAATAATAGAATTCATAAATGGAACAATACACACTTGAATACTTTCTTTAAGTGGCAGTTAGTGATAAATAATAATTGAGCCAGCACGGCACTTTGAAAGAAGAAAGTTCATTTAAATAATGACAGTTCAAGGCACTGAGGACGGCAGGCTAGGGTCTTGAAGAATGAGAGGATCCGGAAAGAGAATGTACTTGATGGTATGAAGGATCCTTGAAGACTGAAAGAAGATGGATGATGACTGAAGAATGAAGAATTTGCTTGGAAGCAGAAGACTTGAAGAGCGAGGCCAGGGAGCTCAGGGATGCAGGCAGGAACCAGACTGTGGAGAGAACTGGCAGCGATGGGGTTAAGTAAAACCTGGATCAACCACAGAGCACTGGAAGCAAGGCACCAAGTCAGGAGAGGTGAGTCAGAGAGCCGGAGTCAGCTGGGAGCTGTGAACGCCTCTGGAGACTCTTTGTACTGACACTGAACAGGCCTAGGCAGATCCCCTATATCCCTAGAGGGCGGCTGCCATTGGCTGTCAGGTCAGTATGGGCGGAAACCTCAGACATGAGCCAATCTGCTATTTGCCCTTAACCAAGATGGCGGCGCCGGCCTCCCTACAGCACACACCGCTACACTTGCCGGCGTCCCACGCTGCCTGCTGCCCACCAGACTGCCGCTGCCTGCTGCCGCTGACCTGGAGACCACTACACGCTAGCCGACGGCGGGCGCGGACGGGTGAGTAGTATGCCCGCCGCGCACCACCGCGGCTGCGTGTGACAACGGTACTGTGACCAGGGCCGGTGCTAGGGTGTCCGGCGCCCCCCTGCAAACTATATATTTGCGCCCTCCCATATTCAATAAAGGGACAGTGCACACAAATAAAGGGTGCAGTATCCTAAGGAAGGGTCATAGATGCACTATAGTACCACCAATTTAATTACACCATAAAGTAGCACAATTTAAATTCACACATGGTGCCTCTGATTCACAATACACCACACAGTAGTGTACTGGGCAGGGATAGGGGGCAGATCCTGGGCAAGGATAGGGGGCAGATACTGGGAAGGAGGGGGGGGACAGGTGCTGAGCAGGGAGATGGGGGGGGGGACAGATACTGGGCAGGGATGGGGAGACAGATGCTGGGAATTGAGAGGGAGGACAAATGCTGGGCAGGGAGAGGGGGAGGTACTGGCTAGGGAGAGGGGGACAGATGAGGAGAGAGAGGCTGCAGAGAGGCAGGAGCTACAGAGACAGAGGAGGCAAGGTGCTGAGTGCAGTAACTTACAGAGGAAGCCATGTTCTGTGGGATCCTCATGCTGCTTTCACACCGCAAAACCTGCTCAGACCAGGTATTTTAAATGGTTTTTGAAACGGGTCAGAACAAGTTTAACCCCTTTCACACCGCATGTAAATAAAAAAGAGGGGGTATACAGCGCTGGGTTATTCTGAATGATGACCAAACACAGTTTATATAGTAAAATACAAATACATTTATTTCACATACAACAAATAAAGAGAGTACTCTCTAAGAAAAAAAATATAGAATACATATACTTAAAAAATATATATTGCGCAATGAATAAAAAAAAAGGGGGGGGGGGGGGGTTCAAATATAGTCAATGCCAGCACTTAGCTCCAGAAAGTGAATGAGGTAGTTCATGGGCCAATAAATTGGTATGTAGTTACCACCATTAATGGTCAAAACATCAGGGTCTCATCTGGGGACCTGGAGATGGTTCCGGTTAAATTCCCGGCTTGTCGGTCCAATGTGCCTCGGGTGGAATAGAGCAGGAGTGGTGGGTGGATGATGGAATGACCACCGCCGTGAATCACTGCCAAAGGAGGTGTGGACCTGTGCCTCAGGTGGAATAGAGCAGGAATGGTGGGTGGATGATGGAATAACCACCGTCGTGAATCACTGCCAAAGGAGGTGTGGACCTGTGAGGCCCAGGATGGTGGAAGCTGGCTCCGGGATGAGTTCACTGCTGTGGAGCCTGGTGCAAGGTGGTGTTAGGCTCTCGATTAGGGCCCAGGTGGAAGGTAGGGCTTCAGTTAGTGTCAGGGTCTTTGATATGGCTCAACGCGTTTCGACGTATCAGCACGTCTTCATCAGGAGCAGTAATGTAGTAACAGTAACACCACATGTAAATACCTGGTCTAAAGCAGGTTTGCGGTGTGAAAGCAATACAGTGAAAAGCGGTAAAGCCGGAGAGACAGTCCGACACAGGCAGCAGCAGCAGCTACCAGCCAATCCCTTGTCCCCCTATACCGCAGCCCCTCTCTGCCAGCCAATCCCCTGTCCCGCTATACCGCAGCCCTTCTCTGCCAACCAATCCTGATGTGCTGATGTTGAGAGGGACGGCAGCGGTGCAGCTGATGGAGAGCGGGCAGGGGGGCGCATGGTGAGGTGATTGGGGGCATCACCTCACCATGCGCCCCCCTGCCCGCTCTCCATCAGCTGCACCGCTGGCTGCTCTCCGTCCCTCTAATCATCAGCACACCCTGCGCTGCTGCCTGTGTCGGACTGTCTCAGCGCCGTCTCTCCCACCAGCACAGAGGGCGAGGAGGCAGCGGGACATCCACGTCATGCTCCCGCTGCCCGCACTCCGCTGCTGCCGCGCTCCGGAACCGGTGAGTCAGGGCAGACAGCCGCCCGCCCCCCAGCCCGAGCCGCCTGTCCCGCTCACCTCCTCGGCGCAGGACTGCGCCGTCAGCAGTAGGTGCAGCCCCTGCTCTCACCCCGGGAAGGGCAGGACACAGTGCCCCAGCGGACACTTGCAGGGACCCCCTGCCCCCAGCGCAACCATTCCCTTCCCTGCGCTGGGGGGGGTAAGAGTACCGTTTCAGACACGTTCTAGACACCAAATAAACGGGTCTGAAATGGGTAGGACCCTCCATATTTACCGTTTCAAAAAAACTTTTTTTTTGGAAACGGTAAAATCACTCAGCACCTTTCAGACCGCACACATTACCGTTTTGAAACGGTAAAAAAACGGCAATATAACGGTTAATATGTGCGGTCTGAAAGGGGCATCAGTGTTCCAGGGGTCAGTGGAGAATGATAGGCTCCACCAATCAGGGGTTTTCTTCTAATCGGTATGTGCCAAGCTCCTCCAATCACTGCTCGGCACATGCTGTCCCGACCCTGATGCAGAGATCAGGGGGATCAATGCCCACATAAGTAGTGCCCCTTAAATGTAATGCCAACAGCGCTGCCACTTAAAACACTCACAGTAGTATTGCCCCTTATACATAACTCCCAGTAGTGTTAGTTAGTGCAGATGGGCATCTGATGGGCAAAAAGAGGGGGACAGATCTGAAGAGAGAGGGGCAGATGCTAGGGAGAGAGAGGGGGGTTTAGATGTGGGGAGATGGGGTACAGATGCTGGGCAGGGAGAGGGGGGCAGATACTGTGCAGGAGGGGGGCAGAGGCTGGGCAGGGAGAGGGGGCAGATACTGGGCAGGGAGAGGGATGACAGATGTTGGACAGGGAGAGGGTGGCAGATACTGGGTGGGAGGGGGGACAGATGCTGGGAAGGGAGATGGGGGACAGATACTGGGCAGGAGTGGGGACAGGTTCTGAGCAGGGAGAGGAAGGCAGATACTGGGCAGGGATAGGGGGGCAGATACTGGGCAGGGATAGGGAGTCAGATCCTGGGCAGGGATAGGGGGGCAGATACTGGGAAGGAGGGGGGACAGGTGCTGAGCAGGGAGAGGGGGGACAGGTACTGGGTAGGAGTGGGGACAGGTGCTGAGCAGGGAGATGGGGGGGACAGATACTGGGCAGGGATGGGGAGACAGATTCTGGGCATTGAGAGGGGGACAAATGCTGGGCAGGGAGGGGGGGAGGTACTGGCTAGGGAAAGGGGGACAGATGCTGGGTAAGGAAGGGGTAGTACAGATGAGGAGGGAGAGAGAGAGAGGCTGCAGAGAGGCAGGAGCTACAGAGACAGAGGAGGCAAGGTGCCTAGATGCAGTAACTTACAGAGGAAGCCATGTGCTGTGGGATCCTCTGTGTTCCAGGGGTCAGTGGAGAATGATTGGCTCCACCAATCAGGGGGAGGGGTTTAGCACCGCAGTGAGGAAAAATGGTGCAGACCAGGACTTCCCCTGCTGGTGCTGCTGTCCTCCTGAGTGTCCCAACCCCACTGCTGCTGCTTCTCTCATCCCTCTCTCCCCTCTGCTGCCAGCACTGCTGCCTGGCTGTCACACACTGTGACAGGCTATTTTCGGAAAAAGTGCAATTTCGTCCATTTTATTGGGGGGAAAAAATCACCCAAAAAATATTGCATCCTATTAAATGTCACCCATATTGTATAATTAAAATGGTATGTTACATTACAAACAAACTAAAGCTAAACTAATTTGTACAATATTGTGCTTACTATCTTCTGCCTTCTCTTCAAAGGCATCCTCATTGGCATCTATGGGGGTGTTCTCCATTTCTGGATGGATGCTGGCTGGTTCCAGATTGAGAGGTGAAGGGCTCCTCCATGGCTTGGAGGATGGGGGACAGGTCTTTGAAGAGGGATAGAGGTGGAATGGGGGATGGAGTTTGGTTTTGGAGGTGGGGGGGGGGGGGTATCCCAGTTGGATGGATATAGAACACATGTATTCTGTTGCACTTTACATAGAGTATTTGGCCATTTACATCAATTCCTGCCCATGGGGAGCTTTCAATTTCCATCCCTACTACATGTACACACATGTACATTCTCGTTAGGATTGATTTTGTTTGGAGCTAATTAATCTACCAGTATATATTTGGGTTGTGAAAGGAAACCGAAGAACCCAGAGAAAACCCACGCAAGTGCAGGGAGAATATACAAACCACACATTTAGGTCCTGCCCTGCGTAATGTGAATAAACAGCAATACAGAGTGCTATTATATGAATAAGGAGCAATAGAATGTTGTATAATGTGAATAATGAGCAGGAGAATGAGGTGTAATGTGAATAAGCAGCCATACAGTGGCCACACCCATATTTGGGCCCTAGAGCCTACAGCAGAGGTGGGCAACAGGTGGCCCGCGGGTCGGATGCGGCCCGCGAGATGCTTAGGTCTGGCCCGCCGCACTGACATATATTACTATGACAAGCGGCCGGACTATAGCCGCTTGTCAGCGCCAGGAAAGACCTAACATAAGCTTTGCATTATGATTACTTTTTCACTGCTGCCGCCGCCGCCGTTAGTGCCTGCCACGCACAGCATTACTGGGAGCGTGGGAGGGGACGTGATGACGTGGCAGCCGCCTCCTCGCCATTGGTTGGCACGGCCGCGTCACCGTGTCCCCTCCCACGCTCCCAGAAATGCTGTGCGCGGCAATCACAGACGGGCATTAACAGCGGCGGCGGCAGCAGCAGTGACAAAGTAAGCATACTGCAAAGCTTATGATGTCTAGACCTCATCAATAGAGAGGCAGGGGGAGGCTGGATGTTTCACACGATGAGGGCACATTAAATCTCCCACCACCCGTCTCCACTCTGATTCCCCCTACTTGTTGCCTTTATACAGTGCAGCACAACTTCCTGTGGTAAAACATCTCCACCTATGGCCATTTATTGATTTTTCCTTTGAGCTATAATGATGATTTTGTGAAAAACATATTTGCCGGTGTGAGGTGTTGGTTGTGTATTTGAACTTCAGTGTCAATGTGCCGCCGCCCTCACCACAAAACTAAAACACGTACAATGTTCTCCATTGGTTTACTTTTGGTTGGGTGCTGTCATGGCCAGAGTGGTCTATTGCACTTGCCTATGTTTATGTAACTGCAGTCTGTTTTCCAGGTGTAGCATGAGGAGTGCCAAAGCTCTCGCCTTTTGGGGAGAGCTGCGGTCCCCCCGAGGACGACCCCGAGCCGCAAGGCGGAGGGAAGTCCACTGCGGGTCTCTCCAAACCATGGGGTGCGGAGGACCCACCGTCCTAACCCTTTCGGGGGTTGAGGAATGAGGGTCTCTCTAAGCTTCGGCGAAGAGGACCCACCGTTCCCTATTTTCCCCTCTTCGGCCTTATGGTTGAGAGGGGTTAGGGGAAAAACGGGGCCCGTCTCCTCCGGGAGATAAGCCCACTCGAACGCACGGCCCCCTTTGCACGTGTTTAGGCACAGCACTGGTGGTAGGGAGCACACCTCGGGCTCCTGAGTTTTTTCAAACTCATGAGGACAGTTCTACTGGTTTGCTCAAACAGCACAGTTACAGAATTAGCTGAGGTATGAGGCTTACCTCATACAACTTATGGGCAGCAGCCTGTGTGCCCTGTCAGTGACTATGGAGTAAAGCTTCTAAAAATTAAAAGAGGTAATGTTGCAAACCATAGCAACCAGATCCTATAATGTCTTATTGCATCCTAGAAAATGGTAGGTGATGTTGCCAATAGCAACCATTAAAATTGTCTCTTAATTTTTCGAAGCTTAGGTAAATCTACCCCTATGAGGCATGTATTTGCGTAAATCGTTCTGGTAGGTCAGTATTTCAGTATGTATAGATGTATGTATAGAGGTGTATATATATATATACACACCAGTAAATATTCGAGGGCCGCACACATAATATTATATATATATATAAATATATATATATTTATTATGTGTGCGGCCCCCCAGCCAAAATAGTTGCCCACCCCTGGCCTACAGTGTGCATTTTACCTATTTAAAATATTGGAGTGGGAGTCCAATTCTTTTGTTGGCAAGGAACAAAAAATATTGGATTTTTCTTGGCTGAGGGGTGTTGCTGTCTGCTGCTGTGATCTATGCTGCATGATGGGGGCTGTGCTGGGAGAGGAGTGCTTGGTCAGTGGTGAAAATAGTGGTGGTGTTAGGGGGTACCAGCCAAGGGCATCAAATTGGTTAGGGACAGGTCTGCTGAGCAGTGATGACAAGATGTTGTGAACAGCCTTATTAATATTTTTCGCAGAAACATTCATGCCCCATGACTTCGTTTGTGCGAGGGAATCCCTACTTAAAAGGTCCTGGATGTTGGGAGGTATGTTGTACATCTATGAATCAGGCCTTTGAACATTTGTAAACTTGGCTTCTTCACAACTGTGTTGTGTTACGATCACCTTCTAGCAACAGACGCACATAATATATAACACTCATATATTATATATAACACACAAATGTATATATTATTTATAACACTTACTTACACATATCATCCAATACAGACCTGATTGCAGGGCACATTTTGTTTGCAATTGAACAAAAACACGTGCATTGCAAGTAGGAATGGATATCGTTGCCATCGATGGTTGCCATCAATGGCAATAGTGCAACTGGCCATCAATAGCACTAAACTGCAATGGATGACCATCAATATTTTTACCTATCGATGGTCATCCATTGTGTTTGACTGACTGGCCTGTGGGCCAATCAAAACACAGGGGCGGAGCTTCACGGGGTCGGGGGTGGAGCTATGCTCCGTACCCCGGCACTTTAAAAACAAACCAAAAAAACCCAGCAAAACAAACGTGTTACTGTGCCATCGATGGAGGGAAACCATCTGGTTCTCCCCCATCGATGGCAAAAGTATTCAACATCACCCATAATCCATCGATGATTTTGAATCATCGATGGTCGATGGCCATCCCTAACTGCAAGTTGTAGAGAGAGAGAGTTAAGGGGTATATACACATTGAGATGTATGCTAAACATTTGTGCTGAGCAATTAGGGTGTTCGATTTTCTGGAGACTAGATCGCCCATAGACATGCAGCAATCTGTGCTATGTGATTTTTCTAAGCAAATTAGCTATGCTGTTGTCACTCCTGGGGTCTGAGTTGAGATGACGAAGACCTCAGGCATAGGCTCAGACCGATGAATTAATCGGGGAGGCTTGATTAGGCTTTTGTACATGAACCCATGGTATGACACGGAGTAAGCCCAGATGCAGGATCAGCATGGAGGAGACAATTGATAAAAGTACAATCACTTTATTAAAGCTCAGAAGATGGTAACAGCAGTGAAGATTGTACTCAGCAACTTGCAAAAGGTAACGTACTGTAGGCACACAAGCAGTTATTGGCAAGACAATGACTGTAATGCAGCAATGATGTTAAAGGTGCAGTGTACTGATGCAGTTGTTGGTTACAGATAGAGCCAATAAACATAACAGGTGCAGAGAGTACATTACTCGGGGTTGCTCTAGAGCAGCGGTTCTCAAACTGTGGGTCCTGACCCCAAAGTGGGTCCCGACTTTCTCAGCATGGGGTCGCGACTCCATGTTGCTGACCATCAGGCTGATGACTTTTCTAATCTCAGCCAGTGATTCAAGGAGTCTGAAAGATCTGTTGAATTGTCTGTTATTTTGGCAAAACGAGGGCAGCATAGGCCAGAGTGCAGTTAAGAGCCCGGGGATTTGGGGGTTAAACATAGAAGCAATGCAGCACCGTGCAGTGTGATGATTCACAGGCAGGTTAGCATGTGGGGTAGCTGGGCCAATCAGCAGCAAAAGGGGAGGCAGCTTATGCAGGGTATTTAGGGTCCAGCTCTGGGGGTAGGAACTTCCTCTTGGAATCCGGATCTGACTGGGAAGCCTGCAGGGACCGAAGCTAAGTACCGCTGTCATAGTGCATTTATTCCCTCGCAGCCTTACCATGTCCGGCCGCCCCAAGAGGTCTGCGCCACCTCCCCTGGTGGTTAGCAGACGCCTCCCACCCGCTGGTCACAGTGCCAGCGCGCAGCGGCGGGAGGGGAACTAGCAGGACGGCCGCGACCGCGTCATCGCGGGTGCGCGCGCCGCCTCCTGCAGCCATGGAGCACGGGGGACAGGCTTTCCCCGTTCCCGGAGGCAGCTCCGCGGCCCAGCAGGGCTCTGCTGCAGGCGGGGAGCAAGCTGCTTCCACCGCGCACCGCGTGTGCCCAGCCGCGAGCAGCGCGGCTGGGGACAGCCTTGTGGCGCCATCTGGTGGCATGCCGGCGGCTGTGCCGGCTGTCCACAGTATGGACGGCACCCCGCGCACCTCAGACAGCGGGGAGAGCTTTAGTGGGGATCATCATGGGGGCTCCCCAGGGCCGGTGGGCGGTCACTTACACGGAGGGGGGATGGGGGGATCCCTCCTAGGACTAGTACCCCACAGACACAGGGGCAGGGTAGCCCGCTACAAGTGATCACCGGGGGCCCTGCGTGGAGCCCTCTGCCAGTGCCCATGGGGGGTCAGCGGGTCACAGGTCAGGGGGCACTGGCATCCCTAGCAACCATCATAGCCCCGGTGGGGGGGTCGCTCCGTCCCTTGGGCTGGGACGGTGGCCACGCAGGCGCGTTCGTCGGCATCCGGCTAGAGGGCGGTGCCGCGCCCTTTCAGGACTGGCAGGCCCCGCAGCAGCAATGGCAGCAGGGCCAGCCACCCTTCCATATGGCCCCTCAGGGCTTCGTCGGGGCTCCGGCGGGTCACGGGGGCCCAAGGGTTCGGTCACGCTGGGTTTTGGGCGGGCCCGCAAGCCTATATGCACCCCCCCTTCCAGCAGCAGCAGCAGTGGGCATTTCCCGCCCCAAATGCAGGGGGTTACCCTGGGTATCCCATGCCAAATCCACAGTATGGGCCCTACGCTGGGAGTCAGCCGGCCCCTTTCCCTTATTTCCCCCAAGCAGCAGGGCTTGCGGGGGGGTTTCCTGGGGGGTATTTCGGGGGGACATGGCAGGGCGCTAGTGCCCCAATCAACAGGTCCCAGGAGGGCAACAGCAGTCGTTTCAAGGGGGGGCATACACGCACCCCAGCATGTACCATCAGGCTCCCCAGGTCAACCAGGTTTACGCGACTGGGGGCTCGGGGAGTCCAAGTACAACAGCAGGGGGGACGGGAAGGGTGACGGGTTCAGGAACTGGTCCTAACGTTGCCCATTTGTCTCCCGAGGTATCCGCAGCTGGAGGGACGAGTGTCGTGTTCGGAGGGTCGTCTCAGGAGGACGACACAGAACGGCCCAGGAGGGCGGCGGAATCTCGGCCAGCAATGCCAGTGGTGGCACCAGCCCCAGGCAGGGGCTCAGCACCCGCTGCCTCGAGGGACGAGCACCCGGCTTCAACGTCCAGGCCAGAAGCATCTACTTCTGCAAGGCCGGTGGCCACACTGCGGGCAGACCCCGTGGTCCAAGGCGAGGCTTCAGGTGACGGTGAGCATGATGATTCTTCTGAGTGTGCATCCTCCTCCTCCCACTCGTCTGCTAGCAGTGACGAGTCCGGGTCCCCCAAGCGTCCGCGCAAATTAGCAAAAATGGTTGCGCGTGCGGTGGCTAAGAAAGTGGGGGGCACTAAGCGCGCTAGGAAGGATGCAGAGCAGGAAATAGTTCCCCCGGCAGGCGATATGGTCCATTGCACCAATACCGCCGTGTCACGGGGCCTGCGTAAGGGGGTGAAAGACAAAATCAAGAGGGGAAAGTTTGTCGACTTTTTCACGCTAACTGTCGACATGAAAAAAGATTTTGAAGCAGCCAAGAAGGCGGGGAGCAGTAGTGAGGCGGCCTTCAAAGGGTTCCACAATTGGCTTAAGCGTTTCCTGGTTTTCTCCTCCTGTTACTTAAGCACCCGGCCAGGAGAGCACGTGAACGTCTTGCGTTACCTGTTTCTGGTAAACGAGACGTTCATGGACTACAAGAGTCACGCGTGGCGGAATTATGATGAGAAATTCCGCCTCGCCCACGCGGGGTCCAGGGTCATGCCCATGGGCTGTAAGCACGTGGAGATCTGGCTTGAAGTCATAGGGAAGGGGCAACATAGTTCCGACCGCTCAGACAGGAAGCCATTTCCAGCGTCAAAACCCGGTTCCAAGACCGGCGGCAAAGGGAAGTGCTTTTCTTTCAATGAAGGCAAATGTGACAGGGGCACCAAGTGCCGCTTCCGTCACGAATGCAGGGGGCACCCGTCCAAATCTTGCAGGTCGGCCGGCAAGGGCGGTGACCAGGGTGACGCCGGCGCTGGGGGAAAGTAAGGCCCCGTCCCCAATTGTGGTAGAAGCGCTAGCCCGCAAGTTAATGGGTTACCCCAACAGGGCAGACGCAAAGTTTTTATTAGATGGTTTTAGTTTCGGTTTCCCCCTTCCCATCCCCGAGGGTGTCAGAGTTTCCGCTAGCAGGAATCTCAAATCCGCCAGGGATTTCCTCAAGGTGGTCCGCCAGAAGGTGCAGGCGGAGGTGGCCCTGGGCAGGATGGCGGGCCCCTTCCAAGGGGACCCTCTTCCAGGCATGTGTTTTTCCCCTCTCGGGGTAGTCCCTAAGAAGACCCCGGGAAAATACAGGCTGATACAGCACCTGTCGCACCCCCACGGCGAGTCGATAAACGACGCCATCCCAGACGAATTTTGTAGTGTACAATACCAATTATTTGACGAGGTGCTAGGCATAGTCCGGGTTTTCGGCCAGGGAGCCCTTATGGCCAAATTAGACATCGAGTCCGCTTTTAGGCTCCTGACCTTGCACTCGCATTTGTCTGGGGCCATTACATAAGGGGCAGGTCAAAGTCGGCTATGGCGGCGGCTTTGGCGGGGATCGCTTTCCACGCCCGTCTGAGAGGCGAGCGCGATCCAACAGGGTCATTTATTCTAGCGAAAGCCTTAAGGGGCTGGGCGAAACAACGGCCAGTGCCTCCTGACACTCGTCGGCCGATAGATGAGCGCATGCTGGGGGATTTAGTGGCCTGTTTAGGAAAAGTGGCCGATAACGCTTTTGAGGCCGCGCTTTTAAAGGTTGCTTTTTCTTTCGCCTTCTTTGGGGCATTCAGGATTAGCGAGTTGGTAGCCGCTAGCAAAACTGCCCAGTCGGGTCTGCGGTCTGAAGATGTGGTTTTCCACGAAGACCATGTTATGTGTAGGATTCCAAGATCCAAAACCGACCAGTTGGTGAGGGGCAGTTGGGCCACACTGCGAGCCAGCGTGGACCAAGCCATATGTCCTGTAGCATTAAGCAGAGATTATGTGTCCCGCAGGCCGGTTTCAGCCATGCAGTTTTCGGTTCACGCAGATGGCGTGCCCCTCACCCGATTTCAGTTCGGGGCTGTATTTCGGCGGTGTTTAACCGATTTAGGCCTGCGGGCACAAGACTACGGGACACACTCATTTTGCATAGGGGCTGCAACATGCGCAGCGGCGGCGGGGCTTCCGCCTTCTGCCATACAGAGAGTCGGGAGGTGGAAGTCCTCGGCTTATAAAAAATATGTAAGATTAGATAAGATAGATAAGGTAGATAAGTTGTAGTATGCGCCTGTTGCGCCAGCCGAAAAACGTCAGTTTACAATCGGTTCTGGAACGGCTAGCGTTCTGGAATCGACGGTGTGAAGTGAATTTTTTACTTTTTTCCTTCGAGGTAGAACTAATTCAATTTGGCTGTCACCAAAGTTCACCGGAGGTTTTTTAAGTTTTTCACCTTCCCTTGGGCTGTATTTTTGCATTCTGGTTGTGTTTACAGTATAGTTTATAATGATGTTAACGTTAGGTTTCTTCTTTTTCAGCCCCCTCCCTTTCCTCACTGCCTCGGGGGATAGTTTGGTTCGTGGGTCACTCCTATATTTTTTAAGCGACCAGGCATCCCATGGCCGCCAAGGCTTCAGGCCTCCTGCGAGCTGACTCAGTTCAGTGGTTTGGGGTTAGGGGACTCCAATGGGGTGGGCTTTACAACCTCCTGGTCACCAAGGCCCGCAGCTCAGGGCGCCCCGACATGCTGATCATACACCTAGGGGGCAACGACCTGGTTAAGACTACGGGGCTCTCCCTCATTTGCAACATAACAGCAGACCTAGAGCGTATTGCGGCTCTTTGGCCAGGGTTGCAGATAGTGTGGTCCGACATTGTCCCCCGTTTTCATTGGCGGGGCTGCAGGAATGCAGTTGCCATGGATAGGGCAAGTTGAAAGGTTAACCATGCTGTTTCTCGTAGGGTACACGCCATGGGAGGTAGAGCAGTACGGCACCCCACGATAGTCAGGGAGTCGGCCCATTTGTTCAGGTCAGACGGGGTTCACCTGTCTGACGCGGGCATGGAGGTTTTCCTGGGGGACATCTTTTCTCGTCTAACTCAGCAATAGGGCAGGCATGTAGGTCTAGTTTGAGGGGTGGCGGGCCTCGGCCCCGGGCGACCTTGTGTTAGTGTCTTGGGAACCTCGGCAGTGGCGAGAAGGCGCTCTCGACCTGCAGTCGGGTGAGGTGTCAGGTGGTCACCGTGCGGTATTACCCCCCCCTTGCCAGGACGGTGGGCGAGTCCCGATTTGAGCGGGGACGGTGGGCACTTCCTTGAGGTGTCCGCGCCCTACCTTAGAGGGGGCGGGGAGCCGTCACGGTGCAGGCTGTACCTTACGTAAGGGGTGTGTTTGTTAGATTGGAGCGATGCAGTTGCTGCCATTGGCATACACCTCTGACTGGTGCTGGTCTCAAGTGCTTTTTTGGCCATCCCTTTGATAGACAAACAAGGGTCATACCACCTAAATAAATAACTTGACCATTTTAAACTTATGCCATGGTTGTCTGAGTCTTATTTTTAGGTAAGGTGTCCGTGTGAATTATTTATAGGCATTTAAGGTAGAGGTAACAACACAAGGCAACCAACATAATCCCTTGGGCACCTTAGGCACCTTAGGCAAAACGAGGGCAGCATAGGCCAGAGTGCAGTTAAGAGCCCGGGGATTTGGGGGTTAAACATAGAAGCAATGCAGCACCGTGCAATGTGATGATTCACAGGCAGGTTAGCATGTGGGGTAGCTGGGCCAATCAGCAGCAAAAGGGGAGGCAGCTTAAGCAGGGTATTTAGGGTCCAGCTCTGGGGGTAGGAACTTCCTCTTGGAATCCGGATCCCCACCCTCCCTTCCCTTTTCTCTTCCTTCTCTCTGGTGCGCATTGCCTACGGGCTGTCCAAACAATTGGTAAATTTAGTTTTAGTTTAAAAATCGGCGAGAAGGCGCTCTCGACCAGAAGTCGGGTGAGGTGTCACTTCGGTGGGCACTTCCTTGAGGTGTCCGCGCCCTACCTTAGAGGGGGCGGGGAGCCGTCACGGTGCAGGCTGTACCTTACGTAAGGGGTGTGTTTGTTAGATTGGAGCGATGCAGTCGCTGCCATTGGCATACACCTCTGACCCATGGATGAGAGATGCTTTTATTTTCACATGGCCTCTTTAAAATGGAGGAGAATGCCATTTATTGAAACGTGCAGAACTGGCGTCCAGGCTCCATGGGCCCTCCATTTACCTGCATTGGTGGTCTGTATCGCAGCTCTGGGGCCCTTCATTTCCCCCCAAGGGTGAAGAGACTCCTGGTGGCCCTTAAATTCTTCCATCTATGTCGTCCCTGAGGAGGGAGGCTTTAGTGCGACCCCTGGGCTCCTCCTTTCCCACATTGGCGGTGAATGTGTGGTGTCGGTGCTCCGGCACCCCTGCGATTTGCGGTATCCGTGATGGGGGGGGTGCGGAGGTGGCAGGACTCCGGGGGTACCACTAGTGGTGGCATCCCATACGTCCTGTGCTACTATACCCCCCCATCGGCGGCGTGGTGACGGAGCTCCTGGTGAACTGCCACCTGTGGCACCCATGCGGGGGGAGCTGCGGCGGGGCTCCAGGACCCTCTTTTTTTTGGGGGGGGGGGGGAGTCGGCGGCCGGACTCCTCCTTTCACCCATCAGCAGTGGAGCTCTGGGTGGCCAGTGATCCGCGGCGTCCCAGATGGTGGTGCAGCAACAGGGAAGTAGTGCCCATATCTGTAAGTGCCCATACATCACCTCAATCGATTGTCATTTCAGCTGTCACTTCTTAATTTATATATTCATAATTTAATAGAAGAAGAATACGAGAATGGGACGCCCACACATATAAAAAATAACTGCAGATAATTACAGATTTTTAAACATGTTTAAAAATCTGATTCTGCAATCCCAGTCAGTTTTTGACCGGGATCGCCAGAAGGGGGAGCCCACACATTAAAAATTAATTGTGACAATCATCTCCAGGACAGAGGATTGTCACAATTAATTGCTGATGTATGGGGCCCATAACTCTCTTTATTACATTTGCCCCAACTGCACAGCGGGCGATCATCAATACACTGCACATGGGTCTGGGTTTGCCAGCGATTAAATCCTGCAGCTTTTTACCTTTACTAGCCGTCTGCAAAGTGATTGACAGGAATAGGGTTACCACCTTTCCCCTTTAATTCCGGACACATATTAATTACACAGGTTCTGTGGAAGTTTAAAACCAGGTGAAATGGAGTCTTGAAGTCAGCCAGCCACAGAACCTGTGTAATTAATATGTGTCCGGAATTAAAGGGACTAGGTGGTAACCCTAGACAGGAATCATCCAGTATCTGGTGGTGGTAACCGACCATTTAGTGGGAGTGGTAACAAAAACACAGGTATGACAGAAAAAACATTAGCCTAAGGAAATGCAGGCGTGCCCAAGCATTTTAGTGGAGGGTGTGTGACAGCTCCCACCTTGATCAGGCTGATTTCATTGCAGCTGAATAAGTCCCTGGCTACTACTAGCTTGCCATGAGTAGTGACCAGTGGAAAAATCATTAGAGCATTTTACGAGTGGTTTTGGACATTTTCACTCAGTTGCGAATTCTTCACTAGCCGTATACATCTATTCGCACAGCGTGAACATCAATTTGTAAGGCAGGATTTCACCTGATCGCTGTCCTCTGCTAATTCATTCAGCAGCGATCAGGACTGAATTGAGACCCATGTTTCTTACTTTTGTAAAGTGACTTTGAGTCGGTTGTGACCTATTAGATAAACAGTGTCTAGATAGATAGTCAATAGGTCTACCCCAAAAAGGTTGACAGGGTCAAAAGGTTGAAAGAGTCTAAAGGTTGACAAAGTCAAAATGCTGACATGGAAAAGGTTGACACCGAAAAGGTCGACAGGGTCAAAAGGTAGACATGATTTTTTCACATATTTTCTGTGTCAATGTCGACAACTGTCTATATGGAACCCAAATGAGTGCAACGCATACCATCGCATGACTTGCTTCGCTCGCCTAGTTTCGGGCTCTGTGCCTCGCTACGCTCAGCACTACTGAATTCTCCCTCTGTGTATCATGGATGGTGAAGGAAGTACAAACCAGTTAAAAAAAAATCCTGAAACACTCATGTCGACCTTGTTATGAGTCATTATGACCCCTTCAACCTTTTGACCCTGTCGACCTATTGCATGTCGACCTTTTGGGTAAGACCTATTGACTGTCTGTCTAGGCACTGTAGATCAGTGATTTTCAACCTTTTCAAACTCGTGGCACACTAAACAAGATTTCTAAATTGCCAGGGCACGCCATCATAAATTGTAAAACTAGCACACCAAATGGTAGCAGCTACATCCCCTTTGCTGGGAGCAGGGGCGTAACTACCATAGGTGCAGGGGGTGCAGCTGCTATGGGGCCCAGAGCTGAGGGGGGCCCACTTTGCCTGTCAAAGTATCATATGATGTATAAATTTTTCAGTATTAGGTGATAAATAGGGGTCCATACAAACTTTTGCTATGGGGCCCACATGTATCTAGTTACGCCACTGGCTGGGAGGACATTTCCCATCATGAATTGGGTCCACGTCTTCTTGGAGGGGGAAAGCGAGCCACCATGCTCAAAGCATAAACCCTGTAAGGGCATCAATCAGCATCCACCATCACCTGACATCACAAATAGGTCTTTTCGGCAAAGGGAAATTAGTCACAAACCATATCAAGCAGCAAGAACCCAAAAACAGACAGTATTATTATAGCTGATACACTGCAGAGACTCAAAATATAAGTCATCTGTGCGTTTTGTAGTAACACAATGAATAAATAAATACAGTATTACCATGGAACCAGTGGTCGAAGTGGGGCGGTATACGGGGGTATGGCATACCCCCACTTTAATCTGAAGATAAAAAAAAAAAGTTTTTTTTCCCCCTCAGGATGCTCTCTGATCACTCAGCAGCACATATTGTGCTTTTGTAATACCCCTGTACAACGGGGCAGTCTGGCAGGGGACGTTGATGGACAGGGGGGTGTCCGAAGGTGCGCACTATATTCACTCTTTACTTTTCCATACCCCCACTTCAAAATTTCCATACCCCCACTTCAAAATTTCCACTTCGACCACTGCATGGAACCATATAATACAAAGTTCTATACAGTCCAGAAAGATCGCCATGCAAATCTGAAATCAGGAGACGTGCATTGTGGCTAACTCAAAAGTGGAGTCTCCGTGTTGGGCTGCGTAAACTTTATAGCTGGACAACATTGACATACCTGCTTGTTGGATGAGCAGGGGTGGATGGAGGAGCGTGGATCCACCTAGCGCTACAGCAGCTGCCCCACAAGTCATGCAACAGAAGGGCGGCAGCGGCTGATTCCACTGACAGCGGTGGTAGCTGCACACAAAATTTATGTGGCGGGCAGCTTTCCACATTTGTTTACCAAAACAGGTGTTTTTCAAATTTTACTATACACATAGGGGGTTATTCTGATTCACTCGCAAAGGCACAATCACTCTCTAATGGACAAAACCATATGAACTGCAGGTGGGGCTGATAACATGTGCAGAGAAAGTTAGATTTGGGTGGGAGTGTACTTCAAACTGATATCCTAGATTGCAGTGTAAAAATAAAGCAGCCAGTATTTACCCTGCACAGAAACAATAGAACACCCAAATCTAACTCTCTTTGCACATGTTACATCAGCCCAACCTGCAGTGCACATGGTTTTGTCCATTAGAGGGTGATTGGGGTGCCGGGCGGCTCCCCGACAGTCTGGATTCCGACAGTCATTCCTCCA
This sequence comes from Crinia signifera, assembly GCF_055691185.1. Lineage (NCBI taxonomy): Eukaryota > Metazoa > Chordata > Amphibia > Anura > Myobatrachidae > Crinia > Crinia signifera. The sequence continues at coordinate 264,518,819 of NC_139217.1, read as the reverse complement.
ATGTCGGAATCCCGACTGCTCCCTCGTGGGGGTCCACGACCCCCATAGAGGGAGAATAAAATAGTTGGCGAGCGCAGCTCGCCACCGTGCCCGCAGCGGGGCGAGCCTGCAAGGGGCTTCATTGCGCTCCCCGCGCTGTGCAGTCGGGATTCCGAACATCTGACTAATGACTGTCGGAACCCCGACCGTCGGGCTAATATACCACACCCGGGTTATTGTGCCTTTGGGCCTTATTCTAGTTCACTCTTTCTGACAAAATCCTTCTTAGATGGACAAAACCATGTGCACTGAAGGGGGGCAGATGTAACATGTGCAGAGAGAATTAGATTTGGGTGAGTTATTTTGTTTCTGTGCAGGGTAAATACTGGCTGCCTTATTTTTACACTGCAATATAGATCTCACTTTGAAGTAAAACCCCACCCAAATCTAATTCTCTCTACACAAGTAACATCTGCCCCCCTGCAGTGCACATGGTTTTGTCCATCTAAGAAGGATTTTGTCAGAAAGAGTGAACTAGAATAAGGCCCTTTGCCAGTGAACTAGAATAACCCCCATAGTGAGGCACCGTGCCCAAGGCATGGTGAGCGAAGCGGTACACTTATACAGTATTCATGTCGACATAGACATCAAAAGAACGGTATAAACTCACGTCGAACTGTTCCATGTTCACCTTTTCCATGTCGACTTATTGCTTGTGTCGGCCGTTCGACCCTGTTGGTCTATTGGACTGTCGACCAATAGTGGTCGACCTAATGACTGTTGACCTTTTTATTATTGACCCTATGACCCATACTCATTGGGCGGTATTCAATGAGAATACCTGCGAGATGCAGCGAATCCTTCTTTGGATTCGCTGCACATTCGCCATGTTCCGGAGCCTCGCAGGCTCCGGTATTCAACGTGTCAGGGGCTCGCTGCCCCTGACTGGTGAATATGAGCGAATGCGGCAGGGAGCCTGAGGACGGTGGCAGGCAGAGAGAAGTCTCTCTGCCTGCCCCAGAACGTTTGTGGGGGGAGGTGGGCTCCCCGGGTGCCAGGCAGCACAGGCTGCCCCCGGGGGTGCCAGCAGGGGACCGTATATTCACTATACCCGATCGTAACGATCGGGTGCAGTGAATATATGAATATGTATATATATGAATATGTAATGAGCGGCTCGGCTCTGGCGCCCCCTGCTGGCTGCTGTGTAAAAAAAAAACAAAAAAAAACTATTTTTTTTAACCCCTTCCCGACATTTGACGTATATATACGTCATGACTTTAAACTGTCCCCGCGTCTATAGACGCGGTGACAGTTTAAACATGTCTGCTGTCCCTGACAGCAGACATGTCCCAGCATGTCCAGGGGGGGCGGCGATGCCTCCCCCCCGTCGGCAATCGCTGTGATTGGCTGTTCAATGTGAACAGCCAATCGCAGCGTTTTCCTGTGTTACCGGCGAATATGACGCTCGGTAACACAGGTGTCAATCACCGCCGCGTGTGAGGGGGCGTGAGGGGGTCACCGGTGATGACCACACCTCACCCCACCTGCCCCCAAGGCTGTGATTGGTCCGTCGGACCGACGGACCAATCACAGCCATAGCGCGTTATTTAAACTAATGGGGACTGCTCTGCAGACGCCATTCCGGTCTGGAATTGCGTGCAGAGCGGTCACCGGCCAATCTGTCGTGATATACATACCTGATCCTTGCCTGATCCTTGCTGATACTTACCTGATCACCGCTGGTAGCGTGCTGCCAGCAGCTGGATGCTTCCTGGATCTTGTCACTTCCTGTGTGCTGCTGCTGCAGTGTCATAGAGTGACAGATAGTGAGAGATAGTGAGAGATAGTGAGAAATAGTGACAGAGAGTGATAGAGAGTGCTATATTTTGTGTCTGCTGCACCCCCTTTTGTGCTGATCAGTATATCTGTGCTGATCAGCAACTTTTTGGGGGTGCAGGGGTTATTTTTTTTATATATATACCTGTCAGTTGCACCAAAGCTTGTGCTGCCTGTGCAACTGACTGCTGCCCCCCTGCTGCCCCCCCCTTTTGTGCTGATCAGTATAAATTAACTGATCAGCAACTTTTTGGGGGTCCAGGTTTTTTTTTTTTAATATATACCCTGTCAGGTTGCACCCACAGTTGTGTGCCTGCTGCCCCTCACTGCTGAGTGCTGTGGTTTATTCTTTTTAAATTGTTATTACACCCACGTTGCTTTTGTGGGTGTCCTGTGGCCGCTGAGCGCTGATCAGTGACGTACATCACTGAACAGCATTTTTGGCACAGGGTTGATATAATTTTTTTTCTGCAGATTTTTTAAATTGTTTTTTTTTTTGGAGAGTGCTGTGGTTTATTCTTTTTAAATTGTTTTTACACCCACGTTGCTTTTGTGGGTGTCCTGTGGCCGCTGAGCGCTGATCAGTGACGTACATCACTGAACAGCATTTTTGGCACAGGGTTGATATAATTTTTATTTTTTTGGATCAAATTCCTGTTGCCTTTGAGCGCTGTTCAGTGACGGACGTTACTGACCAACATCTGTGCTCAATTTTTGGCGCAGGACCTTTTTTTTTTTTTTTTAACCCCTTCAATTTTTTTTTATTATTGGGATCAAATTCCTGTATAAAGTATTTTTTTTTCTGCACTACATACACACTACACACTACATACCCCCTGTGTTGAAATAAAGTTTGTACCCCCCCTACACTATACACGTGTTGAAACATTACACTTACAGAAACACAAAAATAAAAATGTCATCCCAAATGTCATCCCAGTCATCCAGAAGAATGTATTCAGCGGAGGAGGCATATGCCATGCTTGCCTCTGACTCTGACACAGCCAGTGATGCAAGCGGGGAATTTGAAGGATTCGTCTTAAGCTCCTCTTCCTCCTCTAGTGATGAGGGACCCCCTCAAAGACGCCCCCGTAGAGCAGCTAAACCCCCCCCCCAAATGATTGATCCCGTATGGACCCCACCACCAGACAATTTTGAGCCCCAGGTTCCTGAGTTTTTGGCCATCCCAGGAATCCAATTTGATTCAACAGGTTTTAGAGAAATTGACTTTTTCAAATTATTTTTCTCTGATGATTTAATAAATTTAATGGTGGACCAAAGTAATTTATATGCCCAGCAGTTTATTGCTCAAAACCCCACGTCATCATTTGCTAGGTGGACCCCTGTAGATGCAGTAGAGATGATGACGTTTTGGGGTCTGGTGTTACATATGGGCATAGTAAAAAAGCCAGAAATTAGGCAATATTGGAGTACAGATGTTCTGTACAGCACCCCACTTTACCGTATGGCCATGACTCGGACTCGTTTTGAGACAATCCTTAAATTTTTACATTACACCGATAATGCACAGTGCCCACCCAGAGATGATCCCACCTGTGACCGGCTATTCAAAGTCAGGCCGGTCATTGATCATTTCAGTGCCAAATTTGCAGAGATGTACATCCCTGAAAAATTTATTTGTATCGACGAGTCCCTTATACATTTTAAAGGAAGGGTTAAATTCCGCCAGTACCTTCCCAATAAGAGGGCAAGGTATGGCATAAAAATGTATAAGCTGTGTGAAAGCACCTCAGGGTACACCCACAGGTTTAGGGTATATGAAGGGAAGGACTCAAGAATTGAACCGCCAGAATGCCCCCCCTCCCTCGTAGGTGTTAGTGGAAAAATTGTCTGGGATTTAGTGCACCCCTTCCTGGATAAAGGTTATCACCTCTATGTGGATAACTTTTACACTAGCATCCCCCTGTTTAAGGCCCTTGGTTCAAGAGGTACAGCAGCTTGCGGTACTGTGCGCAAGAACCAAAGAGGCCTCCCAAAAACGCACATTGCCCAAGTACTGAGAAGGGGTGAAAGCAGGGCACAATCCACCGAAAATATGTTGTTGGTCAAATATAAGGACAAGAGGGATGTCCTTATACTGACAACAATTCATGGAGACAGTACCACCTCCGTCCCTGTACGAGGTACCAGTACCCACACCTCAAAACCTAATTGTATCCTAGATTACAATAAGTACATGGGCGGAGTGGATCTTTCAGATCAGGTACTGAAGCCGTACAGTCCCCTGCGGAAAACAAAAATCTGGTACAAGAAGCTGGCCGTGTATATCATCCAGATGGCACTATATAACGCTTACGTGCTATTCCGTTCTACCAGCCAGAGGGGGACATTTATGCACTTTCAAGAGGAAGTCATAAAGGGCCTAATATTTGGGAACCAGCAGGCAGAGGGCCCCAGTACTTCTAGTACTGGCCCCCGTATTGTACCAGGGCAGCATTTTCCTAACGAAATCCCCTCCACTGCAAAAAAGGGCAGGACACAAAAAAGGTGCAAAGTTTGCTATAAAAAGGGAATAAGAAAGGATACTATTTTCCACTGTGAAACTTCCCCCGACAAACCCGGCCTATGTATAAAGGAGTGTTTTAAAATATACCACACATCTATGGATTATTAGGTTCATCATTTCACCGTGCTTCGGGGGTCTTGCTAATGCCACATAGCACCCACCATTCATTCCACCAGAATCTGAGCTGCAAAATCCAAAAATCACTCCTTCCCTTCTGAGTCCTGCCATGCACCCAACTGGTATTTTTTGGTCACATATGAGGCATTGCCATACTCGGGAGAAATTGGGGCACAGATATTGGGGTGCTTTTTCTCCTTCATACCTTATGAAAATGAAAAATTTTGAGCCAGAACTGCATTTTTGTGTAAAAAAATTTAATTTTTCATTTGCACAACCCAGTTGTATCAAAATTGGTGAAACCCCTGGGGGTTTGAAATGTACACTATACCCCTAGATGAATTCCCTGAGGGGTGTAGTTTGCAAAATGGGGTCACTTGTGGGGGGGTTCTACTGTATTGGTGCTTTGGGGGTCTTGCTAATGCGACATAGCACCCACCAACATTCCACCAGAATCTGTGCTGCAAAATCCAAATATCACTCCTTCCCTTCTGAGTCCTGCCATTTTTTGGTCACACATGAGGCATTGCCGTACTCGGGAGAAATTGGGGCACAGATATTGGGGTGCTTTTTCTCCTTCATACCTTATGAAAATGAAAAATTTTGAGCCAGAACTGCATTTTTGTGTAAAAAAATGTAATTTTTCATTTGCACAACACAGTTGTATCAAAATTGGTGAAACCCCTGGGGGTTTGAAATGTACACTATACCCCTAGATGAATTCCCTGAGGGGTGTAGTTTGCAAAATGGGGTCACTTGTGGGGGGGTTCCACTGTATTGGTGCTTTGGGGGTCTTGCTAATGCGACATAGCACCCACCAACATTCCACCAGAATCTGTGCTGCAAAATCCAAATATCACTCCTTCCCTTCTGAGTCCTGCCATTTTTTGGTCACACATGAGGCATTGCCGTACTCGGGAGAAATTGGGGCACAGATTTTGGGGTGCTTTGTCTCCTTCATTCCTTGTGAAAATGAAAAATTTTGAGCCAGAACTGCATTTTTGTGTAAAAAATTAAATTTTTCATTTTCACTGCCCAGTTGTACCACAATTGGTGAAACCCCTGGGGGTTTGAAATGTACACTATACCCCTAGATGAATTCCCTGAGGGGTGTAGTTTGCAAAATGGGATCACTTGTGGGGGGGTTCCACTGTATTGGTGCTTCGGGGGTCTTGCTAATGCCACATAGCACCCACCATTCATTCCACCAGAATCTGAGCTGCAAAATCCAAAAATCACTCCTTCCCTTCTGAGTCCTGCCATGCACCCAAATGCTATTTTTTGGTCACATGTGAGGCATTGCCGTACTCGGGAGAAATTGGGGCACAGATTTTGGGGTGCTTTGTCTCCTTCATTCCTTGTGAAAATGAAAAATTTTGAGCCAGAACTGCATTTTTGTGTAAAAAAATGTAATTTTTCATTTGCACAGCCCAGTTGTATCAAAATTGGTGAAACCCCTGGGGGTTTGAAATGTACACTATACCCCTAGATGAATTCCCTGAGGGGTGTAGTTTGCAAAATGGGGTCACTTGTGGGGGGGTTCCACTGTATTGGTGCTTCGGGAGTCTTGCTAATGCGACATAGCACCCACCAACATTCCACCAGAATCTGAGCTGCAAAATCCAAAAATCACTCCTTCCCTTCTGAGTCCTGCCATGTACCCAAATGGTATTTTTTGAAACACATGTGAGGCATTGCCGTACTCATGAGAAATTGGGGCACAGATTTTGGGGTGCTTTTTCTCCTTCATACCTTATGAAAATGAAAAATTTTGAGCCAGAACTGCATTTTTGTGTAAAAAAATGTAATTTTTCATTTGCACAGCCCAGTTGTATCAAAATTGGTGAAACCCCTGGGGGTTTGAAATGTACACTATACCCCTAGATGAATTCCCTGAGGGGTGTAGTTTGCAAAATGGGATCACTTGTGGGGGGGTTCCACTGTATTGGTGCTTCGGGGGTCTTGCTATTGCGACATAGCACCCACCAACATTCCACCAGAATATGAGCTGCAAAATCTAAAAATCACTCCTTCCCTTCTGAGTCCTGCCATGCACCCAAATGGTATTTTTTGGTCACATGTGAGGCATTGCCGTACTCGGGAGAAATTGTGGCACAGATTTTGGGGTGCTTTGTCTCCTTCATTCCTTGTGAAAATGAAAAATTTTGAGCCAGAACTGCATTTTTGTGTAAAAAATGTAATTTTTCATTTTCACTGCCCAGTTGTACCACAATTGGTGAAACCCCTGGGGGTTTGAAATGTACACTATACCCCTAGATGAATTCCCTGAGGGGTGTAGTTTGCAAAATGGGGTCACTTGTGGGGGGGTTCCTAACTTTTAGCATCTTATGGTGCCTAGAAACCTACATGGTGCCTAAAAAATAATCTCATAAAAAGGAGGCTCCAAAATCAAGTAGGTGCTCCTTCTATTATGAAGCCTGTGGTTTGGTCAACGTGCACACTAGGGCCACATATAGGATATTTATGAAAACAAAAGAATTGGGGGAATCAATTTTTAGTCACATTTCTCTAGTAAAATCTACTGTTTTCCTTAGAAAAATGTATTAAAATTGAAAATCTGCAAAAAAAATGAAATTTTGAAATTTCACCTACACTTTGTTTTAATTCCTGAGAAACACCTAAAGGGTTAACAAACTTCCAAAATGCTGTTTTGAATACTGTGAGGGGTGCAGTTTTTGAAATGGCATCATTTATGGGGGTGTCTCACATACAAGTCCCTCAAAGTCACATCAGAACTGAACTGGTCCCTAAAAAAATCAGTGTTTGAAATTTTCTTGAAAATTTGAGAATTTGCTATTCATATTTTAAGCCTCCTAGTGTCCAAAAAAATTAAAAGGAGGTTGAAATAATGATGAAAACATAAAGTAGACATATGGTCTATGTTAGTTATTAACTATTTTGAGTGGTATGATTATTTGTCTCACAAGCAGAAAATTTAACATTTTGAAAATTGCTAAATTTTCCATTTTTTTACAACATTTTGGTATTTTTCACAAAAAAACACAGACTGTATCGACCCAAATTTACCACTAATTTGAAGTACAATGTGTCACGAGAAAACAATCTCAAAATCACTGGGATAAGTAAAAGCAAAAAAAAGTAATCCCCACTTAAGTGATACATGTCAGATTTGAAAAAAAGGGCTCTGTCAGGAAGGCAAAAACAGGCTGCGGCGGGAAGGGGTTAAATTAAATATATATTCATGTGCTTACAGCACATTAATAAAAATAGCATGCCCCTCTTTAGAATAAAATTCCTGATTTTTTGACACCAAATGTAAAAAACAAAACACTTTATTTTAAAAGTTCACATTCCACTTCTCCATAAAAAGATAGCGATTGCTACTCGGTGAATCATGGCAAAAAAAACCTTCAAATGTATTCGCCATGTGGTCATTGAATAGGGTGATTCACCGTTTTTGTCAAAAATTCGCCAAACTGCACAAATTCGCCATAAAAACATGGCGAATCAGGCTCATTGAATACTGCCCTTTGAGTCCTAGTGCAGAAAAGTGCTATTTCAATCAAATGATTAGGAGTATTACTATTATTATAATTAATAACCTTCCAAACTGCAACATAACATCTTCGGTACTCCGGAGGACCACTTGGAAGTATTTTGCAAGGGTTTTTAATTAGCCACCAAATATGCACGCCATTTAATTCCTTTGTTTGTCACTGTCAGATCAGATGAAACACTACTGCTGATTATACAATGACTGCATCTTTGCAAAATGAGGAAATTGGCTGTTGGAAGGTTTGGGGAAATCCACACTGATTTATGAGGAAGTGACTTAGCTACTGAGTATGTCAAAAGTGCGACTGAAGGTTGATCTGCAAGATCGAATGTGACATTCTGATAATTTAATTTCAATATTTTTTCCTATTTAAAAAAACCATGGTAGTGATGATGGATCAGAGTCTGGCTCGCAAAAGCAAATTCTCTTTCTAATGGACATGTGCGCTGCAGGTGGGGCATATGTAACATGTGCAGTGAGAGTTACATTTGGGTGGGGTTTGTGTGCCATATAATTCCAGAGTTGCCACCATGTGAGCCGTATAATTCCAGGGGCATCACCATGTGTGCCGCATCAGTCCAGGGGTGCTGCCATGTGTGCCGCATCAGTCCAGGGGTGCTGCCCTTTTTTTTTTTTAAAGGGAAAAAAAGTGGGTACTCTTTACCTAGAACGGCGCCCACGATGTCCATCGCGGTCATCGGGGGTAAAAAATCGCGGCCATCGCATGCAGTAAAAAGTCGGGTGCGATGCGACGGCCGCGATGCCCGCGATTTCCCATAGGGATCAATGTTAAAATTTTCAATGGACGCGATTTTTCACTTCAATGCCTCAATGGATGCGATTTCGCCATAGGAAACAATGTTAAATGGGCCACAGAGCCCAAATAGGCACCCTGTACAGTGAAATGGCCCCCAAAATTGTTAACGACACCCGCACGATCAACGCGAACCCGAAGCGTGGCGAGCGCAGCGAGACCGCGAGGGGCGGCGGTACGCGTCCTCCGACCTTTTCATACCCCCACTATCCACGTCGGCGTGGAGTTGAGAATAGAATAGTGTGGCGAGCGCAGCGAGCCACCAAGCCCGAAGCGTGGCGCGCGCAGCGAGCCCCGCGAGGGGACGCGGATACCTGTGAAGTCCGCGAAGGGACGCGTTTACCTGTGAAGGTATCCGCGTCCGCTCACCGCGCTTCGGGCTCGATGGCTCGCTGCGCTCGCCACACTATTCTATTCTCAACTCCACGCCGACGTGGATAGTGGGGGTATGAAAAGGTCGGAGGACGCGTACCGCCGACCCTCGCGGGCTCGCTACGCTCGCCACGCTTCGGGTTCGCGTTGATCGTGCGGGTGTCGTTACCAATTTTGGGGGCCATTTCACTGTACAGGGTGCCTATTTGGGCTCTGTGGCCCATTTAACATTGGTTCCTATGGCAAAATCGCGTCCATTGAGGCATTGAAGTGAAAAATCGCGTCCATTGAAAAATGTAACATTGATCCCTATGGGAAATCGCGGGCATCGCGGCCGTCGCATCGCACCCGTTACTGTAGTGCATGCGATGGCCGCGATGCCCGCAATGGGCGCCGTGCTAGGTAAAGAGTACCAAAAAGTGTTTTTTTTTCTTTTACTGCAAGGGTGCTGTAACAGTGGCGTAACTCCCGGAGGCAATGGAGACATTTGCCGCCGGGCGTTAGCCTTGAGGGGGGCACATAGAGCAGCTCACGCAGCTGAGCTTGCAGCGGCAGGGAGGGCTATAGGTGGAGCGGGTGCAGGGCAGCTGGCTGCACATAAAGATGCCGCTCCAATCGGGCGGCAGGTGGCTGTGCTGCTCACACAGCTGAGCCTGCCGTTGGAGGATACGCTGAGTGCAGAAGCACTCCTCACAGCAGTAAACACCAGACGCCGAGAGAGGCTGCCGCTGCTGCGGATCTACGCCTCACAGGGGGAGGAGACATGCCTTGGATCCGCTCACCATCACTCAATCGCAGGAGGCTGGGAATCAGAGGCAGTGGGCGGGTAGGCACTGGCAGCTGGACTTCAGCAACAGTCACCCCAGTTCCTGCTGCCTGCACTTCAGTGTCATCAGACTGGCTCCAAGAAGGCAGTCACAGAGGATTAGGGAGTCAGACCAGCATCTGGGACTGCAGCAGGGTAATTACTTCAGTATGGCCCCCCGTCCTTAGCCATTACTGTGTGTCTTCCCTTTCCTAAATTGTTATAGCCTGTCCTTGTCACACCCCCTCTGATGAGGCATTCATTCTCCTTATAGTGTATTCCCTATTCCTGCCCAGACAGCACTTTGGGCAGGCCACTCCTCTTAAGGCCCCCATACACTGTGCTGATTTGGGCTGATTTAGACCAATTGAGCCATCAAATCGGCCCAAATCGGGTCATTTTGATATCTCCCCAGGTCCAATGCATGGTCCCGTGAATATGGAACCTCAGTCCGTGGTTGGACCTGCTGGCCGTCTGACCACCCGACCTGGGACCTCCCTCCCAGTGGCAAGCTGGGCGGCAAACAGGGACGCATGCGATGCAGGGTATGTGGGGGGTGACCGTACACTGCTGTGAGACATCGCAGCCATGTATGGCCACCTTTAGTGTCTGTGGGTCTCACACCCGGCTTTTTAACCTTCCTTGCATTGGCACAGGTCTAGCCTGTATCCTGCCTTGGCTAGAAGCACCTACCTCTTCCATTTATTGCAGATGCCCCTTGTCTTGGTGATGCAGGTGTGTGCCACCCCCTTGTCACTGGTGATGCAGGTTCTAGCCTCCTCTCTCAGACCCTGAGAGGTGCTGGGGCTGAATAAAACTTTATTTATTCGATTGAAGGATATATATCATATATGGTGGCCACAAATGCAGTGTGCCAGTGTGTGGGTTGGAGGGGGGGGGGGGGGGGGAAAACTTTTGATATCGCCTCCGGGCTCCCCTTATGAACTTACGCCCCTGTGCTGTAACATGCGCTGCATCAGTCCAGGGGTGCCACCATCTGTTTTTGTTACTCTGGCAGATCACTGTCCATGTCCCTCAGCAGTTACATGCCGCTTCCCCAGCAGCTTCCCCATCTCTGAGTCCCTCCACTCCCCTTTCAGCCTGTCAGAGGAGCAGGCTCTGTGCACAGAGCCTGCTCCTCTTAGTGGCTCTTCTTCACTTCAGCGGCGGTGATGGTGTGACTTCACATACGTCGTGCTGGAAGAAGAAGCCATTGGGACCAGGCTTTTCTGATGGAATTACTAAACACAAAAATAAATCTCCACTGTGCTGTTCCCAGGATAAGACCAACAATCCTTTCCATGAGGAGACTAAGGGGCCCATTTATCAAGCAATATTTGCGGCTAAATCCCCGAAAACATCTGTTTTCGGGGGTTAACCGCAAATATTAAGTATCACTGAAATGTATTAAAGGGGGACCACAGCAGGAATCTCCGATCCCTGCTGCGATCTCCCCTGCAGCACCGCCGGCCGCATCCCCCATAGGTTTCTATGGGGGATGCGAAGCTGCCCGATGTATCAACATCGGGCAGCCCGGCTTCGCACCCCTGGGCTATTGCCATTCTGATATGGCGATAGCCCATTGTAGCCTATGGCTACACATCGCACTGCCCGTGCGGCAGTGCGGTCAGCGGGGTCGTGGGGGGGGGGGGGGTCATGCGCAGACCCCCCGGCTTCAGGCTTCGGGTATCGCAGGGACGGGCTCCTTTCGGAGCCCTGTCCCTGCGCCCTCAAACTTCATACATTCAGGTGATATGATCGCATTTTACAATGCGATCCTGGGCGGTAATATTCCGCCCAGATCGCATTGTAAATGCGATCTTGATAAATGTGCCCCATAGTCCTCCAGCTCTCCAACCATAAAGGGACAAAAGAAGATTTTTGTGTTAGACAGGATCAACCTCCAGCCTCCTCACCGGAATGAAAAGAACATTGGGTGAGGAGACTGGAGGTTGATCCGGTGTATTGTGTCTAGGGAAGCCAATCCCGGGGCATTTTTTCAATCCCGGGATTCGGGATTGAAAAATGCTCAATCCCGGGATTCCCGGGATCCCGGGATTGGCTTCCCTAATTTGAAAAAAAAAACACCCCGGCCACCCTGCACATTCACAGAATTTACATTTGCGGGTGCTGGGTGGGTGGGCGAGCGTGCAGATATTGCTGGGAGCCGGGTGGGCTGCAGGTATGTCCGCTGGGCGGGTGGGCAGCTTCAGCTGGGCGGGCGGGTGTACAGCTTCGGGTGGGCAGCTTCAGCTGGGCGGGTGGACAGCTTCAGCTGGGCGGCTGGGTAGCTGTTCGGGTGGTCGCGTAGCTTGGTGGGTGGGTGGGCGGGCGTGTGCTGATAAGCCGGGTTGCTGGGTGTGTGGGTGGCTCCTCTGTGTGGCCTGCGCAGCGTGACAGCTGACCTCATCACGCTGCGCAGGCCGCACGCCGGGTATGGGAGAAGCCGGGCAGCGTCTGAGCGGGTGCTCAGACGCTGCCCGGCATTAGACTGCACATGTGCAGTCTAATCCCGAAATCCCGGGATTGGAATCTCCAATCCCGGGATTGAAATCCCGGCATTTTGGAGGCCAAATCCCAGGATCCCGCCGATCCCGATCCCGGGATTGGTCACCCTAATTGTGTCCAAATTTTATGAAGTTTTAGAATAAACTTGCCGTGCCTTTTTTGTTACTCTTTAAAATCTGGAAGTTTTTTTTTGTGCCAAACCCTATCTATTTGTCTAGCTACATTATGTATGTATGTATGTATGTATCTATCTATCAATCTATCTATTGGTGGCACTTCTAATCATGCCACACCACAGACCCTGGCAGTTTTAGAAAATGACAGCAGTGGTTCGGTATGTTTTGTCAACTGTTAGAATGCCAACATTCATTGAGTCAACATGGTTAGAATTTTGACGTGTAATCAGTATAACAACCCAGTTGTTCCCAGACTGGGTCCTCAAGGAGCACTAATAGGCTAAATTTTCACGATACAGGTGCACTGCTTAGTCCCAAATTGTCACATTTTAAAATCCACAGGTGTCCTGGAAAACATGAACTTTGAGTCAGGGGCGGGCTGGGCCGGGGGGGGGGGGGGGGGGCAGGGTGCCATGTGCCCCCCAGGTCAATCTAACATGAGTGCTCAGGGCTGCGGCCGCCTTACCTCTTCCTCCACTGTCGGTGGCCATGTTCCTGTAGGCTTTTAAAACATGTCCGCGGCTACAGGAACATGGCCTCCGGCCTCCAGGGCTACCTTTTTTAATAAAAAAGTCAGAGATCATCTGGATTCCCTCACTTTCAACAAGCTCAGAACCTATTATATTTCAGATGTTTCTTCATTATAGTGTTGTATTCTTTTGTTTTTATAATATGATTGTCCAACTGTTATCAGAAGCCACTGGTCTGAAATTCTGTTATTTTCGGTGTTGATAAAATGATAGGTCAGGGGTGGCCAACCGGTCAGAAGTAAAGAGCCGTAAAATATCTGTAGTCAAGCTAAAGAGCCAACAACATGCCCGCGCCTTCGACGCGCATGCCAAAAAAGGGGCATGGTCTATTTGGACCCCTTGGGTGGGTGTGATACACATATGCCTCCAATAGTGCAGTGCCATATGTACATATGCCCCCAATAGTGCCTGATACACATATGCTCCCACGGTGCCAGGTATGCCCCCCACGGTGCTGGGTATGCCCCACGGTGCCACGAACTGCTATGCCCCCACAGTGCCAAAAAGCTGGTATGCCCCCACAGTGCCAAAAAGCTGGTATGCCCCCACAGTGCCTCAAACTGCTATGCCCCCACAGTGCCACAAACTGCTATGCCCCCACAGTGCCACAAACTGCTATGCCCCCACAGTGCCACAATCTGCTATGCCCCCACAGTGCTAATTTCCCAGCAGCAGCACTCACCGTTGTTGCTGCTGCTGCCGGGCATGGAGAGGACAGTCTGGTGTCCCCCTGCAGTCCTGTCATGTCACCGAGGGGAGGAGAGCACAGCACACCGCGCGTCTCCTTCCCCCCCCTCACTTCCTTGTGACTGGGCCATCCACCAATCAAAGCTCGTGGGCCGGCTTCTGATTGGCTGCCGGCCCGCGAGCTCTGATTGGCGGATGACCCAGTCACAAGGATGCACAGTGAGGGGTAGGAGAGATAAGCGATGCGTGCTCTCCTCCCCTGAGAAGGAGAAGGGATTCGAGGAACCGGCAGCAGGTGCTGGGGACGGGGACAGACAGTGGGCGGCGGGCAGCAGTGGGAGCAGGAGCCACACTTTAACAAGGGGAGAGCCACATGCGGCTCTAGTGCCACAGGTTGGTCACCCCTGTGATAGGTGATTACACTTTAAGAAATATGGAGGGCACCAAACCAAAAACCAAAGGGAAAGGAGGTGCTCCCACTTTGGCTTGGCCACTATTGACGTACAAGCTCTCTATACGAGTATTCCCCATGAAAAGGGCATCTTGGCTGTGGAACATCGTCTTGGTAAAGACCCTTATATATTGATGGGCAGGAAAATGTTTATTTGTGACTGTCTATGATTTGTACTACAGTTTAATTATTGCAAATTTCTGGGAGAATGGTTTCTCAGATATGTGGCACAGTGATGGGCACAATCTGTGCCCCAAGCCTTGTAAATTTGTACATGGCTGAGTGGGAGACCGACACCTTCAAAGATGAGCTGAGTGCCAATCTCATTTTCATAAAGAGATACATTGATGATATTATCATTTTATGGAAGGGTGATCAGGATTAATTTGATAATTTTGTCGACAGGCTAAATGTCAACACTTATAACCTAAGGTTTACGTCGTCTTTTCATAAAACCAAAATTGAAATTTTTGACATTGTACTGGATGTTGGAGGATTTCCTGCCGAGAAAAAAAATCCAGACATCCACTTTCTTCAAGCGTGTGGACGCAAACAGTTATCTCGAATATTCCAGCTGCCATTTAGGATCATGGAAAGATAACATCCCTAATTCGCAGTCTCTGCGTTTAAGGAGGAACTGTTCGAGCCTTACACTCTTTGATAAACATGCTTCAGTATATGTTAACAGATTTAGCGAGAAAGGTTACCCCCAGGGTTTGATTGAAGGGGCCCTTAAACGAGCACGTAATCTGGATAGAAGTAAGCTTTTTCAACCAAAAAAATTATGCCGGCAGCAACACCGCATACCGATAATTCCAGTGACACTATGTTTATCACACAGTATAGTGCATATGAGAAAGAGCTGCGGTATATGTTTAGAAAACATTGGGGAGTCCTTAAATTGGATCCTGTGTTATCGGCTCACATTCCTGATATACCTAAAATGGTCTTCCGATAACACTTAAATCTATGGTTTCAAAAAGCCAAATTGAAAAGGTTAATGTAAAACCACAGACAGAAACATTTTTAAGTATTAAGGGTTGTTTCCCATGTAATCACTGTAAAGCGTGTCCTTATATGAAAAAAGGTCCCATAATTGAGGAAACCCATTTGAAGGTGTCTGATTTTATCAATTGTAATTCAATCTCGGTGATTTACCTTTTAACATGTGGATGTGGGTTAAACTACATCGGTAAAACTAAGAGGTGTCTCAAGATCAGAATTCTTGAGCACCTCCGGAACATCAAACACGGGGTAATAAATCATAGTGTATCTAAACACTTTGAGGAGAGACACAATTGTGACCCCAGATCTTTAACGTTTAAGGGTATTGAGCTGGTACAGTATAGTAAAAGAGGTGGAGACCATAATAAATTCCTTTTAAAACGTGAAACCTCATGGATCCTCTTCAACACCTTCGTTCAGAGTGGCCTCAACGAGGTTTATGAAATAACCCCATTTATCAACTAGGTTGTCCTTCTATTTTTACTCTTTATTAAAATTTGGTCATATTGAGTGTATTAACCATCTTTGGTCTCGTTACCTATTATGTCTCTGAATAACAAAAAAACTTTTATATCGGGCGCTATGTGGGGCCGTTGTCACTCATAAAGAACTATGCTCATAAAAAAATTATGCATGTATGTTTGAATATTAGATCGTACATGGTTAATGGGTGTTAATGTAGTTTGTAACATACTGTCTGGAATTTGTTCAAAATGTTTAAAGAGTTTTATCAAAACATGATGCTGACTAGTCTATGCCGATATATAATGTAGTCCTAGCCCAGTGCTTTAATTGTGTGCTGCAGTTTGGCAGGTATACGCGAAATAACCATAGACTATACTTATTTATAAACATGAGTGTTGCAATCTATGCTCTTTAGATACATTGTGCCATAAGCATGTACGTCTTTCTCAAAAATTGTTCTTTCTTGCCTTATGCTTTTATACTATATCTTGTGGTACCCAGTCCACAGCGGTTTTATTTATGGTACGAGTCTTACATAATTTGTATTTGGAAATTGTACCTAAATAAATTTTACACATTCGTTACTGCACTATGGAGCGCCTTTTCTCTGCCTTCTAATATAATATATTTTTCTAGACTGCAGCATACACTGAAGAATCCAGCAGGCTATGCCATCTACAATGGTTAGCCAAGTCCCATTGGGCCCCTACCACTGCATTGCCCTGCTTGGCCCTTCATGCCCCAGTCTGACACTGGTAACTAGGAATAATAGGTTCTAATATCAGACCTATTTATATGCTCTTTGTTGGCATTAGCAATGCAAGTACAACGCATGTTAAAATATGCCAGTGGGTCTAATGCCTAAGTGTGAATAATTATTGGTTATTTTGCATATAAGTAATTTTTATTTATATAGCTCAATTTCTCCAACAGGACTCAAGGAGCTTTACAGGCATAAAAAATAACAATGCACATACTGTAATACAAAGGGTTATCAGTACAAGGAACAAGCAACAATGGCAGTACAGGTATACATCACACATGCAGATATGCACTAGACGCATTCTAATAAGGGACACATACATGGGGAACTTATTTACTGAGCTGTGCAGCACCCAGGCAGCCATTCAGCGGTGCCACATGGTGATTGCACCAGCCAGATAGGTAGACAAGTAAAACAGTACCGATATAGGACACATGCATATATATATACTAGATGTACTCTAATGAGGGACACGGACATGGGGAACATATATTTACTGAGCTGTGCAGCATCCAGGCAGCCATTCAGCGGCACCACATGGTGATTGCACCAGCCAGATAGGTAGAACAGTACAGATATAGGACACGTACAGATGTGCGATGAGATGCGCATATCCCATTGCACAGCTCAAAAATTATGTGCTGCACATGCTTTTTTAACTAGATTGAATCTTGCAGTTGAGTAAATAACAGATCAAATAATTGTACCATGTATGGGCACCCTTACTGTGCATGGAGTGAGCATGTGTTTATTTTTCCACTTTCAAATATATTTTTTTCCCCTTTTGTTTATTTTGTTTCTGCATGATGAGTTGATAAGGCAGCACTAACACGCACCTAAACAAGGGATGCTTTTTGTTCACTATCTTAAAAAGGCTGCAGATTTGTGAGTGGGAGGACCAGTCACAAGTTTCAATGTTTGTAATTACAGTTTATGTAAGAACATTTCATGGGAAAATTCATTAGAGAAAGAATGTATGCATTATACAGCTCCACTGAGTCCAATGTGGTGGTCTGCAATGCTTTTGGTGGTAGTGCAGCTTTAAAGTTACGTAACTTAAAGATATTTGGTTTCCATAACACAACGTTTATTTCAGGCTGCTGGTGTACCTCAAAAAAGTCATAACGAAGAGGATATGGCTAGCCAAAGTGGTTGTTCAAACCTTCCAGAAGTGTTATATGAGAAGGAAGTAGATGTAGAAGCCAATGTTACAGATATGGAAGTTTTCCCTGAAAGCAACTATGAACTCAGTTTTCATCTACAGTCACACAGTCCTTTCCAGGAGGACTATAGGAGCCTTACTGAAGCAGAAGTCATCACAGAAGAGAGCCCAGAGTTGGACGTGGTTGAAAAACCTACTAGCCTGACATCTGTGCTTTCTCCACCAAGCTCTATTGCAGAAAAAATTGCTTTTGTTGACCAACAACCTTGCCAAGCAACTTCCACGTATTGTGACGTAGTTGAAAAATCTACTGGCCTGTCATTTGTGCTTTCTCCACCAAGCTCTACTGCAGAAAAAAAATGTTTTTTTGTTTACCAAAACCCTTACCAGCCAACTTCCATGGATTGTGACAACATTCCATTTAAGGAGGCAGGTATTTATAATAGTTAAAAACAAAACGGAGACTATGTTAGGCGCTCTTGGCTCACATTTCAGGTTAAAAATCGTAAGATAGAATAATTTTTTTGCAGCGTATGCATTGCTTTTTCAGATGCTACGTCACCATTTGTCAGTGGTTGTAAAAATTTCAGACACTGCCATCAAGCAGTAAATAAGGATCAATCCTCAAAAAGCCATTGTGATGCTGCTAATGCATACCTTATTGTAAAGAATACCAAAGGCATTGATACACTGATAAATAAAGATCATGCCATAAATTGACACAAATCAATATGACAAAATATCGAAGTCATGAAGAGCATATTTGAGGTTGAAAAATTTCTAGGGAAGCAAGGCTTGCCGTTTCGTGCCCATGGGATGAATGCATCCCTGTACAGGGGCAAACGCAGGATTTTCAGAAGGGGGTTTCCAGAGGGGTGGAGCAAAGCACGGAGATGGGCACTTAGGTGACCCAGTATATGCCGTGTCATTGGGGCACCTACCGATCCTCCAGGGGTGGGGGAAGCTTTGATGTCCCGCAGGTGGTTGGGGGTATTATATCAACAGCTCAGCATGTAAAGCTTGGATCAGTAATTTCCACTAATTACCCCTTTACTGCACAGATGGTGGGAGATGAGGTGGGAGAAGGGGGCATTGGGCTGAATGAAGGGGCCCTGATACATAACTTCCAGGATGGTAGAGGATGTTTAAGGAGGGGTGTATAGTGGAGTGGGCTTATTATTCATACTTTTCTGGTGGGAGGACAGCTTGCTTTACTGCAGATATCTCCAGTTCCCAGAAATAGATTTCTTAGGAATTAAAAACTAGAGTATCCCCCCTACCAAATGGTATTGGGTACTAGGGGATCAGAGTTCAGGAGGCAGAGCAATCTGCCAATGAGAATATAAAACTACATACCAGGAGTGTGGAGCTGGAGCAGTAACCAGCTGCTGGAAGGCTGATATATCTGGTTCTGGGCACAGTAGAAACAAGCTACTAGTGTCTATCAAAGGGGGGGGGGGGGGGGGGGAGTCCCAGCTTTTGGACTATACCCTCAGAAAAACTCTAAGTAAGAAAGTACCTGAAATATCTGACTGGGAAGAGCAATTAACAGGCTTAGATGAGGACCACTGATTTGTAGTCAGATATCTCCGGTTCCCAAGGGCCGATTTTTAAAATTCTTGTACCCATGGAAAGAGGGGACGCTCAGCTTTCAGCCTAGGACCATTAGACTCCTGGGGAGGTTTCTGGCTACTCAGAAACCCCCCCTGCGTGCACTACTGCTGTACAATCTTAATAACAGTGAGATTAACATAGGAATTTTTTCAAATTATTTTACTTTTATCCCATTATGATGTCTCGTTGAAAAATCATCTTGAAAAATGCATTCGAGAGAGTGAAAAAAGAAGAAAACTTTTGCAAGAAAGAGGAAAAGCTGGAAAACAAGCAGTTGGCCGAGGAAGTCTAGTGAATCTTTTATCACACAAGACTAAATAAAATATTAAATGATTATGGCAATTGTTCCATCATGAATATCCAGCTCCATTGGTGTTCCACCATCGATACTCTCCATCGGTGTTCCATCATCGATATCCACCTCCATCGGTGATCCACCATCGATATTCATCATTGGTGCTTCTACATCTGGACAACGCACCAACTATATCTTTCAAGTCCATCAGGGTCAGAACCACTTCTATTCAGCCATCATATCCTGATTGAGTCGGATGGCTGTGTGTGTGGCCAGCCGATGTTTTGTGTTTGCACATGGGCAGAGGCGTGGTGAATTCCGTTCAGAAAACGATTGTAAGGAATTATTCGAGCAGGGGGCGGAGAGGGTCGTGAAGGGCTGTTTGTGCTCATTACCATATGGGTGCATCCCGTGTTTCATGGGCATTCCCATGAAAATGCTGGGCGTACATATGGTAATCCGGCCGTGACGCTCCGTGGGGGAGGGGGGCGGACAGCTGACATAGCCAGATGTCAGCTGCCCGCCCACATACCTGCTTTCACATGGAAAAATCTCAGAGTGATCTGGAGCACTCGGGGCTGCCTGACCACTCGGTCCATCATTTGATGGTCGGCGACCATCAGAGAATGGGGGAGGTGTTCACATGAAACATCCAGTTGCGGTCCACACGCTTGGTGTCTTACCGCATTCGGACGGCTTGAGCGATCCGTACGGTAGACGGGGTTAAGAACACTCTGTGTCCGTCCGAAATGCGCATCCGTACGATTCTACCAGAATAAGGCCCTAAGTGCATTGCATCCTCATAGACTCCATCAACGTTTCTACGCTGCACCTATTGTCTTCCGTCTGCAATACCCAGTGGTACTTGATCTCCAGTTACACGTCTTACCATTTCATTTCCCTGTATCATCTGTGGGCTTAATAAAGACTTGTGCTTTTATTCCTGTGGTCCTTCTTCTAGCCTAACTGTCCGGGGTGCGTCTTGATTATGTGCACTAGCCTTATTAAGGCACATCAGTTTATCTACCAGTCAGCCCCTACGCCTGTGGTTATTTTCAGCCAGGATCTGACCACAGGCGTGACAGCGTATACTACATACATTGTTGTCTCTAAAGAAACAATCATTTGAATTCATCTGGCAACTTTGAAAAATCACCTCTATATCACTGTTTTCATGGAATGACCCATTTCCAAGCCGCTCACCATCTATTGATCTTTTTGCAGTGTGCAGTCTGTGCGTACCCTAGGACTTACTGGACGGCTGCAATAGAAACAGGCTGAATGGGCCTTACCCTCAAATGCCTGAGCACACCAGTGTTTTCCTTGACACTCCCATAAAATGGACAGCTACCACCCCCAAATGCCGACTTTCTGGGCGATTCAGGCCAGTTCTTTCGTGTCCAAATTTGATCCCTTCCCCGATGTTTGGGGATTGCACATGCACGATCATACGCAAACCATGGCGTCAGCGCCTGTCCTGAATTTGGAGAACAGCAGCCTTCCGAAAGAAAGTATTGACTTACTTTTCAGACTGAAGGCTGCAGAAATCAATTGATGATCAGTGACCATCAAATGATTTCTCCTCCATTCGGCTGCATGCGAGGGGATGCGTAAGCAT
Source organism: Crinia signifera (assembly GCF_055691185.1). Lineage (NCBI taxonomy): Eukaryota > Metazoa > Chordata > Amphibia > Anura > Myobatrachidae > Crinia > Crinia signifera. The sequence goes on along the minus strand of NC_139217.1, from coordinate 264,497,554 downwards.
ACACATCAGCTTCTTTGCAAATGCAGGAATTCATGTGGCAGGGGTGCGAGCATTTGGCTGGGTGTTAGCAGCATTTACTTGTTTGCTAGGCTGCGAACATATTCTAGGCTTTACCACCCGTCCAGGATTACTTCGGACAGTCTGGCAATTATGCCCATGTCCAGAGACTGGACAGGTGGTGTTCCCAGACCATACATTGGGGCAGATGTATTAAACCAGGCGAAGAGATAAACTGGAGATAAAGTGGAAGGAGATAACGCACCAGCCAATCAGCTGTGTTTGAAATATGACAGTTCGGAGCTGATTGGCTGGTGCGTTATCTCCTTCCACTTTATCTCCAGTTTATCTCCTCGGCTGGCTTAATACATCTGCCCCATTGTCCGGGAACAGCGCCGTCACTTAGTGGTTGAGAGGAGATACCCCTGGAATTGAAGAGATAGCCGCTGCGCAGACTTGCTCGTTGGACCTGTAATTTCAAATCTTGTGCCTCCTCAAGCACCAGTCTTATCTCGCAGACCGGTGGCAGCCAATATGGAGCCACCACTGCCACTCCTGATTGGATGACTGGACCACGTGCTCCAAGTGGTTATGAGATACCTGACCTGACGAGTAGGTCCGCGCAGTGGTTATCTTCTCCCGGACAATAAAGTTATCTCCGCCTGTCTGCAGGATCACAAGCTCCCTCCTGCCCTGCTCCAAGAGGGCAGGAGGGAGGACTGCAGGACCACTGTCTTCATGTCCCTTCCTGTATATACACACACATATACAGTATATATGTATTATGTGTGAGTGACATTACGGTATAGTGTAAGTGGCATTATGGTGCATGGCATATAGTGTAGCCACACGGTATGGTGTGGGGTATAATATGTAATGGGTATCATGGTGTGTGGTATAATATGTAATGGGTATCATGGTGTGTTGCATAATATGTAATAGACATCACGGTGTGTGGCATAATGTGTAATGGGCATCATGGTGTGTGGCATAATGTGTAATGGGCAACACTTTTTTTGCATAATGTGTAATGGGCAACACGGTGTGTCGCATAATGTATAATGGGTATCGCGGTGTGTCGCATAATGTGTAATGGGCATCATGGTGTGAGGCATAATGTGTAATGGTCATTACGATGTGTGTGATGTAATGTGTATTGGGTATCATGTTGTGAGGAATAACATGTATTGGGCATCACGGTGCGGGGTGTAACATTATGGTGTTTGGGATAAAGTGTGATGGCATGTGTGGTATTCTATGTAATGGACGTGTAATAGGCATTACAGCACCTTTGGCGAGCACTGTCCCTGTTATCCCTATGTAAAAAAAAAAAATTGTCAAGCCCTGGCAAAACATGTGATGAACATTATGGCATGTGGTATGTGTAATGGGTGTGTGACGTGTAATAGGCATTATGGTTGAAGTTTTTGGTGCGTGTATTCGGCACGCACTCTCCATATTGTCCTTATTTTTTTATTAAATGGCGAGTCCTGGCATAGGCCCTTATGCTGGGTACACACCAAAACGATTTGGATTGGATGCAAATCGTATGCAAATCGTGCGATCCGATTTGCATACGATCCGATCGCAATCCGATCCCATCTGTATTTAGATGAATGGATCTTATACAGATCCTACCTGCAGCAGGTAGGATCGGAATCGGATCCAACTCAAACGATTTTGACCCAATCTGCATCCAATCGGTCTGAATTGGATCTAGATTGATGGGATTGTGCCCAAATCGTTTTGGTGTGTACCCAGCATTATTCTAGTTGATTCGGACAGATGCGTATTTCGGACAGGAACCGAGTGTTCTTAGCCCCGCCTACCATACGGATCGCTCACACCATCCAATGCGCTAAGACACTGAGCGTACGGACCGCGAGTGGATGTTTCATGTGAACACCTCCTCCATCTGTGGGAACCTCCATCGAATGATGGACGGAGCGGTCAGGCAGCCCCGAATGCTCCAGACCACTCGGACATTTTTCCGTATGAAAGTAGGGATATTGGCCGGCAGCTGACATCCGGCTATGTCAGTTTTCCACCCCCCACACGTTCGTCACGGACGCATTACCATATATATGCCCAGTGTTTTCATGGGAACGCCCATGAAACGCAGGATGTACGTATATGGCAATGAGCCCAAACAGCCCTTCATGCCCCTCTCCACCCGCTGCTCGGATGGTTCCGTACGACCTCACTCCGTGGTCTGACGTGCGAGGCATTCGCACATGCGCAGATACACCTCTGCACATGCGCAAATACCAAACATCGGCCTTCCGACCGCACATGGAGCCGTCCGACTCAATCAGAATAAGGACCATAATGTGTAAGAATAAAATTGAAGCAAAGGTTAAAAAAAATCAAGGGGCAGGTCAATGGGTGCGCTGTGGGTGTGTCAAGGCATACCTCCCAACTGTCCCACTTTTCGCGGGAACGCCCCATTTTTTTTTACATTCCCGCATCCCGCATTGGGGTGGGGGGCAGTTGGGAGTACCCCCTGTCACTCATGAATAGATGCTGTGGTGCATGCGCACAATGCTTATTCCTGCAGCCAGATGGGCTGTGGGCATAGCCAGCAGGGCATGCCCCCACAGCGGCGGAAACAGGCCTGACAGTAACATAGCGCGTATATACCATGCCCCTTCCCGCTAGGCTATGTCCGAAACATTTTGCACACTGTCCCTCCCTCCTCGCTTCAATCAAAAGTTGGGAGGTATGGTCAAGGGGTGGGCCACTGTCCAGGAATCTTTCAACACGGATGGTGTAGTGGTTAGCATTACTGCCTCACAGCGGTGAGGTCATGGGTTCGATCCCCACCATGGCTCTAACTGTGCGGAGTTTGTATATTCTCCCCGTGCTTGCGTGGGTTTACTCCAGTTACTCTGGTTTCCTCCCACAATCCAAAAATATACATATAGGTTAATTGGCTTCTAACAAAAATTACCCCTAGAATGTCTGTGTGTGCCTGTGCGTGTACATGTGATAGGCAATATAGATTGTAAGCTCCACTGGGGCAGGGACTGATGTGAATGTTCAAATATTCTCTGTAAAGCGCTGCGTAATATGTATGCGCTATATAAGAAACTGTTAATAAATAAACACAAAGGTGGTAACCCTAAGCCTAGCGAACAGGTCTGAATCAGGCCCTTAGTACACTCCTTCCTCTATTGGAAGAAGTTCCATTTGGCCAAAGGCATACTTGCCTACCTGACCCTCTCCATGAGGGAGAAAATGCTCTGTTCCTGGGCTTCCCAGGTCAGAGGCGTAACTAGAACTGTCAGGGCTCCATAGCAAACTTTTGAAAGGGCCCCCCCTTGTAGTATGAGAGGACGCACAGGGTGACAAAAAAAATATCAGGTAGTGTGGGGTGAAAGGTGTCACAAAAACAATCACACAGGGGTAGGGGGGGTCACACACAGGGATAGTGGGTGTAAACAATGTCATACAAGGGGGTACAGAGTGTCTCACACAGGAGAAAGAATGTAGGGGACAAGATTTCACTCACACAGGGGTAGGGGTTACAGGGGGGGCATACACACATGAATGGGGTACAGGAGTTCACAGACTGGGGTTAAGGTGATAGGGGGGAGAAGGTGTCACACACACAGGGGCTGTGTGGAACAGGGAGTCACACACGCACACAGAGGAAGGGTTACAGGGGGTAACACAGGGGATTAGGATGGTAGAGGGAGTTACACACAGATGGGTAGGGGTGATATATTTTCACACATATGCAAACAAGGGGGAAGGTGTGTACAGGGGTCTCTGGCACTTACTGAAAGCTGCAGCCTGAAGAGTGTCAGTAGATCTTGGCACAGGACGAAGGGGGAGGGCAGTGAAATGGGAATCCGAACTGGACACAGAGTGGACCTATGCACTGCATGGAAGCAGGAGGCAGCGCAGCAAGCCTAGCCCTAGCGCAGCTTCCCTGGCTCATGGTCGGCGCAGGTGCGGCTGCTGGAGGTCATCGCCGGCTCTATTGGGCGGGGGAAGAGGATGGTGTCCCCTCAAGTTCGGTGCAGGGCGGCAGGTGTGTGCGGCTGCTGGAGGAGGTCGGCGACGGCTCTGCTGGGCGGGCAGAGAGGACGGCTTCTCCTGAAGTTTAGTGCAGGGCTGCAGGCGCGGCTGTTGGAGGAGGGAGGCGCCATGGAGAGGCGGTGCGCTGAGGTTCCTGCAACCCAGGGGGACTGTGATTTTAGAGAGATCCTGTCCATCGCTAGGGCGCTGACTGCGGCTGACGTTCATGCCCTTATTTGCCTAAACTTTTAGTGTAACTGGGTGCAGGGGGAGCTGCGGGCCCTAGGAACAGCACGGGCCCCGTAGCAGCTGCACCCCCTGCACCTTCGGTAGTTACGCCACTGTCCCAGGTAATATAGGATTGCCATCAGAAGAGGTTTTTTGGAGGTGACTGGTCGCACAGAAGATATATGAGAGTATTTCAAATGGCCCCCTAATAGGCAATTGGTAATCAATCAAACATTTATCGGTTAGGGGTGTGCTACCACTGGACACGGCAGGGTTACAAGAGAATGGAAAGAAAGAGTGTCTCTGTGTGGTGCACCTACAGAGCTTAATAAAATATAACCTTTATTAATTCAATTTCTAAAACGCTGCGAAATATACAACACAGAAACATATATGACATAGACAGTGAGATTAAAAGGAATAATCCTCACACCGTGAGGCACCGGGACAATAGACATAAATTTGGGATACTGCCTGAACATTAGTGAATATCACTTAAAAGACCTATTGCCCTCATTAACTAATAGGAGAATTCTCCTTCATTTTATGGTATAAAGATACTGTTGCAAGCTACCACATGTCTCAAATGTCACATGTGCAGTTAAAAATGCAACATTGTTACAATTGTTTACAAGCTCCACTACAGAAAGATCCAGATAATAAAAGAGGGGACACAGATCCTGGGGGCCTCACGGTGTGAGGATTATTCCTTTTAATCTCACTGTCTATGTCAAATATGTTTTTGTGTTGTATATTTCGCAGCGTTTTAGAAATTTAATTAATAAAGGTTATATTTTATTAAACTCTGTAGGTGCACCACACAGAGACACTTTTATTTTCCATTCTCTAGGATTGCCATCACCCCATACCTCCCAACAGTCCTGATTTTATCGAGACAGTCCCGATTGTCAGGGCCTGTCCCGCTGTCCCACCCGCGGGCGGCAGTGTCCCACGGTGTGGGGGGGCTGTTGGGAGTCCCCCCTGTCGGCTGCTAAGCAGCGGAGAATAAACGCTGTGCGCATGCGCACAGCGTCTATTCCCGCAGCCAGGGGGCTGGGGGCATGGCTAGAGGCTCACAGAGCCTCTGGGTCATGCCCCCATAGCGGCAAAATGGGGGCGAGGACTCGCGGGAGAGCCGCGAGTATAGACCACGCCCCCAAATTAGGCCACATCCCCGAAAATTTCAGCACGCCTTCGGCGCGCGGCAGCAGCGTCCCGCCTCCTGAGCTACCGAAGTTGGGAGGTATGTCACCCATGGTGAGCTAGTTAGTTGATAAGAAAAGTGTTTCACCACAGGTGATGGCGATCCTACATTAACAGGGAAGTCCATGAACAGAGCATTTTCTCCCTCATGGAGAGGGTCAGGTAGGTAAGTATGGGGCCAAAGGCCGTGTGAGCTTCCCTTCTTTAAGATACCACTAGGAAATAGGATGAGGGACAGACAGTGCTTCCTACTGCTGATTACTGTAATGGCCGCTACCTACTCTGACCACTAGAGGGAGATAAATGTGTCGCCGGACAATAAAGCGATCCCACCCGGATTCCACATATGTGACTTAAACTAAACACTGAATTAATCGGGCATACGTTGAGCAATCGGACTAAAATAACAGAAATGCAAATAGTGCCATATTACGCTGACATGACGTCACGCCTCCTGAGATACCCCGCGTTACCATGGTGAAAAGCGTCACACCCAGTGATGTAAAACAACCGGAAGTTCGTGTAAATCTAAAATGGCGACGGGAAGAAGGAAGTGACAGCGAGGAGGAGCGGAAATCTGGGAACACGGCTGCACAGACCGGAAGTGTTAGTAAAAAAAGAAGAGTTGTAAACAAATACACCGGGAGTTCCACCGCTCTCATAGGAAAAGTATTTCGTAAAAGAAGCGGTCTGGTGAGGCGGAGTCCACACTCCGTGAGGCAGGGAGCTCAGGAGCCGCCGGTGTCCCGGAAGCAGAGGGAGCCACGACACCCATGGTGAGATCTGTGGGCTGAAACTCGTCCAATGTAGCCGGAGGGGAATTATGGGACCCGGCAGGGTTTCAGGTTGTGCCCTCGAAGAGCAGCAGCCAGTATCGCTCTAGCTTTCGTGGGACTTGTAAAAGCAGCAACCTATTGCAGGGCATGCTGTTACTTGTAGTACCATAGCCGCTAGATGACCATAGGCTAGCTACCTCAGCGTGGTGCAGAGTATAATGATTGTGGTGGCAAGTGGATAAATGAAGATGTGGTGGGTTGCTGGGCATGTTAGAGCAGGTCATGTGGTATGAGGAAGTGGCTGAACTACTTAGAGCTGCAGTAATTGCTGATAAGTTTGGTTGTCCCTTTGATAACATTTTAGTGGAAGGTCAGTCGAGTATATGGATTATATATGCATCATTTATGAATATAGCCTAGGCTGGGTACACACTATGCCATATATTTGTAAAGTCGACAAATTATGTATTGCTAAGTGCATCAGCTAGTGTGTACAGGTGATATGTCTGTGAACTTTATCATTTGAATAATATATCATGATGCCTATCTGAGTATGGGTATCAGTACCCATGTTCTGGTCAAGGGAGTCACTAATGGTTCCTGCGGCCAGGCATGTTGGGTGTCTGATTGTGAAGGGTGTATATGTAATGCATTTATGCGGAACACTTAATAAATGACTGGATGGGGCTGGCCGATGCATTGTTCAGGTCTGTACCCCAGCTTACTCTGCATTCATGTACAATTTATGGGGAGCGTATAACTCTCCTTGAGCACCTTGAGCTGGCGTGCTGTTTCACGTCACTGCGAGTAAGAATCTGTTGCTGATTCCTTGCACTACTTATTTTGGAGTAAAGATAGGTACCCACTGAATGGCGTGTGTTGGGGGGGCGGGTTGACAGCATTGGCAAGTGCATATACACGTGCTAGAGGAGAGAGGCATAGCTCTTGATAGCTATATGTTCCATCCTGTACAGATGATGTACAGCAGTGGTTCTCAACCTTGGTCCTCAAGGACCCCCAACAGTGCACATTTTCCAGGTCTCCACACAGAATCACAGGTGAATTAATAAGCTCCACCTGTGATCTTTTAAAATGTGTCTTTGAATAATGAGTGCACCTGCCAGGAGACCTGGAAAACGTGCACTGTTTGGGTTCCTTGAGGACCGAGGTTGAGAACCACTGATGATGTACAGGATGACACGTGGGAGAGTGCATCATCAGTGACATTGCATGTACACACTGGATGACATTAAGATTTTGTTGGTCTGACCCATGGGTACACACTGGGTGATATTTTTAAATGATCTAGCTAATTCCGAGGGATCATCTATTTTCAGTATGTATGTAGCGCCTGGCTATTCAGTAGACTGCCCGGTGTTATTCAGTTGACTGCATCACGTGAGTTATGTCTGTTTCCTAGTTGTGCAAGAAGCAGAAATTAACTAATTATAGAGATGTTCGGATTTACTTGGTTCTCAAAGCTGGATCGTATTGGCTATCGGCTGTCGTTTTGGATAGCCAATACAATCCCAATTTGAGAACCAAGTAAAAACAATCCTGCACATGTCTAGTTTAAAGTGCATGCATTTAATTCAGGAGCTACTTCCCAAAAAGACAATTTAATTCCCCACAAAGAGTCAGCTAACAGCAAGAGACTGAGAGAGGAGGTTACATAGAGTAGCTTGGAGTCACAAGGAGAATGTTGAATTTGAATATGTATATTGAATTCAGCCATTATTATTGTTTGTGTTCCAGGATAAGAAATAAGGGTACTTATGTAGTACCCGGGCGCCCACTAAGCAATTTGCTTACTGGGCTATTCTGTGTAAGGAAATCGCACTGCATGACCCGTTTTAGTGGCGTGCGATGCGATGCTATCTTATTAAGTAATTTATTCACTGCTCTATTGCCATGGGCTCATCGCATCGCATGCCATTGTACCTCATGCAATTTTTTTTTTTTTAAGGGTGCGATGGCATTAACTGTACTACAATTTTTAGCCCCCCCCCCACTATCCACGCCATCCCAAATCGTTACGAGCCTCCACTATCCACACCACACCAAAGCGTGGCGTTGGCATCGGAACATGTCCTCCCGACCTTTTCATACCCCCACTATCCACGTCGGCATGGTGTTGATCTTATATAGTGTGGCGAGTGCAGCGAGCCACCGAGCCCAAAGCGTGGCGCGGAAAACATGTAAAGTAAACCGCGTCCCCTCGCAGGGCTCGCTGTGCTCGCCACGCTTCGGGCTCGGTGGCTTGCTGCGCTCGCCGCACTATATAAAATCAACTCCACGCCGACGTGGATAGTGGGGGTATGAAAAGGTCGGGAGGACGCGTTCTGCCGACTTTAACGTTGCTCGCTGCATTTGCCACGCTTCGGGGTAGCGTGGATAGTGGGGGAATTTTAGGAACACATTCATACCAGCCATACAATACATCTGACACAGTAATGAGGACATGTTAACTGTAAATTTACTTGGTAAAGATTAATCAGTGAAAGACAAAATATTAATGATGTATAAACGATAATCAATATAAATAACAATAATAAATATAATGAAAGGTGAAAGAAAAAAAAAAAAATAACCGTCACTGCGAAGCCACTGAATTGCAGGCCCCCACAGCCGCTCTATGTTTTGGGTGTGTACTCCTGAGTCTGGATTGACAAAGTTGTATCTATGATTGACCCTGGCATGTTCATAACCTGCCTGCTGTAATTGGTCTGAATTGTATTCCCTCCAGCAATCGGTATAAATGACAGACCCGGGAGCCACTTGTAAGTTGATTGCAGCCATCAGCGTAGTGGTGTCTCTCCTTTCCACTGCAGTTAGAAAGCAGGCGCCTGTCTCCCTGCAGATACCGCCGAACACCCATTGCTGAGGCAGCATCCTCCCAACATAGTATTTTCTCTTGAAGAAGAGGCTCTCGTCAACCTCCACCACCATGCCAGGTCCGCCAATTTGCCTCTGCGGCTGGGACAGCAAATCCATGGCACATGCCTCCCTCATCATACTGTTGTACTGCACAATTGTTTTTATCGACATCTGTAGCTCCCTTTCGCAGTACAGTACACTGGTCATCTCCTCTGTCCAGGAGTATATGAAGCAGACCAGGGTCACGAAGGGTAACCGGCACCCCGGGAACCAGTGGTCCGCTTTGCATGACTTTGTGGCAGCACCACGTGCTTTCCTTCATGGACATACGCATTGGATTTCTGGTCATGCAGTTCTGCCTAACGGGCAGCAGCTGGTATCGCTGGAAAAAGAGCACAGCATCCTCTTCAGAATTAGGCAAGGTGAACATGGTTAGTTGTTCACCTGCCAGGCCTGTCACCTCTGTCACATTCTAGGCACTGACTGAAGCAGCCATCTCTGTCAGCTAATCACCTCAGCATGATTCTGACAGGGACCGGGAACACTTATGCAAGTTCTGACTGACTACGCTATTTCCGTAGCTTAAGCTTATTTTGAAAGCATAGCTACGGTAACTGACAAACGTCCATCCATATAAACTACTGAGATTGCATCGCATGGATCGCACGGCACTAAAATGGGAAATGCGATGCGATTTCCTTGCGCAAGCGTACGTATGTTAATTGAGCGCCCGGCTACTACATAAGTACCGAAATAAGGGAACCATGTAGAGATATGTTCAATAAATTGTGGTCCAGGGGTATAGCCTCATAAAAAAGAATTGGTTAAAAATCTTGGCAGCATATTCTACAAAAAAAGTGAATGTGAGGGTTGGAGTGTTTTAGAGAACTGTGGTAAATGTATCAAGCAGTGAAATGCGCCAAGGCAACCAATCATCTTAGTTAGTAACATGAATTATCAAGTGCATTATTTAAGAGTATATGTAGCATCTGATTGTTTGCCATATCACACTCTTCTCATTTATTAATCTACAAAGAGTATATTGAAATGGCTATTTTTATTGCATTCATTAAACTAATGGGTGCGATGTCAAAATCCTGTGTGCGTGCTGAAACAGGTGACTTGGGGCAATTCAGTCGCACAATCCAATAGTGTGGCGAGCGCAGCGAGCCACTGAGCCCGAAGCGTGGTGAGCGGATGCGGAAAACTAAGCAAATAGCTTAGTGGGCGCCCAACTAACATATAAGTATCAGTATTAATGAACTGTTGCTCTGATCAAATGCCCATTAGCTGTGGCAGACACACTACATCTCGCACCCCCTGGAGTTGTCAAGCTGTAAAGTGTGAAAAGACAGCTATTTGAGCGCTCAACGCTGAGCGATTTAAGCCAGATCTATGCTTCCATTTCAGCCTGAAACCACATATCTGGCTGATATCGGGTCAGTGTGTCCCAACTCTAGAAACCTGAAATTTGACTCCATATAAAAACCATATGGTCCATTTAGCCTGCCCCATATGTATCTTATACATGCAAACACTGATAGGGTTAAGGTGGGTACACACGGAACGATGTCTGAAGCGTTCCGACATCGTTAAAGAGTGTATCAAATCGTTCATCGTGTGTACACATGGAACGATTGGATACACTTGACAAAAGATTTGTCTATGATCTTCCTGCATGCAGGAAAGATCATAGACCATCGTTAACGATTCACGGGTACACGCATCGTTAAGGATGCACGGAACGATTGGTCATTCCCACCGATCGGGAACGCCCCACATCGGGCTTCAAATCTATCCGTGTGTACCCAGCTTTAGTTTGTCACAAGCCAGTTAACCTACCAGTAGATTTTTGGCATCAATCTCTAGATTGTCAGGACAAGACCTACCCCAGAGCCTCACCTTTTTCTTGCCTTATATTGGGCTGCAAGCAGTCTGGCATTTACTGTAAGTTGGCTTTGAGGACTGCATTTGGGAAACACTGCTTAACACAGTTCACACAAAACATACACATTATTATTATACAACTAGTTACCAGCCCCTCAAAATGCTAGAACAACATAATTGCGAGGTCAGTGCCGTTAGCTGGGCACTTCTGACTGGAGTAACCCTTAAATTGCTCTGTCATATGTAATTTAGTGGCTGCCTGTGTGCACAACACTTGAATTCCCTCCGTAGAGTTGAGGAGTGTTAGCCTTTTAATATATAGGATTAAAAAAATATCTTCTGACCAAAAAACAATGCTTTTTGTCTTGGTTATATGGCTCATCTAAGCATTTATTCTCCTATATTCTTCCTGCATATTGTTCATGTTTTTTGTTTTTAGCAGAACTTTGTTTTCTTGATCCCAACACCTATGTTTAACTGTGTGAGTAGCTCTAGATTAGGCCAGGCCAACCTTTGGCTCTGCAGCTGTTGTAAAACTACACATCCCAGCATGCCGTGCCACGGTTTTAGCATGCCCTAATAGCGATAATGTGGCAAGGTATAAAATGGGTTGTGTAGTTTCAAAACAGCTGGAGAGACATGTTGTCCAGGCCTGGTCTAGAGCATGGGTCTTCAACCTATGGCCCTCCCAGATGTTGTGAAACTACATGTTCCAACATGCATTGCCACATTTTTTTCCTATAACAGCATGCCAAAACTGTCAGGACATGCTGGGACATGTAGTTCCACAACATCTGGAGGGCCACAGGTTGAAGACCTGTGGTCTAGAGCCTCTTTACACTCTTCGCCACTAGTGAGACTTTCATCCATCTCAGATACCCTAGTGCTTCTACCTGCTCCAACAAAAATATTTAATTCATCTAAATCTTAATTGTGCTATAATAATGTAAATATTTGGCTCTCAACTAGAGTTGGATGTATGACAATTTGTGTGGCAAAGTGGAGAGAATTCAGTTGTTTGTGGGTATGATGCGTGACCAACCAGAAGCTAGTGCTCTATGCCATGCTGCTGACTATATCATGGCTTGCTATATAATGCCGTCGTCCCCTGCATGATGCAACTGTGTACACACTTACCGATGGTGTTAGAGCCTCTAATTCAGAGCTGAAACTATTTAGAGCCACATGCCAGTAATGAAATTTGATGCTCCCCAATGCCTGACTTATAATCAATTTAACCTAAAATATGAATTGTCCACCCATTTTTAGATTTTGCCATGTTATAACCTTTAGCAATGACTTTCAAGTGGAACATACTAGAAGATTTACTGTTCTTCTACCTTTTGGTAGGTATCATAGGAGTTCCATAAAATGGAACTGGTTTACTATCACTGTATTTGGTAAGCAGTATAGTGGTGATAGCTGGGAGGCACAACTCCGAACAATTTTCCTATTGTTCTGTAACTTTATGCTCTGTCCTTGTGTGTGATTTTTGTTGTGGTATTGCAAGTTCTACAGGAGTGGGTAGAATGTGCCTTCTAGTGTTTAACCCTTTTGAGTGCCAAGGGAATTTGTCAAAATAGGTGTGAAAATTGGCAAGAAAAAACGTTTTATTAACCCTTTGAGTGTCAACGATGCTGTGAGATCCTCAAAATATCTGTTAAAAATGCTGGCGTCACTCACAGCGACTTTTTTTTTTTGGGTGCAATATTTAACTAAACTTCAATGAATTAACTTGGCTGTGTTTGTATTTATTTATACTAAAAGAACAGTCGCTGTGAGCGATGCTGGCATTTTTAGCAGATATTTTGAGGCTCGCTCTCTTTGGCACTCAAAGGATTAACATCCATTACTTTAATCTAGTTCTTTACTTTCTGTTTCTATATTGCAGCACCGCACCCAGACATGGTATTTTACATTCCACAGAATATTTGCTGCAGTCATTCCAAACAGCAAGCCATGTCGTGTGAGAATCTTCTAGCTTTGTTTCTTTTTTTTGCCAATGCGTCTTATTCGCAATGCAATGTGATTAGGACACATGAGGATTTGATATGGCATTTGAATCTAATCTGTACACAAAGTACTGCAGCTTTTTTGGTACTTGTTTCCTAGCACGGCCACAATCGCATTGATCTTGTGCCCTTAATAGTGGTATGCGATGGCCCCCGACGCGATGGACCCGATTTCCCATTGAAATGCATTGAAAAGTAAAAAAATCGCGTCGGTCGCGTCGCATGCGGCTAAATAAGCATGAAATGGTCCCGACGCGATGCCCCCGATTTCCCATAGGGAACAATGTTAAATGGCTCAATTTACCCAAATCAACAGGGAACAATGTTAAATGGTCCAGAAACCCCCAAAAACACCCCTGAACAGTGAAATGGCCCCCCAAAATTAGTTAACGCCACCCCACGATCAACGTGAATCCGAAGCGTGGCGAGCGGCGGCGGTACGCGTCCTTCGACCTTTTGATACCCCCACTATCCACGTCGGCGTGGAGTTGAGAATAGAATAGTGTGGCGAGCCCGAAGCGTGGCGAGCAGACGCGTATAACTGTGAAGGTATCCGCGTCCCCTCGCGGGGCTCGCTGCGCTCGCCACGCTTCGGGCTCGGTGGCTCGCTGAGCTCGCCACACTATTCTATTCTCAACTCCACGCCGACGTGGATAGTGGGGGTATCAAAGGTCGGAGGACGTGTACCGCCGCCCCTCGCAGGCTCGCTGCGCTCGCCACGCTTCGGGTTCACGTTGATCGTGGGGTGGCGTTAACTAATTTTGGGGGACCATTTCACTGTTCTGGGGTGTTTTTGGGGTTTCTGGACCATTTAACATTGTTCCCTGTTCATTTGGGTAAATTGAGGCATTTAACATTGTTCCCTATGGAAAATCGGGGGCATCGCGTCGGGACCATCGCATGCGATTTTTTAGCACGCATGCGATGCGACCGATGAGATTTTTTTACCTGCGATGCCCCAGATTAGAATCGGTGTGGCCGTGCTAGGAAACAAGTACCGCTTTTTTCCAATAGACGTCCTGTTCTGCTCCGAATACAGACTCCGTCACACACCATATACAAGTGTCATATCAGATTAAGCAACGCAGTCTCCTTGTGTGTCCTACGATAGCAAAGCTGCATGGGACCCGGCTGCTCATTCACGCCAAGCATCTCACATTGCATGTCATATTCAGGTTAGATGTAGGTGGACACCTCTGCTACCTTGCCAGTTCCAGGCAATTAGGGCTGTATTCACGAAGAAGTGAAAACCTCTTTTTTAATGACCATAGTGCTCCTGGTTCGGTTCTCCATTTTATCTCTTCCTCTGTAGATGGTGAAATGAGCTGAAGTGCTTCATTCAAGTGAGAGCACAGCAGTGAAGTTCACTGCTCCTCTTCCTCTAGTGTCCTGTGACATGGGAACTGGAATGCAAGGCACTGCCGGGGCACGCGCTGTGTGAAGACTCCCGATATGTCAGTCGTTGCACTGCTTGCCGAGATCATGTAGGGACCATTTATTAGAGGATGTCACAAAGATTGGTAAATTTTTCTGAATGAGTACAAAACAATATTATAGTGTTCATTCTTGCACCCGCTATCTTTGAAAACCCATGCAGTTCCTCTTCCCTGCCTGAGGTGTCGCTGTCTTCTGTAGTGCTTCTAGCTGTGGGGTCTGTATATCAGCACTGATATGCAAACCAGACCTGTGCTAGATACACCACTGCAGACAGCGACACTGCATGGGTTTTCAAAGATAGCGGGTGCTAGAATGAACACTATATTAGGATAGTTATTGAATAGACATGTCGTGATCTATTCTTGCATCCATTTCACTTTGAATGTGGAGCCCTTAGAGGGGTTTCCTGCAATACTTTTATGTCTATAGTCATTCTCCAATTATAGGCTGTTTTATCATCAAAGGACGGGAGGTTTCCAATCTCATGTGTTATAGAAGCCCTGAGGGTTACTTATCATGGATTTTATCTAACATTGATATCTATCAATGCTTAAATCTCCTTCTAATAAATCTAATCTGTTCTTTTGGAGTTTATGTTGTATTTATGTCCTCCTCACAAGTAAATATCCTAAGTGTATTATCTGCACATCAGTATACTTTTGTGCTGTGGGTGCAGGGCACCACACAGGTTTTGTACTGAGAGATCATTCAAGAACAGTATCCTAGTAGAAAAAAACAGAAACAAACTACTTCATAACAAATAAAATGACAGTTGATTGGGGGCCTATAAGGGAAGCACACAGTTACGTGCATGTAGCAGCTATTCATACTCTTTATTAGTTTCCCAGGACAGCGCGTGTGTTTTAAATGTGTGCTTTTCATGCTATAAGAATCCAGTGAGTGAGGTGCCAATGGGATTCGGTATGAAATCCCGACGGTCAAAATCCCGACGGTCATAATACCGACAGCAATTGACAGAAAGTCAAAATCCCGACATGGTCAAAATCCCGACATTTAAAATCCCGACATGGTCAAAATACCGACAAGGTCAAAATACCGACATTTAAAATCCCGACAAGTTCAAAATACCGACACATAGAATGTAGACAGGTGAAAAAGTCAACATGACTTTCGGGCGACAGCTCGCGAGGTCGATATGGGCTTTTCACAGTTTTTTTACCTGAATGTCGACACAGTCGACATGGACACAGTTGGAAGTCAACCGCAGCCCCTCGCATAGCTCGCTGCGCTCGCAATGCTTCGGGCACGGTGCCTCGCTACGCTCGGCACACTATTTTATTCTCCCACCACGCCCTAGTGGATGGTAGGGCATGAAATACCGCCTGTCGGCACATGTCGGGTCAAGAAACAGTGAAAAACCCATGTCGACCTCGCGACCTGTCGCCCGAAAGTCATGTTGACTTTTTCACCTGTCTACATTCTATGTGTCGGTATTTTGAACTTGTCGGGATTTTAAATGTCGGTATTTTGACCTTGTCGGTATTTTGACCATGTCGGGATTTTAAATGTCGGGATTTTGACCATGTCGGGATTTTGACTTTCTGTCAATTGCTGTCGGTATTTTGACCGTCGGGATTTTGACCGTCGGGATTTTGACTGCATCCCGTGCCAATGTAATGGTCTTCTTTGCAAATGTCCACATATCTAGGGGATTATTCTGGTTCACTCCTTCTGGCAAATTCCTTCTTAGAGGGACAAAACCATGTGCACTGCAGGTGGGGTAGATGTTACTTGTGCAGAGAGAATTAGATTTGTGTGGGGTTTTACTTCAAAGGGAGATCTATATTGCAGTGTCAAAATAAAGCAGTCAGTATTTTCCCTGCACAGGAACAAAATAACTCGCCCAAATCTAATTCTTTCTGCACATGTTACATCTGACCCCCTGCAGTGCACATGGTTTTGTCCATCTAAAAAGGAATTTGCCAGAAGGAGTGAACCAGAATAATCCCCATAGTCTTTTTTTAGGAAGTGATGTATATCCATATTGCCCGTAGGTCAATATGTCGATTTTGTCATACTTGACTTTATTTCTGATGCTATCCAAAGTGTTTTGTATGCTGATAAGTCCTCCTTACCTGAGGCAGCCATACAAGACCTAGATAGACTGACTGTAGTATTATGTTCTGTTAAAGAAAAGCTTGAGCTCTAGTACATTTACCCCTGTGGTTTATCTGCTAAACCAGAAATATCATTTTTTGTTGTTCTGTTCTATACACACAGGCCATTTAGACCATTTATAAAGGAGAAAAATGGCAAGGGCAGTGAAAGGTTTACTATGGAATAACCAAGGGGGGGAAGCCTTTTATTTGGAGAACTAGCTGCCAAAACCTTACAGATAAGTGCCCACACACGGATAGATATCTGGGCTATCCAATTTCCTTTGAAATCGAGAACACCCCTGAGCATGACCACACACAGAAAGATTGAGTAAAGGATCAGAGGGTTTATTCAGTCGATCCGTGTGGCCATGATCAGGGGTGTTTGAGGTCTGCCGCTCTGCATGAGATTTAAAATGAATAGGGTGGTCGCCGAGAGAGCTAAATGAAATCTCTTGCCCAGGGCGCAAAAAAAGCCCACGATGGAGAAAGCACCTGTTGGTCGGGATCCTAACTGTCAGGTAGTTGAATTATTCTATTCAGGGAACCTCAGACACTCATAGATGAGAGAATCCCCTCTTTCTAATCTCATGAGGCTTGAGTGGTTTACCCTTGGGATCATGGGTGTGGTATGACTGGCCGACAATCTGGATTCTGATGGGGGGGGGGTGGGGTTTAAAAAAAAAAAAAAAGTCCATGACTGAGGAAAGCCCATGTTGGTAGTGATCCCAACTGTCGGGCAGTTGAAAAGTTGGGGTTTCGGTGAGTCATCCTGCCCCTGGGAACGACATGGTCAATTGTAAAGACACAGGCTATTGGTCAAGCTCATTATATAATTTGTTTACAGTATGAATGATATATTAGAAAGTGTGTCCCCAGCATTAGCTTTGTCTTAAAAAGAAACAAATACAAATCTGCTAGCCTGCCACATTGCATGTTACTATATATAGTTGGGCATGAAGTGCAAGTTTTATTTTATTTATTTATTTATTTATTATGTTTATACTAATGATGACCTTGCATGTTCTCTGCAAATTACACAATTGATAGAGCCATTTACTATTTTATGAAATTGGTGATCATGCACAGGAGTGAGAGAGAAAAACACTTGAGTTACTTTTCTTTACTGGAACAATTTTATGGTACTATTGCTGCTTTCACTTTCTGAATGACCAGCATCCACTTCCAAGTTCTCATTCTCTAAATATATGCTATTGGCCTCTTTCCAAATCACAGTCTGTTGCTGCATTGGAACAACTATGAAGGGCTTGAATTAACTAAAGGTCCATACACACTGGGCGGCTATGCTCAGCGTTAATGGACAGCGATGATTGCGTTCATCGCTGGGGGGAAAGCCACTCAGTGCATACACACTGAGCGGCTTTCCCCCTGCCCGGCACCAACGGAGGGGAGAGAATGGCTTAGCATAGCACAGAGCTATGGTATTAACAGCAGATGAGCGGCTTTCCCAGCGATGCTGTGGGATCGAGCAGCAGCGCTCACAGTTTATCGCCGGGGCATACATACTGGGCGGCTTTGAGCTGAAAGCTGCTCAAACATGCTGTTTTGAGCGACTTTCAGCTCAAAGTCGCCCAGTGTGTATGTCCCTTAAAAGTCCCCCTTAGTTGTATGAAGCTTGATGATGTCATTGCTCTAGTTACAAAGTTGGAATTAAACCCCACCTTTATAGATAAAACACTGTATACATTTTCTTTCAAACAAGGAATTATTCTATTCTTTCACCCTCAGACTCATAGGTGAGAGAGTCCCCTCTTTCTAGTCTTGTGATTCTTGAGTAGTTTACCCCTTTTTTTTTTACGTGTTTGTGTGTGTGGTGGTTGGGGACCAAACTCTATCACAAAAAGTAAGCGGCAGCCCATTGTGTACCGTACCCTCCCCTCCCACTTAAGGGGAGTGTAGACAGATGAGGATTGAACCATGTCACAGGAGGTTAGCAGCAAATCATATTGTACCCTTCTCCCTACTCACTCTGCATCTCCTTTAGGGTTTGATGGGCTCCGGGTAGACCTCCTTTGACATAGTTCAGTACTCCTCTGTCTACAATCCCCTTAGGTGGGAAGGGAGGGTACACAATGGGCTGCTGCTTAGTTTTTTGGCATAGATCACAGCACACATAGGGCCTTATTTTAGTTCACTCTTACTGACAAAATCCTTCTTAGATGGACAAAACCATGTGCACTGCAGGGGAGCAGATGTAATTTGTGCAGAGAGAATTAGATTTGGGCGGGGTTTTACACCTGCCTCACCTGCAGTGCACATGGTTTTGTCCATTTAAGAAATATTTTGTCAGAGTGAACTAGAATAAGGGCCTCAGTTCCTGCTGGAGCCTGCTGAAAAATAGCCCTGGTTTTGTCCATCTAAGAAGGATTTTGTCAGAGTGAACGAGAATAAGGCCCATAAACACAAGGGTAAACTACTCAAGAATCACAATATTAGAAAGAGGAGACTCTCACCTATGGGTAGTGTTCAATGAAAATTTTCACCATGTGCAGTGAATCCAGGATTCGCTGCACATTTGCCAGCATTCGGAGGACTGGAGGATTCTCCTGGCGCTGAATTTTTACCCCCCCCCCCCCCCCCCTGTGAATGCTGCCGGGGGGACGGTGGAAGGCAGGGATATGGCAGCCTCCCTGTCTGCGCCTGACGCTGCACACAGCAGCAGGGGGGAGTAGGAGGGCTGGCGGGGACACAGGCAGGAGGGGAGGTGGAGGGAGTGCTGCAATAAAATCTGGGGTAACTATCTCTTCTGTTGCTAGAGCTCTTAAGATTATGATGCTCACCTTTGCAAGATGATTACAAGAAATCGTGTCTTGGGATCGTTTATGTAAGAATCTTTCACCCATTCAGACAGTGGTGAATTATGTTTGCAAAGCTTCACTAGACGTTCTAGATTTTTATACTAAATCCATTACTGCTGGTATCTTGGCCAGAAGGGCTTAGGCATCTGATTCCTGTTCTACTAGTTGGCTTACCACGTTGCCTATGTGGGCTCTTTTATATTCGTGAGCAAGCTGGACTCCCTGATCCAGAGAATGTTTGGAGGAAAATCTGTGATATTGTCTCAAGACAAACGTGGTAGATTTATGGATGTGTTCTAGACAATAATTCAGACAGGCAAGGTCAGGCATGTCCAAACTGTGGCCCTCCAGCTGTTGTGAAACTACATATCCCAGCATGCCTTGCCATAGTTTTAGCATTCCCTAATAGCAAAACTGTGGCAAGGCATGATGGAACTTGTAGTTTCACAACAGTTGGAGAGCCATAGTTTGGACATGCCTGGGCTAGGTCATATAGGCCTTGTCATCCATCTAAAGAAAGATTTCTTTGAAATCTGTTTAGATCTTCCTTTTGTTAATCCAATAAAACAGGACAGAGGTAGGGAGGCCAATCCCGGGACATTTTTTCAATCCCGGGATTCGGGTTTGAAAAACTGTCGATCCCGG
Source organism: Crinia signifera (assembly GCF_055691185.1). Taxonomy (NCBI): domain Eukaryota; kingdom Metazoa; phylum Chordata; class Amphibia; order Anura; family Myobatrachidae; genus Crinia; species Crinia signifera. The sequence continues at coordinate 264,477,533 of NC_139217.1, read as the reverse complement.
GATTGGCCTCCTGATATGCCCAATAATTGATAAAATACCTCTAAGCATAGAGGAAATGCGTGTGAATCGGTGTGTGGCTGCGCAGCGTGATGTGGTCTCTCACATCACGCTGCGCAGCCACACAACCTTGTTGCCAGGCAGCGCAGCGTGATGTTGGAGGTCACTCTGCGCAACCACAGTGTTCAAACACCGCCGCGTCTGCCCGGAGTTTAAGTTTACCGCCTCCTCCCCGGCCCGCTCAGCGGTACACCTAAGAAGGGGATCAAATGCGCATGTGCATTTGGATCCCGTAATACCGGGATTGGAGCCGCCAATCCCGGGATTCAAATCCGAGCCAAATATGCCCTTAATCCCGGGATCCCGCCAATCCCGGGATTGGCATCCCTAGACAGAGGCAATGACTACCTGCAGCCTCCAGTAGTTTCACGGGTGGTAGGAACAATCTTTAAATTCAGGGAACTCTGGATAAAAAACATTCAAGACAAATTAGTTCTGAATATAGTCGCCAAAGGTTATCAGTTTTTCAAAAATCCAAGAATAGACAAATTTGTAAATTTCTAAACAAATTTGTAAATAGAAGTCTCTGCATAGTGAATTAATCAACTCTGGGGCAGTAGAATGAGTTCCAGAGTAGAAGAAAAAATATGTTTTGGTGGCGTCAATAGATCCGCAGGATGCATATTCCAATCAAGAAGGCCGACAGAAAATTCCTAAGATTTTGCATGAAAGTAATGCGTTATCAGTTCACCCTTGTGATGTTTTCAAGGCAGGTACACCACAGATTCTGCAGTTTCTATGTGAAGGGATTGATAAGGGTCTAGCAGTATCCACCCTTAAAGTTCAAATAGCAGCCCTTAAAGCCCTCATACACTAGTAAGGTTTGGGCTGATTTCACCCGATCCTAACAGGGGTGTGGTACGGGACTCCGACAGTCGGGATCCAGACAGTCATTATCCCGACGTCGGGATCGCGACTGCCCGGAGTCAGACTGCATGGCGAGTGCAAATAAGCTCCTTGCGGGCTCGGTGGCTCGCTACGCGAGCCACCTATTCTATTCTGCGTCTATGGGGGTCGTGGACCCCAACGAGGGAGAATGGCGGGTGGCCATCGGGCACCCTACTGTCGGGAACCTGTCCGGCACCCCCTAACAGATGGGGCCGAGAAATTGCTGCCACACACCTGTGCAGAGGTGGGTAATGGTGGGATCCGAGCAGTGGCGTGGAGCTGGTAGCGGCAGCAGCAGAATTTAAAAAATATATATTTTCAAAAGACTTTCTGGCGGCTGATTGGTTGAGAGAATTTTCAAAGCCAATCAGCTGGGTGGCCAGTTTTTCGCTATTTTACTCTTGTTTTCCAGTATGTCCATCATTAACAGAGTGCCTGAACTTTTTATATCCCATGTTGGCTTCTGCAGTTAATGTATTGGTTATTTACCTTTTCACTTATCAGCTTGTATATTCTTTTGTGGTGTGGTTTTGTATTTCTTTTGGCTATGCATTTCTACCACTCAGCCATCCATTTCTCTTTCTCTGCCTTGTTTGTTCCCTGCCTTTTTGTTTTCAGTTGCTCATTTCAACTGTTATTTCTTTCTCTTCCAGATCCACTGACGCCATGCAAACTCAAGGACCCTAATGCCCTGCACACTCTCTGTGATGGACGGCGGGGGGAGATACCCACAGCCTGAGCCACAACACGCAGCCAACGGAATGTGCTCAACAGCCACCATGCAATACCAGCCTGCACTCTCTGAGATTGAAGTGAGACTTTTACAGCAATGTTTGCATTTTGGGGTGTTAAATATAATGCTGTACATGTATGAAATCTCATACACTGGTATCTGTGCCAAAAGCTGCTTCTACTTTGAGCAGCCTAGCCTCTAGGACTATTTACAAAGTTCAAATCCACTTTGATGGTCAAGTATGCGTTTCTGTACTTGCATTTTTATGCACAGTTAGGTATTCGCTAGGTTTTATATTTGTCTCCTAGTTACAGTAACATCACTGGGTGCTGCTTTAAATGCAGTATGTTGCGGCCTTGCTTAGATAGAAAGATAGCAGTCTGTACTTTGCCTAAAATGAAGCTTGTGATCAAAGGTGGGGTACAGAATATAGGGAAACCTGTATGATGCATTGAAAAGAGTGTCAAAGTTGTTCATAGCAAAAACTCAGCTTTGAAGTAGCATTCAAGTGCATTCTATGAAATCGGTTTCCATGGGCAACTTTTTCACTTACTACTTTCAATGGGATATGGTCATTGGGTTACCACCAAGTAGGTCGACAAGCGTTTGGGTGAACAGGGTCATTGGGACGATATTGGTCATTAGGAGGACATTGGTGTTTTTTTTTGTTTTTTTTGAGCTGACATGTGCTGACAGGCGATATTTCATGCCCTACCATCCAGTAGGGCGTGGTGGGAGAATAGAATAGTGTTCCAAGCGTAGCGATGCACTGTGCCTGAAGCATGGCGAGCGCAGAGAGCGATGCGTGGGGACACGGTGGTACGTTTTGGTGTTTATGTTGACTGTGTCGACATAAGGGTAAAAAACATGTAGACTTTTTCACTGTTGCCCTTACCCATGTCGATCTAATGACCCTGTCGATCTTACTCACGTCAACCTAATGACCCTGTCGATCTTACCCACGAAGACCTAATGACCCTGTCGGTCTTACCCACGTCTATCTAATGACCCTGGTCGACCTAGACTCAGGTCGACCTAATGACTGTCTTAACAACTTGCTGGTGACCAACTGATCCACACCCCTTTCAATGCATCTAACCCATAGTCTTTCATTGGTCATTGTGCAGCTATATTTAAAGCTGGTGTGAGTGAATTATAATGCATGTTTTTAAAAGATAACCTGGACAAGGCCATCAGTGAATATGGAGGAGGCTATGTTACAGTTGATTTTTTTTCAGGCAATAGTGAAGCATAATTATGCTGAAATGGAATGTAAAAATACAAGTTGTTCCACTATATAGAGGCATCATGTAACAATGTAAAAGTTCCCATAGCTGAACATTTTCAAATGCCATATAGCACGATAGTGAAGTAGATATTGTAATGTTCAATTTTAGGCTCAATGCCATCTCAACTGTTACGTGCAGGGCATTGTCTCCTGCTGTCATGCTTTCCAGCAGTAGTATATGAATAGATACAGTGCAAACTTACCCCCCCCCCCCCCCCCCCCCCCCCCCCCCTTCTTATTGAAACCTGCACTGTTTGGAGCTTTGTGATAGAAATGTAAAACGCCCTCCTCCTTTTGATAATCCTCTGCAGTGAAAAGTATTAAGAATATGTAAACAACTTTTTTATTTTCAATATTTCTTAGTATTTGTACTTAAGATGATTATCTTTCTTGGCATTGTATTGAAGTGGCAGTTGGTCTGAGGCTAAAATAATGGGTCTTACCAATAGGTGTATTAACAAGCTGCATTCTGCTCTGTATGGTCAGCACCTCATTAGGTTGCTCATGTATGTGTAGTCTGCACTGGGCAGCAGAAAAAGTGGCTTTTCTTTTTTTGCATATTTTCAGGTAGCCCTGAGAATGAAAGGTATAGAAATAATAGAGCCATACTAGTGATGTCATTGTTCTTATAGCTTGCAGAAGAATAATAGGGATGGGTATGATTGATTTTTGATGCAACTTTGCTGTGATTTCAGACCCCGGCGCTGGCTGGTACCCAGTGGACACATTTCTCATATTCACCTGCTCATTGCTTGCCCCATGCTCCTCTCACCAGCCTAGATCCGTAAGTTCCGCCTCTCCCTCTTCACTTTCTGCTTGCCAAAATGTGTTGCTTATATCCAGCATGTAGCTTGTGGTGTAGCCATGTCCTATTAAGGTAAGCTAAGCCTTTGAACGCAGCTGTGTGGGGAATACAATTCCCAATATTGGTGTTATGTGCCATTCCAGATAGGCACATTGTATACTGCCATTATCGCAAGTTTTCTCTTGCACTTCATAGAAGTGCAACAGATAATTTGCAGTGTTGGCACGTCTGTATTTGACCCATATATGAATGCAGCTTGGCTTATCATGCCAAATAGAATCCCCCCCCCCAAAAGGTGTTTCAGCCATGTTATTTAATCACTGACACTTGCAACATCATATACCATTCAGTCACTGTCCACTCTAGATTTCTGGTTTTGCTTTCTTATATCCCGTAGTCCTAGTTTTTGCTTTTTACATTTAGCCAGCACTGTAATATCTCACACTATGTCTATCCCAGTTATTTCCCTGGCATGCTTTTTTCATCTCCTCCTGTTTATTCAATGGTTGTGTGCAATATTCATCTGCCTGCTTGGACCCTCCGCATGCCTATCTTTAGGCTTTGCTCAGTTTATGCCAGCCTCTTAGGTGCTTTCTGCCAGTTATGTTTTACCTGCTGAGAGCCATCTGGCACACATTAAATGCACACTTGGGCCAATACAGCCCATAGTAAAAACTCACAATTTTAGTTTGTGAGTTAGACTGCCAATTCTCCAATGTGTACCTTTGGAGTTGACACCCAGTAACATATGACCCTTCACCCTTGCTCTTCCAAATGCCCTTATTTTCTCTTAGTTTTTTGCAGGTTCTGTCACTTCCTGTGCCAACATCTTTTTTGCTGGCCATCTGCAAACACACACCACTGTCTCCACTCAACCAGTTTCTTCATTTATTCTAGGTCTTCAGGTTTTCTCTGCCTATGGATCGTGCTTTCTGTGTGCTTTTTTTTTCTTTCTTTTTTTATATTGCATTTCTTTAATCTCCACAGGTCAAATTATAATGGTCCATCAGAGTATTACAGTCGGAACTTCCCAACGCAATTCCCTAATTTCTTTCCTGACAGTCAGACCTTCACACAGGTGAGATGTTTCAACATGCAGTTTGTGTTCTTTAAATGTTTGCTCATCAGATAGACCCACCAGCACTTTTAAGCTCTTTACGACATCAACATCTCCTGATAAGAATCTTTTAGTTATCTTCTATTTGCTAAAACATGCTTCCCTCAATTACGTATCATACATGCCCTACCTGCGTACCCCATTTCCCCTGCATGTATTCTACATTTCCTTCCGCATTTTGTGTGCTATGCATTTCCCATTGGATCCACCTTTTTATTTTTTTTTCTTGATTTGTCACGCTAAAGCAGAAAATCAACATAATGATGTGCCAAGTGTTACTTCATGTTCTTACCATTTGAACGGGTGTTCCATCTGGTTATTTTTACTTGCCACCTGGCACTATTCTGCTCTAAACATCTGACGGACAGAATTATCCCACTCGCATGCATCAGTCATACTGGGCAGGTGCTGTGATGGTCTTGTGAAGTAGAGAGTACTTATTTACAGTAATCATAATGTATACAGTAATCAGAACACATCAATATAACTTCATATTTAAAAAATGGCATTCACTGCGCTGGACATTGATTGCAATATGGAACATTAAACATAAATGTCATTTTTTTTAATTTTTTTTTATAAAATATGTATGTAAATACACTATAAGCATAATATTGCATCTCAAGGACTTGTATAATATTGATTGTCCAAATATGAAACGCCTATATAATCTCCACATTTAGTTAAAACACATATAGTTGTTAGTAGATCGTAAACTTGCTAGCAGGACCTTCCTACCTCTGTCGGTTTGTTACTACCCAGTTTGTTTTGTCATGGTGTCCAGTTGTAAAGGCAGATGGTCGGAGGAGCAGCCTCAGGACTAGGTTATGCAGTGGAAGGGTACGCTTTGAGGAATAGGTGGGTTTTCAGTGCCCATTTGAAGCTTTGCGAGGTCAGGGAGAGTCTAATGGAGTGAGGGAATGTGTTCCACTGAAGGGGTGCAGCACGAGCAAAGTCCTGAACTCTAGTGTAGGAAGCAGTGATCAGGAAGGAGGAGAGACGACAGTATTCGGCCGACCGGCGGGAGGGTGTATGAATGGAGATATATGGAGCTATGGAATTAGAGATGGTCCTGTATGTGAGTGTGAGATGTTTTGAAGAGAATTCTGTAGTTCAGGGATGGGGAACCTTTGGCCCTCCAGCTGCTGAACTGCACATCCCAGCATGCTTTGCAACAGTTTTACCATGGCCAAATAGCAAAACGGTAGCAGGGCATGCTGGGGCATGTAGTTCAACAACATATGTAGGGCCAAAGGTTCCCCATCTCTGCGGTAGGGGAATAAGAGCCAGTGCAGATTTTGTTGAAGGGGAGTGGTAGAAGTGGAGCAATGCGAGAGGAAGATAAGCCTGGCTGCAGCTAGAATACTACCTTACGTTCAAGAATGTAAGCTCTGCGGCTGGAGCTGACGTAATCGTTCCTTCCATCCTATGGCGTGATCCATCTGCATTTTCCCGACACCCTGAAAATGGCCGGGTGCCACCAACAAACGCCGTTGGGCTGTCAATCACCTTGCATATGGCGAGCAGTGAAAAGTAGTTGCCGGTTTTCATCTCAGGATGGCTTTGCGCATGCGCACTATGATGCAAGCACATGTATGGTCATTCAATAATCGTTAGAGCTGTGAATTGTCAGCCCTGCAAGCCGGTCTGAATCAGGCTGTTAGTCCCATGTTATTACCAGTGATGAGCTCCTGCTTGAGGCACCATGCACCTCCGATGTATGGATAAGCAACCAGGATCTGAGATGAAAGTCAACCAATGAGAAACACTCACATGACTCGTTCAATAGCACATAAATGGCTGGTTGGGTCCCTGGTGATATTTCCATCCAGCGGAAATATCATAATTAGGTATTCAAACCCGGCTGAAAACAGCCAGGACTCACCTATGCATAATCTAATTTGTTAAGAAATACCCCAAATTATCGAATCTGCAGCAGTTTTTAACGATCAGCAGCCATTTTCGCTGATGCTCTAAGTTTCTGGATGTCAAAATCTTTTCCAAACCTCAGAAAATGATTTACCTATTTTTGGCGAAAACAGCAAGATTTCCACCTAACGCAGGCATAGGCAACCTGGTGCTCTCCAGTTGTGAAGCTACAAGCCCCTGCATACCTTGCCACAGCGTTGCTATTAGGGAGTGCTAAAACTGTGATACGGCATGCTGGGACTTGTAGCTTCACAACAGCTGAAGAGCCCCAGGTTTCCTACGCCTGTCCTAACAGAAATATTGTCTGATAGTGAATACTCCCATAGATTTAAGCAGTTTATGCTTTTATATTTTTAAATATCCATATCATTAAAGTCAATCATCTCATTGAAAGCTTCAAGGTAAAGGCTGTGCGATTTGTAAATCCCGGAGGTTTTACTAACATACAGTTTTTCATACACGTTTCTCACATTAACCTGCTTTATTCTGTAAGGCTTATAATCCATTTTAACTTTTTACTCCTTTCTCACTCTGTCTATCCTGCTATGTTATTTTGAGATCTGTACCTTTTCATCTGTCCCTTTGTTCCTCTCTATTTTCCCCTTGATCTCTTACTTGTGTCCCTACTGCTTTGTTTCCCTTCCCCTCCCATCTACTGACCCTTTTACTGTCTGGCGACCCATGGAGAGTATTGCGTAATGTTGTGCAATGGTATTTCCAGTAATATATGTGTGATCAGACCGAGCTGCAGCAGACAAGAGATGCATTATTTTCTCGTATCTTTGTAACGGCATTTTGTCTGACTGAGCCTTTTTATTTGTGTTAAGAGTACATGTAAAATCTTCCTAAATTTCCAGGCTTCTTTATGTGGAAAATCCCAGAAAGGTGTGTGTGTGTGTGTTGTGTGCAAGTGTAACAGGAACTGTTCTTCTTAACCTTTGCATTGTCTGTTCTGTGTTCACCTGCTGTGAACTGAATACTAAAGTATTGCTTGCTAATAAAGATAAGCTTTTATTTGTCTATATTTGGCCCCGACGCATGCCAACTCTGCTGATCAAGGCAACAGCTAAGCAAAAGGATTATGAATGCATTTTGACTATATACATATAGCAGTACTTTTTGAGTCCACACACAGCCATATTGGACCAATTGCCCTCTTACTGTACCTACTTTTCTGTATGTTAATGCCCGGTCCCTTTTTGTTATGGGTGTACAGTGCTATGGAATACATTTGCTGAAAGCTGACTTATTGACCTCCAGGGTTGTTAGAACTTTTTGTGTGCTTTTTGCCTTTTCTCTTAAGGACCTTGAAGACCATTGCAGTTCTCCAAGACATAACCTGGAATTTCCTTTAGGAAGTGAATCATTTTGCTGTCCGCTTTTACCAAAGACTAGTCACTATTGCCTTGGTGTAGTCACTCTTTGTCTGTCTATTTAGTTGGTATAAGTTGCTAGAACTGTTTTGTGCTGACAGCATTGTCTTAATATCGGGCAGATTGAAATCAGAATAGACTGTTGTTCTAAATGTCAGTTATACCCCTTTTACACCACCAACAAAAATTGGGGTCAGCAGCGTCCATTTACACAGGTCCTCTACCCAGGTCCTGACCTGGGTAGAACACGGTTAGGACCCGTGTAGAGGCCGGTGTAAATGGTCCCGCTGCGGGTTGAGGCAGCAGCGGGTCCGTGCACGACGTGGGGAGGTAAGCTGTCAGGCTGCTGAGGGGGGGGGGGGGGGGGGGGAGGGGCGAAGGGGATGGCTGCTGCAGGGATCCTGCGCACTGACAGCCAATCTGCCGCAGGGACCCCACGGCTGCATACATAGCCCCCGTCTGTGGATAACGTTGTGCTGCTGACAGGCTCCTCTACAGCACCGCTCGGATACCTGTCTTTTGCCTAGCTGCTGTAGTACTACAAGCCGCAGCAATACTGGGAACAGCAGATGCACAACAGTGAGCCCTCTCCGTGTACAGCCAGTGTTCTTATGCACATCTGGCATCATTGCTCTATATCAGTGTCAGTACAGCAGCTGCACATATAGTATCATTGCTCTGTGTCAGTGTGACAGCTGCACCTGTATCATCGATGCTCTGTGTCAGTACACAGCTGCACCTATAGGATTCTTGTGTTGGTGTCAGTACTACACCTACAGTATAGCATCATTGTTCTGTGTCATTGTGACAGCTGCACCTATAGCATTATTGATCGGTGTCAGTACGGCAGTTGCACCTGGAGCATCATTGCTCTGTGTCGGTGTCCGTGCGGCATCTGCCCCTATAGCATCAGTGAAACAAGTTGTGTGTGCTACAATATATAGTCTGTAATGTTGGCTCATCACTTAAATGAGGCCAGGACCGCACTGTTACAGCAAGAACAGCCTCCGTGCTGATGATCTGTGTCATAAGGACCTAACTATTCAAATCTCAGGAGAATATATGTCCATACCTCCCAACTTTGCCGGACCAGGTGGTCTATACACGCAGCTCTCCCGCGAGGCCACGCCCGCATTTTTACCATATGGGGGCAAGACCCAGAGGCTCTGTAAGCCTCTAGCCATGCCCCCAGCCCCCTGGCTGCGGGAATAGATGCTGTGCGCATGCGCACAGCGTTTATTCCCCGCTGCTTAGCAGCCGACAGGGGGGACTCCCAACAGCCCCCCCTCTCCGCGGGACACTGCCGGCCGCGGGAGGGACAGCGGGACAGGCCCTGATAATCGGGACTGTCCCGCTAAAATCAGAACTGTTGGGAGGTATGTATGTCATGCCTGTGTGTTGCTATACACAAGTGTCATGTACAGTATACTGCAGACAAAGATGCAGAGATAACGGGCAAGTGTTTGTGTGACAAAAGCATAATCCTCTCATTGCCCGGCCTGTAATGAATTCTAGAGAACGACATTTATTCCAAATGGTTCCCTTGGCGATAACAATGGCCAAGCCGGGCTTTTCACTTTTGAGGTGTTTATAGCACCTGGCACGGAGAACAAAAATGGTCATTTTTAATGACATCCACAAGGAAAGACAGGGCCGACCCAGGTCCAGTGTAAACGGTGCAGACCCAGGTCGAAGTGCTGTGTAATACCCCTTTTTACACCGCCGAAAAATCCGGGTCAGGTGTAAATGGGGTGAAGCCGTGTCCATTTACACGGGTCCTCTACCCAGGTCCTGACCTGGGTAGAACACGGTCAGGACCCGTGTAGAAACCGGTGTAAATGGTCGCTGCGGGTTGAGGCACCAGCAGCGGGTCCTTCCACGGCGTGCAGCGCTGTCCCCTCTGCTGCAGGAGGAGGGGGTTGTCTACTGCTGCTGAGGGGGGAGACGGAGGCAGTGCTGGCGGCAGCTGCTGTAACTCTTAACTCTCCCCTGCAGCCGCAAGGTCCCTGCGGCGAATGGGATGTCAGTGGCGGGGGTCCCTGAGGCGAGGCGAATAGGAAATAGTAGTTTACATCCGCCACAGGGACTCTGCCAATGACAGCCCATTCGATGCGGGGAACCCGCGGCTGCAGGGGGGAGTTGCAGCAGCCGCAGCCAGCATCCCCTCCATATAAATACCTTAAGAAAGGGCGCCAGTTCCTCCTTCATTGACCCGGTCAGCTGGTGCCTACGGTGGGGTCAGCGGTGTCTGACAGCCGCGCTGTGCGGGGTTGCCGTCATGTAAGGTGACGTCAGCGGGGGGTATCCCCTGTAACTCAATGTATGTGCGCGGCTATCTAATGTTAAGTGAACGGAGTAGAAGCTCCGGTCTGTGCAGCACAGCATGGGCAGGTGTTGTGTATGCAAATTGTTTGTATGCTCTGTGCAACTTGGAGAAAACGAGAATACTAGTGTCTGCTGATGTTAAAGTGAAGCTGCATGTCCAATAAGCAGAGACACTTGTTGCTGATAATGTAACATATAGACATCAATTGGTCTGGATGAGCGGTATATTTTGTAAATAAAGGGTGTAAATGTAACGTTGCTATCAATATTGAAACTCAGATTCAAAGTGCAAGGGTTACAGGGGATACCCTGCTGGCGTAACCTTACATGACGGCAACCCCGGCATGGCTGTCAGTCACCGCTGACCCCGCTGCAGGCACCAGCTGACAGGGTCAATGAAGGAGGGACTGGCGCCCTTTCTTAAGGTATTTATATGGATAACTCCTACTATGTGTTACCCCTGATGAAAACCAGGACCCCCTGGTTGAAACAGCTGTTGGGCCGGCTCTCTGCATTGTTTTTCTAACATGCCTGTATTGTAAATACAAATCGGAATCTTTTCAATTGAACCGAGTGCTGGTCCTTGATGAGCAATTTCAAGCATTTTTAATGACATCCACAAGAAAAAGCAGGGCTGACCCAGGTCCAGTGTAAATGGTGCAGACCCAGGTCGAAGTGCTGTGTAAATGGGGTATAAAGCAGGGTCAGATCCTGGAAACTCCAGTGTTAAAAGACCAGGGTTTTTGGTGTAAAAGGGGTATTAATATGCTCTGAAGGTGCCTGTATATGACCCCTATCAGCCCGGTGTATGAGCCCAGTGAAGCTCGAGGGAGTACTGCTGTTTGGCACTAGTGGGGAGCTGCTGCTGCATCTTGTCTAATTTTCACACATACTTGAAGGTAAATTAAACACTTATCTTGATTGTGGTATGGAGTGACCAGGTATTAATCTATTTCATCAGCATTTACCCTTTTCAATGTTGTGTCGGCTCTGAAGGTGCCCATACACGGTGCGATGAATTCCATGCTTTTATTACTATATCTAAATTGTATTACTGTATCTAGTACAAAAAGCATACAATGTGCTACAGCAGCATGCTTTTTGTACTAGATACGATGCAATCTAGTACTAAAAGCACGGGCTGCACAGACTGTATGTGCTGTGCGATGGGATGTGCATGGTAGAGCGCATCTCATCGCACTGCCCTGTCCCACAGTGTATGGACATCTTCAGGATTTTTTAAAAATTACTGTTTGTGTATACCAGGGAAAACCAGAATGCCAGTCTTAGTCAGGGGGCAGATTCAATAAATGGTGAGGCTTCTAATGGTATTCAATGCCCATTTATCGGCACATAGAAGTGCCGAAAACTCGCCATCAGGGTATTCAATACTCACCTTCTGCCTTCTTGCCTGTTCCCCGAGGCGAATGTGGTAAAATGGTCACATAATTTGATGGACTCGCACATTTGCGGCGAACTTGGCTGTGTAAGGGGGATCCTCGCTGGCCGCTCACGGCAAGGATCCGGCCCATCGTATAGAACGAGGGGGTTTCACCGTGAGGACGGTGAGGAAAAGCTATCCTCGCTGTACAAACTTCCTCGCCAGCAGCATTGAATACTGCTATTTTTTGGAACTTCACAGGATAATATAACATCAGAATAGCTCACTCAATTGTGCTTGCCCCTCATTGAGGCGCATGCAGAATCAAGCGCAATTTTCCCTATATTTGAAAAGCATGTAGTGCAGAACCTCATGCTTAATTGAATCTGCCACAGTTTGGGATTCATTGAAATGTTCTTTTGTACATAATTGAGACACACTCTACATTTGTATATATTTTTAGTGTTAAATATTTCAGGTGATTTGCATGTTATGAATTATTTTGGGTCCCTGCTATTATCCCCAGGATAATAGTTACAGTGCAGTGGTACCTTCAGAGATCCTGCGGTGTGTGTTTTTGTAGGGGTGGGTGAGATCACTGTTACAGGCGTCACACTGGTGCTGGATGTGCATACATCTTTGTGATGCAATAGTGTATAACTTGATTATTATACATTTATGTGAGGAGTGGGGGCATGTACAGCCTGTTTTGGAGAGGTCTTTATCTTTGGTTCCTGTAGCTGGTGCTAAAGTTAATGTGGATTCACTGTCTGCTGTAAATATTAAAGTTCCTGGAATCCATACCACTCCCCTCAACTCAATTGCTCCCTTGAGGGGTGTGTGTCTGTGGGATGGGGTGGGGGAGCAGAGGATTTGACGTGAGAATGATCTGTTCTTAAGAATAGATAGTCTTGAAGTGAAGGGGTTAATGAGAGGACACATGACATTTCTACAGCAAGGAAGGGGTTAATGAGATAATGTGACAACCGACTTGTCTTGCAGCAACAGAGTTGCTATCTGGGTTCTAGAAGGGGAAGGGTTAAATTAGCAGCAATTGGCAAGTTGTGATTGGTTTGCGTTGCAGGTACAGGTATATAAGGGGTGGAGCTTACTGCCAGGCACAGTAAGTGTTGTGACTGCCAGGAATCCTCGCATAGAATCATTTCCTGAAAGTCAGAAGAGCATTGAGAGGAAGTGGGATCAGGGGCTGGCCATGCATGCCCTGGGGGGAGGGAGGGAGGGTAGTATGGGGAGGAGAGCGAACAGCAGAAAAGTAAGCATAAGGGGGCAGATCCCAGGAGGACAGACCGAAGGGAGGAGGGGGCCCCCAGCTGTTGTGATGTTCTGCTGTCATGTGTAAGTCTCTGTGCCGTCAGCCCATCGTTCGCTTTCCAGCTCCTGTTCTGTTGGCATGTCACAACTGCATTTCTGGCTGAAGGTTTCCTCAGTGAACAAGGTATTCTTCCTTATTCCGATACCCCACTAGCACATAGGGTCACAGTTTCTTTATTCTGGGTGAATGTGTTGTTACAGAAGTTTCTGTGAAGTTTTATGTGTGAATGTGAATATGTTTTGTTCATGTTATCGCAATGTCCACTCAGAAACACACAGATTTAGTTTCACTTCCTGTAAAAGAAAGAAAGATTGTAATTTGCAAGTCACTATAAAGATAGGGCTGTGCAAACCTTTTTATATCTGGTTTCTTCCTCCTTTATCAGACTTGGGAATGTCCCTAACCACCCAGATAATGAAAGGTAATGTGTTATGGGCAAGAAGTTGTTGGGTATGAAAATAGAAGTCCGGCAAATCGGTGGCATACTATAGTTGGCACATTTAGGTTGTGACAGCTGGAGTACGGCAAGTGGATGTCTAAAGCCAAGTTATCGGGGGGTTCTGTCTTTCCATCTTCACTATTACGATGTGCTTGTCCTCTTTCTGTGCACCATAGGGGATGCGGTCATTTGGTCTACAGCTTGATGGTCGACAGTCATTAGGTCGACGTGGGAAAATGTCGACATGGTTCTAGGTCGAAAGGCCATTAGTTCGCCAGGCCATTAGTTCGACAATGTCTAGGTCGACAGTCAAAAGGTCGACATGGGGTTTTTCACTGTTTTTTGTGCCGAATAAAATAGTGTGCCGAGCACAGCGGTGCACTTGAAACTGTGTCCATGTCAACTGTGTTGACATTCAGGTAAAAAAAACAGTGAAAACCCCATGTCGACCTTTTGACTGTCGACATAGACATTGTCGAACTAATGACCTTTCGACCTAGAACCATGTCGACCTAATAACTGTCGACCATCATGCTTTAGAGTTCTTGTTGTCCTAAATAGAACATAAATACAAAAAGAAAACCTGTAAAAGTTTTATCTTTTCTGCCCTTATCCCATTTAAATCATGCCATCTATGACTTTTTTTATTTTGTTAAGTCTTTTTACGGACTAAATAAAAGCCGGGACCGGACGGGATCCAGCACGCCGGGCAGGCTCAATTTATTTAATTGTGCCATTCCGCAGCTTTTAGTGTCTGGTACAGGGGGTGTCCCGTCCAGGGGGGCCTTTGACACCTGTCACTGGGAAGATGGGAAAGGACCATTTACCGCATCCCCATATGGTCCGGATCAGACTTTTTTTTTTTTACACCCGAACCATACAGGGAGGCTGTAAGCTCTCCAAACCTGTAGCAGGCACACACACTGGACAGGCACCACACAGACAGCCCCCACGCCCCTGGTACGGACACTACCTGCTCTGGAATGGCAGTTTCATGAGTGGAGCCTGTCCGGTCTGGCATTCCAGGGTCCATTCCGGTTTTAAGACCTTCCCGATTTTGTAATATCCGCATATAGTGAGGCAGTAGTCTTTCAGGTGCCACCACTCTTTTAGTTGCTACTTTTCCTTTTAAATGACATGGGTCATCAGAATTCTAGAAGAGATTGTAGATGTGATCATATATATCCTGTGTGTTGTACATGAGTAATTTAATTCCTGCTTGTTCCTGCTTGATGATCGGCTGAAGCTGAGTAGCACCAGTGACCTGGTAAAACTCCCAAACTCTCCTCACGAGCAAATGATCTGGGTCAGATGACTTTTAGCTCAAACCTCAATCTTGCAACATGTATTCTTTTCATCTTCGTAATCTTAAATAAATGGTATTGTTTGCAATAAATTACTAGTATAAATATGATTTTAACCTGTAAGTACTGTACTCATGGGGATGGTACAAAGTGTCTCTTAATGTTTGGGATAGTTGAGTTATGCCATTTGATTGGGGTATGTTGGTCCATATGAAGGTTAGCATACTAATTGTTGATAATATGATGTAGTGGCATGTGGTGGTGGGGGGAGTAAATTGAATATTGAGGCTGCTTCTCGGCATTATCAATGATGGGGGATTCTCACTTTTCCAGTAATATTAGGAACAAGGGCTCTTTCTGGCAGTAAAATAAGGGAGGGTTCTCTCTGCCAATAATGTCTGTGGGCAGGATCTTGCTCTTCCAGTAATATCTAGATTAAGGAGGTGTTTCTGAATAAAACATGGATGTATCTCACAATAAATATGATATAGTATTGTAAACTGCATTTATGTAAATGAGTTATCTACCAGCTTCTTCCTGGCAGGAAGGGTGGGGGTTGGGGTGAGCTATATAAACAAGTATCTCAATCTAGATTACCCAGGTGGTATGTCTGATGATCATCTGATTATTTTTTGGGGGGAGGGGGGTGTCTAATTTATTTTTTATACACCATGAATGCAATGGAATGCTTGAATCAGTATTTGTCACCTAGTTTTGTTTGTTTGTTGTAATACAATCTGTATAATTCTTGACGTAAAGTACTTTTTAAAAGTTACATCTGAATATAAATGGGCACAAACTCTCCCAGTAACATGGTAATGAAGTCCCAAGTGCTGTGGAATACTGTGGGTATTCCAGATATTCAGTATTTTGGTCCGTAATATAGTATAATGGAGATTGTTGGCATACAGTGTACACATTTAAGTGTTTAGTAGTTGTATAGGAAATATGGCTGCAATTAAGAATTAGTAAACCAGAATAACCTGCCTGGTTTTATTCCTGAATCTGCCTACCATATTTACCTTTTTTAGTTAATTAAATTATTGGTAATGGTTTTATTTTCATCCAGCATTTTTTTTTTTAAGTGCTCAGCAAGGGCTTCCATGCACTATTGCAGCAGTTGTCCCCCTCTGAACTTGCCAATCTTATCATATGGGTATGTATGTATGCCCCCATTGTCTGTCCACGATTTCTAGTAAGGTGTTTTATTTTCTTTTGGAATACATTTTAGAAATTACCCTTTAGTTACCCTTTTTATTGGCTGCCTCTGCAATAGAGGTCGCTAGAAGAGAAAGTGATAATTAGGTTTGGTGTGTTGGACATCTGTTACCAATATTCAATACTCCTATAATAAGGTGCCGGTACATTAGTAAGATTTATCTTCAGATCTGGCTGGTTGGAACCAAAACATGGTTATGGATGAGTGACAGTTTGTCAGTTTTCCAGCATTTCCAAGAAATGGTCAACTGTCATTTGCTCTCATCCATAACCATGTTTTTGTTCCAACCAGACAGATCTGAAGATAAATCTGCGTGTGTATGGCCACCTTATCTCTGTGCACTTCCTATGTTTGCTAATGTTCATTCCCCTAACTATAATGTCACATTAGTTGAATCCATGGATCTGTGTGTATGATTATATAGATGTATAGATATGAAGGATCAGAACAAAAATGTATAGCTTAGATTAAGGCTGAAATGGATACGTCAGGGTGTGTGTTGTTAGTTAATTGTTTTTTTTTTTTTTTTTTTTATGAACCTAGTTGCCACATTTAAATATATTTTATTTTATCATAACAATGTCATTCAGGTATAATCCACTCCTGTTTAATTGCAGCTTTTGTGGTGCCCCAATTAGACTGCTAGTAAATTTCGGGCTACTGCATATACAACACTTACTAGTCTTTTTAGGCAATTTAGCATACAGTTGGTCAGACCACATACATACTGTGGCTTCGGTTGCACCAAATAGCCCCTTTTGGTGTGAGAGGTCTCTGGCACCTCAGCCGTGCTTATGCCTGTCTGTATTTGTCTATCTGCCTGTAAATATATATCTAGTTAATAGAATAATTATGATGTTTTAGCATGAATGTAACACCTACTGTATACATTATTCCAATTGTGAAGCGCAACGGAATATGCTGCGCTATATAAGAAACTGTAAATCAAATTAAATAATTATTATTACATTGTACAATGCCATATTACCCCACATTTTCCCCCACATTGGTTGGTGCTTTTATAGCTGCATAATGAAAACGCCCTCTGGCACAGTTTGTGATTAGTAGGCATTTAGAACAATGGATTGGAGTGGGGTTTTGTCACCCTTTTTATGGTTATTTTTGTTTTCTTTTTTACTAGTTCAAATAATTTTGAGGTGAATATATGTGGACTGTTTTAAACTGGTTTCCAGGAAGAACACGCAGGACACAAAGTACACTTTTTTTTTTTTGCAGTATCATAAGGGAGGGTTTCTTTTATTATATTAACAGAAGCTCTTTATGTCTAGTAGCCTTTTAGTTACATTTCTGACCCTGCTTAATAAGTTCTTGAAACTCCATCTTTGTGAGATAAGGCGATACTCATTTATGCTTCACCACTTTCAAAGCAGCGCTGCGTGAACTCTTGTAAACATTTTAAGGTGATCTATTCTACTAAAGGCTGAAATTTGTTCAAGTCTGGTATAAGCTTGTATGAATAACAAAATTGCAAGGTCATTTCGTCTGATACATTTTGGCTAATCCTAAAGTAGCCCAAGACAATTGTACTTGCAGTCGCGCAGCGAGTACCTGTATTGTTATGAGATAGTGTTCATCTTTCTGCATTGCACAAAGTGACAACTGTTAAGTTCTATTGTCTTCACTAACCAAAAAAAAAAAAAATGGACTAGATACAATGGTTTGAAGTTTTTTTTGTTTGTTTTTGTTTCTCTCTAGGTAGTGTTGAACGTTTGCTTTAGCAGCTTATGGCATTCATATTTGTTCTTACCAGAATATTGTGGCTTTCTTTTTGTTTTTAAAGGAGTCTCCAGCTTTCTTTAATGAATTATCCAACCACTCCATCCTCTCTTCCCCGGATTCACTATCCGACATCACGGACACCCAGGATTTTCTACCTATTGACAGTCTTACCCATGTACCGACAATATGGGATGTCAACACACCTGCTCAGGACACCAGCACTACATCAGTGAGTGATAGAGCCAGATTGGCTGGCTGTTTTCTTGTCGCGGTTACATGTTTTACTTGTGCTCTCCCAATTTTATTTTTCTTTGCACTTTATGTTCAATTGAGAACTTTACCAGGTGTGATATTGGGGCAGATGTATTAAGGCTTAACAAGAGATAAATGCTAGGGTGATAAAGAGATAAACGTCCAGCCAATCACCTGCTAACTGCCATGTTACAGGCTGTGTTTAAAAAAAGTCAGTAAGCTAATTGGCTGGACGTTTATCTCTTTATCACCCTTGCATTTATCTCTTGTTAAGGATTAATACATCTGCCCCATTGTTAGTGAGTAGTCTAATACAGTGGTTCTCAAACTTGGTCCTCAGCTTATTATTTCACTTGATTCTGAGAAGACCTGCAAAACATGCACTCCGTCCTGAGGACTGAGTTTGAGAACCACTGGTCTAATGTCTGTTTCGATTCTTCTGTGTGAGTTTATTATTATCTTTGTCTACATCCAACCTTGCTCTTGTGTAAAGCCAGGTTTACACTGGGCAATATGCCGTCGGTCGGACGGATCTGACCGGCATGTTGCACAGTGTGTATGCTTGCTACCCCAGTCGCTTGATATGCTGCTGTGTTGCTGTGCTGCACATCACACCTAGCGACAATATGCATATTAATGAAGGACTGAACAGTGATTGTTCCATTCTTATTTAACATTGTTCCACTGTCAGAACAACTCCCTGTTTCTCCAGTGTGTATACAGCTTAACTCTGTGTTTTGTATGAAAGATTTTCCATATGTTCACGTGTGCCTGTTGTTCTTTAGAAGTGTGCTCCATAGTGAGTTCAATGTACTTGGGTTCATTGTAAAAAAAATCACTCCTATATATTTTTTTTTGCACACACAAAATTATGCACTGCATGTAAAGTTTATTTTTAGTATTTGGTTTGTGCGCAGCTTAAGACTATTTTGTTTTTAAGCTGTGATGCTTTTAATTTTTTAATAAATGTAATAACATTTCAGTGTTTTCTAAATGATCTTATGCCCATCCCGACATCGTGTGTGAGGTCACCAGCAAGACATTATTATCTCGAAAGTTTCATGAAAAGCTATCTGTAGAACCCTGCTTTTTACTAGCTATTAAAAATACCAATAAATAAATACATAGTTTAAGTTCACATTATTGCTATTTCAATTAACCTAAAAAAAAAATATTTTTAAATAAATGTTTGTTTAAATGCATTGCAGATAATTTACTTATACATTATGGGGGGGATTCAGAGTTGTATGCAATTTGCATCTCTGGATATAGCAGTGACTTTGTGTGTGTGTGTGTGTGTGTGTGTGTGTGTACAGGTTGGTTATCCATTATTCAAGATGCTCGGGACCAGAAGTATTTTGGATAACTGATTATTCCGTATTTCTGAATATTTTTAGATTTCACTGAGGTATTTTGAATTTGTGTTGTGTAAACACATCAAACACATGAAATGGACACACATCTATTTTATTTGCGCATGAAACAAGGTTATCTCGGGCACTGTATTTGAATGCTAAGCAATCATTTTCTTGCACATATTTAGTAAAAAAGTACTTTCTGCAGATTGTGATTTTTTTTTTTTGAATAACCGATATTTGGTTAAAGGATACTCGTATTTGTATGTATATATAGGACTTGAAAAAAGTTGTCTAATACAGCTGAAATGTTGTCAATCAGTACCTTGTCGTCAGAATTTATGAATCTGGTGCTGGCTCAGAATGAAATGATATAAGAATGCTTGAGTGGCCGCACTCATGAGACTTTGCTCACCATACTCCAAATTAACACGCAGGAGCCGTGTCTCTTAGCAACGTTTCGGGAAAATTTATTCTCCCGTCCTCAGGTTTAAACATGTTACACTTTGTTTAAACCTGAGGACGGGAGAATAAATTTTCCCGAAACGTTGCTAAGAGACACGGCTCCTGCGTGTTAATTTGGAGTATGGTGAGTAATGTCCCATGAGTGCGGCCACTCAAGTATATATATCTATATCTATATCTATATCTATATCTATATATATATATATATATATATACTATATATATATATATATATATATATATATATCTATCTATATATATATATATATATATATATATATATATACTATATATATATATATATATACTATATATATATATATATACCATATATATCCATATATATATATATGTATATATATATATATATACCATATATATATATATATATATATATATATATATACCATATATATATATATATATATATATATATATACCATATATATATATATATATATATACCATATATATATATACCATATCTATATATACCATATCTATATATATACCATATCTATATATATACCATATCTATATATATACCATATCTATATATATACCATATCTATATATATACCATATATATATATATACCATATATATATATATATACCATATCTATCTATCTATCTATCTATCTATCTATCTATCTATCTATCTATCTATCTATCTATCTATCACTCCAGGGTCTTGGTAAGAAAGCAGTGTATTCACAGCAGGTGATAAACAATATAAATATATATATATATATATATATATATATATATATATATATATATATATATATGGTATATATATATATATATATATATTTTAATAATTTTTTTTTTTTTCATATAGGTGCTGCATCTGATCACAATTGTAACCATTGTTTTTGCCGTCGACCAATTGAGTAAGCCTCAGGCTTCTCAGAATTGGCATCAGTTCTTTCCAGCTAGCGACACTGGCCTCAGTACTCACATGGAAGCTAACCCTGACACCACCCTCAAAATGCCACAGTTTGTCAGGCATGCTTGGTCTTAGGGGGCTCTGTCTGTGATCTTGCATACAGTATGCACAGTGTTGCCTTTCTCACCATTGTAGTTGTATGCAAACAATCAGCTTTGGATACAACTCTAAATGATGCCAAATTGGAATTGTGACAACACAAATAGTACCAAATTAGGTTCAGCACAGGGGTGACACAAGCCTTAACAGCAAAGGCTTTGACAATCCTGAGAGCCCTGAAAATAAGACCACCTGAAAGGGAGCAGACCATCTATATACACAGATGGTACATACAACCAGTGAAGTACTATGCAATAATTGATGGCTGGAGGTAGTTTGTACCGTATTAATTGGAACACTTTTTGCATTTGCATTTTAATTGTGATTTTGGCTCACTGGGACGGGGGGGGGGGGGGGGGGGGGGAGCAAATTTCCAACTTTAAATTAATACCTTTATATGGTAACGTTGAATTTAATTATTTACTGATTGTGATTGAGTTACTTTTCCCCTGGCACTCGCAACCAGCAACAAAACCCTACTTTACACAGATGTCTGCTCGCATCCCAGGGGGTTGTCAGCAGAAATATTGGCTATTTAGACTGTGGAGTGCCGTATTGTCTTTATTCCGGGACTAAATGGTGTGTGTGTGTGTGTGTGTGTGTGTGTGTGTGTGTGTGTGTACCAGCACTAAGATCCACAAATTTTCAGTAAGTGCTCAGGTGCCATCCAAAGCAATCAAGTTGCTGCAATATGTAAGAGGGCAAGCTGCACTCACACGTCTTGGTAGCAAAGTAAGGAGCAGGAACGCCAAAGCTAAATTAATGTTTGTTTGATCACAAAATTTCGCCAGGATATATAAGCACAAAATATACTACACACCTTTTTATAGTCACCCAGTGTAGAACCTCCTCATGCAGCTCAGCCACCCGAAGTGAGGCATGACATCATTACCACGCTAAAACATGTTCAAGCCCTGCGCTGTGCGCAGTGCCGGCAATGAAGTCATTCCTCACTGCGGACAGCTGTGCTGCTACAATGACCCCTTTCTAAGTGCTCAACCCTGCCTTACTGCAGCCTAACCCTAACTCCCCCCTGCAGCCTCACCTGGCTGCTGCTTTGATCTGTGCTGCTGGGTTATGGGTGCTGGGCAGTAAGAGAGCTGCTGGGTCATCAGTGCTAGGGGGCACCTGCCAATATTTTGCCTAGGGCATGAAATTGGCTAGGGCCGGCTCTGGCGCCACTTGTAGGCAGTATCCTCACTTGAATTTTTCTAAATGGGTAAAACAAGAAAAACAAAGTGTATTTTCAAATGGGGCGCTCCATGGAGTAATCCTAGCCTCATCCTATATAATAAAAGGCTAAAGATGCTCCTCAGTCGGGTGTTCTTCAAATGTTTTCCACTAGACGGCATCCACAAAGCAATGATATTGTTGCTCCATACGCGCGGGCATATCCTGCATATCCATTACTGTTATGTTCTGTCATTTTGACAGGCTGGTAACTAGTACAGTTATAATTTCCCAAAGGAAAAATCTTCCTAGGGATCTGACCACTCAGAATTCAATTTTAAATATTAATATTAACCATAAACGGTTAAAGACCTGCAAAAAGACATTGATGTCCTTCTTTTAATATATTTGATGTAAATTATGGCTTAAATTGAACTAAATGGTTCTATGTAATTTATATATAGAAGTCGCATAGTGCTGATTTAATAGAAAGATTTGTTTGTTTAATTTACAGCAACATGATATTTATCTCCACATTGCTTCTCTCCCTTTAGCTTTTTCCATCTAGTCGTTCGTTTCTGGGACTGGATAGGTTTGAGGATTTGCAGGCTATAATTAATACAGCACCAGTACAGCAGCGGGTAAGACAGTGGCTGTGTTAATGATTTAAAGAGGGCTTGCCTGTTTATACTCCTTAAATGAAACTCTCTAATACCTCTCTCATCAGGCTCCAAACCCAGTAGAAGAAGAGGTGGAGGATGAAGACACTGACGAGCTGGGACACACAGAAACCTACGCAGACTATGTGCCTTCTAAATGTGAGCAATTCACAGATGTAACAGGCATAAATAATGGGTACTGGATGGCGCTCCAACAGTCGCGATTCCGACGGTCATTAGTTCGACATCGGGATTATGTCTGTTAAATGACAGACAGTTGGGATCCCAACTGATTGGCTATTCGCCCTCATGGGGGTCACAACCACATAGAGGAAAGAATAGAACCTTTGATAAGCCCAACATGTCACCGAGCCCGCAGCGTGACGAGTGCAGCGAGCCCGCAAGGGGCTTCAGAGAGCTCGAACCCCGGTTGTAGTCACAGCAGTCGGCATACCGATGTTGGGCTAATCCTAACTGTCTGAGCGTCATAACACACCCAAAATAATCTGATTGTTAACTGCGTTTAACAGTTTAATCTAGACAGTAACATAATTGAACCATGAAACCGTGACCATGTAAAGAAAAACAGTATTCTCTTTTGAGATTATTCATTGTACAATGATTTTGAAATTGCAACTCTAAATATTATGCCATTTTACTGCCCCTGGATCATACACGTTTCCTTACTTGCACTTTCTGTTTCTAATTGACAAAAAATAACTGTAAGCATAATCACATACTGCCATTTCTTTTTTCACATGTGCAGTTTCTAAATCGTGACACAGTGCACTTTTGGTGTGCCTTGAGGACCGTGGTTGGGAATGCCTGTCCTAAGCTCTCAGCTAGTTAATGATGTGCTCAGATTAATAAAATGTGCTTACCATTGCACCTTTCTCACTAAAGTAACTCTGTAACACACCTGAAGATTCTCTGTTCAACCAGTATACTAGTTACTTATTTGGAATAAAAATCTGTTTATGGGAGAAAACGACAATCACACATTTTGCTTCTAAGCGTCAGAAAATAAATGAAAATGGTTGTCCAGGCAAGGTGGTAAAATACCTTTTCAGTCATCTTCTTGCATTTGACAGCAAGTGCCCTATTGTCATTTGTCTTAGACTGCAGTTATACTGCATGTATAGAACACATTGAGATTAGTGTGTTTCAAAGAACAGCATGTGGCATTACCTTAGCACATATAAGAAGAGTAGTGGACACATGTAAGCCCCTTGTGACCATAATAAACACAGAACCATATCCTTTTTCATTCGATTTTGTTTTTTGTGCCTGGAAACCGAATTGCATGTGAGTACATGATCAAATACAGTGATTTGATATGTAACTGCACCAAATTTTAAAGCTTGGGGTGCATTGGACCTGTGTTAACTGATGATGTATGATTATTTTTTTTGTCCTATCTCCTATCAGCTAAACTGGGTATACAGCACCCTGACAGAGTAGTAGAGACTAGCACCCTGTCCAGCGTCCCTCCTCCAGATATCAGCTACACTCTCTCCCTACCCAGCTCTATTGTTGATAAGGGCCTGCTGTCTGCTTTGCAGCTTGAAGCTATAGTGTACGCCTGTCAGGTGAGTGCTGGAACTAACTAGACCGTTTAGCTGTTGTGACTGAATATATGGTTTTATGTGTACTCTGTTCTTATACAGCAACATGAAGTTATCCTTCCAAGCGGACAAAGGGCTGGATTTCTAATAGGAGATGGAGCTGGTGTGGGAAAGGGGCGGACAGTTTCTGGAATTATACTAGAAAACTTCTTGAAGGACAGGAAAAAAGCTCTTTGGTAAGAACCAATTTATTTATGTCTTGTTTGAATAATTTGCCATTACATGATTTGTGCAGAGAAGTAATCTAAATGTACACTATATATATATATATATATATATATTTCTGCTTTCTTGTAAGTTAAGAAGCCACCAGGTAAGTATTTGGTGAAGTGTCCATTTTCAAGGACCTCCTATTTCTTCCCTGTGCATACTGTACCATACTGTAAAATAGGAGATCTAAGGAAGACTATCAGCAGTACAGACTGCCCTGCCTCCAAAATAGAACATAGTGATTCCTATTGTGATAAGTATTTTTTCTTTAAAATGTTAATGTAACTGAATAAAAAATTACTATTCAAGAAAAGTAACTATTTATGTACGAGTTACAAAAAAATAGAATGATATTGAATAGAGTATTTGGCCACGACAATGCCCTTTTACCTTTTAATGGAGGATGTTACTCTAAATAAATTGCCATCAATCTGTAGACTGGTACCGATTTCTGTTTCTCACAATGTTGCACTGCCGCCTTGCAAACGTTTGCAGTATTTCAGTGAGTTGTTTTATCTGTTCCTAGTGTGCCCTTCAAGTGTGTATTTTCCCACAGGTTTAGTGTATCCAATGATCTGCGCTGTGATGCAGAGCGAGATTTGAGAGACATTGAGGCGAGCTGTATTCCAGTGCATGCTCTCAGCAAGGTCAGTATGTATTACTGCATTGGGTACTTGTGAGTTATCCGGGCTGCCGATTTTGTCCTTAAGTTTGGTTAACTTAAGGACACCCGACCGACGCGATGCCCACGATTTAGCTCCAAATCGGGGGCATCGCGTCGGTCGTGGCCGTTATAAGGGGCCGCGACGCGATGCCCCCGATTTCCCATAGACAGTAATGTTAAAAGACACGATATCGGGGGCATCGCGTCGGTCGTGGCCGTTATAAGGGGCCGCGACGCGATGCCCACGATTTCCCATAGACAGTAATGTTAAAAGACACGATGGACCCGATTTCCCATAGACAGTAATGTTAAAAGACGCGATGGACCCGATTTCCCATAGACAGCAATGTTAAAATAAAATTACAATGTGAAATTGGGCAATATGTTTTTAAAAAAAATGTTTCATGGCCCCCCACCACCGTTAACGCCACCCCGCTATTGACGCCAACCCGAAGCGTGGCGAGCGCAGCGAGCCCGCGAGGGGCGGCGGTACGCGTCCTCCGACCTTTTCATGCCCTACTATCCACTAGGGCGTGGAGTGAGAATAGAATAGTGTGGCGAGCGCAGCGAGCCCCGCGAGGGGACGCGGACACCTGTGAAGCCCGCAAGGGCACGCGGATACCTGTGAAGGTGTCCGCGTCCCCTCGCGGGGCTCGCTGCGCTCGCCACGCTTCGGGCTCGGTGGCTCGCTGCGCTTGCCACACTATTCTATTCTCACTCCACGCCCTAGTGGATAGTAGGGCATGAAAAGGTCGGAGGACGCGTATCGCCGCCCCTCGCGGGCTCGCTGCGCTCGCCACGCTTCGGGTTGGCGTCAATAGCGGGGTGGCGTTAACGGTGGTGGGGGGCCATGAAACATTTTTTTTAAAAACATATTGGCCAATTTCACATTGTAATTTTATTTTAACATTGCTGTCTATGGGAAATCGGGTCCATCGCGTCTTTTAACATTACTGTCTATGGGAAATCGGGTCCATCGTGTCTTTTAACATTACTGTCTATGGGAAATCGTGGGCATCGCGTCGCGGCTCCTTATAACGGCCACGACCGACGCGATGCCCACGATTTCGGGCGCGATGAAAAAATCGGCAGCCCGGATAACTCACAAGTACCCTGCATTGTCTTCCATTCATTACTTACCTCATCGCTTAACTGCACCATCAAATTATCTTTTTCCTGCACCCATCAACCTAGGCAAGTATGAACAAACATTGCACCCACGAATCATCCCTACTTCATATGTCTATTGGTGACCTCTCTCTCAACCATGGATCTTGTACAAACCGCACTATCTGCTCTTGTGCCTCATTCCACCTCCAAATTTCCTATCCACCTCATACTTTCAGGCCTCCTAAACTTACCACTGGAACCATGCCTCTCCCGCTCCAAACCACTTGCCTATTCACCCCCCCCCCCCCCTTTATTTTCTACATGTTATAGTCCTAGCTCCAGCCACTAAATAAAATCTCCGACAATCCATACCTTAACAATGTCATACCAAAAAGTCTTCCACCTGCAAAAGTTAATCTTCACTTCTGCGATCCACTTGAGTAATCTTACCCCTAAGAAATTCATCCTTTAATCTTACAACCTTCCCCCTTAAAGTTCCAGGCTAATGTACTTCACTTCTCTAATATCCACCCTGTGTTATACACACTGATTCTTTTCTGCCCATTTGTAGCCTATGATTTTGCCACCTGCTCCATTCAACAGGATATTTCCACTGCCCTATAACACATGCCTGCCCAAGGTTTACACTCACACATCCACTCAGTTCAGTTATTCCTAGAAACTGAAAGCAAGGTTTCTGTACACAAATATGTGCAAGAGGTGTTATATAATACGGTATGTTGACAAGAACATTGTCCACCACACAACAGCTGCCACATCGTTTAAAAGAGAAGACTTTCACTTTCATTTGTGGGTATGCTATTTGTACATGTGGTTATGGGCATGATAAGACCTCTAGGGGCCAGATGGATTATACCTTGACAAGAGATAATGTGGAGGGTGATAGAGTGATAAACATCCAGCCAATCAGCTCCTAAATGCCATATTACATGCCAGGTTTGCAGTAAAGAGCTGATTGGCTGAACGTTTATCACTCTTCATCACCCTCCACTTTCTCTTGTTAAGGCTTTAATACATCACTTTGATTCACCAATATTTTATTATCAGGCTTTCGATTTAGATCTCCCGAATATTAAAAAGTACATTTTCTCAGAAAGCTGTATGTGTTCGGCTCTCGCTGATTAATTTTCGGTTGATATTGGGGCTGCATTTTGGGGATCTAGCTTAACTTGCCAGAAACATTGACTAAAAGCTTGTATAGTGAGATGATGTAAATCTCTGCAATTCCTACATGGGGCGTTATTCAACGTGGCCGGCGAGGGGGTTTGTACGGCGAGGATTGTTTTTCCATGCCGAAAACAAGCCAACCTTGCCGTAGTCAATGTAACGGACAAATCCTCACCATGAGGACACGAGGATCCCCTTAAATGGCGTGGTTTGCCGCAAATGTAGCAAGTTAGCTGCTTTTTGTGGCAAGCCCCGCCATTATAATGGCCACACTTGCCATTTCCACCTTGCCTCAGGTAACAGCGAGTGAAGGGGAGGGAGTTGCATACGGACGGCAAGCTATCAGCATTGAATACCCATGACGGGCAACCCCTGTGTTATAAAAATAAAACACTTGTAACGAAACTAGCAAAAGTCAGTTATTGGTTAAGTGAAACGTTCTAAAATATTGGATCAGTTGTGATGAATGTTTGTTCTGTTACGATGCGTATTAATATGAATAGAAGGCAATACTGTCCCTTTTTTGGTTAGTGTTAAATCTTTCTTGGCTGACACAGTGCATTCTGCTTTTATAATATGGTCAACCATCTGTGTTTGTAACCAGGAGCTCTGCGTAGTATTTGTCTTATTAAGAATTCATTCCCACCACATGAAAAATTCAACTTGCAAATTATTCACTTTATATGTTTTCTTTTGAATAAAAAGAAGAAAAAAGTTATCACTTTTTTTTCCTAAATAACTTATGTGTTACGCTGGAGAGTTCAGTTGCCCTAAAAATCTCATGTGAAGAAAAGGGTATTTGATATGTAGTTCACATGCCGTACACTGGACACATTTGCAGGTTTTTTGCAATATACAGTAGCAATTAGTCCAGAGCCCTATCACTTTTCCAGTTAATTTCAGTGGGGTTTCCATTATGTGCTTTTATTGAAATATTTGAGAAGCCCCCTTCCCATCTCCGGTTCCTTTTACCAGCCCCGCGATAAACAGCCAAGCTTGGTGATAATTGGTGAGTCCCTTTAGAAAGCCTAAAGGTGCCCACACACTAGAAAGATCTGCGATCATAAGATGTGCGCATAAATTAGCCTTCAAATTTTTTGCCTGTCCTGGACAAAAGATTTCAGGCAAGCGCACATCTTTACCAAAGATTTCTCTTAAGATTCCATGTGCGTTCCTATGGATCTTTTGTTAAATCTTCTGATCTTTCATGCAGCACGTAAGATCAGAAGATTTAGCAAAAGATCCACGGGAGTGCGCATCGGACCGAAATCGACCGTTTTTGACCGATTATCGGTAAACATCGGCCGATTTATCGTCAATCGGTCAAAAAATCATTCTAGTGTGTGGGCACCTTTAGCTGGTTCTTATTAACAGGAAAATATTCAATTTGAGGTTATACATTTTAAGTGTCCAAATATTTTTTTTAACTGAGGTAAGAAAGGATACTTCATTTACAGTTCGATCCTTACACCGTAAAGGCTCACAGGCAACTGCCGCTGATGGAAATGTGTAGGGGAGACACCCCATCACCCATCCCGTCCTAAAGCGCCATGTGCCTGTTCTGTGTGGTGTGAAAAAATTAGTCTCCTTACTTTCCGGACAGACCCTGTATGCACAGAATTGCAGTAGTGATAGAAATGCACTGTTCAAATGTATTGTGTATTCCTGGCATTGACTGGATGGTGCCTGGTCATATTCACTCTAATGGGAGCCTTGCGTTAATCTCCTGCAGTGGTGTGCCATTCACAATTGTTGTGTCTAAAGGCACAGAAAATGAGTGACTTGCACATTCACATGCACGTGTGTTCAGCAGGGAAGGGCTTTTACACTTCTGTAGCATTAACATGACTCTGGCAAATAACGCTAAAGCCCGAGCATGTAACTTTGAATCAATACTAGTGAGTTCAGGGCTCCATTGACAAGCACATTACTTGTACTTAATAATGTGGCACCAGTACATTACTGTTTACATCACACCCTGATTGCTGCAGGCATTTTTTGTCCTTTTATATTCTCCTGTACAAGTAGGTCACACTGTTGCTTTTTACTAAGATTGGAAAGAAATAGTGCACGCATACAATCAGCGCTCAAAGGGTAACCAGAACAGTGATAACAAATATTAAAAGACTAGGTAATTCATCGCGCCCTACGGGCGCTCTTCACGCACTCATACTCCCGCAACTGCCCCTCACTCAACCGATGCACCCCACCAACCCACACCACCCACAGGAGACACCTATTTCAGATTTCTACTGCAGAACATCGCTTTAAATCTGTAAAAGCTGCTATTGTGGTTTTATCTGTGCTATGTGAAGAACTTAGAAATATTGGGATAGTGCTACTGCTCTTAAGGCCCCCATACATTATGCGATTTGGGCCTGATTTCACCAGATTCGGATGAATTGGGCCGTGAAATTGTCCCAAATAGCATGTTTTTGACACCCTGTCCGACCCAATGCGCACCGGGATCGGAGTCGGGCAGTCGCACTGGCTGCACATAAGATTTCCTATATCTTATGTGCAGTCTCCGGGCAGGGTCAGCAAACGGGGAACTGCATGGAGCCGGGCAAGTTGAGCTGACAAATAGTCAGCAGGCTGGGACGCCGGTGAGCCGGGCATGGGGAGAGGCTGGCAGGGGCAGCGGACACATAGGCAGAGGTCGTCGGCGCTGGTGAACCGTCGAGGGGGAACAGCTCACGTGCTGGGCAGGAGGACCAGGCAGCCGCAGCTGCAAGGAAGAAAAACCCAATACAAATGAATGGGGAGGCAGTGATTGGCTGAGAGCTCTCTCAGCCAATCATCAATTGGCTGAGAGAGCTCTCAGCCAATCACTGGCTCCCCATTCTTTGTATTGGGTTTTACTTCCTTGCAGCTGCGGCTGCCTGGTCCTCCTGCCCAGCACGTGAGCTGTTCCATTCACCGGCGTCCCCCCGCCCGCTGCGGTGATTGACTATTCTATCGCCAGGAGCAGCGCCATTGAGAGCTGCTCCATCTGAAGCTATTCCGAGGTCTTCTGCTGAACTCGCCTCTCACTGATCGCATTGTAATGTACCAAGGATTGCTTTTCAACTGTCCATAATTGCTTATCTAACTGTAAGGGTTTAACTCCTCACCAAGCTATAGATAAAAACATTTAATGATTTATATCCCATAAATGTACATTTATTCTAAAGCTTTGCAATCGTTAACAAGAAAAAAATAGTACATACGCTTGCAGCAAGATGTAAAATCATTTATTTAGAATAAATGTGAAAGCTACTGTATTAGTATTTGAGACAAAGAGCAATGTATGTCTGGTCATTATGAAGTTTCTCTTTTCTTGGCCTTTGTTCTTTTAAGAAAAGAGATGTTCTGTTTTTTTGTTTTACAGTAGTACCTATGATCGCATAGTGGGGTATGATCTACATGGCATTGACATAAACTTTTATATAAATTTTTCTCCCATACCGTATTGATATTTCAATACGTAAGTATTAACAGACTAAAGTTTTCTTCTCTGTTTTATAGATAAAATATGGGGACACATCTGCATCAAAAGGTGTCTTGTTTGCAACTTATTCAGCACTGATTGGAGAGAGTCAGGCTGGAGGTCAACATCGGACCCGGATTAAACAGATCATAGACTGGTGTGGGGAAAACTTTGATGGAGTTGTATCCTTTATTCAAAATTAGTATATACAGTTTATTGAATGGTGATATAATTAAAAAAAACTAATAGTATAGTAGTATACCATAGTCTACATCAGTTGAGATAGCTGTACAAGAGTGTTTGCAAAACATTAACAGTGTGTAATATAATTCTTTTAAAAATGTCATTACATGTACTTTGACTATACTGTATTTTCACAATTACCCTACAACAGTGATGGCTAACCTTGACACTCCAGCTGTTGAACTACACATCCCAGCATGCCCTGCATCCGTTTTAGCATGGCCAAAATAGTAAAACTTTTGCAGGGCATGCTGGGATGTGTAGTTAAACAACAGCTGGAGTGTCAAGGTTAGCCATCACTGCCCTACAATGTGCTATAGATGTATATGTTCAGAAAATGCACCCTATTTGTATATCTTTTGGATGTTAGAAGTACGTATTTGTGACTCTTTTTTTTTTTTTTAAATAAAATGTAATCTAGACATAAGAAGATGCAGAGTAATTTGAAGATGTGTGAAAATTGTGGACAACCTACCTGATATACGGATCTTTTATGTGTTTCTTATTATATGTGTGTAAGAACAGTCTACTCTGTGGGAAGTAAATGGGCACTGTCCTTATAATCTGCTGACTGGTGTTCTCCTGAGTATGTACAGTACAATCTACCCTAGTGTACAATCCACCCTAGTATACAGTGTATATGATGAGTATCCCAGTAGCTGTTTGGTGAAAGAGTAACATGAAAAAATAATATTCTATATATACAATTCACTCTGCTTACTGCACCACTGAGGATCCAGTGTTCCCAGCTATGTATTTACTTTTCTTGCCTCACATAATTATAGCTATTATTGAATCAAATGCAATTAACTGCATCTCTTTAACTTTGTTTCTGCTGGCCTTAAGGGTGTGTGACAATGCAGGAAGAATACATGCTTTTATTCCACTTTGTTTTCTCACCCTGCCTCGTGCATGAAAACAGGATTTATCAGACCAGTTTATAATAATTTACTGTCCTGTCCGGTGTTCCGATTGCAGCAGAGGGCAATGGCATGTGGACAGGCTTTATGCTTCTGTAGCCCATGCAATGTAATGTGTGGCATAATTTGGTGCACTGTGCCCTGTCTGAGGTACTGAAAAAGTCTGTCTATAGTTTTTGTTTGCAGTCCAATCCCATCCTTAAATAATACACCAATGCAGTCATTTAGCTACACGTGTGTGTGTGTGTGTGTGTGTGTGTGTGTCTGTGTCTGTATATGTATCTGCAGGAGAAGATATGAGGAGATGCAGACCAGAGAGATATTCTGGTTTGCTATAATTTACCATGCGAATTGAGAGGCCTATTGCCTATTCCAACTGTCATGCTGATTACAGCAGACAGAAGCATAAGTATAATACAGAGCCTCTATCCCTAGAATTTGTCCCAATCTCCCATTTTAAAAGGATAATTGATATATCTAAAGGTGTGTACACAGGGTGAAATTTTGGCTTAATATCTCTCAGCGATATATTGGTCAGTGCACAGTTTTCATCAGCGACCAGCAATTTGGGCATGAAAATTGCAAGCAATTCTGTCTTTCTGTCGCTACCTCTTTTTGACTAGAAATTGCTGGTTGCTGGGGCACAGTGTATTGTGCACCAGCGACCAACAATTTTTAGCCATAATTGCAGGAGCATGCAACTGTGACCAGTGAAATTAAGGGCTGGCTGCGGAAGCGCGCTCCTAGTGATTTATCTCTCACGACACAAAAAACCGCTTAGGCAATATGGTCCCTCAGCCAGCAATAATGGCTTAAATCACCCCGTGTGTACAGGGCTTAAGTGTATCCGATTGATCAGGTAACCTGATGAAGTCATTTATAAGAAGAAACGCGTCTGGTATTTGAATCCATGACTACAT
This sequence comes from Crinia signifera, assembly GCF_055691185.1. Taxonomy (NCBI): domain Eukaryota; kingdom Metazoa; phylum Chordata; class Amphibia; order Anura; family Myobatrachidae; genus Crinia; species Crinia signifera. The sequence continues at coordinate 264,444,302 of NC_139217.1, read as the reverse complement.
TGCAAAAATGTCAGATAATATATTGGTATGGGAAATTTAATGCTTTTACAGAAAGAATTGTTAAATTTGGATAGTTTTGATTGTTTTATGTGTGAAGTAAAAGGTTAACAGGTGTTTTTTAAATGGAAATTCTCTACAACGGCATGAAAATTCCCCAATAAATTTGAAACCGTGGGTAGAACAAAGCGGTATTTTAAAGTGCCATCCCAATACCCATACAACATATGCAATTTGTCTCTGTCCACCTAACAGTGGACAGTTATCTGGTACCAGTTATCTGTAAAAAGGGTGCACCACCAGGTTTGTTGCTGGAGATCTACTGTTTTGTATGCTATTTCCTTGACCTTTTACAAGATCGTGTTTGATGAGTGTCACAAAGCCAAGAATGCTTCATGCACCAAAATGGGTCGTGCAGTACTGGAACTACAGAACAACCTGCCTTTGGCACGAGTGGTGTATGCCAGTGCCACCGGTGAGTTTAATTTTAGCGCGGTTTAGTGCTTTGCTAGACCCTTCTCCTGTCCACTCTCACAGGTGCAGTCTCTCACTTTTGTCAGGGCCAAATAATTCACCATCTAGCTTCAGTTTCCTTCTCATTCAATCACAGGTGCATCTGAGCCCAAGAACATGATCTATATGAGTCGGCTGGGTATCTGGGGAGAGGGCACGTCTTTTGGCACTTTTGATGAGTTCTTGCACGCTATTGAAAAGAGGTACTTCTTCCATAGTGTAGGGACAAGTGGTTTCATCACGGGTGTCATGGAAAGGACTATGGCAGGGGACTCAGTGGCAGAACTGTGTATGTTTTGGCTCAAAGTAGTGTGGGATCCAGAAAAAATCCTTCATCATTGTCTTCAAAAAATGTTTTCTATTCCCCTTTAATCTGCATTCCTTTGATTTTTTTTTTTTTTTGTTTCAAATTCCCTTTACTTGTACAGGGGGGTAGGTGCTATGGAGATTGTTGCCATGGATATGAAGGTGAGCGGGATGTACATTGCAAGGCAGCTAAGCTTCACTGGTGTTAACTTCCGGATAGAAGAAATTCCTCTGGATGAACCGTTTAAACAGATGTACAATAGGGCTGCACAACTGGTGAGAACATACATTATTTTTGGGGGGAGCAAATGCACAATGAACTTGAAATATAGTAAGCAATGAAGGACATCACATAAGTGACTTAAGGACTGGATTGAGATATGATCAGTAAAGTTGCAGATGAGTGTGTGCGATCACCCAAAGCAAACCAGCCCTGGGCAAATCTGCAAATTAATTGTGAACAGATCGCTAGTCACAAATGCACACGTAATTCATGAACCATTGAATGATGTGTAAATGTAAGCCTGACCCTTCCACAACTTGGCGACAGAGACAGACTGTTGGAGGCTAGTGCCGACACTCTCCTATAAAAAGTCCAGGCACATCTGTATTTTTTCGGATACTCCCAGAAAACTGCAGGTTATCACCCCCCAAATGAAGGCTTCCTGTCCGTTAAATTGTGTAGGGATTGCGATGACGATCCTTCTGGAATTTCTGTTGCTATTTCCCCTAGCGCAATGCTTATGGTACGCATGCGCAGTCATTCGATAATCACTCGATCTGTGAATTTGCAGATCAGCAGTCCCCTCTAAATCAGGCCCTAGAATGCATCCTGACTATGCCCAGCATGTGCTGTAGCCAGTCCAAAGTTACAGCATTTTAAATGGACTTGTAGTTGTAGGCATCTGTACCTTTTTCCTTTTATTGTTGAATCAGCATTTGTAATAGCTCCTGGAGAAAGCCTTGGGGACAGGTAGGGGTGTGTGCTTGTTGAGGCAGGCCATGTGGGGGGGGGGGATTGGCAATTGTAATTGCTCATGGAGGAAGACTATGGGACAGGTAAGGGTCTTTACTTGTGGTGGCAGCCCACTAAGGGGGACGGGGATCAGCATTTGTAATTGCTTGTGGAGGCAGCATAGGGGACTGGGATGGGGGGGGGGGGGGGTCTGCACGTGGCGTGTAGACATTCATTTATGGTGGCAAACATGTCGAGCGAAGAGAGGTCTTGTTCTGGTGCACAAGTCTTGAGTATATTTTAGTAGTGCATTGAATATGGATCGTAGGAGCAAATATAAGATGACAAGATTTAGATTTTTCATTTTACACAATGTTACCTTATTATTTTCTACACTTAGTGGGCTGAAGCACTGGCTGTGTTCCAGAAGGCAGCAGATTGTTTAGGGTTGGAGACTCGCAAATCATTATGGGGTCAGTTCTGGTCAGCACATCAACGTTTCTTCAAGTACTTGTGTATTGCGGCAAAAGTTCAACGGCTGGTTACTTTGGCTAACCAAGAGCTGTCCAAGGGCAAGGTAAGTTTTGACCATGGACAAATTACTGAAGTGGGTGTACATGATACTAAGAAGTATTTGAAAGATTATATTATGAAAGCTACAAAGAAATTTAATTGACAGATTGACCAGAATTCTTATCCCTCACACATTTATACCAATATAAGGTAAAATAGCAAGTGCCCACTCATTCAATGCCCATGAATGTTTTAGACAATTCGCTCCATGAGTGATATCGTCAACGTTTCCCGCGGAATTCTCTAATGTGAACGCTACAGTTCATACACACTGATCGCTATAGTTAACAATATCATTTAGTGATCCCCCGGCTCCCACTTGAACATGCAGTCGTTGATGGTACAAATAACATTGACCTTCATATACAGTAATGTCATTAACGACTCACTGAAGCATGCATTGTTAATGATATATAGCATACAGGCGGGAGAGGATGAAGATGAATGCTACTGAATGTCGTTAACAATATCATTCATATAATTATCATATAATTATCGATCTATCCTATGGGGCTTTAAGGGGGGTATTTAATCTGTGCCGATAGTTTCCGACAAGGGAAATATCGACATTCACCTATTCAATGCTGCTGTTAACGAATACATTGAAGGGTGTCATATGCAACTGTTTAGTCGGAAATGGCTAACAATCCGCGTCAGTTTCTGACAATTTGCAGACTTTAACACTCGTACATTGGATACCAACTGGTTATGTACTGTCTGATGAGAAGAAAAACAGCCAGGTTTCCGACGGTTGGGATATTCCGACAGTCGGAATCTCGGTATTGAATACCCTCTTAGTGTGTTAATGAATACTGCTTCTATGGGTCGTAAACAATAATTTCCGGTTTCTTTTTAAACTAATAAGTGCAAAACATTTTGAGCATATAAAGACTTACTATGCATTGTGTGCTTGTTGTTGTGGAGTTGGTTATATTGCGTGAATAAAAGGGTCCGTGGACATCTCACATTGTGTAATTTTTGGGAGGTGGCATTGTGGCAATAACCAAATGTATTTTTTGCAGTGTGTGGTTATTGGTTTGCAATCTACTGGAGAAGCTCGAACGCGTGAGGTGATGGATGAAAATGATGGACATCTTGACCACTTTGTATCTGCTGCAGAGTGAGTGTGAGAACACAACCACACACAGCATTATCTGTTGTTCAGCTAGTTGTTATATAATGATATTTGCATTGGCAGAAAGTGGAATTCTCACAGTAAACCATTTTAATATTTCAGGGGTGTATTCAAGTCTCTGATCCGGAAACACTTTCCATCAAGCAAGAGGAAACGTGAGAAGGGTTTGCTGAAAAGGAAAAGTGCGTGGCCTTTTGTGTGAAATTTTCTACCTTCCATAAATTAATAATAAACCCATCTGTCTGAGTGTTTTGCTGTGTACCCAGGGTTCGATTCAGTGTAATTTTCTATTCGATTTGGACTATATAGTCCAAATCGACTTGAAAATTAAACTAAATTGAACAGTGTTAGCTGCATTTGGTCCCAGTGCACGGCTTCGCGGCATCGAAAACGATGCTCAATGCTGCATCCTCCCACCCCCGCGTGCTGTCTGTCCCTCCCTCCCACCTGGTTGGGCCATGTGTATACAGCATATTAGTCTTATCCCTTCCTATTGTACGCCTATTGTCCTCCTATCCAACTGATAAGTGGAGTGGTTTTAGGTTGGCAGTTAATATGTCTACACCATATGGTAGACATCGTCAATAGGTCACTGACCCAAAGGCTCCTTGCTGAAAGGGGAACCATAGTGGAATACTCTGCAGTTACATACGGTTTGATGTTAAAAATGACACCCTAAAGACAAAAGTGTCTACCATTTTGGTGTTGACCTTTTGTACCTGTTGACATTGTGTATTTTTTTACACGTCAAGTTATTGACTGTCTGTCTAATACTGGTTGACCCAATGAACCCCATCCTGTTGTCCTGTAACCCCTTTCTGTACTATGAAACTTTCTGTTTACACCCCACAGGACGTGGAAAGGCACGCAGTGGGAAAACATCTCGGCTAGATCTCGGATTAATTCGTATCAGTGAAGAGAGCAGCTCAGATTCTGAAGGAGTGCTGGACAGTGATTTCAACTCTTCCCCCGAGTCTTTACAGGACAATGATGATGTTATCTTTGTAGAACACACATTAAATGGGCTGATACTGCCTGACTATGGTGAGCATTGTGCAGCATAAACTTGACTGTTTTTTTTTTTTTTTTTACAATATGATACAGTTATAAACTTCTTTCTAGCTTTTACAACCCATGAGGTCAATAAAACCCAACCAAAAATGTTAAATCACACCTTAGGGAGCATCTTCTATAGCAATCCGTACATAACATTTGTTGACATTAGAAATATGAAAATTAGATTAACACAGATATATCATTTTTATTTTATCATGGTATCATCACAGACCATCGATTATCATTAGCTCATATTCTTAAGAAATATTGACCACAAAGTGCTTCAAACTGCTTGAAATTAAAGCTGGATACTCATGTGCATGTCACTTTAAATTCTAAATGCTGTGTACAAAGGAGAGTGCAATTCAGCAGTAGGACAGAGACACAATGCTCCACTCTGGTGTACCAGTGTTAGCGGAACTGCGGCTGTATACTGTTGTAAAGGGACTTTAAGGGACATAGGAGAAAAACTAAAATCAGGCGCAGCAAATGAATCCGATGAAAAACAGTATGCATGTATGTGTAGCCTAATTATCACTAATCAGCCCAATCAATTTATATAAAACACCTATGTGATTATTAAACAGCAGTTTTCACGTAGTTTACTGTTCGGTTATAGGCTGAACATAGTTCCGGCCTTTCAACAAGCGGATAGGTGACCTCACCATATGCCAAGTTTATGGGCTTCATGCATGGTGACTACTTCCTATATATAGACCATGCAGTAGTATGCTATAAATATTTTGTGAATGTCTATTTATTACGTTACTTACATAGTACCAGCACTATTAGGTTGTGCACAACAGTAATAAAATGAGACTGGCTGCTAATCACACACACACACACGCACACACGTGAAAGGGGCCTGCTTGCACACTTACACCCCTATATGGCATATAAAGACCAAGATTAGCGCAGCATATTGTTTCTTGGTGGGTTGTATGATCCACTAAAACAGCAATGTTGGGCTACATTCAGGGGAATGGGTGAGTGAAGCTACAGAAAATAATATGTAAAGTTCTGTGTTGACTGTAAAGAGAGTATAAATCTAAAACTTCTATTGGGTAGTAAAGCTAATAATAGAGGCTATGTGGGTGGCTCTGGAATTTGAGAAGTTTGCCCGAAGAAGTGAGCTTTCAGGAAATGCTTGAAGGTTTGGATACTAGAGGAGATTCTTATTGTGAGTGGGAGGTCATACCATAGAGTGCAGTCTAAAAAAAATTCTATAACCAAAAATTAGAGCAGGTAATGCGTGTGGATGGGAGACACAGATCTCATGTCAGGCAGAGTGATTGACTTGGGAGATATTTTAATATAAGCCAAGACATGAATTTTGATGTAGTTGGGTTTGTATCCTTACTTGTGTAAAACTATTTTCTGTGAAATGTGGTCAAATACAGTTAACCAATGAAGGGACTGAGAGAGGAGCGAGAAAGATTACCTTCCACACTCCAGGAGAATTGGTTTTAGTGGTGAAAAGTAGTGAGGAGAGTATAAGTAGATTTGAGTAATGTATCTTCTACATGGGTATGAATCTGAAAGCTGGTAAATTTGACGAGTTGTGGTTTAGCTTGAAAAAAGTGGGGACCGGAAACTGAACCGTGCAGGATTCCAGATGATGGAAGATGCAAACATGAAAGCACATTAGGCTACCTTAGCCAGAGCTCTGTCTGCAGAGTTATGTAATAGTCTGACTGAAGTGGGCCTAGTAAGTTGTGTGACTATAGATACTTCATCTTAATTAGTGCCTTGGGGTTAGCAGCTAGAGCAGAGATGACGTTGGAATTGGTTGTTTGGCAGTGTCCAGAGCCTTATGATAAAGTAGTAGATGGCCATATATGTGAGGAAATCACTTGAAGTAAGAGATTTATGCCAATGACGTTCTACTTTTATGTGAGCGATTTTCCAGCGATGTTTTGAGGTTATTCTGATTAACTCGGAAAGGCACAACTCTCTAATGGCCAAAACCATATACGCTGCAGATGGGGCTGATGTAACATGTGCAGAGAGAGTTAGATTTGGGTGGGGGGTGTACTTCAAACGGATATATATATTGCAGTGTAAAACAGCCAGTATTTACCCTGCACAGAAACAATAAAACACCCAAATCTAACACTCTCTGCACATATTACATCTACCCCACCTGCAGTGTATAGGGTTTTGTCCATTAGAGAGTGATTGTGCCTTTCCGAGTGAATCAGAATAACCCCCTTTGTTCATTTAGAATTTTATGGTTGACCTAACTATATGTCTAGTGTGATAGGTAGTGAAGCCACTTTATTGCAGATAGTGCGACTTGTAGAGGATAAGAAGTGAGGAAGCCAGGCAGAAAATTTGTTGTAGCTTTTTAAAAAAAATCTAAAACACATTTATATGCAAGATAAAAATATAAACATTTTAGTTGTACCCTTGACATTGCTAACTTATTTTGTCTCAAATTGTGAAGCTCAGCAGAATTCTGTCTTCTCATAACAATGTATCAATCCAAATTAGGGTTAAAATATTTGGTTATTTAAGTCTACTTTCATTTCAAATTGGAAGGTATTTCAGGAGCACCATAAACGAGTAGGAGTTAACCTTTGTTTTTGTTTTTTTCTCTTAGGCCCAGAACATGTGGAACACATGAAAAGTGATCTGTTGGCCAAGGTCGAGGAATTAGGAAAGGTGCTACCTCTCAATACACTAGATGTGCTTATAGACCAGCTTGGCGGTCCAGAAAAGGTGGCTGAGGTATGGTTCTATATAATACAGCTTTCTCTATGTTTGATTTCTACGAATAGTCATGGGGACCTCTTTTTTTCCAGATGACTGGCAGGAAAGGTCGAATGATTCGTCGCAGTGATGGATCGGTGGGGTTTGAATCTCGAGCTGAGCAAAACTTATCCATAGATAATGTTAACTTACGGGAGAAGGAACGTTTTATGAATGGAAGCAAGGTGAGGTCTTGGTACCTATGTATCATTTTACACGCTTGCAACACTTCCTATGTCTTTACACTGGACTTTTTTGGAGAATTATCAAACTGACCCTGTTATTTATATACAGTGTACACACACACACACTCAAATTTAGTAATAAACTTGCACGTTTTGTAGAACTCATAAATGTGATCGGATATTTTGCAAACTCAAATGTTTTTTGGATAATTCGCAATGGTCAAACCACATCTAGATATTTTCCTATGGTAAATATACATCTTGGCCAATGTAATAGGCATGTGTTCTAAACTTGTACCAGAAACTTACCTAAAAATAGGTAAGCTTTTGATGGACAAGTTTGACAAATATTTAGAGGACAGCTAAATCTGTGCACACTTCTGTTTCTAAAATTAAGAAATAATTAAAAATATTATAAAATATAAATAAATGGTGTTGGGTAGGGAATCCCTGTGGCATAACGAGCCCCAGACACTTTAAGCCTGTTCCTGTTCAAAACATACAAATTAAAAATGTGGGGTTCCCCTGTACTTGATGAACTTGGCCCATTCCTTAGTCTAAAAATACAGGGAACAAAGTGAATAGGGTCAAAAAGTATTTTTTAGTAAAAACAGCTTGCTTTGCTAGCAGTGGTAATGGCATAAATGGTAAACAATGGGCTGTATTCAATGTTGCCGGCTAGGGGGTTGCTGCGGTGTGGGTGGCTTGTTTTCGCCGAGGATCGCTGAAAACAACCCATCCTCACCATTTAACTACATCGCTGGCTGCTCGTCCTATTCTATGTTCTGGGGGGATCCTCTCTATCAGAGAGTGGCAAATATTCCCCCGAACGGTGAGGGTCGCCATTTTGACAGCCGCACTCAGTGTTTCCACCTCGCGCAGCGAGGTGGAAAATGGCGAGTGCAGGGGGGTCGGTTGAATACTGACCCGTGAGCTGTGGCGGCAAGCTTTCGGCACTATTTGCTGTCACCGCTCGCCATGCGGCATTGAATATACCCTTGTGTCTAGGTCAACAGTCACTATGACACCCATTAATGGTCAACATTGACTAGGTCGACACGGTGAAATGCAGGGAGAAGTAATGCCACAGCAAGGAGACATGCTTCTATTGGTCCCCACAGCAGAGCATTAATCCTCCTAACTAGTTAGTCCAGGCCAAGGATTCCTGGGGTAGACCCCCCCCCCCCCCTTCCCCATTAAAGGGTCATCCTTCCAATTGCACCCAAGGCATTCCCTTTAGTTAGTCACATCCACTTGTCCATGTAAAACTCATACCCTATTACATTTGGCCTATGATGTTTTGGGATTGTTGGAGAAACCAGGAGAAACTCCTGCAAACATTTGATGAGCATAAAAAAATACTCCACTTGAAATGTGTGTACTGAAGAAAGCCAACCATTGCACCACCGTGGTATCACTCCATGTATTTTGGGGGTTGTAGATTTGTTGAATGCCGGACATTGGGGTGTGATGTCTGTGTCAAGTATACCGTAACCACTTGCCTGGCATGGTGCATCAGATGCAACCACACCAGGCTGTGCTTTCCATAACATGGTACTATCTGAGGCAACCTGTCAGAGGGCTCACTGTGCTGATCTGAGGGACCTTTGTTCCCTCTGTTTCCTGGTTTTCTTCTCCTCCCTAATGCCTACAATACTGCCAATCACTCTTGATTGGTCAGCCTGGAAGCACCCAGCGGCTGCAGACAAATATATCCAAAATAGCACTCTTTCCCTGTGGAGCTCCCTGATGTTGTAGACTCAGGTGCTGGGAAACTAAAGTTGTGCTGGTCCCGATGTTCTGTTTGATGTTTCGACCATCAATGCTTGTACAGATGCTTATTTAAAAATATATATATTTTTTTAACCCTTTGAGTGCCGAGTGAATTTGTCAAAATGTGAAAATTGTCATGCAAACATTTTTATTCCTCAGAATGACCTGTAATGATTTCCTTTATATAGGAAATGTAATCTTTTTTTTTTTTTTTTACACAACATTTTTTATTTGAATTTATATAACAAATGTGAGATGCTGGCATTTTTTGCAGATATTTTGAACATCTCACATAGATGATGGCACTCAAAGGGTTAAATAAATTGTATTGTGAATATTCTTAACCTAATTTAAAAAAAAATTCAATGATCCTTTCTGAGCTTTTTTGAGGGTGAACGTTTTTTAAGTGGTTTAAAGTGCACTGGTGCTATAGCTAGCTAGAGCAATTATGTATACCTCCAATAGATATGTCCAAAATCTCCTACTTAAGCAGTGTTATTGCTTTTACAATTCTGTCTTCATTGTACTTTTGTTTTTCCCTTCCCTAATCACAACTTACCCCTCTCCCGTATATAAATAATTTTCCAGCTGGTGGCGATCATTTCTGAGGCATCGAGTTCAGGAATTTCTCTACAGGCTGATCGACGAGTACCAAATCAGTGCAGACGAGTACACATGACATTGGAACTGCCCTGGAGTGCGGACAGAGCCATCCAACAGTTTGGTAAGTACCCATGTGCTTTTTAGACTTCTGTTATAGCTTTCTGATTAGGTCTTTGACATGTACTCATAAGAACCTGTTCTCCTCAGTTATGAATACTTTAATATCACTCTGCTGACATGACATTTAATGTAAAAACACTTTGTTCCCTGCAGGTCGTACGCACCGGTCTAACCAGGTCTCTGCTCCAGAATATGTTTTCCTCATCTCAGAGCTTGCGGGGGAGAGGAGATTTGCTTCGATTGTAGCCAAGAGACTGGAGAGCCTGGTGAGTGGACATTTTATTCTAGCCAAAATAAAGTTGTCGTTTTTTTTTCCTGCAAGTACCAAATTATTAAGACTGTCTCCACACAAACAGGGTGCACTTACTCATGGGGACAGGAGAGCTACAGAATCCAGAGATCTCAGCAAGTACAACTTTGAGAACAAGGTAAGAATGGCTGCCATTCTGAAGGGCGAGTGTGCTTTTAATTTCCAGCTGGTGGAGTAGATGATACGTGTTTATCTTTTGGTTGTATGTTCTGTAGTAGTCTGCAGCTTTGCTTGCAGGGAAGTAGATATTAGTAAGTATTCTTTTTCCCTCTGTATAGTATGGTTCAAGATCACTGGAACAGATCTTATCTGCGATACTAAACCAGACACAAAGGGATGTGCCTCCCCCACTTGGGTACCCAGGAGGACCTTCTGCCTTCTTCCATGGTGAGTAGTTTTACCAACGGAGGCACCTATATGGTATTGTAAAGTCTTGCCATCTCACACGTCATATGTACTGTACAAACAGTGCTGTGTAAGAATTATCTGTTTATTATCTTCACATTGGAAACGGCTTAATTAGGTACACAGTGTCCTGCCTACTCAGCTTATTGGAAATGGTGATGAAACGGGTGCAATAGCAATACAAGTAGCAGCAGCTTTCTGGGGATTCAGTCCTTCAGCAATATGGTGTGTACATGTTCATGCAACATATTCAGGCCTGGCACAGCTAAAACATTCTAGCTGCTATGGGAATAGGAAGAAGTGGGCAGTGCTCACTGCGTGCAAATGTCAGCAGTGGCATGCAGAGAATGTGAAAAGCTGTTTTACCATATGGAATGCAGAGATCCAGTTGATGCACACCCTGGGGCAGATGTATTAAGCCTTAATGAGATAAATTCAAGGGTGATAAAGAGAGATAAACGTCCAGCCAATCACATCCTAATTGCCATGTTAGTAAGGTCAGTAAGAGCTGATTGGCTGGACGTTTATCTCTCTTTGGGCAGTATTCAATGAAAAAGTTCTCCGTGCATGGAGAGCGTTTTATTTAGCTCTCCATGCACTCTCCGTGTTCCGGAGGGCTCGCTGCCACTCCTGCTCCCTCTATTCAATGTGGTTAAGACTCGCCGCCACTCGCGGCGAGTCTTAACCCCTGCAGGGAGCAGGGAGCTTTCAGGGAGCCGGAAGCAGCCAGAGAGATTAAAGTCTCCCTGGCTGCTCCAGAGGACTGTGGAGGGGAGGGGGGCTCTCCAGGACCCAGGCTGCACCCCCCTATAGCCAGCGGGGGACCCAGTATTCACTGCACCGTTCGTGCATAGTTACGTTCGGCTGCAGTGAATATATGAATATCTAATGAGCGGCTCGGGCCCCCTGCTGGCTGCACTGTGTAAAAAAAAAAAAGAAAAAAAAATATTTTTTTTTTAAATTAAATATATATTCATGTGCTATAAGCACATGAATAAAAATAACATGCCCCTTCACAGGAAAAAAAACCTGATTTTTTGACACCAAAATTTAAAAAAAAAACCTTTACGTTCAAAAGTTCACATTCCAGCTCTCCATCAAAAGATGGAGAATTGCTACACGGAGAGAGACGGAGAAAATCACTTAAAAAGACGGAGAATATTTCACATTGAATAGGGTAGCTCGCTTTTGGAGAGCAAAATGCTCCATCCAAGGCGAACAAAGCACAAGTTCTCCACAAAACACGGAGAACTTTTCTCATTGAATACTGCCCTCTATCACCCTTGCATTTATCTCTTGTTATGACTGAATACATCTTCCCCATTGTGTGATTGGTGAACTCCACTAGTCTTTGTATCGCTGATGCATCATCTCAAGGGATAGGAAGCTAAAACAATTTGTAGAGTCTGTGTTCACCAATTTGGGGATTTTCATTCACACACCCTCCCCCTTCACTTTGTCTAGATCCCCAAAACTATCTGCAGCTGAGCAGACTCCTTGGACAAGGGCCTCTGTTAGGGTGCTCACTGCTTGCTCTAATCTCCTCTTGATTGTGGATAACATCAGTGAGGCTAGTCCATACTTGGATGAGGCCGCCCTGAAAACTGACACCCTACCCTCATTTTCGCTTTATTCAGCGTCTGCAAGGAGATCATTATGGCTGCACTCTTGCCATGTTAATAATGACTCCAAAAAAGGCACTGGGCACATAAGAACAGCTTTCTTGCCCTTGGCTGCTCCAAAGGTTAAAAAGTCTTACTTTTGCTTTCGTGCAAGTCCAGATGTCAAACCCTACTCTGGAGTTCAGGCTCCTTTCTCCATCCAAACCTCGTGGGCAGCCCGCTGTGCGGCCTCCTCCAAATACTTAAAATTTAAGAAACAGCAGTTCTGATGCTGTTGCCTGCAGGCCCCTGAAACCAGGTCAAAAACCAGCGGTATCACATGGCAGGTCCCCATATTCAAAAACCCCAGGGTAGGAAGCCGACTTCTTTTTGACATTGTGTGTTGGAAAACACATGTGACTCATGGGTCTGGTTTCCTGGGGATACTCCCTCACCTTTCAGACCAGCTGCTTGTATGGTTCTTTTCCCGCCGATCTTTCAATCAACTTCAGAGAAGAAGCTGCCCTTCCGGCCATGCCACCTCTCTTCTGAAAGCAGTCATAGTGGTCCTAGTTTCCTTCCTTTAGAGAGGGACAGGGTTTACTTCACCCTGTTTCTAGTTCAAAAGTTTCTCAAAATCCTCAGTTTCAGGATGGAGCAGCTGTGATCCATCATGCAGTTGTGTCCTGAAACCTGGAAGACAACAAAACCTCCTAGGATATTCAGACAAATACTTGCATACTCCCATTTGCAAGGATTATCTAGGGTTCCTTTTTTATTTTATTTTATGCCATTCGGACAATTCGTTTCAGGACTTACCTTTTCAGACTCTTGGCCAGCACCGAAGGTGTTTATATAAAAAAAAAAAACGCACCGTAGGACCACCTGTATGTTTAGGGTGGCACCATGGTTATGATTTTTCTAAACCCCTTATGGTTATTAGTATATTCTTGTAACTCTTTTGTGTCCTGTTCTATATCCCACTGTCCCAGTGTCCACCGTGGATTCAGAACAAAAAGACATTTAACAGGAGACATAAATGCAGTTTTTTTTTTCTATCTACAATGGGGCTTGTGAGCAATGACAGCAGTAAGCAAATCACTATGCTATGAATGGAGAGAAATCTGTCCTTGTTCAGCAGCCGCCTCGGCCTTTCCTACTTAGTGCCCCCCCCCCAGTGCATCCACTGTCTCTGGTAGTTAAGCCACTTCCTCTTTCCTCCTTTGTCTGTCTGTTACCTAGTCTTATTTTAATACTCTTTTTGTTAACAATTGTAAAGTGCAAGAGCGTCATATAAGTAACAATTAATAAATAAATGAAGTACAAAAATTATTGCTAGACTTTTTGACAGTATGATTTTTTAGAAAAAAAATCTTTAGGAGTTTGTTCTACTTTGATATATATCTTTTGGTGTGTACACACGGTGAGATGTGCCATGCGATGCGATCCCTGATGCCATCGCTTCGCACGGCATGCATGCGATGGCATACAATTTTGACTGTATAGTGCAGATCTGCACTATATAGTCAAGGCAGCCAAGTCTTTCTGCCATGCGATACGGGAGCGTGCGTGCAATACCGATGCGATTCTGACTATATAGTCAGAATCGCAGGGTGATTGTACCCGTGTGTACACACCATTAGAGGCGATATCCAGTTTCAAATATTTATCTTGCATACTTGCTAACAATTGACCGTTTCTGGCTTTGCCACATTCTTTTGGATGCTGGAATGTGGGACTGTTCCCACCAATATCTGGGCTGTTTATGGGTAGATGTAAGTCTGCATCTCTCCCTTGTGTGTATCAGGCTGGTTAAAAAAAACTGTGAATGGCCCCTGTATGCAATGCAATGTTCCTGTTGGGCATTGTGAGCTTTATTCTAGTTCACTCTTTCTGACAAAATCCTTCTTAGATGAACAAAACCATGTGTGCTGCAGGGGGGCAGATGTTACTTGTGCAGTGAGAATTAGATTTGGGTGGGGTTTTACTTCAAAGTGAGATCTATATTGCAGTGTAAAAATAAAGCAGCCAGTATTTACCCTGCACAGAAACAAAATAACTCACCCAAATCTAATTCTCTCTGCACATTTTACATCTGCCCCACCTGCAGTGCACATGGTTTTGTCCATCTAAGAAGGATTTTGTCAGAAGAGTGAACTAGAATAAGGCCCTGTGTGCTTTGTGTACCTGCTTCACAAACTATTTGCTTCAAATCTAGTGTTGTAAATATGGTACGCAACATAACCAGACACCTTATCAGAGCAAACAGAGAGCAATTTATAATTTAGTTATTGTACATGGAAAAAAGTTATGCTTTATTATTATTATTATTATTATTATTATTATTATAATTTTATTTATAAGGCGCCACAAGTGTTTCGCAGCGCCGTACAAAGGAACAATACAGGGAGACAAAACTTGGCATAACATTGAATAAATAACAAAAATACAGTACAAATAAAGAGCACCACAGTTCAATACACATTACAGCTTAAATGTAAGTAGTGAGGACCCAATCAACATACAACTAGAGGCTTGAGGCCAATGATGGAGATGAGTATGAAGATGGTCACTGAGTGTTGGAGTAAAGGAGAGCTGTGAGTGAAATGTGAAGAGAAGTGGGCTTTGACAACAGGAGGGAAGAGGGCTTTAGTTTTCTTACTCATATACTGTATGTCTGACATGGTTTTTGCTTTTTTCTTTTTTTTTTTTTCTCCTTAGATATTAAGCAAGGTCTACTATCAGTGGGTATTTGCTGTAGAGAGACAAAGTACAACGTCGTTGTTGATAAAGGTATGAAAACAATGATCAGAATTGCCATTTTATGGCACTGGCAGACATTTTGTGATTAAGACAGTATCCTTCAGAATGCAGTTATTTCTAGCAATATCATTAGTGTTCTCCCCAGAAAATTTTCAGAGCCGGGTGGCAGTAAGAAGTAGCCAGGTGGGGGTCTTTGCAATAAAAAAAATTGGGGAGCTGCATGGTCAGAGGGGTGTGTTTAGCACCACCTACTGGCACTCATTGCAGTTAAAAAGTCTCTCAGCCCACACTCAAACACACACTAAATTTACACTGTAATGCCTACTCGTCACACACCCATTACATGCCGTAATGCCCATTACACGTTATGCCACATAACTGCCGCTTACCTATATGCTCCTTGCTATGGGTTGCAGGCTCTATACCAGGGGGGATTACCCCTCCTCCCCACACCAGAGAGGAGGAGCCCTGGCCAAGTGAGACGGGAGACAGTGCACCAGTGAGTGGGAGCCAGGCAGTGCGGTGGACAACGCACCCAGCAGGTCAGCGGCTATTTCAAAACTTGTGCAGGCTTGCGAGCCAATCAGGAGCCACCACTGTCGCTCTTGATTAGCTGCAGGACCGCAAGCTCCAATTGGCTCGTGAGTGAGCCAGCACGCTTTTTGAAATAGCCGTGGACCTGCCGGCTGGGTTGTCCACTACTCTGCTCAGCCAGGGGAATGCTGGGCGGAGCGTCCGAAAAAACAGCACTGGGATGAACACTGCATTATGTGATGCACTTTCTGTTGTAGTCCCTTCTATCACTTTCTCTCTTTTATTTTTCTGCTCTCCTATCAGAGTGTTCTGTGACAAAGTTTCTGAATCGAATGCTCGGCCTGGAAGTCCACAAACAAAACAGCCTGTTTCAGTTTTTCTCCGATACCTTTGACTATCTCATTGAGAAGGACAAGAAAGATGGAAAATATGACATGGGTATATTAGGTAAGGCATGCATGGGCCCATACGTATATTTGATGCTTTAGTTTGGAATCTCTAAATGTTCATTTGCATTATGGCTTCCCTGAAATGACTGCATGAAACTCTTAATTTCTTCAGATCTGGCTCCTGGAGTGGATGAGATCTACCAAGAAAGTAAGGAGATTTTTATGACACCTGGGCATCCTCAGGATGGACAAGTTGTGTTCTACAAGGTAATTGTTCTGCTGCTGTGTGTAACTTGTGAGTTATTTTTTGTTTGTGCAATCCTCTGAAACACTACATCTATCAAATGCCTTTTACAGATTAGCGTGGACCGTGGTATGAGTTGGGATAAAGCTTTGGAGAATTCCCAGCATCTCCAAGCTCCAAATGAAGGCTTCTATCTGTCTTATAAGGTGTGTGGAGGTTATTCCTTTTACGGAGTCCGTTTCATTTTCATTTGTTTACTATGTTGCAATTTGTTCGTTTGCTTCATCCACAGGTCCGAGGTGACATGTATTCTGCCGTTTTGGCTGAGCATAGACATGGAAAGTCATTTAATCTGTATAAACCTAACATTGGGAAACAGAGCCAGCCAGAAACTCTAGATAGCCTGCTCAGCAAATATTGTAAGGTATGTCCACCTATGCATCATCAAGAAGCTTTCGCACTAACTGAAATACATTTCTTCAGGTGGTAGATTCCATTGCATCATGCGGTTAGCCAGTTATGGCCTATGTGTAAGCAGTGTGTGTGTGATATTTATTTTCACTTTGTCATGTTTTTGCCACAGTAATCTTGGCAGAGATTTGGAACATATATGGTTGTGCTTTATTTTAGCTTTACTTTAGCTTTGAGGGCAGCTCAGGCTCTTTTTTTTGTTGGGCACAATTTTTGTGTAATTGCTCCTGAATCTGTATTATGTATTATACATTAGATACATCTGCCTACTGAATCTTTATCTCGAGTGCCACCGCCATCGATCTATTTATTTATTGCTGCACTACACAGTTGCTTGTTGTGAATGTCAGTGGTCCTGAGGAAGGGGCGTAAGCCTCGAAACTGTAGACCACCTTTGACTGACATCGTTTTTCACCATGTTTTAATACAAGTCTTTTTCACTATTTGGAGAGTGCCGCCTCTTGCTTCCATCATTTGGAATCCGTATATATATATATATATACTTCGATGGTCTGGCACTCCAAATGATTAACACACAATGTCCCGGGTGCCCTCACAGAATAAACGTTATAGACATGCAGAGGTGCGGCACTCCTGGTATAAATAATGACTCATAGTCGGGAAGTTTCCACGACTATGAGTCATTATTTATACCAGGAGTGCCGCACCTCTGCATGTCTATATATATATATATATATATATATATATTTCTCGAACTTTCAATAGATCCTGCCCTGGGTGCGTTCAGTAAGCATTAGATAGATTTCACAAAAATCTGCGTCACTCCAAGGGTCTTTTAAACTTGTAGATGATTTTATTGCATTACAGCAATGTGAGCATAATCAAAATAGTGCGATAAATGGCCAGGCTTGACGGCTGACGTTTCAATGCCGGACTGGCATTTTTATCAAGGCCTGCTGGCTTACCTGCAACAGAAAATGTACATACTTTGAACCTTGGAGTGACGCAGATTTTTGTGAAAAAAAAAAAAATATATATATATATCGCGTAATGCAGCCTTACATATTATTTACACTGTGTTTGTGTCTGATCATTGGATTAATATTGGATTATTTTGGAGTGCACCAGGAAAGTTGTCGCTGATTGCAGGGTGCCGACATACAGTGGACTCTCTCTCTCTCGAGTGCCACCGCCATATTCTCTCTCTCGATATATCACACAAAGAGATGTGGCCCTTTGTGTTGCGCTATAAAAATGGCAGCACTTCTATGAAACCTCGCTGTTAATTGAGGATCAAGCAGATAGATAGAAAAGATACAGGTACAGAAGTGCTATATATAGATATAGATAGAGATAGAGATAGAGAGATATAGATATATATAGAGAGAGAGAGAGGAGCATAGTAGATGTAGATATTTCTGAGCAGGAATGTACCAGAAATGTGACCAATGGTTTAGAATATTATTGCATGTAACTGATAATATTTTCTGAATTGAATGCATATTTCAGGTAACGGCAGAGGAGGCTCAGCAACATTGGGAACGTCAGTATATTTTCTCCTTCAGCAATTGCACCCACACCATGTGGTGAGTTACTGTGGTGACGTGTATGTCTATTTTTCGTCTCTTAATGCTTGTCTAGACAAGTATTTTTTCAGAAAGCGTTAACGTTGTTTTCAAAATGGGAAGTATGCGGCCGGTAAGCTAGCTTAGAGGTCTACCGATCCATTATGCTATGCTACATATATTGTCCATATGGTAGCAATGAACAGTGAATTCTGCCCATGTAATAGATCCTTGGCCGATGTTCTACTTTCTGCTTGGTATGCAACACTAGCAGGCTGTGGAAGGTGCTCCGTTTCATATGACCAAACAGGGTTATATAATTGTTGTCTTTCTCTAATAGAGAGGCTCTAACATTAAAATGGAAAGGCTTCAAATAAGTGGTAAATTGTAATAGCCTGAGAGGTGTAGGCTGTGTGGGAGTTTGTGAGAGTGCCATTTACAATGCAAAACTGCCATTAAGTCACACACACAGCAGGCTATTACATTGGTCATATCAGAGCTGGTGAAGTACATTTTGAGTTGATTATTATTTTCAATTTGCTAGACCTCACAGTGCCAACATAACTGAGCAACAAATGTTAACTTACTATTGTATATTGTATTTGCTTCCAGTATACCTATTCAAATGAATGACTTTTGGCTTTATAACACATAAGTAGCGCAGTGTAATGGTTAGCATTACTGCCTCGCAGCGCTGAGGCCATGGGTTCGATTCCCACCATGGCCCTAACTGTGCGGAGTTTGTATATTCTCCCCATGATTGCGTGGGTTTACTCCGGGTACTCCGGTTTTCTCCCGCATTCCAAAAATATTCTGGTACGTTAATTGGCTCCCACAAAGTTAACCTTAGAATAAGTGTGTATGTATACATGTGATAGGGAATATACAGTGTAAGCGCTGCAGAATATGTGTGCGCTATATAAGAAACTGATAATAAATAAATAATAAATGATTCACCTCATTATATTCCTAATTTATTTTGTATTCGGATTTTGGGCTGCATTCTCTAAGCACAGGGTTTCAGAGGTGTTTGTTGGTGGTTCTTGATGCAGTATTTAAAAGGAAAATAAAATGAAATGCAAACCCATTGTGTTATACATTTTAATATTAAATTCTGCATCCAGAACCACAGACCTGCATCTTAAGGCCAACATTTTTTGTCAAACTTTTTGTTTATTTTTTAAATGTTTTTCTTACTTTCTTATTCCTCACTAGATAACCTCTTTTTTACGTTCTACTGACTTACACTTCTTGTTTGTTTTTGTATAGGAATGGGAACTGTAAGCTTGTGCAGCAGGGTAAGGAGTGTGTACAAGGACTACGTCTACGACATTACTACATGTTGTGTGGTTCTCTGCTGCGTGTCTGGAGTCGGATGGCATCTGTGATATCTGACATTACCAGCAGCAGTTACCTACAGATTGTACGTTTAAAAACCAAGGATAAACACAAACAAGTGGGTAAGTAGCTGGCAGCACGCCCATTACTTCTCCCAAGGCAGACCCTGAATCTTTCATCCGTCATCAGCTGGCATCACTGACTCTGCTGGGAATAAGAGTATACTGTGCCTCCATTATTTATTTCTCTCTCTCTCTCTCCCCATCAGGCATTAAGATTCCAGAATCGTGCGTTTATAAAGTGCAGGAGGAGCTGAAACAGATGGATTTGAATGTCAAGCGCAGACATGAGGAATCCCGAAAGAATGCTGAACGTCTCTCTTTGGTCTCCCTGCCCTCAGCAGCCCCTCCATTGGACCTCTCCTTACCTTTTTACCGTCCACCTCCTTTTCCAGTTTGTGATGTTTTGGACCTGACTTACAGCCCTCCACTGACAAGTGCACAGGAACAGCGTGGGTATACTTTCCCTGACAGTCTAGGGAACATTCTCTCTCCTAGTGACCCTAACCCCAGCCAGCAATTTAATGTTCGAGAAATTATAGAAGAGATGCTGCAAAAACTAAAAACTCCAGATCCAACTCCTACAGACCGTCAGAGTGTGATTCAATTTAGTGGAGAGCACAATGACTTCTGGGATACAGGCTAATGTTTGGACATTTACCCTTGATATCAGACCAGCAGACCTGCCCCACAGCACTGTTCCAGCAGTCTGACGCCATCATTTAATGCTGTGCTCTACAGAGAAAGGAAATCTAGATCTTCACAGCTCAAAGGAAGCAGTGCACTGTTCATCATATTCAGAGGACCAAGTGTCATGCAGATGTTTATCGTGGCATGCCCGTTTTCTTACAAACACATCCGTTACCCAGACTTTCTGACTAGCTGACGCATTAGGTGCTGCACACTGCAGTCTGTCCCTATTTTTTGGGACCTGAAATCTGCAGAATGCACACTGGGAACCCTGCACTTTGAGTTTCTGTCCTCAGTTCCTTTTTTCCAACCTAGGATAGGTATGGTATTTCTTTCCCAGTGTATATAGGTTCTCCTGTGTTCATGAGCTGACTCTTCACAGCGCTCAGCACTTTATCTTCTTCTCTGCAGAGCTTGCTGAAAAAGCCTTGGGCAGAGCAATTGCATGAATGAGCAGAGTAATACATGTATGGGAAGGGGCGGGAGAGAGACACACTTGGGTTTTCATTGTGTATTGTTATTTTAACCTTTGCTAATCTTTGCACTATTTGCTGCCTCATGACCACCTCCCTGTGGATAGAAGGGGCCTTGGTGTCTGCTCAGGGTATATTTGTGTATATATATATATTTATATCCATATCTGTATATCTCAGGCTGGTTACCGTTTGCCAGACAGCGGCAGACACTGTTTAAGTTTTATGCCAAAGAAATTTACTTTTCCTTCCCACCTTTTAATAAATATTAATATATTAATTGTCCATGTGGAAAATGTAGCTTGCCCAGTTCCCGGTGTCCGTGCATTTGTGCTTTCTGGTTGGTAGGTTATACTGCCAATAAATCAGCTATTCTATGTATTATATGAATTGTTAAAAGGGACAGCTGCATGATTGTAGTCAATAGCAGTACCATGCTGTACACAAATGCACCAGACATTGGGAAAATGGAAAGACACGTAAAGCAGTCTGCTGGCATACAGTGCTACACGTATATTACCTCTGTAAGAACGCATCAGATCCATTTAAATCCAGGCCTGCATTCAGGACATGCATTACATTATATATTGCATTGTAGGTTTTGTTGGATTTTATAGAGGAACCAAACTTGTATTGATATTATTATAGCGATACATACTCACTGTCTACTCTGTGCAATTTCTGGATTTTTTTCCTTGAGCCTTATGTACCAATATCACATTGTGAATAGATTTATTTTATTTATTGTTCTGTCCTTTTTGAGGGTGGAGTTTGGTCTGGAAATACAATTCTTGAATGTTATGTAATGATAAAGCTTTTGTCTGTTGGACTGTTAATACTTCTAGTACAAGTCCAGTTAGTGAATGGTCATTAAAATAGGCAACATAGGAATGCAAGCAATCCCCATTTTACAGCAATGAAGAGCTCTTGTGTACTCTTGTCAGTTTATATTTTAGGTTGCATTTCAGTGCTTTACATTTTCTATTTCCGCACAATGGTTTGCATTTCACAACACCAATGACAGTGATGCTTCAGCTGGGGTGCGGCTTGTTGTGCTGGCATGTCTCACTGACTCACTAGGTTTTCTTGGAACTTCTCGGTTTGCTCAGTTTCAGCACTGCCCTGCCTATACTGGCAGCTTTCCGAACTCCCCACACACATTGTGTAACCCCTCTGCCTGCCAGTGGGCTTCTAATTCCAGTTGTCTCTTCTACACATTGTACGCTGCATTAAAACCATCAACCAAAGATTAAAGTGTGTCTTGCATAGAAGCAAACTTCCACTCTGCCCCTTACTCGGAAGACATCCCTATCATTATGGCAGACACTTCAAAGCAATACGTATCATGAACACCGCTATAGTGAATCATTTTATGCAATGTCCTTCGATCAGTGCCTTGCTCTTCTTGTACATAAGTAGTTTGTGTACACCACTGCTGAATGCTGCACCTCTTATTTAATGTGTTTTATGTGTTTACTCAATGCCGAACTGTTTCTCAGGTATTTTTTACCCCTTTTACTGTCAGGGAATTCTGCGACACATTTCTCTGGAATTAGTGCATGCCCCTCTGGCAGTAAAGGGGTCAAGAGGAGCTGCTGCTGCTGCCCCCTCCATCTCGTCACGTTAATCTTCTGTGTACCCAGTAAGATCACTTCCCAGTGTCTGTGATGTTTGACAGGTTCTACAATTAAGTTATTATGGTGCGCGTGTGCTACTGACTCTGCATCCTGTCGCACATGGGTCTTAAACATATATTTATGTCTGTAAAAAAAAACAACCTAAAATATCTATATATGTATACAGTTTTATCTAGAAATATGTGCCTTCAACGAATTCCTACATTTTCTATTTGTAACTGAAGGCTGCGTTCACAGCTACTCAGTAAAGATTTCAATGTAAATACAAATCTCTGAGTCTCTTTGATCTGAAAGTGTTTTTTATTGTAATACTAACATTGTGTTACAGGCCTGTGCCACCACATCGCACTGTATTTGTATAGTGGTGTGTACTTAATGGTATCCCAATGGCTGATGGTGTCTTCATAGACAGTCAATAGGTCTACACCATATGGTCAACACGGATCCGGTTGACGCATGAAAAGGTCAACATGAGATTTTGGGGATTTTTTTTTTATACTTAACCATCCTTGTGGACTCTGAAGCATGGCGAGCAAGCTATGCAATGGGGGGCGGGGTATACTAATTTAAGGTTAAATGTGCTCAGGTGTCAACATTAACACCAAAGAAAGTGTTAAACTCTTACCGACCCTTTCATGTGTCAGTCTTGTGCATGGCAACCTTTTGGTGTTGACTAAGATGACATTGACCTAATATAGCTTACCTGTACTTACTTCTGTGGAGTGATATGTACTACCTTTTCTACCAAAATAGTGACTCTTATGCTGACCCTACATGCTTCTGTAATGCTATTTATTGCTTGTGTAATCCCACAAAGAGCCTGATTGATAATCCCATTAAAGTCGGTTTGCTTGTTAACAGGCATTTTAGTCAGTAAATCACAATTCTGACTGCACAGACAAGTCCATTAAAATTAAAGGAAACATCCAGCTGTTCAACTGTCCAGTTCATGCACAGTGACCAGATTTCATACTGTGTGTAGCCACATGGGACACTAGTTCTAAACTTGGCTGAACAATGGTTTCAGGCTGTGGGTGGCTGTTGTTAGAAATAACATTGCTCCACAAATTTAGCAGCGCATACAAAACCCCCTTGTACCGGTCTTCACTCGATGCAGGCAAGGCTGTTATGAACATTTATGCATAAGGTTGTAAGCTTGCAGCAGGGCTCTCCTACCTCCAAGTCTGTCTGTTGTAACCCAGTTTGTTTTATCACTGTCTACTATTATAAAGCGCAACGGAATCTGCTGCGCTATATAAGAAACTGTAAATAAATAAGGTGCCACTAGGGAACCATAGCGCTGTACACGGGGAAAGGGGAAGATTATACAAAGGTACTTGTTTCCTAGCACGGCGCCCATCGCATACCGTACTCAGTGGTGTGCGATTTAATATTCCCGCTAAATTAACAGGAGTGCTTGTACAATGAAATATCGCTTAGCATTGCATGCCAGCAAATGGCATGTGATGCGATTTTTAATTGTAGAAGCACCCTGAATGTTAAATGCACCCCCACTATCAACGCCAACCCGAAGCGTGGTGAGCGCAGCGGTGCACGTCCTCTGACCTTTTCCAGTGCTAGGAAACAAGTACCTATACAAATTAGCAATTCAATTTGCTGCGCTATATAAGAAACTGTTAATAAATACATTTTGTTCAGTGAAGGTTTTTTCTATCCACTGTGTTATTCTAATGGGGGCCTACACACGGTGAGGTTTTGCTGAGTGATCTGGGCAATGCAGATCACTCAGCAAGATTGCTCCGCACACAGTTATGAGCGATCTGTCAGGGCTAGTGCTCTCCGGTGAGAACACTGGTCCTGACCTGCAATCTAAATAGATTTTTCCAGCATGCTGTATATTAGCTTCGGCATCACTATGGCCCCTATACATGGAGAATGTATGGGCATTTCTAGGCAATTTAGTCAGCTTGTTTAGAAAATGCCCTGAAATCGCTCCGCGTGTAGGCCCCAAAAACACCTTCTAGCCTTGGTGAGACAGGATCATCGTTTTTGTTTAGGCTTTTGTCAGCTTTTTCTTAGTGTATGACCAATCAGATTGTCTTTGGGAATATGCTCAAGAATGTTAAAAACAAAAAAAACTGAATTCATGTTTAAATCCATAACTTTAAATCTTATATTCATACCGCTTTATTATGTAGATTGTTTAGCTTTCAGAAAATCATAAAGTATAATCCCTCCCCGTGTTATACTCATTGCATAACGTCAAAATAGGAGGGGTCTTTCTGTACTTCGCCAAGATGCGGGTTGTATTAACCAATAAAAGAGGAAAACAAATATAGGTACTTGTTTCCTAGCACGGCCACACCGATTTCCATCGGGGTGGTCGTGTCGGAAAAATCGCGTCCATCGCATGCGATTTGGTCGCATGCGATGCGATCGACGCGACCGACCCGATTTTTTAATTGAATCAAATGTGAATAGGGTCCCTGGGACCCGATTTTACATTGGATTCAATGTAAAATATTCCCTAGACCCCCAAATTTTATAACTTAAACCCCACCCCACGATAGACGCCAACCCGAAGCGTGGCGAGCGGCGGCGGTGCGTGTCCTCCGACCTTTTCATTCCCCTACTATCCACGTCGGCGTGGAGTTGAGAATATATAGTGCGGCGAGACCCGCGAGGGGAACGCGTATAACTTCACAGGTATACGCGTCCCCTCGCGGGGCTCGGTGGCTCGCTGCGCTCGCCACACTATATATTCTCAACTCCACGCCGACGTGGATAGTAGGGGAATTAAAAGGTCGGAGGACGCACACCGCCGCCCCTCGCGGGCTCGCCACGCTTCGGGTTGGCGTCTATCGTGGGGTGACGACGGGGCCATATATAATGTGAAATGGGTCATATTGGCCCATTTCACATTTTTCACATTTTTCACATTTTTCACTATGTGAGATGGACTTAATCAAGTCCATCTCATCTTGTGCCATTATAATGGCACAAGACCGACGCGATGCTCCCGATTTCAATGTTAAAAAATATTTTAACATTGAAGCCTATGGTAAAATCGGGGGCATTGCGTCGGTCGCATCGGGACCAATGTTAATGGTCCCGACCGACGCGATGCCCCCGATTTTTTTTTTTCTTTGCCGGTAAAATGGACCTGATTTCAAAGGAAATCGGGTCCATCGCGTGGATCGTGTACATTAACTTAAAGGTACACGATCCCAAAGATTGTGGCCGTGCTAGGAAACAAGTACCGATAGACTGACTAAATTATGTCATAGACTAGTTAGCCAAAATGTGGATACTACTCACTTGTGGGTTTTGTCCATATCAGGCATATCCCTTGTTAACAGTTGTCTAAATCAAACATACAGCCAGGCAAGCTCACAGAATGTTTGGTCATACTGAAGCACATGTCAGGTAAAATAAGTCTATTTTCACTTGCAGCATTTCCCAGCAAGTTCTAAACTGCCTCTGGAAGGAATGTCGCACAGGAACAACAGGTTGTGGTTGGTTTTCCATTGCTGACCAGCTGTACACAAGCCTCCACTTACCATGCAATGCCATCTACTGTCTGGAGTAGTAAATATGGGCTTGGTGGACGTTGACCATAAACCATTGAACATGATCTTTTAACTGTGAAGATGGGTGGAGGAGAATTACTTATCTGAGGCTTTATTTCATTGTTCGGCCTGGGTCCCTTATTTCCGGTGTTGCAGTTGTGATGGTAGAGTTTATAATAACATTGTGGGTTATCATATTAGCTTGATTTTTTTTTTTCTTTCTTTGTTCTGGCGATCCAGTTAGGATCGCCAATGAAAACAATAATTTTCACATGAAAAAAGACCGGTTCTGTAAAACCTGATTTTTGCAGGCCACTAATTTTGGGTGATTTTAACAAATCCCTGCTAAGCTGTGGCATGCACTGGCTTATCCGGGCAAATTGGATGACAAGGGACAAACCAATTGTTTCAGCTTTTGTGGCAAAAGTTAGGGGAAGTGTATGTTTCAGCATGAAAATACCCCAGTGCACAAAGCAAGGTGTAGTTGTGTTGAAAAACTTGGCCTTACTGTAAACCCCATTGCCCATCTGTGGAATGAATTGTATCTCTGACGGTGAGCCAAATTTACCTGCCAGCATCGTACACTAAAGCAGTGGTTCCCCAAACTCAGAGACCCCAAAAGTTCATGTTTTATACCCAGATGGTGCAATGTGTATCCCCAATTGTCAGTTCACCTGGAAACCTTGAAATGTTGGTGGTACTCTAGGACCAAATTTGGGGACCACTGATCTAACGACTGATTTGATGCATGTTCCTGAAGCCATGATGTAAAATAGTGGGGGCTGCTATAGTAGCAAAAGGGAGGTCAAATTTATATTAAATCATGAGTTTTTCAAATTCCAATATGAGCGGTAATGTTGTCTTTCCATTTTAGTGTTATGTGCTCTTTGTGGTGGTTTTGTTACTATTTTAAAGTGTATTAGTGTTTTCCCTTGACTATTCAGTACAACTTCTGGAAATGAAAGTACCAATATATATGATTTTTTTTTTTTTTTTTTATGTGACACTGTTAATAACAAGGCAGTGGTGTTGGATACAGTTGTGACATGAAGATGCTGCAAATGTCTTCCTCTTGCACAACATACTTCAGCTTCAAAAACGTATAGACTTACCTTCTCAGGTACATCCTTTTTTCCTGTGTATTGTTACTCTACACCCGAATTACTCCTTTTTTGTTATTAAACCACAGGTTCTCAAACTCGGTCCTCAGGACCCCACACAGTGCATGTTTTCCAGGTCTCCTCACACAATTACACAAGCTCCACCTGTGTTTTTTTTTTTTTTTTTTTTAAATGTGTCCGAGTAATGAGTGCACCTGCTGGGTACACACAAGACATCATTAACTATTGCCATTGAACTCCCGGGTGAATGATATAGCACAGATACACTGAATGATATAGCTAAGCATATGATTCAGTGATCCTGTCCCGCTCTGTACATCCAAATTAAGCTGCATGTACAGATGATGGAGGACATCATAAATGACCCACACAAGCTTGCATTGTAAGCTACATTGAGCATATACACTGGATGATATGACAAATGATATCTCTCAGAAGGGCCAAATTGACTGATATTGTTCTTAAACTGAGTATGTTATTAGAGATAACACTTGGCAGGCTTTTCCAGTTAAAGTGGTGGAAAAGCCTGCCAAGGTTACTATCCTAATAATCTTAAGTTAATAGTTTCCTTTTTCAAGCAGAAAGGAGGCCTAGTAGAAGGGCTGAGAGTTCATAGAAAATTATGCTCCAACTCTAGTTAAAATTGCCACTGATTTGTAGTATTTAATGAAGTTATTAAATAAACTAAACTATCAATGAGTAGTAGCAAATCACTAGTAGGCACTTTGTATAACCCTTTCAGTGCCAAGTGAAACTAGCCATGCAGTCATTTTTATTCATCATAATGATCTGTAATGTTTATCTTTTTTTATTTTTTTTATTTATAAAATAAATATGAGCAATGCTAGGATATTTAGTGGATATCTTGAACATCTCTCACAGATGTTAACACTCAAAGATTTAATACATTTTATTATGGTAACAACAAAACAATCTTCTAGGAGTTTTAACCTAAAGGAAATAGCAATGCATTTACCCTGAGTCTACTGTGAAATACAATACTGTACCCAAATCTGGTGGTATTATAATCTTCTATGGTCCTATAAAGCAATGGAAACCATTTTGCCAAATTCCTTGCAGTGCAGTCTAAACGTTGAGCCAAACAGATATGAAATTTATGCCTGAGATGTCAGCTGCTCCAGTGACCATCTCTGGCCTAATTGAAATTAAAGGAGACTCCTAAGTGACCGGCATAGACCTTTATAAAGAAGGTTAAAGGGCACTTATTCTGCACCAAATCTGTGACTTCTGTGCATCATTATATCTGCTTTTGTATATAATAGCGCTTAGGAAGACAGGGTTGTTGAAGGACAACTGATTTTTTTTTTTTTCATGAGTTTTAAATTCTTGCAGTTAGAAACTGCTATTGCAGCTATTAAAATGTCTTTCAGATGATTGATTGAAAATGGGCACAAAAAACTTAGGGGAGGAAGCAGTCTTAAGGTGCCCATACACACTCCGATCCCGGCAGTGCAATGTGTGCTTTGAGGTGTGCGCTCCCGCAGCACCTCATCGCACAGTACAAAAAGTATGTATCGCACAAGGCATGCAATGGATGCTATTTTAGCCCAGAACGCACACCGGGATCTGAGCGTGTATGGGCACCTTTAAGCCCCATACTCACTAGGCAATATTGTTCCCAATATTGCTCAGAAAGGGCTTTCTGTGTGTACACTCCATATTGTTAACGATGCTCGCTCCCACACCTCAGCATGACCATTGCTCCTTCCCCCGGCATTGGGAAATGTGAATGCACTTATGGATGCCTTTTTTCTGACTTTGCCAATATCGATGGGGGTGGGGACTTGTTTAGTTGTGTATGGGGCTTTAATGTAGAGGTGTGCACCAGATACTTCTCGCGCTTTGGTTTTGAATCTGGATTGGTTTTGCCAAAACCACCCATTTGTGTTTTGGATCTGTGTTTTATTTGTTTTTTTTTTTTGTAATTCATAGAAACAGCTAAAGTCACAGAATTATATTTTTTTCAATTTAACTCAATAGGCCAAAAGGTTGCATAGGGGTAGCTGGATGACTAAGCTAAGCAACACAAGTGGGCTTCACAAACCCGTGGCACTGCAGTGGCAGACAGGATAGCAATTGTAATGCAAAGAAAAGAGGTGCAAGTTGGAACTGTCCTTGGGCCCTTATTCATTGCAGTGATTGGGTTTGCCACATAATGAATTAATCGCTCTCTTCTTGCACAAACTGGATCTACAAAGGCAAGATGTCCTCTTTATCCTATGATTCTTCACCCCCTTCAATGTGTATATCCTCACATAGTATTAATTCGTACCTGCTGGATTCCACCATCACAGGTCCCTCTGTACTTTTCTGGAGGTAATTGCTGTTCTTCCTGGAGGAATTTATAATTCATTTTGATAAACATCCTCTTCACGTTTTGTGAAAGTAACCTGCAACGCCAATTGCTGACAAGGTTCTCAGCTGCACTAAAAACTTTTTCGGTGTACACACTGGAAGGGGGATAACTTGGGTAATATAAAGCCAGTCTGTGCAAGGGCCTCCAACTTGCTGCTTTTTCCTGCCAGTACAGGCACAGACTGTCTGACCTGTTTATTTGGATGCTGGCACCGATATAATCCTCCACCATTCTTTCAATGGGGACAGCATCGTATGCAATGATGGTAGGAAGCTTCTTCAGTCCAGACCAGATGTCCAAACTTGCTCCTGATTGCCCTGCATCACTGCCAGCTGTTCTGATTAAGGATGGCCATCGTTGCCATTTCTGCAACTGGCCATCGATAGTGCTTAACTATGCAATGGATGACCATCGATATTTTTACATATCGATGGTCATCCATCGTGTTTGATTGGCCTGTGGGCCATTTTATAGAAGAAGAGAAAAGGCTGTCATGAGTGTGGTGCACTCGGGAGAAAGAAAATTGTTTATCGTAAAAAATAACTTTTAATATTTAATTTTAAAATGGCGACATATAAAACACAACATACATGGGTAGAAATTGGGATAAGAATAAAAAGGAAAAATAAAGAAAGATTTTTCCTGCTTAGTGAACCCCGCTATCCCTTGATTCACTCTTTGAAGTGTACCGATTGGACTGGTGCACAGCGTGTGTCTTTTATTGTACTCACTATGGAGTTGACACGTGTGTGCGCTATCCTTATTGGTTGGTGTGGGTCCCCTTGAAATTTGGATCTAGTCTTATCAGGTGGATTGTGTGCAATGTCTCTTGGTGTGTACTAGGTGCTATTGCAATAAGTAGGTTATCATACAATTCTGGTGCTGACAAATATTTGCTCTCAAACTGCAGGGAGGTTTTAATGTTAAATAACAATTGTCATATAAGAGACGCATATGTTTGTAGGTCAAAATTCTCAGTTATTACGAGTATCCCTACAATGTGGGTTTCTCCAAAAACTGTCTATCTTGACCTCATGCGTCCTTTTGGTGACAGAAGCCGCTGCCCCAACAAGCCTGTTACATATCGATGGTCATCCATCGTGTTTGATTGGCCTGTGGGCCAATCAAAACACGGGGTTGGGGCTTCGCAGGTGTTGGGGGTGGAGCTATGCTCTGTGTCATGGCACTTTGGAAAAAGGAAAATATCGTTTGGCTATTCCATCGATGGAGGGAAATCATCTGGTTCGCCCCCATCGATGGCAAAAGTATTTGACATCGGCCATGAACCATCAATGATTTTGAATCATCGATGGTCGTTTTCTATCCCTAGTTCTGATTATGAAAATGCCATTTTTCCCTCATAGCCCCAGTTGCGGGAGAAATGAAGGAGCAGCTGTTGCCGTGTCATATTCTGTTTGAACTGACAATTTTCTCACCAGCAGGTCTTTGCACCTCTGCAGACTTGTGTCCGCCGGAAAGAGATACAATGTAGGCTCCCCAGGAGAGTCTAAGCGGGGTAAGTGGTTATGTGATGATATTTCTTTAAGACAGGCATGTCCAAACTGTGGCCCTCCAGCTGTTGTGAAACTACACATCCCAGCATGTCTTGCCATAGTTTTAGCACTACTTAATAACAAAATTGTGGCAAGACATGATTGGTTGTAGTTTCACAACAGCCGGAGGGCCATAGTTTGGACATGCCTCCTCTAAGAGATTTCCAGCGGTTTGCCTCAAGGAAACCGGTGATACACAGCATAGCCTGCCTAAGAATGAATTGGCATTTGTGAGATGCTGCTACTGGTGCCACTGCTATTATTGCTGCCTAAGGCAATACATCTGCCCAATGTGCTGTCACAGACATGTAGTCCTTAGTGGTCTCTGTTCCACTTGTCCATATGTCTGTGGTTAAGTGGACAGTGGGTACATCCTGCACTTTTCTTAGTACAGTCTGGGAATTGTTTGCCTAGTGAAGTGGAATCTAGATGGGATTTGGTTCTGGAGACACAGTATGTTTCTCTAACTCTAGTTTTTATGGCCTTAGTAACCTGCTTCATCTTCCTTGCAAAGGACTGTTGGGCAGGTAGTTGCTTAGTTAAAGTAGTAGAAATGGCCTTCCGATTTCCTCTCTGAGATGTAGGTCGATTCACAGCAGCGGCAGTAGTATGTGTAGCACTCAAGGATCTCTCACAGTAATCCCAGATAGGAGAAGAGTCCTTCATACCAGTGACATGTCTTGCAGAACTACTTCCGATCTTGACTAAGGAAAGAGCTGTTTATGTGGATTGTAGGCACTTGTATACAGCAGGAAAAAGTGATTGAGGGGTAACTGGACTGCTTACGTTCTTTGTGAAAGTTCTGAATTTTACAAGGACTTGTGATGAATGTGCTGCAGGTGACATATAAGGGAGGATGGTTAGCATCCTTTCCCCTATTTATTAAGCTTTTACCAAGACTACATGTGGCGACACAGTTGCTGTTGTTCGGATTTGGATATAAAGAATTCTAGACGGAAGAGGTGGATTTCGTGGGTCTTTTGTCCAGACATGACAATGGGCTTTTTCATTCCATGGCTAACAACTGTCTCCACCGGTGTCTGATTCAAACAAACCACATCACCATCTGAAACCTCATCGTCCACTTCCTCCAGTGCTAGATACACCAATAATGTCCTAATCTTGGTGCACTTTTACAGTGACCTCAATGTCCATATCAGCAACTGGTTTCAGGTGCTCCTCCCAGCACTTGCAGAGGGTTTGGGAAGGTCAGGCTTAGACACTTGGGGGGGGGGAGTTACTAAGATGGGAGTTCTATGTCACATGGAATGATGCTATGGGCAACCGATTAGATACTATTATCTTCTAGAAGGTGCTAAATAAATAATAGGTAGTTTCTTATTGGTTGCCCATGGCAACATCCCATGTGAAATAGAACTCCCATCTTAGTAAATTTCCACCTTGGACTTTTTACTTTTCCTAGTGGGAGCAGGGCTTCCAGCTTCATGAGAAGCTGAACCACCAGTCATGAACCTAGACCAAAGCCTTAACCTTTCCTCGCCACTTTGTGTTTGCAAAGGCATTTTGCCAATTTTAAATTTCTTATCAGATAGTTTAAATAGTTTTCTTTTTATTCATTTTAAGACTCTTGGATTTACATGCTCTTTATGACAATGAGCATTGATTTTGATGGAATTGCATTGTCAGTGTCATGATGAGTGGCAGCAGCTTCAGCACTAGAAAGTGTTTCCTGATCTTTAAATTGTGCGTCTTCCTCCATTTCTGTATCAACAGGCATCACCACTGCACTTATACGGCAGCACCTCTGGACTTATATACAGCACCTTTAAAAGCAATGGGACAGCAGCACCCATTTACAGCACAGGCCAGCGCCCCTTTATTTACTCAGCACATAGGGCAGTGCTGCTTTATTTTTTCAGGACAAAGTACAGTACCTTCCTTTTATTTACTCAGCACATAGGGTAGCACCGCTTTATTTTTACAGCACTCAGGGCAGTGCCCATTTACAGCAACAGCATACAGGTCAACAAGCATGTATTATTTCTATGGTGCACACAGGATAGTGCCCCATTATTTTTACAGCACACAGGGCAGTGTCCCAGTAAAGCACAGAATAGTGCAACACACAGCACAGGAGGACAACATCACTGTACAGCATAGGACTGCACTCCAATACACACAGAAGTCTGTTCTCTACCCTCTCCAATGCCAGTGTGAAGATGTGCAGATCGGTGGGGTCTTATATAGGATCCAAACCCCCGTGAGATTCCGACAGCAGGATGATGAATTTTTGCCTCAATCTGAGTCTGGCGGGAAAACCTGAGCTGGATTTTGATCCTGGCTCGGATCTTGGAGATCTGGACCTTCCTATTGGTACTTTATACAAAATAAAGTGACATTTTACACATGGAAATACTGGTATTGGATTTGCTATTTTGCCACCACAGGAATATATATATAAAAAAAAAGTCTAAGACCTTAACTCGATTGTTGAAATGCCATTTTTTCTTTACTATGATATGTATACCTGAGGTGATGTGTGATGAGGTTAATGAAGGGAAGGCATGATCTACTATCAGTGGGAGACTTACACATCTGGGTTCATTATACAATAAACCAAAGAAAATTATAAATTAGGCGCTCAACAGCCACACACACACACAGCAGCAGATAGCCGGACAGGCCTGTGGGTGTCAACAGTCCTCTCATGAGGAACTAAATAAATGAAAAGATATTGGCTTTCAGCACTTATTTACTGGTGATCATTAATACTTGCTGTCATGAATGAATCCACACACAAATTATTTAGAAAACTTCTTCAATGTTTATATATTGTAATTTTGTAATGACCGGTCATAGATTACATATTATAAAATGTTACACGTGAAATACATTCATATTTAAAGGAAAATATTAATGAAAATACAAAAACAATTATGAAAAATAATAAAATTTACAAATACTGTTAATACTAAAAGGTGGATTTTGTAACTGCGGTATAATCCCCAAATACAGAGCGCTCGCTCTCTCTCTCTCTCTCTCTCTCTCTCTCTCTCTCTCGTCCTTTTAGAGACGTGTACAAATCAGAGACAGGGCACTCACCAATTCTTTGCAATAAAAAGTGCTTTTATTCCTAACAAATGCTGCATATGCCCAACGTTTCGGTCCTAAACTTGAACCTTAGTCATGGTGCAGTCCATCACAAAAACTTCCAAGTCCAGGCAGTCATTCACTACTTAGAGTTTTTTGTGATGGACTGCACCATGACTAATACCCCTTTCACATCAGCCTAAATTCCGGGGTTGGGTCCGGGAACAACCCGGGACTAGCTCTGGTGTGAAAGGTTCCAGGGACAAATTCCTGGGTTAATTTACCGGCAATTCAACCCTGCTAGGTAGCAGGGTTGCTCCCGGGTCCTTCCAGGGTTACTGGCTGGTGTGAAAGGTGCAGGGACATGTCCCTGCTTCCCGTGCTGCCTCTGCTAGTGCTGATTTGCTAGCAGGGCAAATTCCAGTTGTGGTGGATGCTCACAGACACACCCAGAGACAGCATACAGCGTGCAGGGAGACACTGTGCATATTCTGTAGCACCACAGACCCCGGAAGTGCATTTTAACCCCTGAAAGCCTGCAATTTGTGCCATGTCTTGGACAAATGAGGAGGTGAGAGAGATATCAATCATTAGAGGGGAAGATGCTTTCATATGCCTTTTAATTTGTTTTATACAAGTAAACAAAGGCTGAAACACTACAAAATATTTTGTTTCTTTATTATTAATAATCAATAATCTAATGTGAGCCGAAAAAAGGCCAATTTCAATGCTATTCTCATAGAAATGCAGGGGCATCCCGGGTTCATTGTGAAAGGTGCCGACCCGGGTTTTCCCTGCTTCAAAAGCATGTGTGAATGGGTCCCAACCCAGGAATGTCCCTGGAATTTAATTCCCGGGTTTGTCTCTGCATTTCTGGTGTGAAAGGGGTATAAGGTCCAAGTTTAGGACCGAAACGTTGGGAATATGCAGCATTTGTGAGGAATAAAAGCACTTTTTATTGCAGAATTGGTGAGTGCCCTGTCTCTTATCATCATCAGCCAATCATCAGCCGCCCGGTCTTTTGATTTCTCACAACTCTCCCGCCGCGTCTCCGGCTCTCTTCTCCGCTGTAGAGACAGCACAGCATGCCCGCCCGGACTTTTAAATATTATTTCTGTCTACTCTCCCGCAGCGTCCCCGCTCTCTTGGGAACCCTGCGGGGTCCCTACAGAGCACTGCAATTAATTCAATATATTCACCTGCCTATATTGCGTGCCGGAGAGCTTTATTAAAGCAGCAGGGACCCAACGAAATAAAAAAAAATAGATGGGGGGGGGGGATTGGAGCAGTGCTCCGGGTGCTGCACAGAGTACAACCCAGCCTAGCTGCTCTGTATCCCACCTGCCGTCTACTGCAGCTGCATTCCACCCCCTTGCCCGCAGCCTCTCCTACCCTTTCCCCCGTCACGGTAGCTTCTTCCCCAGGCAGCCCTGTCACCCTGCCCGTGGCAGCCAATCCTGTCACCAAGCCTGTGACAGCTGCCCTGCTCTCCTGCCCGCAGCAGCCATCCCCCTGCCCGCAGCAGCTGCCCCGTCCCCTCGGTAGGCTGCATAATACTCCTTTTCACTTGTCTTTTTAATGAAAATCACCCCACCAGCTATTGGAGCTGGCAGGGGAGTTTGTGCAGCGGTGTGTAAAAGCCGCTGTCAGAGGGGTCCCTGCGGTGATGGGATTTCACTCGGCGGGGTCCCTTCAGTGCATTGGAATTAAGTAGCAGCGCTATCCACGCGGGAAGCGCGGCTGGGTTTAAAACCACTTGCTGCACGCTGATTGGCTGAGATTCAGCTAATCAGCGTGCGGCGAATGTTTTCAAACCCAGCCTTCCCATGCCGCCGCCGCTGCCCGGGGGACAGCGCTAGTTAATTCCAATGCACTGAAGGGACCCCGCCGAGTGAAATCACATCACCGCAGGGACCCCTCTGACAGCGGCTTTTACACACCGCTGCACAAACTCCCCTGCCAGCTCCAATAGCCGGTTGGGGTCTGAGTGGAATGACTAGTGTACATTGTACTGTACATACTAGTGTACATTACTGTATCCCACTCAGACAGCAGATCTCTAATTAAAAAAAAAAAAACTAATGCCAGCCTGGGGCTGGCGAAGTGAAA
This sequence comes from Crinia signifera, assembly GCF_055691185.1. Classification (NCBI taxonomy): domain Eukaryota; kingdom Metazoa; phylum Chordata; class Amphibia; order Anura; family Myobatrachidae; genus Crinia; species Crinia signifera. The sequence goes on along the minus strand of NC_139217.1, from coordinate 264,408,154 downwards.
CAACAGGCTTAACGTCTTGGAAGGCAATAATACATTGCCTGTGACGTTAAAGCTTATGGCTAAAAGCCAGAGGACAGCGCCTGAACGTTAGGTTCAGGGCTGCCTCAGGGGGACGTTAAAAGCCCCTTTCATACATTTCTTCAAAACGTAAAAAAGTCCCTTTACTAACGGTAAGTGCTACATAAGCACTTAACGTTGGTTAGTACATCTGCCCCATAATGTCTTGAAGAGGATGCCTGTGTAAAAAAACATTGGGGCAGATGTACTAACCCCCCCTTTGCGCTTCAGAAATAACGTCCCGCTTCTCCTGCATAACGAGGAGAAGCGGGCACTCGTTACTGGGGAGATGTATTAACATCCCCATGCCGATAAGGAGAGCCATTATCCCCAGCGTTAACGGCTCTCCTTATCGGCTCCCTCGCCGCCCCGCACATGCGCACTCGCCGTCTCCCCCCCTGCCCGGCTTACTGGGCATGCGCGAGATCTCCAGCGCAGCCCGAACCAGAAGCAGGGCTAGCGTTGTCCCCACAGTGGGGGATAGGACAACGCTAGCCCTGAGCTGGCGAAGCGGCCGGGGCGAATTAACGCCTTGAAGGGTGTTAATACATCGCCCCGGCCGCTAATCCCTGGGGGGATTGCAGGGACAGCCCCGCCGAGCGTAACTCGGCCGGCTGTCACTAGCGCACGTTAGGTGCCTTAGTAATACATTAGGGATAGACGTAATCCCCCCCAGTTAACCAGCGTTAAGTGCATTTTTGCACTTAATGCTGGTTGATACATCTGCCCCATTGTAACAACTCCAAAAAATCCAAAGTGAAAAAGTTCTTTAAACCTCTGCTGGGAAACAAAATGTGACATTCAGTGGTATTATAGTGACACCTAGTGAAAAATATAAAATTACATACGTTCATATAAAATTACTTGTCTAAGTTAACAAAATTAAATAAATATGTTATCGTCAATGATATTTCTAAAAACAAAACATATGTGCCAAAGATTTTTATAAAGGAAATAATCTGTGCCACAAACTGGTAACTTGTATAAGTAGAAGAGAAAAGGAAAAGGGAGCTGCCAGTATTTGCAGCAACCAAACAAGTTATTGAGTTTAATGTATTAATATCTAAAAAAAAAATATATATATATATATATATATTTTATTTTTTTACTTAAATTATGCAGACACTTACATATATTTTTTGTTTTTACTATTAGTCAGTGTAGTGTCTCTGTCAGGCAGCATAGTCAATGTAATGTCCTCAGGAGCTGCAGCTCTGTCCCCGGAGTCCCTGGCAAGCCTAGTGAGCACCTCTCACACATCAACGGTAACTGCCAGAGAGCTTCAGGGAGATGGTCAGGGTTAGGTTGCACGTGCGTCTCATGCATTATAATGTCTTTCCTGTGACTTAAATTGTCCAGGGCTATTCGCTCAGATGGAGACAGATTATAATGTACCTGGGGAGGCGGGTCTGGGAGTGCAGAATCAAGTAAATGATGGAAGGTCTTGATAGCCGGATTTGTTGATTGTGGTTCAAACCTGGATGTAAGTCCTAATTTTTGTTCTTTAGATGATAGTTCTTCTGGTCATGGTTCAGCATTCCGTTTGGAAACATTTTCTATAAATTTGAGGGAACGTTGGAATTTATGGGTGGTCACTTTCCATTTAAACCTGTCAGGTTTATGTGTTGGAACATATGAGAGGCCTTTACTCAACACACATTTCGGATTCAGTGAGCGGAGTGGACGACAGGTTGCACACTTATTCCTTTTCCCTTTTGGTGGTTTCTGTTTTCCCTTGGCACTTATGTTGACCACCTCGCCTGGTGGGTCTCGTGGTTTTGGTTTGCTTGCTTGCTGCACACAGCCCCCTTCCCCACAGCAGGGGCAAACAGCCACCATCCCTAAGGGCACACAGACCCTCTTCTCACGGCAGGGGAACACAGCCCCCATCTCCAAGGGTAATCAGCCCCTCTCCACACAAAAGAGATACACAAGCCCTCTCCCCATCAGCGTGAGCAAACAGGCCCTCTCCCCATAGCAGGGGCACACAGGCCCCATCCTCCTCAGAAGGGGCACAGATGTTTGCAGCATGAACAAGTACCTCCCTTGTCCACAGGGAAGACAGAGCGGATGCTGTGGACCGGAAAGGGAGCGCTGCAGCTAACACCCAGAAAGGAGGATCACCAGGGCAGCAAGGTCTCTAGGCAGTTAAGGAACTGAAAACTCCCCCTCACCTTTATTTCCACCCCTGCTGCAGTGTCTCATACCCAGCTCCCGACTGCTGCCTGTTCTGGTTGCCGCTCCTGCATATGTAATGAGCGGGGATCCGGCACAGTGCACAGTGCATATTGTATAAGCTGGGCGGTTTCCGTCTGTGCATATCTAATCAGCGGGGACCTGGAGCAGTGCATTTTGAATGAGCCACGTGGGTCCCTGCTCATTATATATGCACTGGCAGGGACCTGCTCATTCAATAGATATGCATGAGTGGGGACCCGCTCATATAAGGAGCAGTGATCAGGAGGTAATGGAACCAGTGCCACCTTTAAGGCAGGCGCCCGGCGGCAGATGACTCCATTGCCTCCCAGAGTTCTGCCACTGGAAAGACCTAAACATAAAGCACATAAATAAATGAAGAAAAAACAAAAGTGAATAGTGTGGGTTTTTTTTATCATTATAATGAGCTAACATTTCTCTTGAGATCCTGATTGTGCCTGAATGCAGCAACATTTGACAATGTAATATGAATGCTGTGGAGGGTGCAGCCATTTGCTTTGCGTAATGATTGTGTGTCTAGCTCATATAGATTGTATGCAAATGAAAAGCAATCTATTGATCCCTTGATGTGATTGTTTTTGGCATGGCCATCTGTTAAAGGAAATCCTTTTCCAGTGACTGCACTACATGTGTATCCTCGGTCATTAAGTATTCTGCAAATAATGACATAATATAAAGTGGACAAGGAAAGGCAAACCTTTATTATTGTCCTCATCAGGGCCGCCGACAGGGGGGTGCCAGGGGTACAGCTGTACCGGGCCCCGGCCTCTGGAGGGGCCCGGGCAGCTGCCCACAGTGGCACGGCACCCCCACTACCCTGCACAAATCCCCCCACCCGGCGCCAGCGGCCAGGATCGCACAATACACAGTGCAGCCTGCAGAGCGCCGAGCCTAGGATACAGAGGGGCTCAGCACTCTGCAGGCTGCACTGTGCAGTGAGTGCTCCGAGTCCTGAAGGGAGAAGATGCTGCTGCGCCGCCACTGCTGGTAAGTAATCGTAATTGGGGGGGGGGGGGGCGCTGGGGGCCGGGCTGAAGGTCAGTCCCGGGCCCCAACATTACTAGTGGCGGCCCTGCTCACAGGTACCCACTCCCACTTTCAAAGTAGATTTTTTTTCTCAGTCTTTTTTGACCTTGGCCCCATGCAAGTGGCTATTTTGATATGCAATACCATTCCATTTGTAGTTAACACCACTCATGCTGTTTCAGATGGCCATGGCATTTTATAATAGTGCTATCTGCTCTGAAACAATAAGCCGCCTCAATTAATGTACCTAAACATGTGAAAAGTCAATTTTTGTCTAAGCTGTTCCATCACATCGGCCACGTCCCACAAAGCTATTTGAATTTTGGGGGGTGAGTCCATCTGAAAAAAAATATATCAACCCATTCTTATATAAAGTTGGACTCCTATCATTCTTCTCTAACCTACATTCCTCATGGAACTCCCGTGTTCTCTTAGATTTTTCAATGACATGCTTTTTCGACACATGACACCTTAAACATTCTACTGCAAAAGAAAACACCCACTACATAACCAATGATTGTGTATATACCCCTTTATGATATGCTTCTCTAGTTGTTGGACTTACTATCAGATCTATTTACCTTATGGTAAAGTGCACTTACCTATATGAACACAACCGTCCCACTCAGTTTGCCCCAACTGTTGCTGGTCAGTACTTACTCCATTCCTGTACATGTGGAACCTGGTTATTTATGTAGAGTCAAGATTAGCTTACCATAGCTCCTTCTTAGCGCCTGAGACCAACCTTGGTTGGTATCTTTTCCTCACTTTTAAACATATTTGGAGGGCTTAAACTGATCCCTATTTGGAGGGCTGTTTTTGCATCTGAATGTTGAGTTATCTCTCGCTCCCTGATTCCCCTTGCTGCCACTAAAGTTTCCTACAACTACTAATCACCAAATAAGCTAATCAGGCATGTAACTTGCCAGGCTCTTGTCAAAAAGCTGCCGCCTGGTTTCAGCATTCTTCCCCCATCCATGCTCGCAATCACTAATATGTTTTGCCAAGTATTTTGCATAACTTCCTGAGTTCCTTAATTAGGGTTTGGGAGTCCTAGATATTTCACTTTGGTGTTCAAACTATTTTCTCTTTAAAAGTATCATCCCCATGCTTTCATAGACAACCTTCATTCGCTGCTCCCCACTCCTACTCTCTGTTAACATTTTTCAATCTTTCCCTCTTAACTCTCAGTATTTTAAAATGAATGACCTTTTTCTACTGGGATATGGTCACTAGGTCGACAAGCATTAGGTCAACATCTATTTATGTCGACAAGATTGTAGGTTGACATGGGTTAGGTCGACAGGGTCACTAGGTTGACACAAGCATTAGGTCAACATGGGGAAGGTCGACAGTCAAAAGCTCGACATGTTTTTTTTTTTTTTAAATGTATGAGCCGACATGTGCAGTATTTCATACCCTACCATCCACTAGGGCGTGGTGGGAGAATAAAATAATGTGTCTGAAGCATGGCGAGCGCAGCATGCCAAGCGAGGGGATGCGGTGCTGTGTTTCAGTGTCCATGTCGACTGTGTTTAAATTCGGGGGGAAAAGAGTGAAAAACCCCATGTCGATCTAATAACCCTGTCGACCTAGTCATGTAGACTTTCCTGCATGTCGACCTAATGGTGTTGACCTAATGCTTGCCGACCATCATGCTGTCTTCCCAATGATCCCTACAGTTTCTACTAGTTTGGTTTGCCTGGGCCTATAGGGGCATATACACGGAACAATTTCATCTCCTCTTCTAAGCGATTTAATAAGATTGCTTAGAAAGGGAGCATGGGACACTCTGTGTGTATGCCCTGCAGCAATGCTTGCACTGGCTTTTGGTCGCGGGGCTTTGCCTATTTTAAAAATAGGCAAAGCCCCACTCAGCATGAACTCTCAGCACACAGCATCACAGTGGGCTGAGCGGGTGTTCGGTTATGTGCTGGCATTCGTGCTGCAGGATGTCATTCAGCACAAAAAGCCGGGTCACCCTGTGTGTACAGGGCTTAAGACATGGTTATTATTAGCATGCTATGAGTACCTTGTGTCCTGACTTGCTTCTACCTGTTTGTTTTGATCTATCCTTCTTATTAGAAATAAAGTATTTTTGGAAAAAAAAAGAGCCTGTGTTTTTATTTTGTTAAATGCAACACAGTGGGGAAAAAAGGGGCACTTTTATATATTGTTAAAATCTTTGCAGCTCAGGCACCTTCTATTCTTTCCGGTCACCAAGGTCATCACAATTTCCAGGGATAATGGAGCTTAAGGGCCATGTCAGAGAAGCATAAATCTCCAAAGCCAAATTTACTAAGTGGTGCTTTTGAAAGAAGGGTGTCTTTGACAGATGTTGGATTTGAAGGAACTATAAACATTTTATAAAAAAATATAACAAAAACTGCTGAAAACATGGTCGCTTTGAAAAGCACCAGAAAATAAAATGTATCCCCAAATCTTTCCCATTCACTAATTTACTAATTTATCTGCATCTGCAACAATTGTAAACCGCTGCAGTACAATTTTGGGTAAAGAATATCCTTTATTCTAGCAGTAGGGAAGAACAAGGCTTACATACTTACATAGCAATACTTAGAGTTATTATTTAAAACTACTACCAAGGAACAGTATTTCCTTAAAATGTTCTGTTTGTTGCCAGCGGAGAGGGGTGTAAAGTAGTATTGGCATTAATATTGCACAAAGCAATCAACACTCCTGATCTATACACTGTATTTTGAGTTGCATGTAAAATATAAGCAAATAAAATTTGTACCACCAACTATTGGACAACCCCCAGGTATGTATGGCAGGGATGTGGTGCTATATAAGTGGGTAGTGCTGGGTGGGTGATTGACGTAAGTGCATCATTGTGGCCTTTCTAATATCACTCCTCTACCCCCCCACCCTGCTCTACAATGCTGCAATTATTGGCATTGTAATGTAGGTCCATATTTCAACATCCGTCACATCACTGGTTGCCTATGCTGCCCACCTGAGTCACATCAGCCAAGAGGCTCTAGCAGATGTGCCAACAACTCATAGCATTCAGGAGTGTCATCCAATTTTTAGGATCCTCTAGGACAGGCATGTTCAAACTGTGGCCCTCCAGCTGTTGTGAAACTACACATCCCATCATGCCGTGCCATAGTTTTAGCATTCCCTAATAACAAAACTGTGGCAAGGCATGATGGGACTTGTAGTTTCACAACAGCTGGAGGGCCATAGTTTGGACATGCATGCTCTATGAAATCACTGGGATATCTAAAATAGGTGCAGTGTGTACAGTGCACAAGGGGCACCCATTTTCCATGTCCGCAGCACTGCATAAACCATGTGCAGTAGGAAAATTCTTTAAAATGGCTGCTGCACCATGGTTCCAGAAACCTGCGCAGGCACACTAGACTCTGGGACAGCACTAGGGTCTCCTAGTGACCCTAATGCCCAAAGTTTATTGCACACTCCTGCTCTCTTGATGCACCCTTAAAATGCATATTTAAGATTGCCGTTTTGTGGAAAAAAGATTACACATAAGGTGTGTACACAAAGGCCGATTAGAAAACATATTGGCGGCCAGCGGGACTCGGTATCAGCTAGCAGGGAGGAACATGGATGGGGGGCCAACCCCCCTCCACCGTTATGCAATATAACTATATAACTAAAGTGTGTATTCATGGCCCTTCTTACATTTAGCCCATGCTGCAGTCTATTTCTACTTGCAATACTGATTACGCGCAACCACGCATCGGTACCTTAACCCTGGTGTAGTCAGGGCTGCCAAGAGAAATCCTGGGCCCCGGTACAACAACTTCCCAGGGCCCCCATGGGGGAAGGGGGGGGGGGGGTGAAACAGCAGTGCTATTTTTGTAGGAAAATAGGTTCAGGAACTGTGGGCGGGGGCAGAAAGTGGGCGGAGGAGATGTGGGAGGAGCTACAAAAGGGGCGGGGCATTACATTAAAAAAAGGAGAGAGAAAAAAAAGAAAAACATAATTCCTCACTCTGTCACACTTATTATACATATGCCACTCACAGAGATGCCCGTTATACATATGCCCCACACCGTCAAGCCCATTATACATATGCCCCACACCGTGATGCCCATTATACATATGCCACACACCGTGATGCCCATTATACATATGCCACACACCGTGATGCTCCATTATACATATGCCCCACACCGTGATGCCCATTATACATATGCCACACACCGTGATGCTCCATTATACATATGCCACACACAGATGCCCATTATACATATGCCCCACACCGTGATGCCCATTATACATATGCCACACACTGTGATGCCCATTATACATATACCACATACCGTGATGTCCATTATACATATGCCACACACCCTGATGCTCCATTATACATATGCCACACACAGATGCCCATTATACATATGCCACACACCGTGATGCCCATTATACATACGCCACACACCGTGATGCCCATTATACATATGCCACACACCGTGATGCTCCATTATACATATGCCACACACAGAGATGTCCATTATACATATCCCACACACCGTGATGCCCATTATACATATGCCACACACCGTGATGCCCATTATACATATGCCCCACACCGTGATGCCCATTATACATATGCCACACACCGTGATGCCCATTATACATATGCCCCACACCGTGATGCCCATTATACATATGCCACCCACCCTGATGCCCATTATACATATGCCACACACCGTGATGCCCATTATACATATGCCACACACCGTGATGCCCATTATACATATGCCACTCACAGAGATGCCCGTTATACATATGCCCCACACCGTCAAGCCCATTATACATATGCCCCACACCGTGATGCCCATTATACATATGCCCCACACCGTGATGCCCATTATACATATGCCACCCACCCTGATGCCCATTATACATATGCCCCACACCGTGATGCCCATTATACATATGCCACACACCGTGATGTCCATTATACATATGCCACACACCGTGATGTCCATTATACATATGCCACACACCGTGATGCTCCATTATACATATGCCCCACACCGTGATGTCCATTATACATATTCCCCACACCGTGATGCCCATTATACATATGCCCCACACCGTGATGTCCATTATACATATGCCCCACACCGTGATGCCCATTATACATATGCCCCACACCGTGATGCCCATTATACATATGCCACACACCGTGATGTCCATTATACATATGCCCCACACCGTGATGCCCATTATACATATGCCCCACACCGTGATGCCCATTATACATATGCCCCACACCGTGATGCTCATTATACATATGCCCCACACCATGATGCCCATTATACATATGCCCCACACCGTGATGCCCATTATACATATGCCCCGCTCCGTAACAGTTATTATACATATGCCACACAGAGATGCCCATTATACATATGCCACAGAGATGTGTATATATATATATATATATATTATATAATATATATATATAGATTATATATATATATATATATATATATATATAGATTATATATATATATATATATAGAGATTATATATATATAATCAATATATATATATAATCTATATATATATATATAATCTATATATATATATATATATAGATTATATATATAATCTATATATATATATATATATTTATATATATATACAAATACATCATAGAAATTAAGCCAGGCAGAGGAGAGGAGACAAGTGTACTTACTACTTGTTTTTAGACTGGGTGCACAGGGTGTTTTCTGTGTCAGTGTGTCAGACTCAGCACTTGTTCAGTGAGCTCAGCCTCTGAGCTCCTCCGGCTCCACACTGCACCTTCCCCTTCCTGTTGTTGTCAGACTCTCTCCCACAAGCAGGCTGCAGCATCCGGTCCCAGCTGCTGCAGTCTGCAGATCCAGGCAGGAGACCTGCGAGATGATGACATCATCTCGCGAGAGTCTCTCTGCACGGAAGCTCCGCAGCGGTGGAATGCCGCTGCCTGCACAACACACTACACACAGTGCAGTGTGTGATAGTAAGAAGCCCCCCCCCGCTCACCGCGGCCTCTCCTTTGATGTACCGCCGCCCACGCTCCAAGTCCCGACTCCCGCTACAAGGAACCCGCACCACTTGGAGATAAAAAAAAAAAAAAAATGTTTTTTATGTGTTCTCGGGCCCCGGGCCCCCTGATAGGCCCGGGCCCAGGTAAAATGTACCCTCCCCCCCCCCTCTCGGCGGCCATGGGTGTAGTACCATCTATATGACCCCACTCCTCTTTGAACCATTGTTTATTTAAAACTATCACGAATAGTGACCATGCCTTTCACTTATTTTCTCGTAAGGACTTGCTAAGAATGTGGCACATGTTCGCTAGATTTTGTGTCTTTCTGTTTATTTTTTATTTACTGTTATTTTTGTTTAGCTTCAAATGGACCCCATAGTACCTTCCATGTTGTACATGTATATTTCCTTATTTCAAGGTTCTGTGATGTGCACAGCAGAACACGATGTCTAAACGACAGAGATTTTCACCCGAAGCCGTTGTTGCGTCTTTATTGAAGATGGTTTGAGCTGGGAGCAGTAAAAGTTAGGCCTACAGTAATAATGATAATCAGATGATTTAAAATAATCAGAAATTCACACATGAAGTGCAATATCAATTGGACAAAAAACAATCATTGTAATAATCTGGTGATATATTCACTATATTTTTACCATTTTCTTGGTACCACACCAGGGTTGTGATTTTGGCCAGCTGTCCTTACGATTTTGACTAATATAGATAGATATAGTTGTTTCGTCACTAGAACCTCTGATGAAGTCCCAGTGACTAAACATGTCAGGGCTTGGCCTGCTACATTAACCTTTCTCATCTTACCTGACAGCTCTCCCGACACTGTGGTCTTCTTGATGCCGCATCGCAATCCAGCGTTTTAGACGCGCTGTGTGATCCTGGGCCGGTCTGAGTAAGCAGTTTGCCTTGGTGAAAAGTTTCATGCCACGTGGCAACCAGCCCGCACTGTTTTTAATGTGGTCAAGCAAATATATGCAGTATCCTGTTTTCATATATTAAATCCATTTAATGCAACATGAAGCGCCCCTTGTCATCCATCTCTCTCTCTCTCTCTCTCTCTCTCTCTCTCTATATATAGTAAGGAAAATAAATAGGTACAATCACATCATGTGTAACCAGCATTACACATTTGGGCCACAAACAATGTGCAAGTTTGTATTTAATTTTTTTCTACATCAGCTCAGTTTTGAGAGCCTGGATATTGAATACACACACCTTCTAAAACACATTATCATATTTGAGAAGTATATCAACAAATTGCAAAGGAATAATGTGATTGATTTTTGTAGACCAAATAAACTTAAGGCTTTAGAATGAAAACGTGAACGACTAAAGAGTTAATTGTTAATACCCTTAGTCAAAGTATTAATAAGCTTAGAACTACCCTTTATCTAAAGAGGATTTAATCTTAAAGGGACACTAACCTCAAAAAGTGCTTGTGCTTGATAGTGGTATAATGGGCCTAATTCAGGTTAAATTGTAGTTTTGCTTCAGCCTTTTGCTAAAAAATTTCCCTTGAACTTTCTAGTGTCCTGGTCAAACAATATTATGCATACACACTGAACGATATGATGAATGACAGACGATCTAGCTAGAGTACAGAAATATGCAGTTGGTTTTTTTTTACGATATAGCCAAAAGGTTTTAATTATACTTACGACAATTCAGTTTCTTTTGAGCCTCTCCATGGCAGCCATTTCTCTGGGTTATTCCCTCTTCTTAGTTTTAGCCTGGTAGACTTGTAACTCCGCCCACCTTGAGTATATATCCGTCTCCTCCCCGTTCTCTCCAGACTTTTGAGTGTAATTACTCTATTATAAACACAATTTAAGGGAGGGAAACTGTAGGATGCCATGGAGAGGCTCAGAAAAATTGGAATTATCGTAAGTATAATTAAAACCTATCTTCCTCAGTCTCCATGGCGTCCATTACTCTGGGTTATTCACTCCTCTTAGGTTTAGCCAGGTAGACTTGTAACTCCGCCCACCTTGGGTAAATACCCATCTCCTCCCCTTTCTCTCCAGTCTTTTGAGTGTTATTACTCTATTATAAGCACAATTTAAGGGAGGGAAACTGTAGGCTGCCATGGAGAGGCTCAGAAAAAAATGGAAATATCGTAAGTATAATTAAAACCTTTCTTCCTCAGTCTCCATGGCAGCCATTACTCTGGGATGTACCAAAGCATATAGAACAGGGGGGGGGGGGGGGGGGGACTAGAATAAATAAAACACAACTCCAGATGATGCTTGAATATTAAATATTAAAGAGATTACAACACAGCTTGTTGAAGCACCACCTTCCCAAAATGGGCAGGAGATACATCTACATTATAGTGATTAGAAAAGGTATGTATGGACGTCCATGTTGCAGCCGCACAGATATCCTTAGCTGAGAGAAGCGCTCTCTTTGCCCATGATGTCAATATGGTTATGGTGGAGTGTGCCCTCAGCTTCTCAGGAATCTCCAGACCTTTTTCTTTGTAGACGAATGAGATAATTTCTAATTTCCAATGCAATATTGTTTCTTTGGATGTTGCTTCTCCTTTTCTTGCTCCTGAGTGTAGAACAAACTGTTTCATTTTCCGAATTTTCTCTGATCTTTGTAGACGCAACTAAATTGCTTGAGGCATATCCAGCATATGCATTCTTTTTTTTCATTTTCATATTTTGGTTCTGGGAAGAAGGCTGGAAGAATTACCTCTTGGTTCAGATGGAACTCGGAAACCACTTTTGGAAGGAAACTAGGATTCGTTCTCAACATTACTTTGTCAGGAAGAATATTCAGGTAGGGTTGTTCTGATCAAAGAGCCTGTAACTCACTGACCCTCCTGGCTGATGCGATGGCTGTAAGAAGATCACTTTCCATGTAACAAATTTCATAGATACTTTCTCCAAAGGTTCGACGAGAGTAATCATTAGTGCATTAAGGATTAAATTCAAATCCCACGGAGCTAGAGGATCTTTAATTCTAGGACTTTCTCTCTTTATTGCTTGCCCAAATTTCTTTATAAGCAGGTCTTCTCTCAATCTTCTATCCAGAAAGACAGATAAGGCCGAAATTTCATAAATCATTCATATAGATAATGTAAGACATGTGGAGTCCCAAATCTTATGTTCTCGGGATATGACATAGCCCAAGATATGAACTTTCTCCATATTTTATAGTAAATGTCCGATGAGATCTTCTTTCTAGCCTTCATGAGAAATTGAGCCACTTGGTCTGATACTCCTTTCCTTATCAGAATCGACCACTCAATATCCATGCTGTTAAATTCAGAGTTCTGATGTCTGAGTGAAACAGCGGCCCCTGTTGAAGCAGGTTGGGGATTAGTGGTAATCTCCATGTTTGCTGAATTGCTATTCTGAGTACCATCGGAAACCAACTTTGTCTCTTTCTTCCCTGATTTTTGTCAGGATTCGTGCAATCATTTGGAATTGAGGGAACACATACCCTAGACCCAGGGGTTTCCAAACTTTTTGCGACGAGGGCCAGATTTGGTGAAGTGTAAATGTATGGGGGCCGACCATTCAGCCTGACATTCTTTGAATCATTAATCACATCAGAATGGTCCCCCACTCTGCCCCCATTCACTCTATGTCCCCCAGGCTGCCCCTCCTTCACTGTATGTTCCCCACTCTGCACCCATTCACTCTGTCCCTCAGCCTGCCCTCCTTCTCTTAATGTCCATCAGTGCCTACATTCATTGTATGTCCCCAAGCCTGACCCTCCACTGTATGACTCCCATTCACTGTGTGACCCCCATTCACTATGTACCCCATTCTGCCCCCATTCACTGTATGTCCCCCAGTCTGCCCCTGCTCCCCCTTCTCTGAATGGCCATCACTGCCTCCATTCACTGTATGTCCCCCAGCCTGACCCTCCTTCACTGTTTGTCCCCCACTCTGCCCCCTCCATTCTCTGTATGTTTCCCAGCCCCTTGTGTGAGCCAGAAGAAGGAAAGGCAAAGCAGGCACTGCAAGGACAGGAGATACTTGGGCTCCCGCTGCTGCCCTCCTCCACTCTGCCTTATATGGGAGCAAGCTTCCCCCTTGCTGCCCCCCTCCCTAAACACTGCTGTCACTGTGATTGTGGAGTAGGGTGATATATGATTGCAGCAGCAGCAGGGGTAGGATGCCAAACACATCTCACTGTGTCGGCCGGCACCTCCTCACTGCAGCAGACAGCAAGGTAAAGGCGCGCTCGCCGGGGCCCCACCTTTAGTGTCCTCTGCTATGCTTAACACATCTGATGCTCTGCCCGCTTCCAGCTGGAGGCTGCGGGCCGCTTGAAATGACAGCACGGGCCGCATTTGGCCCCCGGGCCTGACTTTGGACATGCCTGCCCTAGACTGAACATCCACTCCATGGAAAATACATCTACACCTTCCGACCCTGGGAGTTGACATCTTGACATGGAGTGACTTACTTTCTTGTTGTGATTCGTTGCCATTAACTCTATTTGGGGATACCCAAACTTCTTTGTAATCGCCCAATATGACCTGCCATCTGCTGAGGAAGTCTGCCAGTATGTTGTTTTTTCCTGGAACATTTAATAGACAAGGAAAGTATATTTTCTTCTACCCAGGGTAGAATGTTGAAAATTTCTTCCCATAGTGTAAAACTTTTGGTTCCTCCCTGCCGATTGACATAAGCTACTACGGTCATGTTGTCTGAGCATACTTTTAGATGTGTATTTATGATTTGATTCTGAAACTGATACATTGCTCTTGACACTATTCTCATTTCTCTCTGATCGGACATTTCTTGTTCTTGATGAGACCATACTCCCTGACAGCTTGCCCCATTTAAGTGGGCTCCCCATCCAGTAGCGCTTGCATCTGTTGTTAGCACAGTGTATTGAGGCTGACATAGTGGGGTGTTCCTGAACTTCAACTGGGATTCACTCCACCAGTCTAGTCCTTCTCTTGTCTTTTGGCTTAATCTTACATTGTATTTGAGATCTGTATTTCTTCTGGTCAGATGGAGTACTTCTCTTTGTAGGATCCTCATACGCTACCTTGCCCATGGGATTATATCGATTGTTGATGACATCATCCCTAGAAGCCGCAGAATCTGTCTTAAGGATGTTGCTCTCTGTGTCCGTATTAATGAGGCGAGATCTTGAATTCTGTTGAATCGTTCTTGTGATAAATATACTGCGTGTTCTACCGTATTTATCATCACTCCCAAGAACAGTCATTTTTGACAAGGTCTTAGTTTACTTTTTCTTGATCAGCCAACCATGAGTTGGCAGAGATAGTGCTCTTTGGAATGGGGAGATAGGTCAACAGGTTTAGGCGCACATAGCCCGGAGTGGATATGTGAATGATCTGGACCCACAGTGGGGAGTATTTGACCAGAATGAAGATTTATTTAAACATACAATTCACAAGTAAAATTCACAGATAAAAAGTGCAAATGCAAATGGATACACAAAAGTGCAAGTGCAGCAGCAGTACAAGATTCAAAGTGACAATGCATATATATTCAAAAGTGCATGTACAATGAATAGGACGGGGCAATCTGATACTTTTATCTCACCATTCCAGGGTGGTGCGGTGGGCTGGGTGCTATTAGATGGTAAATCCCGGGTAGCAGGAATGAAGCACCACCGCACAGGCTTTGGATGGTGATAAGTAGATGTTACAGCAGAGTCCTCCCATCAGAGGGTTGGCATCCTCATAACATGTTTCGGAATCTGGTTCCTTCTTCAGATGTGGATCTGTAAGGCCTGCTTCCCTTCTTCCTCTTTTTTCCCACAGATCAGCAGATCGTCTAGGTAAGACCAGGTCACTATTCCTTGTAGCCGTATATACGCAATGAGGCTTCTTAGAATCTTAGTGAGGACCCTTGACGAGGCCGATCGACCAAATGGAAGACACTTGAATTGTAGATGCAGTCTGAGAAACCTTCTGTCTTTTGAGGACATGAAAATACAGTAGGCGTCCTTCAGGTCCACTGATGCCATGAAATCCAGCCAATTTATCCCCAAAAGAATAGTTTGGAGAGTCTCCATTTGGATTTTTTTTATCTTGATGTGCATGTTCAGGTCTCTGAGATCTAATATCGCCCGATATGCTCCTGAAGGTTTCCGCACTAGAAACAGTTTGGAATAAAAGCCCTCTCCGCTTTCGTTGAACGGTACTGGTTCCACAACTTGGGATTGTAGTATATCCTGAATGATCTGACTTAATGCTTGTATTTCATCGGATGTTGGTGGTACTCTTGATTTTAAAAATCTTCTCTTTATCTAAATATTTTCGATATTCCAACCTGTAACCGTGAGTAAAAACTGAAAAGGCCCACTTGTCCTGAACTGACTTTCCACTGATCCACAAATTTTTTCAGTCTTCCTCCTACCGGAGTGATTTTCTCCAGACAATAATTGTCAAAATCTTCTATATCCTCTTCTAGAAGACTGTCAAAATGACTGTCTTGTAGATCCTGTAGTGAACCTACTGTACTGTCTCCCAGGTCTATAACTCCTAGCTTCTTTTAGATGATGTTTGGGTGACTGACCCTGTTATCTTTGTCTCTTATCTTGTGGTAGCATAGCTGACTTGCCGCCTGACATTCTTTGTATAATAGACTCGAGTTTACTGCCAAATATTAAAGTTCCCTCATAAGGCATGGATATTAAGCGATTTTTGGAATTTGCATCTGCTGACCAGCTACACAACCAGATAGCACTTCTAGCTGCTACTCCTGCTGCCATGGACTTCGCAGAGTACTCGACAACGTCCAATGACATTGGACATTCAAATTCTTTAGGAGATACTGCCTTGAAATTTTTTCATCTATGTCCGCAGCCATAGCTGTACCCCATACTCTCAGTGCCCTGGATGTTGATGCCATGGCCACCCCGGTTTTGAGAGAGACTGTTGAGGTATTGTGTAATTTCTTTAAGTCAATTTCTACTTTGTTATCCATACTATCTCTGAGGTTAGCTCCATTCTCTAAGAGAATTGTAGTTTTGGACATCACCTCGGATACAGCCGCATCCACTCTAGGCACTTTACAATACTTATGCTGAATTTTTTGTCAACATTCTGCCATTGATCAACCATTAAGTCCTTAAGCACTTTGTGCACAGGGAAATTTCTGGTTTTAACCACTCTATCTTCAAATAAGGAATCAGGAGTCTCTTCTTCCTTTTCCTTGTAATCCATGGCTTTATATATATATATATACTTAAGTAGACCACAAATCAACCACATCAAGGTTGAATGACCTCTCTCTCTGGATCTGAATCACAGTCCTTTTCTAGGCTGATCTGGGTTCTAGTTCTTTTAGGTCCCTGTAGATCTCTTAGCTCATCTTTTGTAACAAAAGATTTCTTCATCCATTCCATTCGCTCACCCATAGTCAGGTATAATTTTTTATATGAGTATAGTGGCCGGAGGCTTGCGCATGCGCATCAGGGACTTCCGGGCGCCGTTGAGTCACTTCCGCCCTGTCCTTCAGCCTAGTGTTTCCAGCGCTATGACCACATCTGCCCATACACTGCTTGGCACTGCCACGTCACTTCCGCCAAGTCTCCTGGTCCCGGCGTCCTGTACCCGGCATCCAGGAACCTGTCTGATACCTGTAGACAGCGGTGAGCATGGCTGAATTGATAGAGCCCCTCAGGACGCCGCCTGATATGGTCCGGAATTATATCAGGATGCTGCCTGAATGCTGGATATATTATGGACACTCAGAGCAGGACACTGCCTGATAAGTGTGCCCTCCTCCCCGGGGAGCCACCCCGTCCAGCTTGGCTACTCAGAGGTGAATATGCTGGGGAAAAAAATGAGGTAAACCCTGTTTTAAAAACCTACACTAGCTAGTCTAAAGGTGCCCACACACTAGAAAGATCTGCGATCATAAGATGTGCGCATAAATTAGCCTTCAAATCTTTTGCCTGTCCTGGACAAAAGACTTCAGGCAAGCGCACATCGTTACCAAAGATTTTTCTTAAGATACTATGGGGCAGATTTATTAAGCTCGGTGAAGTGATAAACTGTCTGTTTTTTATCACCGGCCAATCAGCTCCTACCTGTGAAGTTACAGGCTTGGTTTGAAACCTGACAGGTAGGAGCTGATTGGCCGGTGATAAAAACCAGACACTTTATCACTTCACCGAGCTTAATAAATCTGCCCCTGTGTGTGTTCCTATGGATCTTTTGTTAAATCTTCTGATCTTTCATGCAGCATGTAAGATCAGAAGATTTAGCAAAAGATCCACGGGAGCGCGCATCGGACTGAAATCGGACGATTTTCGACCGCTTATCGGTAAACATTGGATGATATATCGGCCGATTTATCGGAAATCGGCCAAAAAATCGTTCTAGTGTGTGGACACCTTTACTTCAGAGACAGGAAAAAGACTGCAGAGGAAGGGGAGGAGACAGATATATACCCAAAATAGGCGGCGTTACAAGTCTACCTGTCTAAACCTAAGAGAAGCGGGAATAACCCAGAGTAATGGCTGCCATGGAGAGTGAGGAAGAAAAAGGGATTTTTGTAAGAACTTACCATTCGAATCCCTTTCTCTGATATGGTCCTGGTGACACAGCTAAACATTGGGATGTAGGAGGGTCCGTAGGAGCCAGGCACCTATCCTAAAGCTTTTGGAGGGTAGGCTCCTCCCTTCTGCATCCCAGACTCTTCAGTTCAATCTTGCAATGCCACTGGAATACATTAACTCAGTACAAATGCCTGCACACATTATATGCACAATTTCAAAATTTAACTTTTCAACCATATATAACATGAAACATCATGAACACTGGCATACTTACTGAGCGTAAGGGAGGGATCGCTGTGTCACCAGGACCATATCAGAGAAAGGGATTCAAACGGTAAGTTCTTACAAAAATCCCTTTTTCTCTTTCAATGGTCCTGGTGACACAGCTCAACATTGGGACGTTCAAGAGCCGGTCCTTTGGGAGGGTACGCTCAGGTCTGCAGCTCTCATCACTGCACGCAAGGAATGATGCGTCCTCCGATGCGAACTCATGGGACCTATAGAATTTGGCAAAAGTGTGTACAGATGACCAAGTGGCGGCCCTGCAAACCTGCTCAGCTGTGGCCCCATGTCAAACCACCCAAGAGGTGGCGACCGACCTGGTGGTATGCACATTTATCCTGGCCGGAACAGGCCTACCAACCTTAGTATATGCGAAGGCAATGACAGAATGCAACCACCTAGCAATGGTCTGCTTAGAGGCAGGCCAACCAATCTTATGCACATCATACAAGACCAGCAAAGTATCAGTCTTCCTGACACCTTTCACCCTGTCCACATAAAAGCGCAAGGCGCGCACAACGTCCAAATTCCTCAATTTGTCCCTTTTCCTTGAACCCTCTGCGGGTTGAAACACAGGCAGAACTATCTCTTGATTCAAATGAAAAGCAGAGACTACTTTTGGCAAAAATTGGGGTACTGTTCGAAGAACAGCCCTGTCATCA
Organism: Crinia signifera; assembly: GCF_055691185.1. NCBI lineage: Eukaryota > Metazoa > Chordata > Amphibia > Anura > Myobatrachidae > Crinia > Crinia signifera. The sequence continues at coordinate 264,389,356 of NC_139217.1, read as the reverse complement.
TGAAAGATAAGAAAAGGAGATTTGCAGGACAAAGCTCCCAACTCCGATACTCTCTTTGCTGAGGCAACAGCCAACAAAAAGTCAAGTTTCCATATAAGGAACTTAAGGGCAGCCGACCTTAACGGCTCAAAAGGCGCCCTTTGAAGACACTCCAGTACCAAGGATAAATCCCATGGAGCCACTGGTTGCTTGTAGGGAGGTTTCAACTGTGAAACCCCTTGCAGGAAAGTCTGCACCTCTGGTAGCAATGCTATCCTCTTCTGGAAATAAATCGACAGGGCCGATATCTGTACCTTGAGTGACTGAAGGCTTAGACCAGACGAGAAACCATCCTGCAAAAACTCCAGCAATTTAGAGAGACGAAATCGAGATGTATGCGACTTCTCTCACACCACCTAATATAGGTCTTCCAGACCCTATAATAGTTAGCCGAAGACACCGACTTCCTAGCCTTTACCATGGTGTTAACCACAGCCTCTGAGAAACCCTTGTTCTTTAAGATGGTGGTCTCAATAGCCAAGCCGTCAAATTTAGCTGAGCTGAATCCAGGTGGAAGAACGGCCCTTGGCTTAACAGATCTGACCTCAGAGGTAGACGCCACGAGTCCGCAGACAATCTCTGAACCCTCGAGTACCAGGACCTCCTTGGCCAATCTGGAGCTATTAGAATCACCGGAATTCCTTGGGATTGGATTCTTTTCAACACTCTCGCCAGCATTGGAAACGGCGGGAAAACATAAAGCAGATTCCCCTCCCAGGGGATAGTCATTACATCCACTGCTTCGGCCAGTGGATCTCTTGTCCTGGCATAGAACCTGGGTACCTGATGATTGAACCTGGATGCCATAAGGCCCACATCCGGAGTTCCCCATTTCACTGTAATCTGGTGAAATACCTGTGAGTTCAGGCTCCATTTCCCCTCTAGCAGTTCCTCCCTGCTCAGGAAATCGGCCTCGACATTCTCCACCCCGGGGATGAATATCGCTGATAAAGCTGGAATCTTCTGCTCCGCCCACAAGAAGATCCGGGAAACTTCCCACATGGCCAGCCTGCTGCGTGTGCCTCCCTGATGATTCAAGTACGCCACAGCCGTGGCATTGTCTGCCTGATTCCGCAATGGGAGACCCTGCAATCTTTCTCCTGCCATGGATATCACCTTCCACACAGCCCGCAGTTCCAGGATATTGATCGGCAAGGCTGACTCTTCCGAGGTCCACAAACCCTGAAGCCATAGGTCCAGAGCAACTGCCCCCAGCCCCTGAGACTGGCAACGGTAGTGACTACCAGCCAGTCCCAGGACTGCAGAGACCGACCCCACTGAAGGGAATCCACCTCCATCCACCATTCCAGGGAAGACCGAGTTTCTGGAGACAACACTATCTGCTCTGATCTCATTCTCTGAGTATTCCCTGACCAGGATGTCAGAATGTTCCACTGGAATACTCGAGAGTGGAACCTGGCAAACTGTAGCGTCTCGAAAGTCGCCACCATTTCCCCCAGCAGCTTGAGACACCTCCAAACCGATGGACTCCGAGGCCCCAGAATCTCCCGAACCAAGGTGGACATGTCCCTGGCCTTTGTCTCTGGTAAAAATACCCGATGTAGATAGGTATCCAGGATAACCCCCAGGAACTGGATTTTCTGAGATGGCACGAGCTGAGACTTTTGTAAATTTAAAAGCCAACCGTGAACTTGCAAAAACCTGATAGCTTCTTCTTCCAAGTGTTTCTGCAAGATCTCCGCCGACTCTGCTTTGAACAGCAGGTCGTCCAAATATGGAATCACAGTGATTCCCCTCAGTCGGAGAGCAGCCGCCATCACCGACATAATTTTGGTGAATACCCTTGGAGCTGTGGCCAGACCAAAGGGCAATGCCTGAAATTGCAGATGAAGGTTTCCTATGGCAAACCTCAGAAGAACCTGATGTTCCGGGTAGATAGGAACGTGCAGATATGCATCCTGGACATCCATGGACGCCAAAAATTCTCCCTGGTCCAAGTTTAGCAGCACAGACCGCAGAGATTCCATCTTGAAATGGTCTACCCATAGATGGATATTCAAAGACTTTAAATTTAAGATTGGTCTGAAGGAACCGTCTGGCTTGGGCACCAAAAACAGAGTGGAATAAAAGCCTTTCATCCACTCCGCTTGAGAGACCGGGATCACCACTCCTTTCTCTAAAAGGGATTGAGCCCCCCCAAAAGAGCAGAACGGAGCCGAGACTCCTTTGGCAGGGGTGTGGGTATGAATCTTCTCGGAAGAAGACCTTTGAAGGGAATCCTGTATCCCTGGGATACAATGTCCAACACCCAAGGATACCGGTGCAACAACGCCCAAGCGTCCCTGAACCATCTCAGACGCCCCCACCTTGACCACCGCTGGGATATTTCCCAGGTAGTCATGCTGAGGGCTTTTCCTCACCTTTGGTGCTCGGTTTCTTATGAAAGGAACCAAACTTTGACTTTGGGGCCTTGCCCCTAGAAGACTGAAACTTCCCCCTGAATGACTGTCCTCGAAAGGACGCACCCCCCTCTAGGGGAGGGCCGAAAGGACGGCCTAACAGCAGAAAACCCTGAGGCCTGTTTAGCTGCAGGAGCCAGCAGAAAAGTACTTTTGCCTCCCGTGGCCTGCTTAATAATCTCTTCCAGCTCGGAATCAAACAACAGCTTTCCTTTAAAAGCCAATGCCTCTAAAGCAGTGATTTTCAACCTTTTTACCTTGCGGCACACTAAATAAGATTTCAAAATTGCCAAGGCACACCATGAGATCCCAACAGGGCAAAACACATTGGCCCCCACAGGAAAAAAACAAACCTATTGCCCCCATATAAAAAACAATCACACTGGTCCCCACAGGTAACACAAATAAAATACATTGGCCCTTTAAATGAAAAGAAGAGACCAGTAAATAACACTTGAACTGGTGGTGGCTGTAAACTAGTTTGGGCATCTATAGATCTGGAGGCACACTTGAGAACAGCTCAAGGCACACTAGTGTGCCACGGCACAGTGGTTGAAAAACACTGCTCTAAAGCCTTTTTTGATTCATTATCCACCTCCCAGGCTTTAAGCCAAAGCATTAACGGACACCGTGGATACTCTGGAAGCCATTTTGAGTGCTTTCTCCTCAGCCTCAAGCACATACTCCGCAGCTGCTTTCAGCTTCTCAGCTAGCAGTAACACACCTAGATCAGCATGCAAAATTCTACACAAGTCATTGGCCCACACAAAAGAGGGCGTAAAGTGAAGCCCACCCCCTCAAAAATTGCCTTGAGGTTACCTTCAAGCTTCTTGTCTACGGGGTCCTTAAAACCATTTCCAAGCCCAAAAATACTTGTAACAAACAGAAAAATGGTTTAATATAAATTCTTGGGTACTTGTTTCCTAGCAGGGCGCCTACTAAGCTATTTGCTTAGTGGGCTATTCTGCGTAGTGAAATCGCATTGCACATCGCATCGCATGGCTTTTTGTGCCTTGCGATGTGTGCGATGTGATCTCAGTAGTTAATTAAGTTAATTTATTCACTGCACCCTGAGTGAAATCGCATCGCACATCGAGTGAGATGTGAAATGAGATGCGATCTCAGTAGTTCATATGGTAAAACACCACCACTCTCCACTTCACCCCAAAGCGTGGCGAGCGCATCCTCCGACCTTTTCATATCCCCAATATCCACGTCGGTGCGGAGCTGATTTTATATGGTGTGGCTAGCGCAGCGAGCCCGAAGCGTGGTGAGCGTACGTGGATTACTTTACATGTATTCCGCGTGCGTTCGCCACGCTTCGGGCTTGGTGGCTCGCCATACTATATAATATCGACTCCACGCCGGTGTGGATAGTGGAGGTATGAAAAGGTCGGAGGACACATTCCGCTGCGCTCGCCACGCTTCGGGGTGACGTGGAGAGTAGTGGTGTTTTACCATATGAACTACTGAGATCACATATCTCACATCTCATCTCACATCTCATGCCACAAAAAAGGGCCATGCTATGTGATTTCACTCAGGGTGCAGTGAATACATTAACTAAATTAACTACTGAGCGTATGTAGGAAATCTGGGCACCCTGCTAGGACACAAGTACCTGCTAGGAAACAAGTAACAATTCTTGTTTTAGATCTTGTTATTTATACTTTACACAAAGTATAAATAAAAATATAGGATGTAGGCAAAACTAAAGCCCAAGCCATAATTATACTCTGTGCCTACTGTTTCGAGGCACTATTCAGCCTATTTGTTTGTCCGAGGAAGATCGCCAATGAAAATACTTAAGCAGGCGAGCTGCGGACTGCACACGTCACATGAACACATCAGAGCCTGTATTCTTGTCACCCATTTGATCCAAAGTTCAGATTTTTCTGTACACGCTTTATTAGTGAACAATGTCCTGTTCTTTTCTCTGCCTGCCCCCCTCCAACCCACTTCTAACAGACCAATACAACAGTATCCAAACACATTTTCTTCAAAGACTTGAGCATTAATCTAAAGCTTTTAAGATACTTTTTATTTTGTATAATAAAGTCCTGACAAGAATTTACAGACTGTTAGAAAAAGTGCCTTGTCTGTTGCAATAGACTTATCACCACTGAGCAAAGTACAATATATAATTGAAGACACAACTAGACCAGGGAGGTCAGACATGGATTACACATTGGAATTTTAAAGATAGTAAGAGGTGCTACCATGCCATACCTCCAAACATGTGAACATGCTCTGTCTAACGGGGTGTGGGTTCCCAGGGTGCCAATCCAACAAGCCCTCACCATTTTTCGGCACTATGGGGGCACGGCCAGAGCTGTAAAAGACGAGATGCTGTCCATGCCCCCAGCCCCTCTCTCTCAATGAGTAGATGCTGTGAGTATGCCGGCCGAGTTCGTGGCCGTTTGGGATGCCGTCCAAACTCCCCATTACAAAAAAAATGGTACGAGTTTGGCCGGCATCCCGCACTGCCACGCTCAGGTGTTTTAGTGTTGCAGGTGTTCTCGAGAACATTGCAGGCAGCTGACTTCCGGTGAGGTCAGCTGCCTGTCCCCGGCACCCACGTCACTGGGCAAATACCATAGGAACGCCTATGAAACACTGGGTGTTCCCAAGGCCAGCCCCCTGCCTACACCCAATCTTATGGGGAAGCACCAGGAAAACAATGTTTGCCATGACTGCTCGCACACAGTTCATGCGCAGTTCAAAACACATGTACACACATTTGTTCATTTTGGTGGGAGCCAAATAACCTGCAGTATATTTTTGGATGGGAGTCCTGATGAAGAGTATACGGTCAAATGGTCGACAGGGGTCTAGATCGACATGGGTCAAGGTCAACAAGGCACTAGGTCTACATGGGTCTAGGTCGACACATGCGTTAGGTCGACAGTCAAAAGTTCAACATTTTGTTTTTTGACAGTTTTTTTTGTGCCAACAAGCGGTATTTTATGCCTTACCATCCACTAGGGCGTGGTGGGAGAATAAAAGTGTGCCTAGAGTAGCGCGGAACCGTGCCCAAAGCATCGCGAGCACAGCAAGCGATGCAATACACGTTTGTTTCCATGTCGACATTCAAGTCAAATAACAGTAAAAAAACAAATTGCTGACTTGGTCATCTTCAGTGGTATTTGACATTTTCTCTTAAACTATGTACTGTACTGCATTTTACTAAAGATTTCAATATAGTATGTTGAAACAGCATAGTTTGTTTTATCCTATTTACTACCACATCAGTAACATTTACCAAATTCAAAATGGTAAACCCATTCCCCTATCTGATGCACACATGTTAAAGTTCCCACTGCTCATTTCTACTGTTCTGTTATGACTGGTTATATATTATCACCTTAAACCATGTGCAAAAAACCTATTCCCACGGAATTAATAAAAACTACAGTTATATTTTTTATTTTTATTTCACAAGTTCATTAGACCAATATTTCCCAAAATCAGTCCACAGGGAGCAATGACCATACATTTTTTGCAGGTTTCCTTACTAACACGAGTAAATATAATCAGCTTCACCTGTCTTTTTTTTTTTAATGCGTTAGTAATGATTACACCTGGGCATTATCTTACAGACTCGAATCCCTTTCTCTGAGTCCATCCTGATGACACAGCTAACCATGGGATGTAGGAGGGTCCGCAGGAGCAAGGCACCTATGCTAACTTGTTTGATAGGCAGGCTCCTCCCTTCTACATCCCAGCATTCCTCAGTTCAACTTCTAAAGCACACTAAACGACTGAACATATTAATATGCACAATTCAAAAAGAACCAAATAACATGAAAATACATGAACGGTATAAACTTACTGAGCGTAAGCGAGGGATCACTGTGTCACCAGGATGGACTCATTTGCAGAGACTCCAGATCCGTACACCAGATCAATGAGTTCCTTGTCTCCTGAGACAGCAACAGCATTTCCCGTTTCATGGTTTTCGGGTTCCCTGACTACCAGGCCAGAATGTTCCACTGAAAGGGTCTTGAGTGAAACCTTGTTTACTTGAGAGTTTCGAAGGTTGCTATCATCTTGCCCAACAGTTTTAAACTCTGCCAAATCATTGGATTCAGTGATTGAAGAATCAACAGCACCAACCGGCGAATGTCTATTGCCTTGGACTCTGGAAAGAACACATGATGTAGATGTGTATCCAAGATCACACCCAAAAAAGTTTCTGAGTGGGTGTTATGCGGGGTACACACCAGGACGACCCGCTCACGATGCACATCGTGAGCAGGTCGTCAGTGTCTCGTCCGACCCGCTCACGGTGACGCGGGGGGCACGACCCGCTCACGATGTGCACCGTGAGCAGGTCGTCAGTGTCTCGTCCGACCCGCTCACGATGTGCACCGTGAGCGGGTCCGATCCGATGGCGACCCGCACCCGGCTGTATGGTCGTCATTGAGAACCTACCTGCAGCAGGTAGGATCTCAATAACGACCGACCCGCGGGACCGCGCATCGGATCGGTATCGGTCCACACCAGGTCAGAAAAGGGCCCAATCAGCACACAATCTACATCCAATTGGTCGGAATTGGATCTAGATTGTGGGGATCGGGCCCTAGTCGCCCTGGTGTGTACCCAGCATTAGATGAGATTTCAAGAGACTCAACATCCACCCGTGGGCTCGGAGAAACGGTGTTGCCATGGTCAGATGTTCCTGCAATTTTTTGCCGATTCGTTCTTGAACAAGAGGTCGTCCAAGTGTGGAATAATCACAATCCCTTTTAGCCTCAGAGCTGCTGCCATGACAGCCATCACTTTTGTAATAACTCTCGGAGCTGTGGCTAGCCCAAATGGTAGAGCCTTAAACTGCAGAGGAGTCTCTCCTATTGCAAAACGCAGTAAATATTGTGTTCTCCGTCTATAAGCACTTGTAAATAAGTGTCCTGATGTCCACTGATGCTAGAAACTCTCCAGGTTATATGCTTAAGAGCACTGACTTCAGAGATTCCATCCTGAAATGGTCCACCCACAGATGTAGGTTTAAAGACTTCAGATTTAGAATAGGTCTGAAGGAACCATCCAGTTTGGGGACTAAGAAAAGAATGGAATAGAATCCCTTCTTTCTTTCCTCCTGAGGCACCAGGATCACCACACCCTTCTCGAGAAGCGACGTTGCCACCCCCAAGAGGGCTTTAGCAAGCGAGCTTCCCGCTGTAGGGTTGTTGGAAGAAATCTCTTTGGGGAAACACCCCTGCAACCCTGGGAAATTATGGAAAGAACCCAACGGTCTTGGGTTGATTGATTACACATATCCCGGAACTGCAGGACGCGACCCCCCCCCCCAACACTCCGATTCCAGAATGGGGAGTCTCTGCCCAGTCATGCTGAGGACTTATCCTCACTTTTGGAAGGGTGCTTCTTGGTAAAGGCCCCGAAGTGGGATCTGGGCGCCCTTCCCTTGCCAGAAGGAAACTTTCCTCTGCCTGCTTGTCCTCTATTGGTCGCTTGTCACCCCATGAAAAGGAGCGGATTACTCAGGGCATCAGCCCACTTCATCATAGCCTTAGATACCCAAGCAGATGCAATAAAAGGGCGCAAGGTAAAGCCTACCCCTTCAAACAAATCCTTAACATAGCCTTCAATCTTTTTGTCCACAGGGTCCTTGAAAGCAACACCCCCTTGTACAGGCAAGGAAGTAGATTTAGACAACCTGGCAACAGGTGCATCCACAAGAGGAATCTTTTCCCACAATTTCCAATGCTCCTCTGGCATGGGATACATATTTGCAAACCTTTTGGGCATAATAAGCCTTTTATCAGGTGTCTTCCACACTTCCCCAAGCAATGCTATCATGCCCTCATCTGAGGGAAAGTAACTGCGTCCTTGCGCAGCTTCTTGAATACACTCTGAGCTGGCACTTTATCTTCCTCTGAGAGATTCAAAACTTGTTTAACAGCTAGAATCAAATCCTCAATACCAGGGACAGAAGATTAATATTATTCCTTCTGGTCCCAAAAAAGTATCCTCAATACATTTCCCTTCATCCTTAGACTCTAAAGTCAGTAGGGGAGGAATACAAAAAGGGTGACGGGGGGGGGGGGGGGGGGGACGACGACACATTTTGAGCTGTGTCATGCATCGCCAGCAGTAAAGCAGGGTCCCCCTGGGATGGAGTAACAGAGCTCACAGAGGGTTGAGGGGAGGAAAAAGGTCTAGGAGATTTTACAAGGTCATCTCTCTGCCTATTCAAAGCCTGTACCAAGGCATTCAGGCTACTCAGACCTTTGGGCTGGAGCCCCACTGGGCACAAATCCCACTGATCCTTCTGTTCATTTGTTAATTTACCACACAAAACCTGCAATAACTAACATGGCAGGCGCTTCCTCCCCAAGAGCAGCAGCGCTACACCTTTGTCACGATAACACAGTGCACAGTGTCAGGCGTTTGCACAGAACAATGTAAAGCTGTGTACACATCCATCGATTTTTGGCTATTTCCCATTTGATTTTGCTTATAGAAGCAAATTCGAATCCACATCAAATGGTCTTTAGGACACTTTCGATCTGCATTCGATGAGCACTCCAGTTCTAAAAATCGAACAGAAAAATCTACTGTGCAGTCAAGGAAATATCGAATTTGATCCAATACATCGAATGTGTACAATGTACCATGAATGTAAATCGAATTCGATATCTAATGCAAAAGTGCAGATCTAACAGAAAATCGAATCTAAAGCAAAACGAAGTGTGTACGTAGCTTAACAGTGTACTTATCTGTTTGCGCTTCTGCAATGGCCCCTCAGTGGTCACCAGGGAAAGTGCTGCCCAGGAGAAGATTTCACTCTGACCTGCAGAGTAATTCCTCCATCAGCTCCGGAGTGTGGAGAGAAAAGGCACCAGAACAGAGTGTAGGAAGAGTCCAAGTCTCTGCTTCAGCGGTGATGAAAGTCTTTTGGCATCTTTTCCCCCTTCAGCCGATCCCCCCACAGACCAGGACCACTTGGAAGCATCCAACTGCGCTGGACTCCTGTAATAGGCATCAACTCTATGTGTCCATCGCCCAAGATCCCCCTCTAGGAAGGGAGCCGGTTCAGGACTCACCCCAGGGCCCAGAAAACCCTCCTTTCCTGGAGGTTAAAGCGCTGAGTAGAGAGGGCAGACTGTGTCCCGCTGCACACAGAGAGCTGACAGGATGCGCTTCTGTCAGCCTCTGCTGCGCCCGCCGTCTGAATAACTTCTTGAAGGTCACACACTGGAAACCTGCACTAACTAGTAAATATTAATAAAACAACAAACACCTAGCTACTGTACAAAAAACGTCTGCAGCCAGTCAGCATAGTACCCACTCCGGTGGGCACCTAAAACGATCTGGGGAATGCAGAAGGGAGGAGCCTACCTCTAAAACAAGTTAGCATAGGTGCCTTGCTCCTGTGGACCCTCCTACATACCATGGTTAGCTGTGTCACCAGGATGGACAACAGAGAAATTCAGTTATGTGCCCCTGTAGGACTACGTTTGGGAAAAACTGGTTTAAACGGAATACAAAAATTCCTAACAGAGCATATCCCACCTCAGAGCCCAGGGAGATACACAGGAAGATCTGCGATGTTGGCTAGCTGTGATGCGCACAGCCGCACCAAGCTCAGTTTGTTTATCACCTTAGTCTCACATTGCTGAAAGAGGAACAATGTTTCACAAGGACCTGAAGCCTTCCCGAAAAAAAACAGCAAAGTATATTTAGCAGATTGAGACATTACAGTTATGTAATAAAATGTAACCTTTTAATGTAACCTTTACTTCTAGTTTGTTACAAATTTTAGGCTGTAGAATATAAGCTACATTTTCACCATCAAAAAGCTAGTTCTAAACAAAGATAGAAAGATTCACTATTTCCAGAAGATCTACCTATACTGCAATACATCTGTTATTGTGGACTTTTATAAAAACATAGCTGTTACTCTATTCTCTTAAACACACTAGTTAGCCCGCTTGAAGCAAAGGCTTAGAAAGCTAGTAGATGTAGTTTCACTCGCTGCCAGCAGATTGTGGTGTTTTGGTGCCGCATAGACACTAGACATATACTTATGCTACCAAACTGATACCAGCATTTATTTATTTTAAATGAGCAAATACTTGAATGCAAACACCCTTTAAAACTGGTTCAAAACAGGGGTTAATAGAATTTTATTTCCTTTAACAGTGTGTAATTTCTTCTCTGCTTTACTGGTCTTAACAAAAAGGTAGTGTCATTCCCGTAATGTTCACATGATTTCTTGGTCCACAGTTCAGATCCTGGCAGCAAAGTACAATCTCCTCCCATGTGTGCACGCCAATACACAATCCGGTTTGTCTCCCCCTTACGGTTTTGAAGCATACCATCATTATATGGATTGAAGACTGCAGTCAACTGCCAAGATACTGGGTGAATGGATCAGCCTAAAGGAAGTTGGGCAGATCTTTCTCTATGACCTAGGATGAAAAAATAAATACATTTAATATAAATATATACACTCACTATCTTTTAATGCAGACCATATATCTAGTGGGCAATTCTGGATCTTGATAGGAACCCAAACCTTTTTTCCCCCCATGATGCCAGCAGCTCAGCATAAAACCTACATGTTAAGAATTATTACCAATTCCAACCACTTCTGGGTTGGAATCGTTAAATTTAGGATTTCCAACATATTTGATTTTGCAGATGACCCAACCCAGTTATAAGAGGGTCAGTACAAGGTTTCCACACACCAACCCTGTGTCCATACACCACCATTTTACTTCCTACCACTCAAATATTTCCACTACATAAGGTTCACGAAAAATATAATAGCATCTACAGAGCTCAACATAGGTGTGCTGGGTGCTGCAGATTTCCTTCATGCACACAGCAGGACTTTCCTGCCATATGTGATACGACCAAGTGATTGATTCCTACCTAGCATACAGATACAGAAGTGCTAGGAAAGTGCTTTAGAATGACTGAAAACTGTTACTTGGTATTTCCATCTTGTATAGTACCATTGATACATAGAACACTACTTACAATTGGATCATCCGTGGGGCCGTATCTTTTTACTACAATTCCCTCGCGGTTAATAAGGAACTGCAAAAAATACAAATAAAATAAAACAGATGAGTGCTAAAATGCACAAAAGTCAAACAGAAGTGATTGTACTGGTAGCGGCCTTACCTTGGTAAAGTTCCACTTAATAGCACTAGAAGACAAAAAAAAAAAAAATTATTACCAATATTTAATAGATTTTAGACATATATTTGCTTCAGAAATATGGTTATCTATATGCAAGTAGATTTACATTCCTCAATGCATTTTTAATTACTAACATATGGGCTCTTTAAACACGGGAGAGAAATAGTCCAAGTAAACATAAAACCAAATAATTGCGTGATTAGTGGACATTTATATCTCAGGTGACTGATGCAGTGTGCACCAACATGAAGTCCTACATTACTTTAGAGATCGCGCAGCACTCTATTCTCAGTGGGACAGATGTATGAAGCAGTGATAATGAAGAAGTGAGCCATTGGAGAAAGTTGCCCATGGCAACCAATCAGCTGCTCAGTAAAAAAAAAAAAAAAAAAAAAAAAATAGTATGCTAATTATAGCAGTTACTTCAGTGCCAATTGGTTCCCATGGACCGCGTCTCCATACATCTGCCCCAATGTTATTTTACAATATTTTACAATAGCTAAATAAGAATGTTATTTTCTGGAACAAATCAGCCACATTAATCACTAGCGTCAGTGAGGCATGTTGATTTTTGTAAGAGCAGTTATGGGAAATAAGTGGCGACACCGATTCCTGTGTGTGACTGCACATATCAGCAAGCCATCCTCACTTTTGCCATCACAGAATGCTAGAACTGTGGGACGACACACTGGAGTAGTGCAGCACCAGCCAAAAGGGAGGGAGGGGGAGAGATACACACACACACACACACACACACACACACACACACACACACACACACACACACACACACACACACACAAAGAACATTAGAAATATACATACAGATGACCAGTGGTAGGGATGACTAAAGATATTGTGCTGTAACCAGATGTTTTCTTTCTACTACTATAAAAAAAACCTTAGTCTGATGGGAAGCTGAATTACACATTTTTCCTTGTACATAAGAAAATGTAATAGACATCCGAGTATCCAAGGCCTTCATGAGGACCCAAGATAAAGACCAGTTTGGGCCCCCCTACTTCCTCAACTGTATGCAATCACATTATAGATGATATATCCACATGCAGGCTAAAAAAAAGGATAGTATGCCGCCGCCCCGCGCCCCCCCCCCCCCCCCCTTCCCCAAAAGGACATTTTAGGCCAGTCAATTTATGGTCTTTGCGTAATACTGGCACTATGGTCTCTTGAGTAATTACTGGCACTTACTTGCCAAGAGTACCACGTCCTTTAGGTTGTTCCTTCATCCATTTCCACAGAGGGTGGGCACCATCTCCATTGACCTCAATCTTGCTGAACATGTCGAATTCTACCTTGTAGGATGCAGCAAAGTCTTTTATTTGAGCTTCATCCCCAGGTTCCTGGAGGTTATAAAGTATCATTAGGCTAAATAACATCCCTGATGATATAAGCAGACTTCAGTGTCAGCTCCATAAGTATACTTAACGTTCCCAACAAGACCACTCAACATTTACCTGTTTTCCAAACTGGTTGCAGGGAAACCCTAGGATGCGTAAACCACGCTCAGCATATTTGGCGTGCAAGTTGACAAGCTGAGTGTAGTTTACAGGTGTTTTTCCTCATTTAGATGCTACGTTGACAATAATGCAGACATTTCCCCTAATTAAAAAAATAAAATTGCCAATTACTGTGTATCTCAGACAACCATGCTACAGTTCTGCACATCATTGAAACTATATTCTGGTTTAAATTTTAGCTCAGAGTGTACATACAGTTAAAGCCAATACCAGCCTTTAGTAAATGAGTCAGGAGAGAAAACACATAGGCTAAATATATGTAAAATTAAAATAAATTACCTGTATTTCTCCAGGGCCACTGCATTACCATCAATGTCTGTAGCAGAAAATTCATAAATAGTTTTGGCCTTCTTCCAATCATCCACCTGAGCACACTGCCAACCAAAAAAAACAAACACAAAAAAACAACAACACAGGAACAAGTTAAGAGTTCATAGGTTACTGCAGCATGATGAGCTAGAGAACCAAACCATACACAAATAAACTATAAAAACCAGTGCTTGCTTCTCTGTACTTGGGACTCTCTGTAGTGTATGGATGGAGTCTGAGTGCTCTCCACATGCTCTTGCGTTATTCCCACACTCTCAATATAAAAAAAAAAGAAAAACTGCTAGGTTAACTGGCTGAGGACCCTGTATCACTCCTTCTTGCGCTAAAGCTTGTTTAATTCAGAGACGTGGTAACCGGGGATAAGTGCAAGATTTCACCAGCACTGCATCTAATTAGTGTACATTTTGATTCCCCAAACAAGAGTATGGGGGGGGGGTACACACCAGGACGACTAGGGCCTGATCCCATTCCGACCGAATTGTGTGGTGATCGGGCCCTATTCTGTCCTGGTGTGGACCGATACCAATCCGATGCACGGTCCCGCGGGTGGGTCGGTCGTTCCTCAGATCCTACCTACTGCAGGTAGGATCTGAAGGACGACCATACTCTGGGGTGCGGGTCGCCATCGGATCGGACCTGCTCACGGTGCACATCGTGAGCGGGTCGCGGCCACCGCGTCATCGTGAGCGGGTTGGAAGAAAACACCGACGACCCGCTCACGATGTGCATCGTGAGCGGGTCGTCCTGGTGTGTACCCAGCCTAACACAGGGAAAGCTGCCTGCTGCATTTCAGAGAACAGAAAGCTAAGCTTTCCATTTCCCCTCTCCAGTACTGAGGATGGTGTAATGGGCCTTGTTGGGAAAGAAAAGCTGTTAAGACCGCTACCTTCCTGCCTTGTCCGCATCATTGCCCAATAGCATAACTCCCATTTCTCACCCAGCTCCTGGTACTTACCGGACTCTGATCAGCAGCTATCAGAGTGCAGGCAGTGGCAGGGTTGGCTAAAAGTGAAAGGAGGATCTTAGGATAATTTCACATTTGACAGTTAACAGAGGTTATTTGGCTGACAAACACCAGTGTGAGTGCCACATACTTCTGCCGTCTGCCCCTTCACTGAATGAAGAGTTTCCTTCATGAAACCTCATCTGATGAAACTTCTCTCTTTAAACACCCAATGTGCAGCAGGGATTGCCTTAACCCCACACTGTACAAGTCTCTGTGCTGGAATAAACTAAATCTAGTCCCAGATATACTGGTGGTGCTTGCACAGAGAAAAATATATTTTTTTCCTGGAATTGATTTTCAATTTATCTTTATTCTTAATTATTATTCTTAATTATTATTAATCATGCCTTAACTTTTTGCACTATATTGCAGGAGGGGCGAGGGTTAACATAGCTATGATGCAATCTCTTACAATATTTATCACTACCCTTTACATATTTTTATTTAATACAGGCCTTAGGGGTCTATTTACCAATATTTTGCCAACATGTTTGTGATTATTCGCAAAACACTTCTCAGGCGCAGCAGTGGTGCTAAACACAGCAGTTCTTTAGGACAAATGTGAAGACTACCCTCTCAATGTCCATCCTGATGCCATACACAAAGTAATCTATCAGCCGGGTTATCCATCACTACCACTCATCTCCAGCTCTACTCTCACCCCTCCTCCCAACCAGAGAAAGCTGCACCAGACAACGTCAGGTACCGGATGGCGCAGCCTAGATATGGAAAACCCTGACCTTCAAGTCTGGACTAAAGTAAAGCTGGTTATGGATTTGTCCAATTATTGTGAAATCTGACTCCTGCATGACCAGTAGACAATTGCGTACCCTCCACCCAATCTTGATCACATGCCATGTTTCCAGATTGTTAAACATCCTTAAGCCCCGTACACACGGGGGGAGATATATTGCTGAGCAATATATTGCCCAATGTCTCCTTTGCATCAGCAACCAGAGATGGTCGCTGATGAAAAAGGAACCTCTGCTGGCGATGCCGCAGAGGTAATTAGCTGGTCGCAGGAGCAAGCTCCTGCGACCAGCGATTACAAAGGGGCTGAAAACGGGAGCGCGCACCCGGCGATTTATCGCCGGGGCACACTCCCAAATCACTGGCAATATGGTCGCCAGCGACCATATTTCCAGCCCCTATCGCCCCCGTGTGTACACAGCATTAAAGACATGGAGATGAAACCGTTCACCTACTGTATCTACAAATATGTAGTCTGCTGAAAAAAGAGGCAGGAGACTGACTATCTCCAGTCCCAGGAAATCTGCACACTGCTGGAAGACCCAGCCTGCAGTGAGAATGGAGTGCCTGTAGCCTGGGATATATTTATTACCAGTTATTTATATAGCACACACGCATTCAGCTGTGCTTTACCGAGCATATTTGAATATTCACATCAGTACTATACACAAAGTTTAGCAGTGGGCATGCAAGGGTGGCAGCTTAAAAATGGTGTAGATGCCCCTATGAACAGTATGATCTGAGTCTACACTACCAATGAGAAAACAATTGTAGAACTAGCTTTAAGGTGGCCATACATCAGAAAGATATTGTACCCAATCATACAATCTCAATTGATTGTGAGATGGATTGTGTGCACATCTTGTGCATACAATCAATCAGCAGATCGATTGTATGATGCATTGTGAGTAGATTGTGTGTCCAAAAACCACCAAGGACTGCCAGGGATTTCAAGGGAAATTGTCAATCTTAAGATCGATCTTTCTGATGTTTATGGCCAGGTTAAGAGATTTAGCCACCTGCAGAGACCACCTACCCCTGCATTTTATCAGTTGAAATAATGGATTTTCCTCATGCTACTTTCAGATCATGATATATAAATCCCCCCCTCTCTCTCTATGGAAGCTGCCTCAGCGCATTATGCCCATGGACCTTGGAACACTCTTATCTGCGCATAGCAGTAGTCCAGGGTGCAGCACTATGGAGATTACGAGCCACAAGGACTGCTGAATTAAGAGGTTGTTTTGAATGAAGAGGGCACAGGGTTTCTCTTCCAGGTATAAGTTGACCAGGGCATTGTTGGGAAATGTCAGAATACAGAAAGGGTTCTAGCTGCAACCGAGGGCACAGGTGCAGCCATACACTACACCGGGCGTTACAGGCTAACTGGCACCAATCACCGTGCATGTGCGGCATACACACAGCATGCGCTGGGCCCCGGTAAATCTCTGTCCACCTCAGTAGCACATCACAACACCCTGCCGTCTATACAGCGCACTCCTTCCCCGCTCCAGACAGCGTTACACCGACCCTGCCCCCCTGAGGCTGATGCTATGCGCACCCACAGAGGTGACGCAGAGGTCACATAAAAGCCATCAGTGCCCGGGTAACAAGGGTGCACAACACGGAGCTACTCACCATCGCTCTACTGCTGCCGCCGAATACCCCGATCACAGCGCCGGGCAACAGTGAGCGCCTGACGCCAACACACAGCAACTTCAGCAGCATGAGCGCACTGTGCCCCGCCCCCAGAGGACTCGGTCACCTATAGCAAGGAAGAAGGCGTGGACTACACGCGCGAAACTCCACCTCCTGTAGCGATCATAACAAACATACGCACAGACACAGGCCGCAGGTCAGGAGGATAGTGTGGACTGGAGTCAGTCACTGCACAGTCACTGTCACATGCTGCTACGCAATGGCCGCTACGGGCGCCATACTTGTACGCTATCCATAGTGACGTGCTCTCAAGCCACGTGCGTTCCAAGACGCTCCATTTCGTTTGTACCTGTACTCACAAAATGGCGCGGTGCGTCACCTCGACTTAGCCGGTTGTGTATTTGCCGACAACATACCTCCCAACATGACATACCCTCCAACATGACCCATTGCACACAATGCTCTGCTCCTGGACTTCACTGGTAATGTAGGATTGCCAGCACCTGTGTGGAACTAGGTAATTGACGAGAAGGTTATTTCAACACAGGTGATGACAATCCTACATTACCAGGGACGTCCAGGAGCAGAGCATTGTGTACCGAATGCAATGGGTCATGTTGGAGGGTATGACATCCATGACCCTCTCCAGGAGGGACACAATGCTCTGCTCCTGGACTTTCTTCTTAATGCATGATTACCTTCATTTGTGTTGAACAGGTTAATTGATAAGAAAGGTGCTTCAACACAGGAGCACAGGTGCAGGAGCAGAGCAATGTGTCCCTCCTGGAGAAGGTCATGTTGGGAGGTATGCGACAACTCTTGTCCCGATCAGTGAACAGCAGCATGTGGGCATGTGGCTTTTTTTTCTATCTGTTTTTTGTTTGCTATAAGTGTCCCGGTTACCAATATCTAGTACAGGTAGGGTTGCCACCTCTCCCGGATTTCCGGTGGCAACCCTAAAAGCCTCCAGCCCTCCATCTTCTCCCCAGTTGCCAGTACCGCATCCGCCGCTGTGCCTGCCTCCGCACCTGACGCTTGCGAGATGATGTCAGATGTCATCACCTTGCGAGTATTTGTGGGGGAGAGCAGAAGATGCGGCAGCGGCACTGAGTGGCAGTGAGAGGTGGAGTGGAAGAGGAGAAGACGCGTCTCTGAGCGCAGCGGCTTGGAAGCATGGACCAGGTCTCCTTTGGAGGTGCTGTTGAGACCCAACGTTAAAAGGTGCACATCTTATTGTAACTGCATCCCGTTTTTTTTCAGGTACCTTATTTACACTACTGACCCAGGTCAATGAGGCAGAAACCCCGGGTTTTTGCGGCAGTGTAAAAGGGGAATTAGTTTGATCATAATTAGGATTACCATACTAGCTAGGGTTACCCCCCCCAAAAAAACACAAAACTGTCAGTTTACATTGTTGTCTTACCCAGGATCATTGCTGCATGAACTTTCCAGCTATGGTGTCCCTGTTTAGGCGCCAAAACTGTAAAATAATCACATACGCTGGATAGTAAACAAACCATTTTCTTTCTTTTCAGCATAGACAGCATTTAGGTTTTTACAGCTTGGCAGTTCACAGGCTTCTCAAATAGGGACAACAATTTCAGAGGTCAATAGCGTAGACCTGTGGTTCCCAAACTTTTTTGCATCACGGCACCCTAGATTATAAGCATATTTGTCAAGGCACCCCTAGGTGCAAAGTTTGCTACTGAGAATATCAGAAAACAATATTAAACTAAATATGTTTTGCTTATATGTCATCCTTAGGTCCAGTTATGTAGATTCACATCTGTTTATCCATATATTTTAAAACTGGAAGCCACAAGCACTGATTTTGTCTGTTACATTGACTATAAATAATTTTAATCGGTTCTCGACCACCAAACCAAGGCGCCCCTGCAAGTGCTCTGAGGGAGCCTAGGTGCACAGTTTGGGAACCATTGGCGTAGACCCATGCCTATTGCCCAGTCACTAAATGACATTGGGAACATTAACACTCTGCCCTAAACAGATATTTTAAGAGCAAACCACAGGTGTTGTTATTTAGCCCAAATAGGATTCACATCAGATACTAGGAAATACCTGGATTGGATCTAATCAGTGATGCTACTCTAAATCTAACAGCCCATACACGCTGCTTTGTGGGCGTGCTGTACTAGCAGGGATCACATTGCATTGCATTGCATATGCATCCGTTGTGCATGCAATGCAATGTGATGAAACCTAAGTACAAAGGTTTCATCACATTGCATCGCATGCCCAACAGATGCACATGCAATGCAATGTGATCCGTGCTAGTACAGCACGCCCACAAAGCAGCGTGTATATGGGCTGCTTTTAAGATGTTACTGTTCCATATTAAGCTCATGTCGAACTATATTGTCCCTGCCACCGTTGTGTCCCTTATACACATAATGCCCACAGTAGTGTAACTTGTACACATAATGCCTGTAGCAGTAGTGCCCCTTAAACAAAATGCCCCAAATAATAGTTCCCCTTACAGATCATGGCCACAGTAGTAGTGCTCTTTATACAAATAATGCCCACAGTAGTGCCTCTCATACACATCTCTACCTCTGTCACCAGCAGTTCATCACCCATGTCCCTTCAGCAGCTGCATACGCTGTCTGTGTTCCTCCAAAAGCTTCCGCACTTGTCAATATCCATCCAGCTTTGTCTCACCTTGTCTTCAGGATGTACAGAACCTCTCCTCTTATTTATTTCATGCAATATAACAAATACACATGTTACACATGTGCATAAATTATCTAGATACCAAGGATGGCTTGGTAGCTAGGCTGCGGCAAAAACTTCACTGATCAAAATAAAATATCCACAATGCATTTAAATATCATGTAAACTGAAATGGCAATAAAATGTATTTGATCTGCTAATGCATGAGTACAGCAACAATGCAAAAAAATAGTAAAAATAGCCTGTCCTCTATGTAAGAATAAGAATAATGTGTTGTCCAACGGATAAATGTTACTACTGTACTATAGTTGAACTTCCAATTTAGTACAAGTACAAATAAAATATTAGGGTGTGTTAAGAGTGCAGCACATCTGCGGACTTTGGGGGTTATTCTGGTTGATTCGCAGCCTTGCAAATTCACGAAACCCCACCTGGCGAATGTCTGCCCCCCCAGCAGCGTGGGTTCGCCCGTACAGGCTACGAATGGATGCTTAGCATAAACATCCATTCGTATGCTGAGGGTAACCTCCCACATCTTTAAATAGTCATCGACCATCAAAAGATGTGTAAGATACATGCATATAAAAGTGACTTTCAAGTCACTTCTATATGCGTGTACGGTGGGACGGATATGGGCGGGCAGCTGACATCCGGTGATTTCACCGGCCAGCCCCCCGCACCCATGTCACCGCCGCATTACCATGAGATCGCTGGAACACCCATGAAACCATGGACGTTCCCATATGGTAATGGAGCAGCCTGGTGCCCCCGCCCTTCTCCAAACCCCGCACGCCGTGTAGGGTGCATGCGTGCACCTGGCAAACCGAAAGTTCACTGTGAGTGCACGCATATGCACCAATACAATCCTATGGCAAAGGAGGGTGCAAAGGCAGTGTTCAAGCACAACCATGCTAGTCATGGCAAAAGCCCTGAGATTGATGCAGCTAGTGGAAAGGATGACCGCAGTCACATCTGTACATGCACAGTTATTATAAATTCAGCCCTGATGTAATAGAATAAAATAAAAACCTGTGCAATGTGTGACATTGTTGCAGAATGTTCCCAATGTGTCTGATTGTTCCCAATGTGTCTGATTGTCAAATAGATGAGATTAGTTGAAAGCACACAGAGGCCCTTATTCAGATCTGATCGCAGTACAAATTTGTTTGGAAAATGGGCAAAATCATGTGCACTGCAGGTGGGGCAGATGTAACATGTGTAGAGTTATACCCCTTTCAGACATACGGCAAAATCCCAGGTTTTTGCACATGAACATGCATCAACCCGGGATTTTGGTATGTCTGAAAGGGTCAACCCGGGTGTTAAAACCCAGGTCTCCGACCATTCTTTTTACCTGGGTTGAGGGCCTGGGATTTTAGACCTGGGTTGACCCTTTCAGACATAAGAAAAACCCGGGTTTTTCAGCAAATTACTGGGTAGAACTGCTTCACCCGGTAATTTGCTGCTGTAAGTGTGAAAGGGTGCAGGCTGCACCCGGGAAAATGACCCAGCAGTCAAAATGCAGGGTAATTTCCCGGGTAGTATGTCTAAAAGGGGTATTACATTTGTGTGAGTTATTTTGTTTCTGTACAGGGTAAATACTGGTGGCATTAATTTTACACTGCAATTTAGACTTCAGTTTCAACACACCCCACCCAAATTTAACTCTCTCTGCACATTACATCTGCCCCACCTGCAGTGCACATGGTTTTGCCCATTTTCCAAACAAATTTGTACTGCAATCAGATCTGTTATAAGGGCCAGAGTGTGCTTCAAGTCAAATAATGGGACGTATATGTACTGCATGGAAATAATGGAATATAGAAATCATTTAAAAAAGTTTATTAGTATTGCTAAGATTTAAACTAGTTTCTATTTAAATCGATAGGTTTTAGATATCATTTTGCCAAATAATGAACATCCTCAAATTGGATGAGAATCTGATCCGACACAATTGACTTTGCAATTCCTGAGGCCCTCCTCAATATGCAGAGGGTTTCACCTGCTCACTCTTCACAGATCCCAGAAGAAAGTAGGCTTCTGTATTATGAAACCATACTAAGCCATTTACTACCATAAAAATGTGGGACCCAGCTACTGGATTTTCAGGATTGATTTAACAAATCAAATTCAAATTTATATTGATGTCTAAAATGTATGACCTGGCAACCAGTGTGCTGAGCTTCTTTTATGGAGAGATAGCTTTTGATGAACCAATTGCAGCCCTGGGTGTTATATGGACAATTGTTCTGTTCCAAACAGCAGATGTTTTGATAATCTAGAAGTCAGACCAAACTAGTTCCAAAACAGATTACATGGCCCACTCTCATATCACTTCCTATTCAATGACTGCAGAATACCTAAAGCTGGTCACTGTAAATAGTTTAAGAAACCGCTTTGTTATCAGTCAATCTCTGCCTCACGTTTTCAGTTGTATCTTGCTAGAAATAAAATATATGGAACCACATTGTAATTCCTGATATCAAGGTGCTGCTCTTTCTGAAACCGTAACACAGTCATTTATATTTTTTAAATGTGCAATTCTTTCAGATAACTTTTTAATTGTGTGCCTCTGCCTTTGTACTTGACGTTGCAAAGTTCTTACTTTCTTTTTAAGTTTAAGAATGTTAGGATTGAAATGATGTTTGTTCGCTGCATTGTGCAATGTTGAATAAGTGTGGTCAACGGTTATATCTGTCCCTTGGTCTCCTCCCGGAACTGCTGAGCAGTTGCAGTGTTCCAAGGCTCGGCCTGTATATCCCTGACTAACACTTTTTCTTCTTAGTCTCTTTCTTAATCTCATAACAGAAGGCACTGCATTGAGACGTAGACCGGGAGCCCCTACTCGTAGGATATAATCCTTGTCTTTAAAATGATCGCTGCATATTCTGCTGGACGAGGAGGGCTTCCACCCGGTACGCTGAACTGCTTGAACCCATTTGGATAGGCGCTCAGGATTTATGGGAAACCTATAAAAAAATAGGAATAATCAAGTTTAGCTTTCATTCCACACTAAAGTTCCTATTGTAACGAACTGATTCTGCAGTGAAACGTCAAAAGATTATTATGAAGGCTGTGTGAAATGTACACAATAAACAGGATAATAATTTAAACTCCAGTTTTATTCCTGTGATGTAAGACGACATCACTTAATATAAGTGCAAGGGTAAGACAAGATGTAACGGACAATAGTACATGTTATCACTTAATGGCCCTTATTCTGATCGGTGCGGATATATCCGCGTGCGTTCGGGCCGCCAATGTTTTGTGTCTGCGCATGTGCAGAGGCGTCTCTGCGCATGTGCGAGCGGGGCGTACGGCCAAATCCCGCATGATATGTGAACACTCCGAACAGGGGGTGGAGAGGGGCGTGAAGGGCTATTTGGGCTCATTACCATATGCGTACGCCCCGCGTTTCATGGGAGTTCCCATGCAAACGCTGGGCGTACGTATGGTAATGCGGCCGTGACGCACGTGTAGGGGGCGGACATATGACATTGCCGGATGTCAGCTGGCCGCCCAGATCCCTGCTTTTGCACGGAGAAATGTCCGTGTGGTCTGAGGTTGCGGGTGCTGGTGGAGCACTCGGTTCTGCATTCGATGGTCTGCGACCATCGAATGATGGGGGAGGTTCCCTTAGATGGAGGAGGCGTATTCCGTGAAAAATACACGTGCGGTCCGTTCGGCCAGCTTCTTACCGCATATGGACGGAGTTGGCGATCCGTATGGAAGGCGGGGTTTCGCACGCATGGTCCTGGCCGCATAATCGGCTCCGGCCGCACCGATCAGAATAAGGCCCAATGTCTGCCCAGGGATAGTTAAATACCTAACAGCCACAGAAATTTTACTCTGGTAACAAAAAAAAGTTGTGGTAAAACTAGGATGCAAAATTAAATAAACACTATTTCTATTTTGACTCAGGAGATTGCTACCCACTGAAGCATGCACCTAGATTGCCTGACTAGTACAGAGAGTACTCACAGTAGCATAACCGATATTATAAACTATACGACGACTGGGTGAGTATTTTGTGGGGCTAACTTTAAACCCTTCAGTGGTGGGTGTTTTTAAATAAAAGAGGTGGTGGTGGGGGGTGCAGGGGGGTATTGCTTTGCCAGAGGGGGAGTTCAGACTAACAACTCCCGCCATAAAGTGGCTATTTTCCTAATGCTCGCACCACTGCTGTGATCGCCAACAATCAATCCACAATCAAAGTCCATTAAATTGTGCTGTGTCATAATTGATAAACTTCATTAGTATTTGCATATCTTCACCTTTCTGTTTTTATACAGAGTGAGATATTCTACTACTACAGCTACTTTGCATAAAATCGACTGCTGGTCATAATAATTTGGCCGCTCAGAGTGTATTGTGTATATTGCATATGCCAAGCATCTGCAGACTTTCTTTTCTGCAGAAGGCAGGAATTGTAGTAAGATTTAGAGGTACTTGTGTAGTTTCATGGCGCCACTGCCCAGGGATTGTATCGAATACAAATCAAATGTGATTTGATCATGTGATCCCATGCGATTTAGCACCCCCCCACTATCCACATCAGCCTGAAGCGTGGCCAGCATAGTGTGCCCTGCAAGGGTACGCGTCCTCCTGACCTGTTCATACTCGCACTATCCACGTCGACGTGGAGTTGATATTATACAGTGTGGCGAGAGCAGCGAGCCACCTAGCCTGAAGCGGGGCGAGCACAGTGAGCCCCGCGAGGGGATGTGGAAAATGAGCCGAAACGTGGCGAGCGCAGCGAATCCCGCAAGGGGACGTGAAAAACAACCCCAAAGCGAGGCGAGCGCAGCGATACAAAAGACAAAATTAACATAATGCTTCACGGATTGAGCCAAAATTACCAATATGCTTCATAAACAAGGACATTGCATTAAAAATTTACACCATAATGGCCATTACTTGTTAAGCCGCACACCATAATGTTTATTACGTATTATGCCGAACCCCATAATGCTGATTAAAAATTATGCTACATAAGTGCTGCTTATCTACATGCTCATTGCCAAGGGGGAATAAATGCTCGCGGTAACTGAGGGACAGCCACCGCCAGGCAGAAGTGAGAGCCATTGACAACCAGGCAGAGAGCGGGGGGCTGCCCGGCTGTATTCAGAGCACTGCTGGTCCCGGCTATTTGAAACAATACCCCTTTCACACCAGGAAATGCAGGAACTTACCCCGGAATATGGTCCCAGGATCATGCAGGGACATTCCCAGGTTGGCCCCTTTTACACCAGACTAGTCCCTGCGTTTGGTGTGAGGGGGAGAGAACCCCCCCCCCCTCCCCTTTAACTGGCTATATCTTTGGAACCTGTCCTGTGAAACGGGTACGTTTGGTTCCAGAGAAATCTGCCCGCAAGGAACATGTACAGCCATGATATTACATTTCAGAATTATCAGCAATATATCCGGAACCAATTGACCCATATGGAGCAGCCTGATATCAGATTGAAGGCCTGGCGATTGGGGTTGGAATGAGATCAACTATGAGCTTCTGTGATGCTGCGGGGGGGTGTCAGCCGTCAGAACCGGGTGGGGAATTGGAATTAGTGGGTCCCATGTTATCCTATGGGGAAGACGTTCCAGATTTGCCCGGTGGTATCTTCGGTTCCGGGGGGCTAGCGTCACTGAGCCGGGCTCATTGGAAAGCCCCAGTCCTCAGCTACAAAATGAACTATGTCAGATATGACAGGGGCCACCCCCCCTGAATCCGCCCATGGTCTCGTTCACTTCTATTGAAGAGGCAGCAGTGTCATCTTAGTGCTGCATCTTCCCCTGCCCCCAGATGATGATGGCGACCCGGCAATAAGCCACAGTTAGCGCAAATGCTGGCTTGCTCCCGGGATGGACCCATGCCCAAATCCCGTGTACAACCCAGCATTTGCGATGTGAAATAATGTGGTACAGACTACTTTTTATAACCTGTGCAGGGAGGAATCTAATTCTCTCTGCACAAGTAACATCTGCCCCACTTGCAGTGCACTTGGTTTTGTCCATCTAAGAAGGATTTTGTCAGAAAGAGTGAACTAGAATAAGGCCCAGAGACACTGGAGGCTGCTGCAGAACTATGCTGCCGACAGCTGCAGAGTTGTACCAGCGCTGAGGCTTACAGTTCTGGGATTTATAGCCCTGCCCACCCAGGAAAGGCCAGCTTCCCTCCAGAGAAGGGATAAAGCACCCCCCCCCCTCCTGTTGGTCATATGACCCGGCCAAGATGGCGGCGCCCGGGAGCCCCCAACACTAGCCTGTCCCCTGGACCCTCTCGGCTCAGCACCACTGTGGCGCAGAGACCGATGTGCCCGGTGAGGTGAGTAGCTGTGGCCGAACCCAGCTCTGCAGCGGGGCATGACATAACATTTGTAGTTTGTTTTCATGGCCTATTAAGATTTTATATTTCCCTACTTTTCACATGTAAAGTTTTTATGTTTACTATATTTTTACTACCTTGTATTCTCACCTTAAATTGTTTAGCTATATTGGGGCTTGCCAACTCTGAGCTATGGACCTGATTCAGAGCTGATCGCTGATGTGCGAATTTGCAGATCAAGCGATTATCAATTACATGGGCACGTTACATCTGCCCATGCACACAGATCGTAGCATGCATGTGCGAGCCCATATAACAGGGGTGGGGAACCTTTTTTGTGCCAAGGGCCGTTTGTATGGGGAAATAATCCTTTGGAGGCCATATGTAAAAATTTCTCTTACAAATTGTACTGCTGCAGCCGTCACACACTCCGGCGGCTGCCGCTGAATAGGACTGACAGACTCCGGCTACTGTTGATTAAGAGGAATCTCGCGAGAACTACCAACCTCTTGCGAGAATTCCCCTGTACTTGACTCCCGGCAAAGCTGGCAGGTGGATGATCGGGACACTCAGACCGGCTACGGGGGCCGCATACAGCCTCCGGGCCTGAGGTTCCCCACCCCTGCATTTAGCAACAAAAATAGTGTATGGCTCATACTCGCAATCCTCTCGCAGTTTGACTGACAGGAAGCCGGGGGTGGAAACTTGCTGTTTTCTGGGAGAGTCAGAAAAAAACTCAGGCGTGCCCAAGGGGAAGTATGTGACCTTTGTGCCGGCCTTGATCAGCCTGTCTCTGTCACAGATGACTGGTAGGGTCAGACTCACATTTGCACAGACTGGAAAAATCATTAGATGGTTTGTGTATTGCATATGGATTTGCAGCAGGATAGCGAATAACAAAATTTTTCTTAATGTCTTATGTCCTCTACCCCCCCCCCCCCCCCCCCCAATTGTAGGTAAGGTGTATACCAAGAAAAACTGCACGTAGCATTTTCACAGCTGAAACATTTGTTAAGTCTGTTTCATATGCTTAGAGTACAGTATTTTATTGTACAGAATACACCCTAGTCACTTTATTTTAGCTGAACTCTATTAGTACGTTTGGAAAATACAAAAAGGTTCACATGTTAATATGTACAGTTCTTCATTCATCTAAATCAGGGATGGGGAACCTTTGGCCCTCCAGCTGTTGCTGAACTTCACATCCCAGCATGCACTGCTACAGTTTTGCAATTTGCCCATGCTAAAACTGTAGCAAAGCATTCTGGGATGTGTAGTTCAACAACAGCTGGAAGGCTAAAGGTTCCCCATGCTTGATCTAAATACTCAGTCAAAAAGGTTACCTGTAAAATCGTTTCCCACATTCTTTCGCAGAGATACTATTGCAGCCATCCACCACACAGGTCTTTACGCGATTCTTCTCCACTGGACCAGGTTTGACCTTGAAAAGTAAATGTATAGGCCCTTTTCAGATCTGATCGCAGTACAAATTTGTTCTCAAAATGGGCAAAACCATGTGCACTGTGGGTGGGGCAGATGTAACATGTATAGAGAAAGTTAGATTTGTGTGAGTTATTTTGTTTCTGTGCAGGGTAAATACTAGCTGCATTATTTTTACACTGCAACTCAGACATCAGTTTCAACACCCCCCCACCCAAATCTAACTCTCTCTGCACATGTTACATCTGCCCCACCTGCAGTGCACATGGTTTTGCATTGATCAGGGTTTCTCGGCAGAACGAGCCTGACATCACTAGCTGTCAGGCTCGTTCTTCCGAGAATGGCCAGGAAGTGACGAGCTGCCGGCTGCAGCTCGCCTCTTCCCCGCCGCAACTCGCAGCCACTCCCCCTTCTCAGTCCCCGGCAGGCGAGACATTGAATCCCGCCTGCATGTTCTCGGTGGAGCGTGACCAAGAACGGGGCTGGGTCACGGTGGTCGAGCCGAACCGTGTGTAAAAATAAAAATATTTCGGTACTTATATGTTACTTGGGCGCCCACTATAGTTAGTACGCTCATACCCCCACTATCCATGTTGGCATGGAGTTGATCTTATAGTTTGGCGAGCGCAGCGAGCCACTGAGCCCGAAGCGTGGCGAGCCCCACAAGGGGACGCGGAAAACTAAGCAAATAGCTTAGTGGGCGGCCCAACTAACATATAAGTACCAATATTTCTGTTATTTGGAACATTGTGTATCACCCTAGCGCCTATTCTTTC
Organism: Crinia signifera; assembly: GCF_055691185.1. Lineage (NCBI taxonomy): Eukaryota > Metazoa > Chordata > Amphibia > Anura > Myobatrachidae > Crinia > Crinia signifera. Next base: position 264,361,211 of record NC_139217.1, on the reverse strand, counting down.
ATATTTTCTATCTGGTTGTTCTATATCATAATTCGCTAACACGGTGCTAGGAGAATGCCCCCACAGAGGTAAAAATGGGTGCATTGCCTCATGGGAGCCTCACGTGCACCCATGGGGAACACCCAAGTTAGGACCTCCTTGGGTGTGTGCGGAGGTCCTGACTTGCGTGTTTCACAATTTGGGAGGTATGCATTGATCATTTTTTAAAATGATTTGCCTCTATCAACAGTGTGCAGTAAAGCAAGAGAATGATATCGATGGCATGCTAACGCAATACTAAAGCCAGCTAGGAGCTAAGGTTTATAACGTAGCATGGTGCAACCTCTCACTTAGCAATAATTGCATTTGTAATGCAACCTGGATGTGATATTAGCACCCAGAATTGCATTGCGGGATGCATGTAACAATCTCCCAAAAAAGCACGTCCCTCCAAAGCACGTCCCTGCACTGTTTTTAGTGTGGTGGCGGGGCTCCTACAAATGTGCATTCCCACTGATCACGCAAGCCTGGCAGCCATTCCCGGCTAAAATAGTCAGATGCCATCTTGGGAATGCTTCAGGTTATGCAGTTTGGGGAGTATGGCAGCATCACATTCCCCATAGAAAATCTATTGGGGCTGCAGTGGGAAATGGAGGGATCGCAGCAAATATCTCCCACAGTAAAACATATATTTCTCTCAGTATGACAATTGTGAAGTTAACCCTGAAAACACCACAAATATTCAAAGATAGATGGGCCTCTTCATTTGCATTTTATTTCCAGTTCTAGGTTCTTGTTGTTTGTGTTCTGAAAGACTGCCTCCCATTACTTGAAGGTCTAAAAGTGTAACATTGTCTTTACAGACAACTAGTATCACCAACATTATCAATCACCAAAAAATTACCTGACCCACTCTTTGACCTACCATTTGCATTCCATTTCCAAGACTTATTAATTGCATTTGCTTAGGTATTCCAATGCAAGTAGAGGGCACAGCATCTGCTCTTAAAAGAGGGGGCGATAATCCTGGATGTAGCACGTAATCTTCATCAATAAAATGATCACTGCAGATTCTGCTGGATGCAGAAGGTTCAAAGTTTTTATGTTGAATTGCTTCAACCCATTTGGAAAAGAGATCAGGATCTTGCACCGGAAACCTGTACATAATTTAGAACCAATGACAATTTTAATGCTCACCTGCCTTTCGCTTACAGTCATCTTCTAGCAGTGGCACATTGTTCTCCATCAGACAGACAAAAATATGGGATACTCAAGCAGATGGTCAATCAGATTCTACATGTTAAAACATATTCGAAATCATGCCATTATTAAAATACACTTTCTGCCCTGCATATGGCTTTAAGGAGACCCTGACAGCAACGGTCTCCATCCCGTTGATCGTGTGCATCATCAGCATACACCTTAATAGCCACAGCCATAGACTGATAACCACACCAGGACAAGTCAACCAAACACTTATGCTTATCTATTTTGAGACTTTTGAACACAATCAGTTGTGCCTGTGAGAGTGAAATGGTAGTGCGGGAGATCTGTGTGTGTGGAGCTTTACTGAGAGGGAGAGACTGAGAATGCTACCAATATGGGCTCTGACAATTCTCACTTTTCAGTCCAGGCAATGGGCCAGACACAATTTCTAAGCAGGCATTGTTGTGAACGTAATCTACAAATATAAAAGCCAAATATCACTGACTCATCACAAAATCTATGGAACCATGAGAACTAGGAACTTGAAATTCGGACGGTATCTTTTGTGATGTAGGCACTCAATAAGAAGGGATTTTTAAAATTTCCAAAACTAAAGACGTGAAAAGGGTTAACGTGTTTTATAGATTAATATTATTTTCTTACTGCCTTTTAAATCGGACCTATTATCCCAGGGCAATATACCTATTGAGGCTGAAGCAAAAGGGGTAAGATATACAATTTTTTTTTACTTGGTGTATATATTTTTAGCAGCATGTTAATCTAGGTTTAAATCGAACAATTTGTACATTTTTTTTTCCATTTTAAAGTGGGGGATCATTAGGGGCTTAAACTGCATTTTTTTATCTTTTCTTCAGGCTACCAGGAAGTCCTTTAAAATTAAAGATACACGCATGAAAATACTTGAAATTTCATAGCGAAGCACGGCCATTCAGCTAGTAGACAACTATATGATCTGGGCCTGGGGATCCCTAAGCCTCTGTGCCCCACAGCAATGATACCACCTACACCCACTTTAGCTATGCCCAAGACCCGTAGCATAACTAAAAATAATGTGCACCACCCCCCACCAGAAAAGTTTCAGGCAGCCCCGCCTTTGCCTCTCCCTCATACCTTTTCACTGTAAGGGAATCTCCCAATCAATCCCTTCTGCCACCAGTGTCTGTCCGGTTTGCCCCTCCATACCTGCTGTTTGTGGGTTATCCCCACCTGACTCACTGTTTGGGGGGGGGGGTGTAATCGTACATTTGAGGGTAAGGTGTGTGACTTTAGCTCTCTCACCCTGATATTACTGTTTGTATCGCAGACACTGAGTCAAGTCATGGTTTACGCAGCGATCAGGACTGGATAGCCCCCTATATTTGAACATTGTTAGCAGCATATAATAATACGGTTGATCGTCAAGTTTATCTATCAAGCTGTTTGTAATTGTGTGATATATTCCGCTCTAAGGTGGCCAAGTTTCACTCATCGTAATCTCTACGACCATCTTGTGTGTTATAGATTTAAAAGCTTATGGATCTATAACAAGAACAACCCAGTTGTCATACAATTTAATAAATATTATATATACAACACAAATAGAAGGTATAAGCGCCGGTTTTTTGAATTGTAAAATATTATATATAGTTTTACATTTTTTTTAGATACATTTGATCCTTCATATGGGTCAACAATTTAACTTGCCTGCTAGTTCACGGTGAGGTCAGGCCCGTCTTGGCTATTTGAATTGACAATAGAGTTTTTAGAATGGTGTATTTAGCAAACTATCAACTTCCCCATCCTTAAGGGAAACTGTTGCCAGCATCTGCTTATTGCTCATCCATTACTTTGATAATTTTTCCCAACTTGATAAGATAGTGGTAAAGGGGACCTTTGAACAGAGGGCATGCCAAGCAAGTAAGTAAAGCGAGTCAACTTCACTTACAGGTGAACAGGTTCATGGCGATTACACATCCTCCATGATACAGGGAGTTTGGAAAGTCCCCCCACAGTGAGCACGGTGTCTGTCAACACAATGTAGTACGTATACGTAACAAATTCTGTTTTCCTATTACTTAGCAATACTCTGCGAGGAAATTTACTTTGCACATAGTCACTGTGGAGGAAATGTTTGAATTCCCTGTAGAACATGTGTCTACCACCTTAGCACATCTGCCCTTAAGGATCGACAAATCTTTTATTCTTTTGCTTAACACACTAGCTTATTTTGCTGGCTTTTAGGTGTTCAAGATAAGAGGTTGACATTTGAAAGGGGAGACAATCTACAGATTAAACAAATTTCAATTTGTCTCCTTTTTTTCGTTAGTTCAGTATAGAATGGAATTTACTTTCAAAGTTAAACATGTTGGGGTTGGAATGTATATATTAACCAGCTTAATGGCCCTTATTCTGGTTCACTCGCAGAGGCAAATTCCTTCTCAGATGGACAAAACCATGTGTACTGCAGGGGGGCAGATATAACATGTGCAGAGAGATTTAGATTTGGGTGAGTTATTTTGTTTCTGTGCAGGGAAAATACTGACTGCTTTATTTTTACACTGCAATATAAATCTCACTTGAAGTAAAACCCCACCCAAATCTAATTCTCTCTGCACCAGTTACATCTGCCCCACCTGCAGTGCACATGGTTTTGTCCATTTGAGAAGGAATTTGCCTTTGCAAATGAACTAGAATAAGGGCCAATATGCTTAAAATAATCTTTGCTGGGGAAACCATTATTTTAGCCAGGTCAGAAATACTTGACAAACATTTGGTTTGCAAATGGATAAAAACCACATGCACTGCAGGAAGGCAGATGTGACATGTGCAAAGAGAATTAGATTTGGGTGGGTTAGGTACTTCAAACTGATATCTACAGTATATTGCAGTGTAGAAATAAAGCAGCCAGTACTTACCCTGCACAGAAACAAAATAACTCATCCAGCTCTAACTCTCACATGTTACATCATAATGTTTTTCTACGTAGGGGTGTAATATTGTTTTATTCCAATAAAACGTCTGACCATTTTCTGCAGACATAGTAGTACCTACTTTTAGCCCTGTATTAATAAATTACCTGAAAAACTGTTGCTTACATCCTTTAGAAAAGGTGTTGTTACAGCCATATACCACACAATTGTTTATCTTGCTCTTCTCTGCTTCACTCTAGGGGAAAAAAAATATAGTATAGCATATAAGGGTATAGAAGAGTGTGTGTAATACCATGTTCTTATTGCCACCCCTGCAAAAACCAGGTTTTGGGCAGGGCACAGATCATCTCAGACCACAGACCCTTTTCATACTGCACCTTAGACCAGGGAAATTCCTGTGTCTGCCCCCTTCACACTGCTTCCCCTGGTCTGCCTGCCAACAAGTGTGTGGAATCTAAGAGCAGCTTTGTTTGGCTATTGAAAAAGTATCTTTGATTGGCTGTTTAAAAAGTAGCTTTGAGCAATGCATTGAACCCGGGTCTAGCCTGTTCACCGTGCCATACACCCGTGTATTACCCAGGAATAACCCTGCAAAAAAATGGTGTGTAATTCCCGGGGCATTACACTTGGGAATTTCACTCACACCCACTGAGACACGACACCGGAAATGACTGCTTGCCCTGGCAAAAACCCAGGTTTTTGCGGCAGTGAGAACGGGGTAATAGTCTCACTATGTAAAATCATTTGCTCATTTAAATCCGATGCAAGTAAGATTCTCATTTCCTGTCGGCATGTAGATTGTTTACTCCCCCAAATAATATTTATACCTGTCCAGAAGATAATTAGAATTGAACATGGATTACATTTTACAAGAAATTATAAATCTAATAAAGAGGAATTGTAACTTACACCAATTATTATACAGTCTGTTTGGCTATCTGGTTGATGCATAGTTATTTATCAGGGACTCCTATTTTCATACTAAAGTGTTTTATATTTGGACTGTTCTGTGTACAAAGTGTTCAGTAATTAGATATTTAATAACATTAATGCACATGTGGGCCGCTTATTACTTTTTTTTTTGAACATCTGATGAAGCCGCTGACGAGGAGAAGGCGGGGAAACGCGTCATCACCACCACCGTCACTACCTAACCACTAGAGCCGGGGAGACCTACGCCGGAGCAGGGAGTCCTAGAGAGGGCTGCGCTATCGGGAAGACCAGCAGCAGGGGACCCGCTCCAGGCCAGCCATTCCTCACCCAAAGTGGATTACAAAAAATTAATCCATTTGTCAGCACCCAAACGGAAGCATAAGTATTGCGCAAGTTATGTTATATACAACATCGGTTGACTGAATGGGCATTTGCAGCTCTATTAATAATATCAAGTTGCCTGGTTCCGTCTAACCAAGTTAATGTACAGTATGAGTGACTAACTTGCTTGTAAGCTGAAATAGCACTAACCCTGCATACTTGTGTGACTTCGGGAGATTTATGCCCAACTACAGGGACTGTCACAATAGCAGAATTGAGTATATTACTCGCAGCTACAGCTACATGCGATACCTTAGCTACAGCCCTTCGGGGAGCCGCCAGGCTTCCCAGTAGCTGGACAGCATACGATAAAAAAGTGTTCTAGCGCCCTGCATCTTTCAAAACCTGTGCAGTTCCTCTACCCTGTCTGTGGTGTCACTATCTGCTGTTGTGCTTCTAGCACAGCGTGGTCTGTATTTTAGCCGTGACATGCAGACCAGACCTATGCTTGAAGAATGCCAGCAGAGAGTGACACCCCAGGCAGGGAAAAAGAATTGCACAGTTTTTGAAATAGGCAGGGTGCTAGCATGAACACATCGTACGTACTTCTTTTTGAGGAAGCCGCTGATGACTGCTAAGAGGCAGAGAAACGCGTTTTTTGGAGCTGTGTTTGATGCCAGGATATCGCAAAGTGACCCCTGTATACTGCTGCTAAAAATTGTCTGCAAAGTGGGTACACTGCTTTGGCTGCAGCTGCATCCCTCCTCAGCAATTGAGAATATCCAGCTGAGTAGAGGAAGGACTGAGCCCTGACCACACACATAGAGTGGGGACAATTCTGTGCGGGATGCAGTTAAAATCCCGGCGGTCGGGATCCCGGCGTTCAGAATCCCGACGCCGGAATCCCGACCGCCGAAATGCCGACACATTCTCCCTCCTGGGGTGTCCACGACACCCCTGGAGGGAGAATAAATTAGTGTGCCGAGCGTAGCGAGGCACCGGGCCCGCTGCGTGGCGAGTGCAGCGAGCCCGCAAGGGGGGGCGATCCACGTCCCCCCCCTTGTCGGCATTTCGGCTGTCGGGATTCCGGCGTCGGGATTCTGAACGCCGGGATCCCGACCGCCGGGATTCAATACTGAATCCTTCTGTGCAGCTTGAAGCTCTATCTAAAGAGCAGGACTGGTAACTATGCACACAAATCTGCCTTGTCAGTGTTGTATTGAGAAACAAGCATATTAGTTACCATATATGCCAAGCATCCGTTTGTCTTATGTTGTTTGTCCTGTCTGTCTGATCTATGTTTGAAGTGCACTTCTAATGAATTTGTATTCTATGTATAAATTGTTATATATTATTTTTTAATAAATAATTCCATTAAGGAAAATTATTATTGTTATTTTTTTCTGAGTACAACTGCGCTCCTTGGGTATGCATGCAGCCTAGGCAGCGTGCAATTTCCTTGAATTGCTTTATCTGTATAGAGGCACACAACCTCTGTTTCCAAGAAGCTGCAATAGCCCTCAGAATCTCTTTATAATTTTATAATTTTTTTATTTGTTACAAGCACATATTCCTTCTATCCTACCAGCGCTCCTAGGTGACCCCAGGGTCACATTCCCTTTCTTTTTGCATACGATGTATTATATGCAATGCCATTGACTTCCACAGGGTCCAACAAAACCTTGTGACAGCCATGGCAATCTCCAGAGGTTAAACGCATACGATATGGCACTTTCACCAAATTATTGGTACGATGGGTCGAAATCGTGTGAAAAAGGGCCATTTCGTATAAATGTATGGCCACCTTTACTCTGGTTTGCTGCTTATTTAGAACACGGAGCAGGGGGCTCACCTTGTCATCTGTGTCTCTGTTCTCTCCTTGACACTGGTGTACTTCTGTTCCAGGTGCTTGTGGCTGTGAGGACACTTCCTGAGTCAATATAATACCTTTTTGACAGGAGGAGCTAGGCTCGCTTTGTTCTGTCTTAACAACCAATTCCTGTAATGCATAAATATTTTAATGAACCATAAAGTAATGTATATTATAAAGGTTAATGTATTTTATCACTAAAGCAATTCTATACAATATTTTCAAAGATATCTAAATATATATAATAGCGTAGATTAACCTAAATCTTGATTGATTATTTTATTATCCCATTTAAAAAGACATCTATCCGCATGCTGTTTGTTTTGAACACATATAGCTTTCCTATGAATTACTTTTCATGAATTATATAACAAAAATAAATGATTACAAGAAAAAAAAAAGTAGAACACAGTGTTATAGGGCATTAATGGAACTTATTCGTTTCATTTATATTATTTTTATTAGAACTGGTATTTTCTTCAAATGCAGACCACCTGAGGTTGGCCATTGAAGGTAATTTACAAACCATAATAAAATGTAAAACCACAGCAAAAATTGTATTTCGTAAAAAAAGGTATAGTTTTTCCAGTTGTAACCCTTGAGTGCCAACATTTCTGGGAAGATGATCAAAGTATCTGCTAAAAATGCCAAAATGTATGCTGTTAATGATGTGTTATACTGTGTGGTATAAGAAGAAATACCCTGATTAAGATATTGTAATGCTGCTTAATATGGTATATGTTATATGTTATGTGTATAGTTCGTTATTGTTAATGTAATTTTTATATATATGTAAAATTCAATAAAAAAAAAATGCCAGAGTCACTCACATTTGTTATTTAAATTCAAATAAAAATGTAACAAAATATATATATATATATATATATATATATATTTCATATCTAAGGTTACATATAGGTTTCCTATAACATTACAAAAATGTTAGCTTGGTAACTTTCACACCAATTGTGACTAATTCACTTGGCATTCAAGGCTTAAAGGGCATGACTTTGCAGGCCACAATGTGATATCTGGGTAGATGAAAACACTCCAATGGGAGGATTGTTTTCATCAAGCCCCCCCCCCCCTTTCAAATGTGGGTACAATTGAATTTATTTAAGCCAGGATGGAGGAGAACTTTCCAAAGCTGGACTCCATTGTGTCAAAAAAAAATCCACCCATTTACCTCTTTAAATAATGCTGAACCACTATAAAAACACTTCAAAAGTCCACAATTATCTTAATCCCAAAGAACTCATCTATGAAGGCCTTGAACCACTACAGGCAAATAGCACTGTGGTCATGAAAGTGTTCGAATCCTGGTACTGAACCACCTCAAAGCCATCGCTGGCCCCCACCTTGACCCCCTGCAGTTTGCCTATCAGGTGAATAAGAGTGTTGAGGATGCTTTCAACTTATATAATGTGTTAGTATTCAAAATGTTAGGGACCCATCTAATGAAGTTCACCTGGACGCGGTGGATGGGCCCACATATTTGCGCAAATGTGTGCTAAGAACTTCAATTATACTCCATGTTAATTGTAAGAGTTATCAAAATTATTTTTACTATCAGTGTTCTTAGCACCTAGAGTGTGCATCAGTATTGTTCTTTTTTCCTGTATGGTACTAGAAACCTTAACTTGGTAGCACCTCTCATTATGTTTAAAAATATGGTGTGCAGTCCAGTCCCCCCCTGCTTTCAACTTGGGCCTGGAACCTAAGTGAGGGTCCTGATTGTTGATTTTAGTACATCCTTCAATACAATCGTCCCCAGCATCCTTCACCCTAAATTACTCTGCCTGGGTGTCTGTCCTGGAAGCTACCTGTTCTTGGATTGTGGACTTCCTGATAGACAGAGAACAGGTGGTGAAAGCGGGAGAATTCACCTCACATGTGCGGTCCATGAACACTGTTGCCCCTCAGGGCTGTGTCCTCTGACCTCTGCTCTTCTCCCTTTACAAAAACAAGTGTACCTCAGAGGCACAATCAGTAAAAATAATAAGATTTAAGTCAGCATACAGATGGGGAGTAGACTAGCTGGCCCTTAGGTGCATCTGCAATAACCTGGAGCTCAATCCACTCAAAACTGTTGATATGGTAGTGGATTTAAGGAAGAAGTCAGCTGGTGTATCTCTGATAATGATGGACTCCTTCAAGTTCCTGGGGAGCACAATTACCCGGGCCCAACACCGATGACATTGTTGGGAAGGCGCAGCAGAGGTTGTTCTTCTTCAGGCAACTTTGGAAGTTCAATGTTGCCCAGCAGCTTCTGCTCCTCTTCTACTCCGCGATGGAGGGTGGGGGGAGGGTATAGTAAGAAACCTTAAACCAATAAATGACTGTAGAATAGAGGGCAAAGACAGCTACATTGTGGAGGAAGCAAGGGGAAGGAAGGAAAAAGGGAACAAGATATAAGAAAAGTGTATATGAGACACACAGCCAAGTACAAATATTGTCCATGATATGGATTTATCATTTCAGGAACCTTCTGCAACTGTAACAGATAACATGACAAAGGCAAAGGAAAGACGAGATCTGAAATGCCTTTATCTGAATGCTAGAAGTTTGACTGGTAAAATGAGGGAACTAGAGACGCTAGTTTTGGAGGAAGATTTTGATCTCATAGGTATTACTGAAACTTGGTGGGATGAATCACATGAGTGGGAGGCTAACATAGAAGGTTATAGTCTGTTTAGAAAAAATCAGATTAGGTAGAAGGGGAGGTGGGGTTTGTTTATATATGTTAAACCATCCTTAAAACCATACATAAGGGAAGACTTAAACGAGAGCACAATGGAATCGATAGAATCAGTATGGGTAGAAATCGCAGGTAATATTAACGGGGCTAAAAAACTTATAAATCATATGTAAATCAGCCACGCGCTGCGCTGAGAACAGCTAGAGCGGCAGGCGCACAGTTAAACACAGAGTCTGGCAAGCTGCCAAGTTTCAAACACAGACTGTGCGCGCGGTGGCGCCGTGAAACTACACAAGTACCGGGAACAATGATCACATTTTATTTAGATTTTAACAAAGATAATTATATTGGAGCAACTAGGTTCTTAGATTTCAGAAAAGCAAACTTGAATAAGTTTGAGGAGTCCTTAAACTCGGGCACGGTACCAAGGGACTGGCGCATAGCTAACATAGTACCAATATGGAAGAAAGGTAGCAAAACTTAAATTATAGACCGGTCAGCCTTACATCCATTGTGGGGAAAATATTACAAGGAATAATAAGAGATAGTATCCAAAATTTCGGTACTTATGTAGTATCTGGGCTGCCGATTTTTTGATTGTATGCCTTAAGTTAAGGCATACAATCAGATGCGATGCGATGCGATATCGCATCGCATACGATGCGATACGATGCGATGCGATGCGATGACCCGATTTTTCCATAGGATTCAATGTTAAAATGGACTGAGTCCATTTTAACATGGAATTCAATGGGAAAAAGGGGTCCTTTTCATACCCCTACTATCCAAGTGGGCATGGAGTTGGATATAAACCTGTGGCGAGCGTAGCGAGCCACCGAGCCCGAAGCGTGGCGAGCGAAGCGCGCCCCGCGAGGGGACGGTATTCTGTGTCCGCTCGCCACGCTTCGGGCTCGGTGGCTCGCTACGCTCGCCACAGGTTTATATCCAACTCCATGCCCACTTGGATAGTAGGGGTATGAAAAGGACCCCTTTTCCCATTGAATTCCATGTTGAAATGGACTCAGTCCATTTTAACATTGAATCCTATGGAAAAATCGGGTCCATCGCATCGCATCGCATCGCATGCGATTTGGTCGGGTGCGATGCGATGCGATGGACCCGATTTCAAAATCGGCAGCCCAGTTACTACATAAGTACCAAAATTTCTTATGGAATTCTGCTGTAGAGGAGGACTTTGGGGTCATCATAGATGAAAAATTGGGTAATCGTGCACACTGCTCAAGTGCAGCAGCTAAAGTAAACCGGACACTGTCATGCATTAAAAGGGGTATGGATTAAAGGGATGCCAATGTGATAGTGCCTCTTTACAAGGCATTGGTTAGACCACACTTGGAATATTGTGTTCAGTTCAGGGCTCCGCACCTTAAAAAGGACATAAATGAATTGGAACAGGTACAGAGAAGGGCAACTAAGCTAGTAAAAGGTCTTGAATCACTAGACTACAAAGATAGGTTAACCAGGCTGAATAGGTTTTCACTGAAGAAACGGAGGTTGAGAGGTGATATGATTAGTATGTTCAAATACAGGATTGGGAATCATATGGAACTGGGAGATGATTTGTTCACTAACAGGCCTATACTTAGGACACCTGGACATGTACTGAGGCTCAAGGAAAATAAATTCCATACTGAATTAAGAAGAGGATTCTTCACCATTAGAGCAGTAAAATTTTGGAACTCATTGCCGTTGGCGGTGATTACAGCAACTACTGTTAATGAATTTAAATCAAAACTGGATGCATATTTGGCCACTAAGGGAATCCTATAGATATGACTAATGGTGCCCATAGACGGACCGTTCCCGGACCATCCGTTCTGTACTATGAGATGCGCGCACCCGCGCATCTCATAGTACGGTACAAAAAGTATGTGCTGCACATACTTTTGGCACTAGCTGTTCCTCGCATCGCATGCACAATGCATGCACAAGGCATGCAATGCGATGTGTACTATATAAGTACACAAAGGATCTGTTAAACGGACTGAGTATGGGCGGCTTTACTTAAGTCAGTAGTTACAAGTTAGATAGGTTGAACTCGATGGACTAATGTCTTTTTTTTTCAGCCTTAACTACTATGTTACTGTGCTCCTCGATACTAGAAAAAACAAAAATAAATAGCAGTGCTCAAAATGATAAGAGAGGGTTAATCAATTATACTTTAAAAAGTAATAGAGGGAGAATAAATTAGTGTCCCAAGCGTAGTGAGGCACCGGGCCCGCCACGTCCCATCCCCCCTTGTTGGGATTTCGGCGTCGGAATTTTGAACACCGGGATTCCGATCGCTGGGATTCCATACCGAATCCATATTTAATGGTAGTAAGTCTGTCTCCTTTTAGACTTATCAAATATACTGATTATAAGGTTTTTTTCATATGGGTGAATCAATTAATTACGCTAATGAGCTGAATGGAACTGTGGGTATAAATATGAGCCCACGACTCATAACAGGACACCTTGATAAAGCTGGCGTATAGTCCAGTGAAACACTTCGGTGCTCTATCCAGAACCAGTATTGTTGGACCCTTGGTATCGTTGGACTCACCTGCTGATTCTTCTGACTACCCAGTCCCTCTAGCTTTGGATGTCTTTGGCTGAATCTTACCTGGGACAACAAACGGATACAATCTGCTGAGCGGTTAAAGTAAACCCCCCCCCCCCCCCCCCCAAGTCATCTAACATGGACTCACTCATACAGCCTCCAGGATAAAAAAAAACGCTGTGTGGAACTTTATTCTAGTCACGTGACAGACTGGACAAACGAAAAATGCCCACTCAGATTGAGGCTTGGAGTGCAACCTCTGTCGAGAAGCAAGAGCTAATCACCATAATATCACGAGACTGGATCCCGGTCACGTGACAGGAGAGACCAATGAACTTGGTATATCCAAAAAGAGGCTTGAAGTGCAAGCTAGTTCCGAGATGCGGAAGTGCCGCTGGAAGCCCGCGAAATAGGGGGATACTGCACCATATTTAAACAGCGTCCAATACAGGGCATTAATCATACTCTCTGAGGAAGCTGCCGACTGACTGAGGCGGGGAAACGAGTTAGGGACAACTATTATTCTGGTACCAGTTTTTTCCCTTTACCCATATGTGGACACTTACTATCCTTGGCCGCTTACCATACCAAGTGGAGATTGAATCTTGACACCAAATCTGGAGGTAACACCTTTTCTGCTATTCAGGTGGCCACCTGTATACCCACTTAGCTTTGTGGAAAAATATCAAGCGAAACAACATGCTCTGTGTGAAGGATTGGTAAATATACCTGCATTATTGATTAAATCGCTCACTAACCCTGTATACAACTTGCTGTATGGGACTGCTATACTAATCAAAATTCAGCTCTATCTCAGTTACTAATATGGACTAACTAACATCTCAAATACTCCAAAATTTATGCTTCAAGCTAATTAGCAATTTTACCGGTATATATTATTTGGTGTATTTTTTTTTGTATATTTTATATTGTTTGTTGTATTTTTTCTTTATCTATTTTTTATAAGTTAGGATTAAAATGTATTATTTATTTTTAACAGTCTATTGTGCATTTATGGTCCTAAATTGGAAATTTATTGTTGTGATCCCAAATGATGGGCTAAAAATTCTGCAACAGGTGTGTCTGTTATATAGAGGGACCTTGGTCTCAGCGCTGTCCTCCCCTTTTCCCTGTTATACACAGTATTAATAACCGTTGTTTCGGGCTTCTCGATACTAGTCTGGTACGGATCCGCCAGTGAGCACAATAAAGGCAAGCTTCAAAAGGTGATGAGGTCAGCAGAAAAGATCACTAGGACTGACCTTCCCCCTGTCCAGGGCAAAGAAGCAGGCAGTGAATATATTATAGGAACAGCTACATCCTGGCCACAACTTGATTAACCTGCTGATTCTTACACCCTATTATTTGGCCTATATATACACCCTATATATTTGGCCCAATATTTTGCATCTAGAAGTCATCGTTGTCATGATCAATAGAAGTTTGCATCTTTTCTATCCCAAATGAAAATACTTCCTGCAAAAATTGCTTTCACTTTCTGCTGTGACATTTATTAGCACACAAAGGAGTGATATGGTCAGTCAAGTGGCCTCTAGTGGTCACTGGTCTCACTGGGAGGTTCAGAGGTCTCACTGGGTGAGACACCCCTAAACCCCTCACATGTTGAAGGTGCAGCCGCTCGAAAAGGGGACATGGCCTTATTGAAATAGACTGGGCCTCAAAGGGGGCTGTCTGCAGTTCCGGCTCTTCATCTGTGACATTAGCCTAGTGCTACAAGAGTTTCACACTGCAGCACCCAGACCCTGTCAATGCAAAAAAGTCATCAATTTGGTGTCACTCCTTTAGAGAGTTAAACACTGATGCGTGTTGTACCCCCAGTGGTTCTATACATGACATTGGTGATGTGCTTGTGTTAGGCATGTACAGGGTATGCTTAATGGAGATTCAAATAATACTATTATTTTGTATGAAAACAATCATAAGAATTACATAGTTACATAGTAGTTAAGGCTGAATAAACACTTGCGTCCATCCAGTTCAACCTTGGTTGTAATTAGAATCTCAATTATTTTAATTATTATTTATTTACCTTCATTTTTACTTTTCTTTTCTCTTCCAGCCGTTCTTTCAAATGTTTTGGAAATCCATCAAAAACAGAAGGCACTGCATCTAGTCGAAGGCGTGGAACCATTGCTCCTGGACGTAACATGTAGTCATTGTCCGTAAAATGATCACTGCAGATCCTACTGGATGCAGACGGTTTCCAATTTTTACGACGAATTGCTACAACCCATTTGGACAAACGTTCAGGGTCTTTCATTGGAAACCTGCAAAGAATCACACTGGCATTAACTGCTATATCGTTAAAAAAAACAATTTATAGTTAAAATTAAACATTTTGGTCATTTCTATATGGTTACGATGCCAACCCTATACAAGATCCACTCCTTCCCCATATTCCCTATATGGGATAAAGATTTCTGCAAAGGAACCCTGAAGTTAGAGTCAAACTTCGGAGCCAACTGGATCTTTTAAGAAGCCAGTTATGATGTCCTTTCGTTAGACTACTAGGATTTATCCAGCCTTGTACATGCTGCATGGCTCTCACTAGTGATATCTTACGTAGTCCTACATGTACACAGTGGGGGCCTGAATCCCATTTGATTGGTCCCCAGGGTATTCGGCCCGGGGACCGATGTTTTCACTCTGCGCATGCGTATAAGCGAATATACACATGCGCAGGGCCTCTGTGTGGACGCCTTCACCTTGCACAGTCGCCGAGGGGTTCGCACAGGGGGTGTGGGATAGAGGCGGTCAGGGGGCTGGCTAGCTTTCCAGGGCGTACCCATAAAAATGGTGGGTGCGCCCAGGAAAATGGTGTGCGTCCCCATGCGAATGCAAATGGGTCAATGGCTTCTGGGGGTGGATGGTTGACGTCTGTGCCTGCCCCATTCTTGAAGCCAGATTCCACACATACAGTATATAGGTCAGTCAAGAGTAACTTATATTTGCAAACACAGGAATAAAAATCAAATGATTTTGCTCCGCTACGAATGGATGTTTATACTAAATATCCATTCGCAATGCGGCGGGAATGGTCGCAAGGCGGCTGGTGGCGTACAAAAGCTAATCAGCCATCTTGGGCTCACTACATGGGTTACAATATGTGAGTCACAATACATGAAGATTAAGAGACCAGGGTAAAAAAGAAAAGTGACAAGATACCCACTACATAAATAGTTTTGCAGCTTAAAGAAGGTCTTACTCTGTAACTCTATTATCCACTTCTCTTGTGCAGCATGGATGGTGTAATGGTTAGCATTACTACCTCACAGCTCTGTTAATAAATAAGTGATCTGAGGGGAAATATTAATTGAGGTTCCCCTTACATGCAATAAATAAAAAAAACTAATAAAAACACTATATCAATTTGTATCTATAGCATAGCTAGACGTGCTTCTTGCTGCAGTAACCTGCATCCTAGAACACAGCATCAGATCACTGGACTCATTAGGGGTGGCTTGCGGCACCCAAGGTGTCGCACAAGCTAAACACTGCAGAGGCCAATAAATCTCCATCCAATGACCCTGGCCTCTTCCCTCCTCCTAAATGGCATTTTCTCAAATGGACCTCCTCACCACCCCCTTGTCACCCATAAAATGGCAAACAGACTGTAAATCATTCTGATGCTGGAGTGCATGTTAGCTATGCTAATGCAGAATGGGTCCTTCGCATGCGCAAAACACAGATAATCCGTTAGCACTTACTGTGGAATCTGTGTAAGTATTGCTGTTGCACAAGGCCTAGGGGGCAATACAGTTGTCCACCCGTTGCACCAGCATTTGGCTCGCATAACATGTAGAAAGACAACCTGCAGCCGAAAGTCATCCCAGGTACACCAGCCCTGGTTCTGACCCAGAATTCTTGGAGAGACTAGTTGAAACCCTATCTGTTTGAAGAAAGGCACCTGAGTAACTGCTCTGTTTCATGCTGTTACAGTGCCTTAAAATTCCGTTCACAGCACAGGCTGGACCCAGGTTAGTGTTGTGTCTTCCCATGTCCAGGGTCTGATTCCCGGGTAATTTTGTCTGTTGTTTTTTCTTCAGAGAACCTTTTGATATATAAACGTTGCAAACATTATTGTTTGTGGAAAAAGGGGTATTACTTAGGTGCCTCCATGTTGCTGCATTATGTACACTATTTGTTGCTGTTTATATACTTTACAACATAGTTATAATAAACGTTTAGATATATTTTGGTACCTGAAAAATTGTTTTCCAGTTCCTTTGACGAAAAAATTATGGCAGCCATAAGCTACACAAGTCATAGGCATGCTCTGTTTAAATATGTTACCTAAAGAAGAAGAAAATATATTATGTAAAGAAGATACACTTATTTATTGTAACAACAGATATTAAATAGATTTGTGGTGATTACATGGTTTCAGCACTGCAGCACCCCTGTGGCACCCCAGGGAACCGCTGGTGTATACACTAAGTGATTTTCAGCCCAGCAATTCTCCCCATTAACTGGGCAAACATACATACTGGGCAAAAATGGACCTTAAGGGGTAAGCTTAAAGCTTCTAAATATTAAAAGAAGTGATGTGGCCCATAGCAACCAATCAGTTCGGTTTATAATTTGTCCATTGCACCTTGAAAATAATAGACAGAATGTGATTGGTTGCTATGGGCAACATCTTTTTAGTAATAGAAGCTTTAGTAAATTTACGGTACTTGTGTAGTTTCATGGCGCCACGCTACGCTACGTTGTCAGCGTAGGCTAAGCTACATTGTCAGCATATGGCAACGGCAGCCCAGCGTAGTCACCGTAGTGTCCCCGCGGCAGCCCTGCGTAGTCAGCATAGTGTCCCAGTCTGGCAGTGTAGTCACCATACTGTCCCCACGAGCTGTAGATCTGAAGCGTGGTGAGCCCCGCGAGGGGACGCGGTATGCTTTAATGGTCGCCATCGATGGCATTTCTGCAACTGGCCATCGATAGTGTTTAACTATGCAACGGATGACTGATATTTTTACATATCGATGCTCATCCATTGTGTTTGATTGATTGGCCTGTGGGCCAAACAAAACACAGGGGCGGGGCTTCGTGGGGGTGTCAGGGGGCGGAGCTATTCTCCGTGTCCTGGCACTTTGGGAAAAAGAAAAAAAGAAAAACATTGTTTTGCTATTCCATCGATGGAGGGAAACCATCTGGTTCTCCCCCATCAATGGCAAAAGTATTCAACATCAGCCATGAACCATCGATGATTTACTTCCCTCTTAATTTATGATTGCCATCACCTGTGTTGAAACACCTTTTTTATCACTAAGGGCCACATTTATCAAACAATATTTGCAGCTAAATCCCCCAAAACACCCATTTTCAGGGGTTAGCCGCAAATAATAAGTATCCCCGAATGTACCAAAGGGGACCACAGCAGGACTCTCTGATCCCTGCTATGATTCCCCCTACATCGCAGCTGGCCGCCTAACACATAGGTTTCTGATATGGTTCTAGCCCATTATAGCCTATGAGCTACGCCGCGGGATTGCACTCCAGCTGAGTGCATTGCATGAACGGGCCCTGTCCCTGCGCTTGTAGGATGATACATCCCTGCGCTAATTTTGCATTTTACAATGTGACCCTGGGAGGTAATATTCCGACCAGATCGCATTGTAAATGCAATAATTGATAACTGGGCCCCTAACCTGTTCAAAGCAGGTGATGGCAATCATAACTTAAGAGGGAAGTCCAGAAACAGTATTGTTGTGTTCCTCCTGGACATGGTCATGTTGGGAGGTATGCGGTACGTAAGAAACAAGTGCATACAATACGGCCAGAGCTCGGCCGTGCCTACCAGGAACATGGCAGACGCTGGCCACATCCGGCGACACTTCTTGCACAGACAAGCAACGTGAGACGCACTCACCCTGATAATAGCTGCAGTGGGCAATGCGTACACCCCGCCGTGCGGCACAGCCAGCCAGCGCCCTTAGCACAGTAGTAACAGATTGTAAGTTCAAGAAAAAACACTTGCATTCAGGCAGCTGAGCGGACAACTTCTGCTGGGTTCTGGGGGCCTGTGTATGCGACAGGCAGCTGTGCAGACAGCTTGGATGAGCCCAAGGCCCCCCTGATTGGGTCCTGACTCCTGTCCGCTGCCTGGCTGCTGAACGAGTTGAGGAGGTGAGAGAAGCGTGGGGTAGCCTGACAGCAGCGGCATGGATGATGAGGAGGAAACGTACCGGCTGTGGAAGATCCGAAAGACCATCATGCAGGTGAGGTGCCCGCACCGTGCGGGGGACGACGGGGCCGCGCTCTCACAGGGCTGTATTCATTATCACTGCAGGCCATGGCATCCCAGGCCCCACTAGGCTCGTAGACATTACTTCGTAGTGTGTGGGACTAATGTTAGGCCTATCTCAGGGGGATCACGTTAAGTAGAAAAAAGTGTGTGCGCGCTATTGATACAGGTGGGCGATCACTGACCATTTACATGTGTGTTGTTTAAAGATGGGTACACACCTGAATGATTTGTTAATGATCTTGTAACAGGCCAAGGCTATGCCCACCTACACACTATTGTTACAGTATCAATGTATAAACTAGCTGCTTTGTATTTCTGATGTACAGTACATTAATTAGATTGGAAGATGCAAACACACAGTTCAAACAATGATTTGGATGTGCACACTATATACAATGGTCTTTGCGAACTCTGAGGATTCTGAGATTGGCTCATGTATCATAAAAGTATGTAACCAGCGTATCACTAATGTAAAAAATGTTTTGGTACTTCCTTATCTTTGAGGCCACAGCTTATGCTACGGAATTTACGTAGCATAATCCGCACCACTGTGGGTCAATGCCGCCACCTTTTACCTTTAGTAAAGTTGTGGCGAGTGAGCCACGGAGCCAAAGTGTAGCGAGCGGATGATGATGCTATTCTCAAAGCACCTAAGAAAGTACTGAAATTTCAATGTATAGAATTGAGTGAGGGGTGGCCAGATGGGTGGGACTTGGGCACTGTTGGTTAGCTTAACAATTGCCATGGCCCTAACTGTGTGGAGTTTTTATATTCTCCCTGTGCTTGGGTGGCTTTCCTCCGGTATTCGAGTTTCCTCCCATAATCAAATCAGAAGAAAGGTTAGCCCAAATCAGTGTGTAACATCTTATGATACTGCTGCACGCTACTGTGGGATAGTCATTGCAATAGACTGTGAAAGTTCTCTCTCTATAATATGTGGTTGTTACAATGAATGGATAGAGGGGCCCTTGGGGTACCACTACAACCTGCTCCCTATTACTGCAAGGTACCATTTGTACATAAAGCAGTAATTATTAGGTCTCCATACTGAAAATAGAATCCAGATCACCAACTGCAGCTACCATCTTAGAGCTGGTAACTGTAGAACTGGGGTAGACAACTCCCAGTCCTCGAGAGCTACCAACAGTTAATGTTTCCCAGATCTCCTCACAGAATCACAAGTGAAGTAATTAGCTCCACCTGTGGATCTTTTAAAATGTGTCAGCTAGTAATGAGTGCACTTTTGCAGCAGCTACAGTAGGTTGTCTGGAAAATGTGAACTGTTTGTAGCTCTCGAGGACTGGCGTTGGCTACCACTGCTCTAGAAAGTATTGACGCCATGTTTTGTCGTAACATTTTTAAATCGAGGCACCAGTCCTCCACTGAAAGGTCCAAGCTGGTTATCCTAGTAAAGGACCTCTAGCTGCTAGCTCTCCATCTGTAGCAATCAGCTCTGAATCTCCTAATATAATGCTAGTTTTCCCAAATAGTTTTTAATAGCAGCAGGGTTCCTTATTTAGTAAAAGATGCATAGACACAACATATTTTTTTTTTACTTGTTTGTGGTGAAATATAATGAATTTGTTTAACGGATCACCTGGACTCTATCTTTGAAAACCCTCAGTTGTGCCATGATCGAGGTTACCTTGTGACACAAGATGAGCTGGATCAGACTTTGGATGAATTCAAAGCACAATTTGGTGATAAACCAAGTGAGGGACGACCCCGTCGAACTGATCTCACAGTTTTGGTTGCCCACAATGATGATCCCACTGACCAGATGTTTGTGTTCTTCCCTGGTAAGGGCATTTCTAAGGTGTGTTATGTGACATAAATGTGAAGACTTGTTTTCCTTTTTCTTTTTTTTTTTAATAAACTCTTCATTAATTTTCAGAGGAACCAAAAGTTGGCATAAAGACCATAAAGATGTACTGCCAGAGAATGCAGGAAGAAAACATCACCAGAGCCATAATAGTGGTGCAGCAAGGAATGACTCCATCTGCTAAGCAGGTAAACTTTTTTTTTTTTTAAATAAATAAATTATTGAGTTTACTATACAGAAGATGTGTGCAGATGTTTGGACATTTACAAGGCATGGTTTTGCCTTGTAAATGACTGCCCCTTTAAACAAACCTCCAGGATCGTCCGGCATCCCGCATGGCCGCCAAACATGGAGGCCATTACATTTGCCCAGTGACTTCAGATTACTTTAAAAACACTAGAGGAAATGAATGCTTAGTTCTTTCTGCTTTGTTGGCAAGCTCTACTATCTACATTATAGACAAAATAATATATGTATGTATGTATTGGACAATGGCGCAAACAGGATTTCTCTTTCAATGGTCCTGGTGACACAGCTCAACACTGGGATGTAGGAGGGTCCGAAGGAGCCAGGCACCTATCCTAAAGTTTTCAGAGGGTAGGCTCCTCCCCTACTGCATCCCGGACTCCTCAGTTCGTGTTAGGTGCCCACTGGAGTGGGTGCTATTCTAAAGGGCTGCAGGAGCAGCTGAAGAAATAGAGTAGTTAGGGCAATTTTATTATTTTATTAATTTTACTCTAGCTAGGTAGGCACAGTGTGAGGATTCTCATAGTGAATCCTCACACTGCTAGCGCAGCAGGAGCTGACAGAAGCGCGTCCTGTCAGCTCACTGTGCACAAGGGAGACGCTGTCTGGCCTCCCTGTGCAGCGCTTACAGCTTCTTTTAAGAAGCTGCCTGGGCTCCGGAGCGTCCTGAAACCGGCTTCAAGCTTAGGTGGGGATCATGGGGGACAGGCGCTCCGTGATGGCGCCGGCCATTTTCTGCGGAGCTTACGCACTGAGCTCCTGTATGAGAGGACAGCAGTGGTGTTACAGGCATGTTCCAAGTGGTCCCCAGCCGAGGGGGAGATACTGGAACTAGGAAATCTACCAAGGGAACGGCTGACTGGGGGTGGTTGGCGCCAAAAGTCACAGACCCCGCAGCAGCAGAGACTTGGTCTCTTCCCTCACTCTGTTTTTGGCGCCTTTCAGAACGCTTGCAGCGGAGCTG
The DNA here is from genome assembly GCF_055691185.1 of Crinia signifera. Taxonomy (NCBI): domain Eukaryota; kingdom Metazoa; phylum Chordata; class Amphibia; order Anura; family Myobatrachidae; genus Crinia; species Crinia signifera. The sequence continues at coordinate 264,339,414 of NC_139217.1, read as the reverse complement.
AGCTGGCTTACAGATCCTGGCAGAGTGTTTGGATTTCCTGGGCATCGTTTCCCCGCATCTGAAACCGACAGACAGCTAAGTGACTGAGTGCATTAAACCTGTATAATCGCTGTTGTACATTGTATGCACTGTGTAGGTTACTTTACATCATGTCTGAGCAACAAGCTGTGGTTTTGGGGGAGGGAGCCCTTATTACACTGAGCGCTTGTAATGTGTGTACACAAAAATTTGTCCCTGAGCAGATGGCCAAGGGGGGCTTATGTATTGCTTGCGCTGCTGTGAGACCCATGGGGAGTGAACCTCAGAGGGCAGAGCAGATTGAACCCGCGTGGGCTAGTGCCCTGGGCAGGTCAGTGAACGCTTTGGTGCAGTTACTGGACAGACAGAGTGATGTCTTGGTAGAATCTCAGAGACCTATGCCATCATCTCTTCAGTCCTCTGGCTCCTTGCCTCTTACCCAGGCAGATCCTGCTTTAATTCAGGTGATGCAGGATACTGCAAAGGGGATCAACAGGTTTAGTGAATTACTAGACAAGATTGATGTTGTAGGGACCCCTAAAAGGTCTTATTCTGTGCCTTTATTGGTAGATGAAGAGGAGGGAGCGTATACTGACATTCCCTGGGATCTGGGTGATGATTTGGAAGATACCTCATCTGCAGGGGTAGAGGATCTTATTACAGCTGTGAAACAGGCTTTAAAACTTTCAGTGGAGTATAAGACTCCTGCTAAAGGTGTGTTTAAGCGACAGCGTAAGGAGGCTGTTACTTTTCCTTCGGATGAAGGTTTACAGGAATTGTTGGAGGGGGCTTGGAAAACCCCTGATAAGAGGCTGCAGATGCCTAAGAGATTCCTTAGTCTGTACCCCATGCCAGAGTCTCATGCGGAGCTCTGGGAAAAAGTGCCAGTTGTGGATGCCTCTGTGGCGCGTCTGTCTAAGGCTACTGTATTACCAGTACAAGGGGGTGCAGCTTTCAAAGATCCTGTGGACAAAAAGCTGGAGGGTAACCTCAAGGCTATATTTGAAGCGGTGGGATTCACCCTACGTCCTCTTATTGCTTCAGCCTGGGTCTCTAAGGCCATGGTTGAGTGGGCTAATGATTTATGCACCATTTTACATGCTGACCCTGGGGTATTGCTGCTGGCGGAGAAGCTTAAGGCTGCTGCAGAATATGTGTTGGAAGCAGAGGAGGAAGCACTCAAAATGGCGACCAGAGTGTCCACAGTATCTATTAATGCCAGGAGAGTACTCTGGCTTAAGGCCTGGGAAGCAGACAATGAGTCTAAGAAGGCCTTAGAAACTTTAGCTTTCAAAGGAAAGTTATTATTTGGATCCGAATTAGAAGAGATCATTAAACAGGCCACGGGCGGCAAAAGTACATTCCTGCCTGCTCCCACGGCTAAGCAGACATCCAGATTTTCTGCCTTTAGGCCGTCCTTTCGGCCCTCCCCTAGAGGTGGTGCGTCCTTTCGAGGACAGTCATTTAGGGGAAAGTTTCAGTCCTCCAGGGGCAAGGCCCGGAAGTCTAAGTTTGGCTCCTTTCACAAGAAGCCTGTCACCAAAGGAGAGGACAAACCCTCCGCATGACTGTCAGGGGATTTGCCCGGCAGTGGTAAAGGTGGGGGGGGGGGGGCGTCTATCACATTTCAGGGACGCATGGGTTTCTCTAGAGCCCAGGGCTACAAAATTCCTTTCAGAGGTCTTCCTCCGAGAAGATTTATCCCCACGTCTTTGCCAAAGGAAGCTCGGCTCCGTACAGCTCTTGTGAGAGCAGCTCACTCCCTATTAGAGAAGGGGGTGGTAACTCCGGTTCCCAGGGCAGAGTGGAAGAAAGGCTTTTATTCCACTCTGTTTCTGGTGCCCAAACCAGACGGGTCTTTCAGACCAATACTAAATTTGAAGTCTGTAAATGTCCATTTATGGGTAGACCATTTCAAAATGGAGTCTCTACGGTCAGTGCTCCTAAGCCTGGACCAGGGAGAATTTTTGGCGTCCATGGATGTCCAGGACGCATATCTTCATGTTCCTATACACCCAGAACATCAGGCCCTGTTGAGGTTTGCGATAGGAGACCTGCATTTACAGTTCCAGGCGTTGCCCTTTGGTCTGGCCACTGCGCCAAGGGTATTCGCAAAAATAATGTCTGTGATGGCGGCTGTGCTGCGGCTCAGGGGAATCACAGTGATACCTTATTTGGACGACCTGCTGTTCAAAGCAGAGTCAGCAGCCATGTTACAAAGCCATTTGGCAGAAGCCATCAGTTTTTTGCAGGCTCACGGCTGGATTTTAAACTTACAAAAGTCTCAGTTGGTGCCCTCACAGAGGCTCCAATTCTTGGGAGTCATTCTGGATACCCATCTACATCGGGTATTTCTCCCGGAGGCAAAGGCCAGGGATCTGGTCGCCTTTAGTCCAGGAGATTCTCAGCTCTCGGAGCATTTCAGTGTGGAAGTGCCTCAAGTTGCTGGGGAAAATGGTGGCGTCTTTCGAGACGCTGCAGTTTGCCAGGTTCCACTCTCGGGTGTTCCAGTGGAACATCTTGACGGCTTGGTCAGGAAACACACAGACCATGAAGTCGGAGCTGATAGTGCTGTCTTCGGATACTCGAGACTCTTTGAAATGGTGGACAGAAGTGGATTCTCTTCAGTGGGGTCGGTCATTGCAGACTTGGAACTGGCTGGTAGTAACTACCGACGCCAGCCTCAAGGGCTGGGGGGCAGTAGTCTTGGACCTTCGGCTGCAGGGCTTGTGGACTGCAGAGGAGTCGGCTCTACCGATCAACATCTTGGAGCTGAGGGCTGTCTGGAAAGTGATTTCCCTGGCAGGAAACAGGTTACAGAACCTCCCTTTAAGGATTCAGATCGACAATACCACAGCTGTGGCGTATCTGAATCACCAGGGAGGTACACGCAGCAAACTGGCCATGTGGGAGGTGTCCAGAATCTTCCTGTGGGCGGAACAGAATGTTCCAGCAGTATCAGCTATATTCATACCAGGAGTGGAGAATATAGAGGCCGACTTCCTGAGCAGGGAGGAGCTCAAGGAAGGGGAATGGAGTTTTAAACCCTCAAGTGTTTCATCAGATCACGTTGAAGTGGGGAACTCCGGATGTGGACCTGATGGCATCCAGGTTCAACCATCAGGTGCCCAGGTTTTATGCCAGAACGAGGGACCCACTAGCGGAGGCAGTGGATGCCATGACTATCCCCTGGGAGGGGAATCTCCTTTTGTTTTTCCGCCAGTCCCAATGCTGGCGAGACTCTTAAAGAAAATACAGGCCCAGGCGATTCCGGTGATCTTAGTGGCCCCAGATTGGCCAAGGAGGTCCTGGTACTCGAGGCTTCAGAGGTTGTCTGTGGACTCGTGGCGTCTACCTCTGAGGCCAGACCTTCTAAAACAAGGACCATTCAATCACCTGGATTCAGCTCGATTAATTTTGACGGCCTGGCTATTGAGACCGCCATTCTGAAAAATAACTATGATTAAAGCCAGAAAGTCAGTATCCTCGGCAAATTATTATAGGGTCTGGAAGACTTACATTCGATGGTGTGAGAGACGGAAGTCACACACATCTCGTTTTAAGTTAACAAAAATGATGGAATTTTTACAAGATGGTTTCTCATCGGGACTAAGCCTTCAATCATTAAAGGTGCAGATCTCGGCCTTGTCCCATCTATTTCCAGAAAAGGATAGCTATTTTACCGGAAATTCAGACTTTTCTACAGGGGGTGTCTCGGTTAAAACCTCCCTACAAACAACCAGTAGCGCCTTGGGACTTGTCACTGGTTTTGGAATGCCTGCAGAAGGCACCTTTTGAACCATTAAGGTCGGCGGACCTCACGGAAGCTGGTATTCTTGTTGGCAGTGGCATCGGCTAAGAGGGTGTCAGAGTTAGGAGCATTGTCATGCAAGTCTCCTTTCCTGATATTTCACGATGATAGGGCAGTTCTTCGGACGGTACCTCAGTTTTTGCCTAAAGTAGTCTCTGCTTTCCATCTAAATCAGGAGATAGTTCTACCTGTGTTTCAACCCCCAGAGGGTTCTAGAGAAAGGGACAAATTGAGGAATTTGGATGTTGTGCGTGCCTTACGCATTTATGTGGACAGAGTTAAGAGTGTCAGAAAGACTGACACCTTGTTAGTGTTGTATGACATACACAAAATTGGTTGGCCTGCATCTAAGCAGACCATTGCTAGGTGGTTGCGATCTGTGATAGCATTTGCATACACTAAAGTGGGAAGGCCTGTGCCGGCCAGAATAAATGCGCATACCACCAGGTCAGTTGCCACCTCTTGGGCGGTTCGACATGGGGCAACAGCTAAGCAGGTTTGCAGGGCTGCCACTTGGTCATCTGTTCATACCTTTGCCAAATTCTATAGATTCCATGAGTTCGCGTCGGAGGACGCATCATTCGGGCGAGCAGTGCTGAGAGCTGCAGACCTGAGCGTACCCACCCAAAGGACCGGCTCTGGAACGTCCCAGTGTTGAGCTGTGTCACCAGGACCATTGAAAGAGAAAAATGGATTTTTGTAAGAACTTACCGTTCGAATCCCTTTCTCTGATATGGTCCTGGTGACACAGTGATCCCTCCCTTAAGTATGCCAGTGTTCATGATGTTCATGTTAAATTGGTTAAAGAAACAGTTATTGTTTAAAAATCTGCATATAATATGTGCAGGCGTTTGTACTGAGTTAATGTATTCCAGTGGCTTTGAAAGATTGAACTGAGGAGTCCGGGATGCAGTGGGGGAGGAGCCTACCATCTGAAAACTTTAGGATAGGTGCCTGGCTCCTTCGGACCCTCCTACATCCCAGTGTTGAGCTGTGTCACCAGGACCATATCAGAGAAAGGGATTCGAACGGTAAGTTCTTACAAAAATCCCTTTATGCATAAGAGGGAAATCCAACATAGACAAAATAAAAGTACACAAAGGGAATGAGAACACAGCTGAAATAAGAGAAGTGGATCCATACATAGGCCCTTATTCTAGTTCACTCGCAGAGGCAAATTCCTTCTCAAATGGACAAAACCATATGCACTGCAGGTGGGGCAGATGTAACATGTGCAGAAAGATTTGGGTGAGTTATTTTGTTTCTGTGCAGGGAAAATACCGGCTGCATTATTTTTACACTGCAATATAGATCACACTTTGAAGTAAAACCCTAATCTAATTCTCTCTGCACATGTTACATCTGCCCGACCTACAGTGCATAGGATTTTGTCCATTTGAGAAGGAATTTGCCTTTGCGAGTGAACCAGAATAACCCCCATAGCTTAGGATATTTGCAAGAGTGAACTATTAGTAGAGAGTAGGAGTGCCCAGGTTAGTAGGGCTCTCTGTAAGTGGACAACCGTAAAAGAGAAGTTTTCAAACTGAGTTAAGGAGCAGGTCAGAAGTAGATCTAAGTTGGTAGGTGGAGTGTGTCTTAATGCATGAAGGAGTCGGGAGGATTTTGTAGGTAGGGGCGCTGTTTGCCATTTAACTATTAATTATAATTTTTGTATTGTAAATAGTCGCCTAACCTTCATCCTTTATCTAATGCGCTTTTTTTTTTTTATTTTTTTTTTTTAAGTCTCTGGTCGACATGGCACCTAAATACATATTGGAGCAGTTTCTGCAGCAGGAGCTTCTGATTAATATCACAGAACACGAGGTGAGTGACAAGCAGATGATGTGCATACCTTACTAAGGCCCTGATACATAATTGATTGTTAATGTGAGAATTTGCAGAGGAGTAAGCTGCTGCCAACTAGAAAGAGTAACTGTCCTGTGCAACATTGCACATGGATCACTAATCGGTAATGATGCAATGCTTTACTCACAAATCCATACGGAATTCATGAACCATCAAAAGGGTTTTACTGTCTGCAAAAGTGAGTGTTAGGTAGGTATTCAATGCGGCCAGCGAGGGGGTTAAACTGCTAGGATTGCAGAAAACCAGCGATCCTCGCTGTTTAACCCCCGCGCCGGCTGCTCGCTCTATTCAATGTTCTGGGTAAATCCTCACCGTCACAGGACAGCGAGAATTCCCCAAAACAGCGAGACCCGCGGCTAATGCAGGAAACTCGCTGTATTTAGCCGCGAGTCTCGCTGGTTCAGGAGCCGCATCCGCCAATTCCCCCTCCCTCAAAAAATGGAGCGAGGGGGAATTGGCGTATGCGGGGGACTGCGTTGAATACTGACAGGGTGAGTGGTGACAGCGAGCAGGAAGCTCTGCTCGCTGTCACCGCTCGCCCACAGCATTGAATACCCCCCTTAGACTTCCACTAATTTGTAATGGTGACAGGCTGAAAGTGGTCAGCACTGACGTCACAGACCCTCCTCAGAAACGTCTTGGTACACCTACGTTTTTTCCAGACACATCCAGGAAACGCAGGTTTACGCCCCCATAGCCGGCTTCTTGCCAATCAAACTGTAATACCATAAGCATTTTCTGTCGCTAATTACCCTCACGCATACACAATCCATTCGGTATGCATGCATAGTCCTGCTACTTTTTCAAATTCTCTAATTGGCAATCAGCTATAAGTCAGGCCCTAAGTTGTACCGCCTTTTCTCATGCCCTTATGTAATATGGCATCAATTTTACTTTAAAGTGTTTCAATACTGCACCCATGTAGTACTTTAATAATATCAATTATGTTACCATCTGTATGTTCAGAGATGCAGGATAGTGCTAGGAAACAATTTCTTTTACAGACAGTGTTTTACCTTATTTGGGATTCATCAGTGTAGGTTTAGGGCTTTCATCTAAAGCGCTATAAATGTTTCCTCATGTGAATAAAAGTAATAAATGTTAATATTTTCAAGCCATTTAGTTCTGGGCATTTATTTTAGTGGAGTTATTTCAGAATCAATTTGATATGAGGCATAAGACCTTTACCTGATCATGGTGATGTCAGAATCAAGTGTTTCTGTAGGTGTGGTTCTGCAGTTACCCTTCACCAGGGGTAAGTCATTTACTTTATGGCTTGCAGTGTAAGTGCTGTTCCTGTACTGAAGTTGCTTGTTGGCAACTACTGGTGCTCACTTCCCTGACCTCACAGGTAGAATCAACACAATAAACAGAAGTTATTTTATGTGAGCACTGCGTGGAAAAAATAAAACAAAAACTGAATACCTACATTTTATTGGGGAAAATTGGCTCTCGATTGATTATGCACCATTGTCCTTCCTAAGAATGCCATGTACTTTTTGTGTTGACCCTGTTTGTTTGTTTTTATTTTTTTTATTCTCCAGCTGGTTCCTGAGCATGTAGTGATGACAAAGGATGAAGTAACAGAGCTGTTGGCAAGATAGTATCCTTTTCTGTCTGGGCAACATGTTGCGATCTTACCACCTTATATGTTTCTTTCCAGGATTTGTCATTGTAGACAAGCAGACATATTATTTTAATGTACACAAGTCTAGTAACCTGTTTGAATTTTCATTTTAAATTTCATTGATAAATTGTCCTTTAAACATCTATCTTAAAATACCTTAACCATTTTATTTAGTAAACTGCGAGAATCCCAGCTTCCTCGAATCCAAGCTGGAGACCCTGTGGCAAGATATTTTGGGTTAAAGAGAGGGCAGGTTAGTTGGCTGTTTTAAAATTTCCCTGGTGCAAAAAAAGGTAATTTTGTACAAGTTTATGTAGAAAAACAATCAAATCTATAGCAAAGGTAATTTAAATTTAATAAACAATATGTTTTAGACATGTTACAGAATAATTTTACAGGACGAACTACAGACAATAATAAACAATGTGTAAATGGCCTGTCTTATGGGTCAAACTTACATTTTATGTTTAAAAACTTTATTTTATTGATGCTTTAGGATAAGAGTATCTGGCTACTCCTTATCTCTGTGAGGTAAAGTACCCCTACTGGCCACTAGAGGCCACTCAACAGACCAAATGACTCCTTTTGTGTGCTAAAAGATGTCATAACAGAAAGTGAAAGCATTTTTTGCAGGGACACTGACATTTTTTTTCCAAACTTGCTGGATATGGATAGAGGGAGCTGGGAAGACAGAGATTGGAGGAAGGAGCAAATTGGGACTGGAGTGGAGAGTTTGTGGGCTAAAAACGGTCACAGCTCAAAATACATTGCAGAAGCTGTCATTTTGATGGGCTTTTAACTAGTGACAAATAATAAATTAAAGATATGAAATGATCATGTTAAAATGGTTAGTGAAGTAACAAGCTGGGTCAGGGTAATCCAACATGTGGCACTTCAGCTGCTTTAGAACTACACATTCCAGAATGCCTTGCCACCATTTTAGCATGCCATAACAGCAAAGCTACTGTAGGGCATGCCGGGATTTGTAGTTCCACATCAGCTGGAATGGCACAGGTTGTTTAACACTGCAGCGGGTAGTGAAATTACTAGTGAGGGCAGTATTTTAGCAAAAAGAGAGTAAATGGTTGTATAGGTATCCAGTGTTTTGACTAGTAGAGAGAATATTGACAATCTTCCAATGCATGTCCCCCCCCCCCCCCCCTCCCCTATGCATTTTCATGAAATTCTACAAAATTCCCCCTCAATGGAAACCCTTCTCTGTGCTTGAATGATCACAAAAGAGGGGGAGGACTGCAGTGTTTGCCATGGAAATTTTCACACTAACTGCGTTATCGGTTTAACTTAAAAATTTTCTTTAAAATAAGAACATTAACATCATTAAACATTCAATGTAGACCATTTTTGAATAAAAAAGACAACTCATTTAAACCGGACCGTTTCAATTGCAAAAAAATAAAATTGGACTGCAGAAAGTTACTACATAATGATAAAAATTGGCATAAAACCATGGGGAAAGTGCAAATTTCACAAAAATAGCCTGGATACATCTGACCGCAAGGAAATATAAGATTAAGTATGGGTTCTTAGCTTGGGAAGTAATAAATAAAAAAACAAACAAACGCATAATTGCAACTCTCATACCACTTTGTTTTACTCTTATGGTAAACTAGTAAGCCCGCTACCTTCTGTCAAAGAGGTGTAGTTTCACACCAGCAGATGGCAGTGCTTCGAAGATTTACGTAATATATTTATTTACAGTTCCTTATATAGCGCAGCATATTCCATTGCGCTTTACAATTGGATAGATAGATATCTATATATACACACACTATAATTTTTAATGTAATTGTAACACCCAACCTTTGTCTCCCGATTTGCTAATTGATGCATATGCATTGTTATTCATGTTCATGGACGTTCACAATTTACCTGTTTACAAGACCTGATGTATTTGGTGCTGCTCTATCTGTATTTTTGTGATGTGAGAATAATCTTGCTTTATCCCTGACAGGTAGTGAAGATTATCCGTCCTAGTGAGACTGCTGGCCGCTACATTACATATCGCTTGGTGCAGTGATGTTTTCTATGATGCCACAGGAAATTGTAACATAGGTCTTCTACCATGATTGAGGAAACAAATTAGGTGCAAAACATTTCTCCAGTGTTGGTCATAAATGGACAATGACTAGGCTATGTTATGTAAATCAAACCTTGCAATATGCCAGAGTCAAATAACACTTTGTCATTTGCATCATTTACATTTTGTTTTAGACACATTTATTTTTATAATTGGGACAGGTGCTGTATATTTAGCTTTTATAAAGTGATTTTCTGGCCCTGAACCTTAACCAAAATATGAGTAAATAAACGTTTTTTTGAGACTCATTGTGGACTTATTTTTTTATTATTATTGGTTTTGTTTTTTTTAGAAAAAAAAAGTAACTTATTTCAACCAGATGCACACACATCAGACTTATATCCATACTTACACACAATCCTTTAGTTTCTGCACAGCTGCTGTTAAGCAGCCGGTGCTAGTTCCCGTGTACCATCTTTAGTGAGGGTGAAGGGGTTCTTTGTTTTGAATGCATGCAAAGCTGAAAGCTGCTGCTTTTGCGAGTCCTGTCAACACCTTTATCTCTTAAATAGTTTTAAGGAATATTTGGTTGGCAATGCACTTTAGATTGCAGACGCTGGACAGTCAATTAAACAAAGCGCGTGCAACGTTCGGTTGAAGAGCTCAATCCAATTCTTGCCTGAAGCACCCGGATGGTGGAAAGTGGGCGGTGGCAGTGCAAAGGGGCTCTCAAAAACCGAGTGGTCAAAAACACATTGTTAGACTGATTTGTATTACTTTCAGCCAGATTTCCTTGGTTTTGAGTGCCATCTTCCTCAGACTCAGATTGTGCATCTGCTCCAATATAGGGGATGTCATCTGTGGCGGTCTCTCTGGCCTGTTTTGAAAATTGAGTGCAAGGGGCTATGGTTTCCCATGGCCTTGGTATGTCATCACCACCATCTGATTCGGAGTCTGAATCTACAGATGATCCAATTGATTCTACAATATAAAATGTATGTTAATGTCTACAGTTGAAAACTCATTGCTGTACAAATCAAAAAACTGGAAATCTGTGACTGAGAATACTTTTTGAAAGGTCTGCAACAGAAATTTGAAAAGGGCAGGTGGCAAATGCTGACTGCTTCACCTTTCTAGTTGTGCTGGTGATCTGAGGATACTGCAGGTCAGTGTAGAGCAGGAGAGAGCAATTTCTAAGCGATTTGTCTAGATCGCTTAGGGGGTTATTCAATCCGGGATTCCGACAATCGGAATCCCGGGCTGTTTTCGGTTCTTCCGACTAATACTACAGCCGGAATATAGTTTTACGAGTGTCAAAGTCTGTGGATTGTTGAATACACAGCCCTTTTGTCAAACGGCTGAGGAATCGACAATCCATGGTCGTTTTTGACAATACACACTTGCCTCCACAGGGAGGCGGGTTTGTAGCAGGAGAGTTCCGGCAGGTATGTAATATCTTAACTAACAATAATAACGGAAGTATCGACAGACATTGAATATTCCCCTTAGGGTTCAGCATACATTGGTCCTGCCCATTGCAGATCTTGAGCATGTAGTCAAGATCTAGTTATATCACGCTACATGTGTACATAGCTCTAAAAAGTGTGTATTGGGCGATCTGTGATGACGACATTGCTTAGCACGTGCCAGCACATTGTCCCATACGGGGCTTTAAGATTCAGAAAAACTAATGACGGCTGCACACATCTATTTGCCTCATCTATCAATAAAATTGGAGTAGTATTTGTATGTTTTTCTAGATCACACAGTATCCACTCTGAACTAGTAGAGCATAAATAATGTACAGAGATCTCTCTTGAACATGATCAGTGTTAACCAATTACCTCTCTGCTCATGGAATCTCACATATGTAAGCATCTCTGCTGTAGAAACAGCATAATTATACATTTAACATACAGAAGATCTAAGCATAATAACTGCAAATATCTAATCACTGTAAGTACTAATATTACTGGGAGCATTTCTGCTATAGTTCTTACAAGTGCTAATGGCCATTCTATTCTGGACTGTATCTATGGCTGGTGGACTACAGGCCAAGGTGACATGCAAGAATTGGTGTAACGATATATGATGATTTGTGGAAAATGCCATGCTTATTTTCCAGGAGTTTGCATCTGCTCAACTGATTTCCACTTATTGCTGTGATTCTGGTAGCACCAGACAGCTTTGCATAGCAGAAGGCCCAGCATGGTAATGTGGTTCAGACCTTGTTGAAGGTGTGAAAACCAAGCCAAGAAATAACATTATATATGGAATATTTACATTTCTTCTCCCTACTACATGGCAGCCATTACATTGGGTTTATCTCTCTCCTTCTTCTCCTCCTCCTCCTGATCTAGCTCCTCCTCCCTATATAGCTGAGTACCTCCCTTGTATCCATAGTGTCTTTCCTGTCTCCTCCGTCTGTAACGGGTAGTTTAGCTTAGTGTTTTGTTATTTTGTGTTCCAGCAAGCTAGTTTTGCTGCTGGACCCTGGGCATTGCAGGACTGGTGGTGCCTTACCCTATCTATGGTCTGGGCCGGTGGCATGGACTTTATCCGTGTGGGGCTGGCAATGCCTTACCCTGGACTCTCCCCCGGTGGAGCGTGGCATTGGTGGCGGGTGAGAAGCTTCCAGGGACACGGGGAGGGCAGCAGCATATCCGGCGTGGTCACTGCAGGCGGCAGTGTTTTTTATAAACAGGGCTCCAGTACGCATTTCTCCGCCTTTGAATACCTCGGCGGCTTCCTCAGCTGAGTTATGGAAGATGAGTGATTGTTTAACCTGGATTTGGTGGAAATTTTTCTATAAAACTCTAAACACCGGTGAAGGCAGAGTTTGATGCCTTGTTTGAGGATAGATCAAAGAAAGGCAGATGTTTTCCTGTACACAAAGTCGTTAAGGATATACTGTCTAAAGAATGGCATAATGCGGACAAGAGCGTTGGGGTCGTTTAAGAGAGTTGATAAAATGTGTAGGAATAATATGATGAGGACTTTATAAAGTGGTGTAGTATCCCGAAGATTGACGCAGCAGTGTCTGAGGTTACTACACGGACGACTATTCCGTTAAAAGGATGGAGCTTCCTTAAAGGATGCGATGGAAAATAAAATGGAGAGCGCATTTAAAAAGGTTGCATATTTCCAGTTCAGTTTCAATGAAATCAGGATTGGCCATAACCTCTTTCCAGAGCACTTAGAATTTGGTGCGCCTCGTTACAGGATAAAACTTCACGGGAGCAGGTCAGTAAAAACTTGGGTCCAGTTAGCAGTGGACTAAATTTGTGAAGCATTCTTGGATGTGCTGGACTTTTCGGCTAAGTCACTAACATCAGGTGTGGCGGCCAGAAGGGCCTTATGGTTAAAGTCATGGGCTGCAGACTCCCACTCCAAAAAAAAAAAAACACTCCCATATGAAGGGGCTATTCTTTTTGGGAGCAAGTTGGATCAGATGATCCAGAGAATGGGCCTTATTCTAGTTCACTCTTTCTGACAAAATCCTTCTTAGATGGACAAAACCATGTGCACTTCAGGGCGGCAGATGTAAAATGTGCAGAGAGAATTAGATTTGGGTGAAATATTTTGTATCTGTGCAGGGTAAATACTGGCTGCTTTATTTTTACACTGCAATATATATCTCACTTTGAAGTAAAACCCCACCCAAATCTAATTCTCTCTGCACAAGTAGAATCTGCCACACCTGCAGTGCACATGGTTTTGTCCATCTAAGATTTTGTCAGAGTGAACTAGAATAAGGCCCAATGTCTGGAGGCAATTCGGTGAGATTGCCGCAGGACAGAAGGGGAAGATTTCCTACTTATTCTGACAGACAGTCATTCAGGCAAGCCAGATTATACAGGCTTGGTAGGCCATTTTGTGAAAGGTACGCTTCAGGTACATTCCGAGTGTTTTTCGCCAATCTGTCATGCGGAGAGGTGAAAATTCCAGAGCTGGTCAAAAGCAGTGACTGTACATATCCCGTGGATCAAGTCCCAGTGGCAGGAAGGCTGTTAAAACTTGCACACGTTTGGGAACAAACCATTCGGGACAGATGGGTTCTGGAAGTGGTTACCACGGGGTATCGGCTGGAGTTTCTTTCAAGGCCAAGGATGGCAACATTTTTAAGTTCCAAGCTTCCTCTTTCAAAGACAGTGAGGGAAGCTCAAAATTTGAGTTTAAGGGGGCTAATTGATTTCGGGGCAGTCGAGGAAGTCCCAAATACAGAAAGGGGATTAGGTTTTTACTCTCGTCTGTTCATCATAAGCAAAGTTTCTGGAGGTTTCAGGACCATACTAGATTTAAGAGGTCTGAACGACCAGATAAGAAAGAGTTTCACATGGAAACTACCAAACCAAATCTATCCTGATGGGTCTCAGAAGGAACAACTATTTAGTGTCAATCTATTTAAAAGATGCTTACTTCCACATTCCAATTGCACCGAATGACAGAAGATACCTGAGGTTCTGCATAGGAGAAGAGCAGTACCAATTCACTTGCCTTCCATTCGGCCTCACCTCGTCTTCATGAAAGTCCTTTTGGTGTTAATAGAAAATCTAAGAAAATGGAAAATCATGATATGGGTGTACTTGGACGACCTCTTGATTTTGGCACAGTCAGAATGCGAGGTTATTGCAGCGAGAGATTATACCATTCAATTCCTTCAAGATCACGGGTGGCTTGTCAACTGAGAAAAGAGTCGACTTATTCCTACACAGGACATTCAGTTCTTTGGAATAGTGATAGACACAGTGTCCTTCCAAATATCACTGTCTGAAAAAAGATACGCAAAAAAATTCAGCAGTTGATTCTCTTCATTCGCGAAAACACCCAAGCAGCATTAAGGATAGCAATGAGCTTGCTAGGCATGATGGCTTCCGCGGTGGATATCATCCCCTGGGGGGCGAGGTGGAGGATGAGGCTGTTGCAGTGGATCCTCTTTTGTGTTGCACAAAAAGGCAAATTTCTGTGGGGCGACAAATAAAAGAGTTCCAGATGCAATAAAACACTCCCTTAGATGGTGGGAGAGTGATCGATTGACAGTGAGAAAATTGTCCCTAATGAGTCCCCGATATGAGATGATCACTACAGATCCCAGTACCATAGGTTGGGGGGCAAACGGTCTAGGCAAAACCTGTCAAGGGGTGTGGCCATCTCAAGAGGCAGAGTTTTCCTCCAATCAAAGGGAACTAAGAGCAATATGGCAAGCGGTAAAGTACTTCTGCGAAGATATCACAGGATTTCACCTACATATCTTTTCAGACAACGCTACAACAGTTTCATATATCAACTGGCAAGGAGGGACGTGACTTCAAGTGTGGTTGGAAGAGGTACGAGATATCATGACATGGGCCGAAGAGAATCTTCAGTCGATATCAGCTCTGCATGTGCCGGAAGAAGACAATCAAGTGGCAGACTTCCTGAGTCCCAAAAGTGTGGTGCTGGGAGAATGGGGACTGAAGGAGTCCCGCTAATAAGTCCTTTTGGCCAACCAGAAATGGAAATTATGGCGTCGTCATTCAACAAAAAAACTTTCTTGCTTTTTCTCCAGCTATCCAACACAGGGCTAGGGAGAATGGAGATTCTCCCTAGCATATGTCTTCCCTCCGTTTTCTCTGATACACAGGGTGTTGTGGAAAGTCAGAACAGAAAGGAGCCAAGTCATAATTACACTACCATACTGGCCCAGAAGGGCTTGGTTTCCTATGGTGGAGAGCATGGTGGTAGCGGATCCGTTGTTCCTGTCGAACTTCTCAGTCAAGGTCTTGTGAATTGCCAAGAGCCTCAGAAGTTGTTTGATGGCTTGGAGATTGAGAGGCAACAGTTAAAAAGTAAGAATCTGTCCCCAGATGTCATTAAAGTTCTTCTTCAGGCTAGGAAGAAAGTCTCATCGGCTATCTATTACAGAATATGGAAGATATTTGCAAAGTGCTCCAAGGGCAAGTTTGTATTTCCCAAAGCAAATATATCTCATGTTACAATTCCTTTGTGACGGATTCAACAAAGGGTTGGCAGCATCTACGCTGAAGGTGCATATTTCTGCGTTAAGTACATTACTGGATAGGAGACTTGCAGAACATAGTGTGGTAAAAAGGTTTTGCCAGGCTATTAAAAACATTTGACCGAAGATTAGGTCTATGGTTCCTCAATGGGACCTTAATTTAGTTTTGAATGGGTTAATGTCGGCACCTTTTGAGCCATTGGATAGGACCAATTTGAAGCTTCTGACATGGAAAGTTACCTTCCTGATAGCAATTACATCAGCCATAAGAGTGGGTGAACTGCAAGCTTTGTCCACAAAAGATCACTATCTAAAGATATTTCCAGATAGAGTTGTCCTTACAACTAAGCCATCTTTTTTGCCTTAGGTGGTTTCCATGTGAATCGGGAGATTGTTTTACCTTGTTTTTGCCCGAATCCTTCAAACAGGAAGGAAGAAAACTTACATACGTTGGGTGTGGTCAGAGCCATCAACATTTATTTAGATATGTCTAGCAGTTTTAGGCAGACTGAATCTTTGTTTATAATTCCTCAAGGAGCAAAGAAATGATTTGTTCCATCGAAACAGACTATTTCGAGATGGCTGATTAAAGTAATTTTGTTTACCTACACGAAGGTAGGACGTGTGGTTCCAGACGGTATAAAGGCACACTCAACTAGGGCAATGGTGGTTTCATGGGTAAGAGAGGCGAAGGTTTCAGCTAAGGAGATACAGTATGCCAGACGGCTACCTGGTCATCTTTGCACACCTTCTCCAAGTATTATGCTCTAGATGTGTCCGAGGCTCATTTTGGAAGTGAAGTTTTGCGACAAGCCTTGGCTTGAGGTATTGTATTACCCTCCCTACTGCTTTGGTACATCCCAATGTAATGGCTGCCATGAAGTAGGAAGAAGAAAGCTACGGATTATACTTACGATGATTACTTCACGGCAGCCCAGATTTAGCCCTCCCTGTGTATGGTTTTTTTCACTAGGATCTGAGGCGGAGACATTCAAAGACTATGGATACAATGGAGGTACTCAGCTATATAGGGAAGAGGAAGAGGAGGAGCTAGATCCTGGGGGGGAAAACTACCTATCTAATTGGTAGAGAGAGGGATGAACCCAATGTAATGGCTGCCATGAAGTACTCCGAAGAAAAGGAATTATTTTAAGTATAATCCATAGCTTTCCTTGTGTGAAGTAGCGGGGCTTCATAGCTCTTTTGTCTGCTTGTACTAATTTTGATGGACAGGCTGTCCATACACTAGTGCAATTCTGGCATTATTCACCTGATTTCGACAGATCGGGCTGAGACATTGTGTGAAAAAGGGCCAAATCGCATGTGTTTGATATCCGATGAGCTATTCCATAAGCATTTGATCTGGGTTGGAGATTGGACCGACTCAGACAGCCTCTCGGCAGTGTTGAATGGGACTGCATACGCTATTTCGTATGTAATACTGCTGCTCGGGAAGCTCCCGGGTGGTTCCAGGAGCATCACATGTGACTTCTACCCTTGGAGTAGTATAGTGTATGGGGGCATTAAGGAGAGTGGTTTAAAACTAAAGCTCCTCAAAAGGTTTATGTATCTGCTTTTTAATTTTCTTTTGGAAAAGAGGCAGATATTGTCTATCCTGGCTGTTCTAGATGTACAGCCTCCTTACATCCCTGTAGTTAGGACTATGGTATCTCAACCTGGGGATACCGTCATTGGGTCACCAGCATGTTGGTCGAAAGTCATTAGGTCGATATGCGGGAAGGTCGACATGGGGTTTTTATGGTTGTTTTTTTTTGTGCTGACAGGCGGTATTTCATGCCCTACCATCCACAAGGGCGTGGTGGGAGAATAAAATAGTGTGCTGAGCGTAGCGCTACGTTTCAGTGCCCATGTTGACTGTGTTGACATTTGGGACAAAAAATAGTGAAATAAACCCATGTTGACCTTTTGACTGTCGACCTAGACTCATGTCGACCTAAATGCATGTCGACCAACATGCTGGTGACCTAATGATCCATACCCCTCAACCTGATAGTGCTGATGGATTTCTAGCTTCCTCTGTACAATCTGCTGGATTCAGTGGTTTACAAGTTTGTAACATGGCTGTTTGCCAATGTGTATTGTCTGTCTGTGTCCTTTTGTAATCTTTCATGATGAGTGTGCTTAGGACCAAACCTTTTTGGTCAATTTGATTTACTGCAGGTGACAGATCCTGGCTAGAAACCATATGTTAACAACTCCCATTGATCATGGGTTGTCAGAATCTTGTGGGTTGATGTTCATAGGACCCAAAAGCTATTGGACCTTTTGCAATGTACATGTACACAAACATTTTCTCTCAATCAACCAGGAAAGAGGGGTATACATGAGGCAGGGATAAGATCTATCTGTTTTTTTTTTCCATTTGGTTGCATACTCCTATACTGTGGATGTTGTCATTGAACTTTTTCGTATATAAACATTTACTTTGTACACTACTTATACCCCTTTTACACCGCAACTATTTACAGGGTGCAATCCATTTTTGACCCAGTAATTATTGCGATGTGAAAGGGGTTACCGCGTCCCCTAAATGGGTAGTAACATGGCAAAACGAACCAGTAAAAAAAGCAGTCCTTACCGGTTCGTTGCCGTGTTGCTTGGCCGTGTAAACGGGTCGACCAATCTATTTTTCGTTCACACTATGGAGGAGGCTGTGCTTGGAGCAGCGCCAGCCCTTCTCCCCCACCCCCAATGACGTGCCGACTCCCTGCCGTGCCCCCGGATTATGTCACAGAGGTAAAATGATCATTAATGTTGAATTAATTTGAACTTCTAAACATAAAAGTAACAAACTATCACTAAATTCCTTCGTTATACCCAGCAATGAAAGAACTGAAAACCTGTTACATCTGTGGCAGCCATTTTGTGCTTGAACAATTATTGAGCCATCAAGCAATGTGGAACCTCACACATCACTAATGTCCCATGTTCCTAGTGATTTGAGTGGAAAACTATTTCAACCCATTAAATGGCTGCCCCTACAGTGTATAGTGGAAGGTCCACTTTGCCTGGCTGATTCCAGTATAAAAACTATAGGCACAGAATAAGCTACTGTATATGAATTAAGGAAGCCTTGATGAATCATACCTGTTAGCATGGCTGCAATTTTTGCAGATGGATAAAAATGTGTACTGCAGCTGGGGCTGATGTAACATGTGCAGAGAGAGAGAGTTACATTTGGGTAAGTTATTTTGTTTCTGTGCAGGGTAAATACTGCCTGCTTTATTCTTAAACTGCAATTTAAATTTCAGTTTTAACACACCTCACCCAAATCTAGTTCTCTCTGCACATGTTAAATTTGGCCCGCCTGCAGTCAGCAAGGTTTTGTCCATTGCCTTGCTACCAGGTCTGAATTAGGCCCATAGTGACAGCAGTTATAAATGGTCCCTTATAATGAAATGACCAGTGACATAACTCACGTCTGAATCCTGCAACTTGGTAGTTTGACACTTCTTCAGCCACGTCTTCTTCAGGTGTGACTTCCAGCTTGGGAGCAGCTTGGGAGGTGTCCTGCATAGAACAGGCGTGAAATTTAATGTTCAGAAACTAGATGTGAATTGTTTATTTAAAAAAGGAAAATGCTGTAAAATATCTTACATCATCGGTTTTCGATAGTTTATCCAGACCCAAAGGAGGTTCCTGGAAAATGTTGTCAAAGAAGACAATAAGTGTCTCCACAATGCGTGCTTGGTGAGGATAATCCACAAGGGATGATAGAGACACAGTGGCTTCAGTGGGACGTGGTCGCATCAATGCAGGCCCAAACACAATGCCTAAGTTACTGGGGCTCATCTTGTTGATGTGCTCTTGATCTGAAACCCTGCAAGAAAAAGGGGAATAACTATACTTTTAGGGCAGATATTAATGGAAACTGTAACTTCTAACACTTACAAATGTTTACATTTTAATACCATGATATTTGAATTTACGTGTAAATGTGCCATTTACCTATATTTCAAGCTATTGCCTGCAATGAAATCATCAAATTTAGCCACCAATGTATTGCTAAACAAATTTATCCTGACACAGACAGAGCAACGGGATTAGCCTGTGTGGGGTCAGTTTACACTACGCAAGTTAAGGGTAGATTTTTTTTTAACCTCTTTTAGGCAATCTGTCTAGATCTCTTAGAAATGAAGCACAAATTGCTCCGTTTGTACTTCCCATAGCAAAGACGATGCGTGACCCCGCTCTTGGCTGGCTTAGATATTTAGTGCATTTACTAAATATCTAGTAAGATCTTCGGGGCTATATTGCTTAGCACACATCGCTAAGCACAGGATTGCCCTGTGTGTATGCCCCCTTATTTATTAATATTTTCATAGTTCAGAAAATACAAGCCTCCTTTGCAAGTACCTGTAGTGAATTAATAAATGGATTTACGCAACTTGCCTTTTTATGTATCAATATTTTGAGAGGCATTATGGAGTTGGTAATTGGAGGGCATGTTGGTTTGTGTAGTAACATTTAGTGTGCTTTCAGGTATATTAGTTATAAATGTATGTGCTAATATCATGTAGCAATATACAAATGTATGGCCCAATAGTGGATTCCATTATGTAGTGGTAGGGCTACCATATCAGAGACACTATGAAGTGGCTGGTGGATTAGCCATATGTTTTCAAATACAGTATGTGTAACCCAGATCTCTGCCTTGCTACTATGTAATGTAAGTACTGGTCCATTATGGTGTGCTGAGGGAATCTTGTGTTATTTTATTCTTGTCTAGAATAGCCCCCACCCTAAGTACTTAAAGAGGGAGCATCAATTCAAAGGTATGGTTGCGATGTGTCTTTTAGGAGCAGTACATTGTAGTCAGCAATATTGCTGCTTGTACATCACAAAGGAGCTTAGAGGTGTGATTTTGGGCCTACTTTATATGATGGACACCTGTGCTATAATGTTCATCGGAACATACCACTGAATTAAGCCCCAAAGTGTTGTGTCCTTCTCTCCTTTACAACGGAAAAATTAGACAAAAATATTGATAGAGGTATCCCCCATAGCTGGCATACCGGCACAAATGCTTTATCAAGTACTGCAGTGTGACCTTGTTTTCATGAGGCAAATCCAGCAACAATTCTTTCAATTTTTCCACCATGACTTTTATCTCTGCCTCTGTCTCTTCTCCTTTGTCCTCCAGTCTGGATGCCTTGCCAGGTTCACACCCACGTAGACTTTCTTTTGCAAGACCCATGAGACCATTATACAGACGGAATGGCATCAGAGGCTCAGGGAGCTGAAATAGTGAACATATTTATTGCTTAAAAGACAGGGGATTTATTTATCATAAAATTAAAAGTATATGAATGAATAGTGGAACAGGAAAAGAAACATACAGGGCATTTTAGTAACAGGAGACGTAATCTACACCATGAATATGGCTTTATACTTACCTGTCGAAGATACAGTTTCAGGACATTGCTGATATCATGTGGTGATGCCTGAGAGAGTTCAACCAACTCCTTCCCATTTTCAAAAGCCTGGCATAGCTTCTCCACACGAGTCTTGACCCCATTCACACGATATATACCCTACAGCACAATCACAAGTATATAAACTGGCAGAAGGGAGCAATGTGTTACTATACAGTAATTCCTGCTACTGAATAGATGGACTACCGACGGTGTAGTGGCGGGCCAGCAGCCAAAAGTTATAATTCTATGATACAAGTAGCCCAGGATGGATGTAACTTGTAGTTTAATAATGATCATGCAATACGGCTGTTCTACAAACATATCAATAGTCTCACCTTCATAATTAATGCACGTGCTTCTATCTCTAAGACACACTTGTGGATGAGGAAGGGCACATGATCTGGAGACCTCAGCGATGCCTCAGAGAAGTTCCTGCCAAACAGAAGCAATCGACCCTGCAATTTCTTGTGACCACACTGTATGGCCAGAGTTTCCAAGCATTTTCTGTGGCATGCGAGTGAGCACTGAGAGAATAGAAAGAGGTGGGGAAATTAGGAATGTAACAGGGCAGAAATGTGGGTTATGCTAAAAATATAAAGTGCAGGAGCACATCTAGAACTTTGTGGTTCTCATAGCAACATTTCTGAATGGGTCCCTGCAGCAATACTTCTAGAGCAACACTTCTCTTTGCAGTGGTTATTCACTTCATGCCCCATAGTAGTGCCCTAGTTCATTTTAAGCCCCAGTTCATTTGTGAAGGACAGTAAAAACACCTGCACCAAACCTGTGTCCCACTCCCCCCTCACCTCCTCGCATTCTGCTCCCTGGAAATACACATAACTGTTACACTCCCGACACTTGCTTGGTGTCCGTAGTTTGCGTAGCCTGTGAGTCCTTGCAGCTCGCGATAACCCAACATTGCGGAATGGACCAGTAGAGCTTGTTACCTCCAAGTTTGCAGGGAGTCCATTAATGTCTAAGTAAAAAAAAAAAAGATGTGTTGATAAGTTAAGGGTAAAGTTTTAATGTAAACTTAAAGGAGTAGAAAAAATATATGATGTATGCTCACTAGGTGGCATGCTTATTCTAGGAAAGTGTTGCAGAGCACTGACACTGAACACCACAAATAAAAAAAAAAATCTTATAAAATTCACAAATGTATAAAGTCAAAGTTTGTGTGCCTTAGCGCTGGAACACAGGATGCTATACAAAGTCTGTACACAACTTTGATATTAGAGTTGTCAGGAGGGTCTTCTGGTGAATTCAAAGCCAAATAGTCTTATGTATCAAACACAGGGGTCCCACAACCTTTTTGGTTGGGGTGCAAGACCTAATTTGGTTTTGGCACCCCAAAATTGCTGACTGTCACTCCTAAGAGGCACCTGGACTTACCCGCCAGAACCACATATGGCATCACATTGGTGTAAAATGAAAGTGATAGTAAAGGGATATAGAGAATATATGTGATAAGTCTTACATAAGTAAGAGGTAATAATACAATGTTAAGGGGACCCAGCACTCACTACAAAAAACTAACTCACCTTAACATACAAATAATCAATTAAATAATGGGGTTTTAGTTCATGAATTGATCAATGCATTTAAGCTTGCAGCCCATCGCCAAGGGATCCCATTTCACTGCAAGTCCTACACTAACAACTGGTCTCTCAAGAACCTGGTAACTACTGACAAATCATAGCTAAAATGAACATACTATTGTAAAGCGCAACGGAATCTGCTGCGCTATATAAGAAACTGTAAATAAATAAATGTGTTCTTTCTTGGTTTAAAGCTCACCTGCCAACTACCTTAAGGGCTATTTCACACGCTCCGGCTCCTGCCGGGCGGCGAAACCCCGCATGGCAAAAAGCCGTGCCGCACACTGTAGTTAATAATGGACACAATTGTGTCCATTCATACGGGACGGCCACGTACCGGTTGCAGCGGGATCCCACCACTGGAAGGGACGGCTGCCGGGCTGTGGCCATCCCCACCATTGTAAACTGCTGTGTGCGGCACGGCTTCCTGGCCGTGCGAGGGTTCGCCGCCCAGCAGGAGCTGGAGCGTGTGAAATAGCCCTAAGGCTTTTAAAGAGGAGGGAGTCATCTAACACACCTGATTAGTATTAAAGGGGCAGCTGTCACAGGTCTCACCTGTCTCCCCTCCTCTTTTTCTATACATTTACACCATTCAGGATGTTGGGAAACCAGTGATTATGGTCAAAAGGTGACAGTATACCATTTCATAGACATTTTTTATATATTGGAACTGGAAGAGCACAAGGAAAGAACAGACTATGATGAAAGATTATGGACTGAGCTTCCTCTTTCAATATTGTATTTATCACATTCTATACTACATTATTTCTTATTATTGTTTATGTGTTATTTTTATTCCTCATTGGAACTGTGAAATAGAACCCTTAATATAAAGATGAATGTAACACACTACAGTTAGTTTTGTTGAGGAGAATTAACCTAAGTTCTAGTGGATGTAGCTTTCTAGTACATTGGTGAGTGGTAAGGCAGGACAAGTGTGAGTGAGGCTCAAGTGTTGTTGTGATTTTGAAACATACATTGGCAATGTTATAAGTAACATATTGTATAGTGTAAGCCACTGTGTGTGTTTCACCATCATAGTATTTATTTTCATTTGAAACACTATTGACTATGTAATTGTGTGTATGTATGTTTTATCATGCTGTAGGTAGTTAGGATTGAATTTAGGTATCACAATGTACAATGTCAACCTAAATAGCATATTTTAATGTTGAACCCCCTTTAACATGCCCACAGATGACCAGAGGGAAGAAGGCGAGGGTGTGCGAGGGGCCCTCCAAAGGATGCGCCAGCACCTGCTCCTCCTGGCAGCGGATGTGCAGGACCTCTGTGACCTGCTGCTATAAATGTTTTATAATTTGTTTTGTACTTAAATAAATGTTTATATGAAAGTTAGAAGTGGTCTGTGTGTTTTTGTATCATTTTACAGTATAGGTATAAATAGTGTTGTATATTTACAGTATGTAAGTTGCAAAAGGCATATACAGTATATAGATGGGTTTATTGCATACAAGTGCTAGAAAGTGAAGGGTAATGTAAAGATGTACATAGTGTGTTGATGTGTATGTGTGTGTTTGCATTTGACGAACAATTATGATCTAATATGCATACATAACACATGGGCGTAAAGGGGCAAGAAAGAATGATTTGCACTTTGCATGATGTAAGGGTTAATCTAAAGTGGTAGTAATGTGTTTAATTATCAATTCGACAATAATTGATGACCAATAAAAACAATCCCTTTTTTATGAGGTAGCCTAATTGCAGAAGTGTGTCATGTGTGTGATGTATGAGTTCCGATGACAGTAGTATGTTTTGCGGACATACCCCGCATCGGTGCGTACGGGCAGCTTCCCGTCCGTTCTGCCGCTGTAAGACCGTGCAGAATATGTGTGTGGCCACCGCACACGCACGGTTTGGATGTTGTCCGAAAACACACCCTCGTCTTAAAGAGTGAGTCCGTCCGAATGCGGAGGACCTGTGGGCGTTTGTTCTTACAATGTCCGCACAGCGTGGCGTGCGGTCCGCTCCGAAAGAATCTGGAAAGTTCCGCACCAACCAGAATAACCTCCTATGGGAGGAAACTGCAGTACCTGGAGGAAACCCATGCAAGCACGGGGACTAATCTAATAGCCAGTTGCGCTAGGTGTTACCAACCAAAAGACTGCCATAATATTGTGACTACCTTGCTCAAGTGCGGTCAATCTTTTGTTCTCAACATCTTCATTAGGTGACAGAGGCTGTATCGGTTTTTCAGGAAAACCTGCAAAGAGGAGACTTAATTTAAAATTTCTCACATTGCAATTTACATATTTAAAACATGTATGTTATTTGCATACATTATGAAATAAACTTATTTTCATAATTTGTTGATATGACCAGTGCCTTAATACGTGCAAATGTACCTGTGATTTCTTTGCTCCCTGTTGTGTCTCCCTCAGACATAGCACTTGGCCATGACTTATGTACTTGATGACCTCTGCCTCCTAATAATGATGAGCAACATTAGCCAAGAGCCACATCATAACATTACAGTTATATAAAAGTAATATGACTAAGGCATCACTCATAGAAAAAAATAAGTTAAATATCTTTCTGTGGAGCAAAGCCTGAATCTTTCAAGGATAACATAGCTACTTGAATATAGCATGTGACCACTTGAGGCTATACATACATTATATATACCGTATATATATATATATATATATATATATATATATATATATATATATATATAACAATACCAAAGTCGATACCAGCACTCAAGGGACTTATCATCAAACAATAGACAAACTCAGATGTCTGCTTCACAGACATCTGAGTTTGTCTATTGTTTGATGATAAGTCCCTTGAGTGCTGGTATCGACTTTGGTATTGTTATATTTGCGTTGCAGACGCATTACAAGGCACCAGGGCATATATTTCCTTTTCCACCTACGAGAGAGTGCCGACTTGAACTTTTCTTCTATATATATATATATATATATATATATATATATATATATATATATATATATATATATATATATATATATATATATATATTATATATGCTGTCTGAAGCCAGGTAACTCAACCGGAATGAGATACATGAAGCTATGATGTGAAATTATTGCCTGAAAATGGGAGGAGACAGTACCGGAAGAAGGAAGAAAAATTTGTAGAAATGGGAGGAGTCAGGATTGATTATTAAGCCACCCCCTCTGAAAAAAAAATCTTCTAGATCCACCCCTTCTGGTACATTATCTCTCTCCACGTTATCAGTCTGCAAAGCTTAGTACATTTCCTCCTTTGCCCCCAAATGTCTTATTTTTCTTTGTATTTTCTTTCCCTCACCTCTTCTCTCCACAGCACGCTCCTCTCCAGTGATTTCCTTATTTTCTGCAGTAGCAAAATCTTGGGAGTTGAAACTTGACTTTCTAGACCGAATGTATGGTGACCTAAAAAGATCATTCAAACTCTAACTTCCATATTGTAGATAGACAGATAAAAATATATTTTGAGATAGCTAGATATATAGATAGGGAATATAATAATAATAATAATAATAATAATAATAATAATAATAATAATAATAATAATTATTATTATTATTATTATTATTATTATTATTATAATATGATATTATTAATTACATCTGTAAAGTCATTGCATTAAATTAGAGGATTATGAAGCAGATTAATTGACATGGAATTTCATACATTGTTATCTGTGGTGTATATGCCTGGAAGTCATAGGAAGTTTCAGGTTCTGCTCCAGCTCCAAGCTGTCTAACATAAGATGCATATTGCTGTCCCAGATCATAGAGTTTACTGCTCTCACAGAGTGTCTGGAACCCAACTGGTAGAGGGGCTGTCTCCATGTGCATGCTTTGATAATAGGAGATTGTGGCCTAGAGGGAAGCAGGACAACTGAATCAGAATGACTAGTTACAGTAAATGGTATAGGGCCTAATTCAGCGTAGATTGCGAAGTAGAGAATTTGCATTCATTCGATTATTGAACAACTGCACGTGCCTAGTGTTCTCATTGCACATGCGATGTCGCAATTTGCAAATAAATATCCGTACACATGGCAGTCGCAGAGCAGTTTGATTGACAGGAAGCAAGCATGTAGGGGCAGCAAAATGGCCTTTTCTGGGTAGGTTTCTGATGTCAGCGATGACCCATTCCAGCCTGGTTGTTTAGCAGATTAGTGGAAGCCCCTAGACTTACTCAGATGGAAAAAAAATTCTATGGTTCGGTTTTTACAAATGCATCGATATTTGTATTTGTATTCACAATTTTGCAAAGGGCGTTTACACTTTTTGATCGTAGGCAACTGATTTTTCTTTAATTAGCATTCCATGCTGAATTAGGCCCATAATGTGAATAATACAAATTGTGCAAGGAAATATTGAGAGAAGAACAATAGTAGTTAAAATCACTCTATAGCAAAATAGCCACAGGAGTAAAAGGTGTGGTAGAAAACATGCAACAAGGTTTGTAAATAAAGAACAAGTAGTTAAAAGCACGAGCCATATCAGATAAGTGAAAGTATCCTTTAGAAGCTGTTTTTGTACCGAGCGCATAATCTGGTCAGTCTGTTTGATAATTTCTTGGAGTTGATGAAGAACATTCACTTTCACATCCTCCAACTCCTGTTTCTGTGTCTTGGCATCTGCAATGCATGTCCGGTAAGTGGCCATTGATTCCTCTGCCTGTGGCACCAGAAGCAAAATTTAGTGAGCATATGTATCAAAGCAAAGAGAGGAGCTACAAGGTGAACATTACAATATCATTAGCCAATGGGCCTGATTCAGAGTTGATTGCCTTCCCTATTCAATGTGGTAATGTGTAGAAATAACGGTCAGGATGAATGAAAGACCGTCTGGACTTCACAAGGACCAGAATTAACAAAATACTGCGGCTGGGCTGAAACTAGTGGTAACGGGTACTGTGGCTGGGCTGGACCCAGAGGAGGCTAATAATGTGAGCCTGCTATCAGCATTGATTTACAGCTCCCTTCCTTGCTTCATCTTATCTTGCAATACTCCTGAGACCTTCGCTTCGCAAGCCCAAACGCCAGGAGTGACCTGCGGCGATCCCCTGCAGCGTGAACATCGGGCCGGTGAGGGTGACGCTCCTCTCCCTCTTCAAACATCTAGAGGACAGCGGGAGACGGGAGAGCTACGGTCTGCTCCCGACGGAGGCTCCTATCACAACAGAGCCCCGCCGGTTGAAGCAGATGAAGTTCCCCGTTACAAGTCCATACACCCCGCTGGCGTCACCTCACATTCAGCACGGTCTCTAACAAATGGAGCAAAACTAATTGATATGGAAAATTGACTTTTCTATTGATTACCTGCCTAAAGGGACTGTGATAATAAATCATAGAAAGCGCTAATCTATTGAAACATCGGGGGAAATTTACTAAAGGAAATGTGTAAAAAATAGGTGTAAAAATAGGTGTATTTGTATCCAGAAATACACTTATTTTTTACATTTTCTATCCCAAAAATACGGCAATTCGTATTGATGTGCTATCAATACGAATTGCCGTATTTTCGGGATAGAAAATGTCAAAAATAAGTGTATTTCTGGATACAAATACACCTATTTTTACACCTATTTTTTACACATTTCCTTTAGTAAATTTCCCCCGATCATATCTACTGTGATATCAATGCTGAATATCTATCGTTTTTAATATTATAGTTTTATATGTATGGTTATGTGTATACATTTTTTATATCCTTTTTTATATTAAATTGAATGGATCAACACAGTGCGCTCTCTTTATTTAGTGTTGCTTGTTTTTAGTTGAATTTATTTTCACTTGGGAGCAGCATAAATATTGAACTGGTGCTGTGATTTGTTAATTAGTACTTAATTGGCTGCGCCTGATATACCTAGTGTATATAATCCTTTAATAATGTTACTAGGCTGGACAGGGGCGTAACTAACTATTCATTGCCCCCCCCCCCCCCCGCCGCACGTTTATTTGGCCCCCCCCATCTAACCTGCCCCCCCTTCTTACCTGCGGTCTGCGTCTCGCCGGCTCTCTGTCGGGACCTTCCTGACGTCACGGACCCGGCCGGCTCCTGCTGCTACAAATGAAAACGGACTCTTAGAAAATGGCTGCCCCCATACTGCAGACAGAAAACTGTCTGCAGTATGGGGGCAGCCATTTTCTAATTGTCAGTTTTCATTGCAGCAGGAGCCGGCCGGGACCGTGACGTCAGGAAGGTCCCGACAGAGAGCCGGGCGAGACGCAGACCGCGGGTAACTATAGCCCCGCAGCCCCCCCGGCGGCGCCCCCAATTTCTCTGCGCCCCCCCCCGCAACCGTGGGGGCTGCGGAGCTATAGTTACGCCACTGAGGCTGGACCCAGTGGAGGCTGGTACTGTGGCTGGGCTGTAGCCAGTGGATACTGGTACTGATACAGAGACAAGGGAATAGTCTGGACCGAACACCAGGAGCCGATCAGGGGCCGTGACAGGAAAGAAGTTGTCTGGTCTGATGAAAAAGTTGGTTCGATGTGTGAAGGAGCATTTTTTTGGGACAGACAAATTGGAGAGTTGATCAGTTGGGTGGTTAAAGGAACATTGGTCTGATGTATGGCCAGCATAACTGATATTATACAAGAGATTAGCTAGACCAGTGATGGCTAACCTTGACACTCCAACTGTTGTTGAACTACACATCCCAGCATGCCCTGCATCAGTTTTAGCATGCCAAATAGTAAAACTGTAGCAGGGCATACTGGGATGTTTAGTTCAACAACAGCTGGAGTGTCAAGGTTAGCCAGCACTGAGCTAGACAGTGCAACAGTGTATGATTGGCACTCCAGGATTCTGCCATTGACCTCTTTAACGGGGCTATCTACCAAAGCATGGAGAGAGATAAAGTGGAAAGAGATATCTTATCAATCAGCTTCTAAAGCCATATACACATGGTTTTGCAAGGTAATTTTGACTAGTCAAAATTGTGTAGAAGGTTAGCCAGAATTGCCCCATGTTTACACTGCAGGGGATGCAACCCCACGGCATCGCTATTACCTTGCCAAATAGACTGTGTACTTGGCTAACGACTGGGGATTATATATCTCTGGCTGCTACATCTTGCTTTTGACTAAGCCAAATTGCTTAGTCAAAATCTCCCAGCCCGAGCCTGTGTATACACCACTTCAGTCTCAAATCACAGGCTCTGTATGAACAAAAATTCATGCTCTATACACACTAGGTGTTTTTCTGAGCGGCATCTTTAAAATAAAGTCTAGTGTGTATGCTCAATATCGTCAATGATGTGCGCACCTTCACATCGTTAATGACCCCCCCCCCACCGTTAGCTGAACATGCAGGTCAATTTTGGTTATGTGGCCAACTATCTGCATGATCTACGGGGTCCTGGTGATGTCACTGAATGATATCGGTAATGATGTGTGTAGGCACAATATTGTCCGCATGAGGGACCGGCGATATCCTTAACAATTGTCGGTCCCGTCTAGTGTGTACAAGACTTTAGGAGCCGATTAGTTAGTATTCTTTCTCCACACATTCATCAAATCCCTCCAATCTATTAACCCATTCTTACTCTGTTCTTGGCTTCTTCTTCAGCCCTCCTTTTCTTGTCAACAGATTTAGTTACACCATGACTCTGCTCCTCCTCAGCCCGCGCTGTGCTGTACTGTGCTTTTTCATGCTCTTCACTGCGCTGCATGTATGCCTGCTTTGCCTTCCTAAGATTGGTTTCCGCCTCCATCTAGCAGAAGTGGGAGAGTTTACAACGAAACTAGGTGAAGATAAATCTCCATGCTGTTGTACAAGAATGGCCATACTGTGAAGCCGAACATATAGAAAAGAGTTGCAATACATACGTAGCACCTACCAGTTTGCGCTGAGCTCGCTGCCACTGCTCCTTTACCTCCTTTCTGCGTTTCTCATGTTCCACGCGCCGCATGTTTACTGGCTTTAGAGAAAATAGAACATTTTAAATACTTCTTAAAGAATTTGCATAAACAAGATCATCTGTAGGGTTATATAATACAGTATATAGTGTATACTCTTCAGTCCAAACCATCAATGGTTGTGAGCATGGTACATATTTTAACCAATGATCAATTATACATTATATACCTGTAGAAAGGTCTGCTGCTGGAGGGTCAGTGATGTGTGCAGCACTCCATATGCATGGTCTTGGTCCTGCTCCAAAGCCACAGAATAGATGGACTGAAAAGGCATGTGTTGCTAAGAAAGAAAAAAATCACTAGGATCAGTTGCTTGTTGAGCCTGGACAAGGACATATCTATCTGGAGTCATTACCTCATGGGGCCCTAGGCAAGATACCAGTTTGGTGCCTTCCTTCCTTCCACAATTGTTGCACTATTTTTTGCTGCAGATTGCAGGCAGCATTGATAAAGTAGTACCTTGGCGTACGTATGGTCTACCGAGAACATCGACATTGCATACAAATCTGAATCTCTATGGGCCAGATGTATCAAGCTTCAAAAAGTGATAAAATGTAGAGTGATAAACAGCCAGCCAATCAGCTCCTACCTGTCATGTTACAGGCTAGGTTTGAAAAATGACAAGTAGGAGCTGATTGGCTGGTTGTTTATCACTCTCCATTTGATCACTTTTTGAAGTTTGATACATCTGGCCGTCTTTTGGAAGTAGGCCTAATACCTGTGCCACCTTCAAAGTAAACTGCCTGCCTGCTTTATTTTACAAACATTTTTCATCATATCAAAGAACATTGGGAGTGCGGGCAGGTCCATGTGATCTCATGACATCACGCGGAAGTCACTCAATGCTCCACTGGAAACTATTTGGATGTGGCCAGGATGTCTTTATAGGGCCCCTTGGGAACCTGCTGAGCCCTAGGCAGGCACATAAGTTGTATTGTGGAAAAAACACCTCTGAATCAAACCATCCTCCCAAATTTTAGTGGGCATACTGGCTCAGAAGGGTTTGCAAGCATTCCAGTAGCAGTGGACGCCCGTACTACAAACACCCTCTAGAACATTATTCCGGTTTCTTCTGGGTACCCCTTTATATAATGGTCAAAAGGTATTTGTGGGCAGCTGAGAAATTAATCTTTTAGGTTGCACTAAGGTATTTCCTATGATTGTTGTTACACTATATGGCATAATAAACACGGATCAGCCATCTATTAGGCAGCAAGTGAACAGTCATCTCTTAAAGCCGATGGGTTGGAGTAGTAAATAGAGAAAGTGTTTGGATTTTAACAACTTTGACAAGGGTCAAATTGTTATGGCTAGTGGACTAGGTCAGAGCAACTCCTAAACGACAGGTCTTTTGGGGTGTTTCCAGTGTGCAGTGGTTAGTACCTACAAAAAGTGGTCCAAGAGAGGAGAACAGTTGAACCGGTGACAGGGTCATGGGTAACCAAGGCTTTTTGATGAATGTAGGGAGCAAAGGCTAGCCAGTGTGGACCTACTGTATCCCATGTCTGCCTCTGTCCAGCCTCCATTCTCTGTCAGACCTCTATCCCGCCTCATTCCCAGAGACATGCCACACGACTGACTGAAATAATTATGTATGCATGGGCATATATAGATAAATATATTAGAATTGCATGTCACCGTAGGCATGTAGGTGTGACCAATTGATTGGTTAAAATAGTGGGGAAGACTTTGGGGTCAGTAAAGCCTTAATCCAGCTCTGGTCATGGTTATAGGAGAATATATTTTTGCAAAGAACAACTTTAACAAAAAATATGAATGTAGCTGAGGAACAATTCTATAGCTGCCAAGTAAAAAAAATATAGGGGTGGTGGCGGCGCTGGGACATGGGAACGCCCAGCGTTTCATGAGCATCCCCACATGGGAATGCTGGCGGGACTCAGTGTGCGGGGGGGGGGGGGCGGCGGCTTATGTCACATGACTACCAGCCACCCGCCATGTCTTCGTCCCGACATCCACTGTCTTATATTTGCAAGCCCAGGAGAAATCATTCCATGATCGCCGAACATCAAATGATTTCTCCTGCTGCGGGCACATGCGAGGGGATTTTCATAACACATCCCCTCATATGGTTGCGAGCGGAAATGGCGCCGGGAGGGTGTTTCGGCGGGGTGGGCACTCTGGGACTCAGTAAGCTGTGATCTTCGCAGTTTACCGAGTCAACCAGAATCAGGCCCATAGTTGCTATCTATTTATTTTGTACCATTTCCTGGGTTAACTGTTTAGTAACATGTCATGGATCACAGTCAATATCAGAGACCTCTTAATGCTAAAATAAAGAATAGCTTTTGATAATAAGTAGTTTATTTAAGGAGTATTATTTATTAAGGTGTTCTTTATATAACAAATATACTTTCTGCACAAGGCTTATTTCCCCCAGTAAAAGCATGTGTGGTCCTTTAGCATGCGATGTATCATATGCATCCCACAGCAAGTGCTCCCGCATCTGATCAATTCCCATACATCTGTATTGTATTGGGGCAATCCACGATCCGGCGACAGTGTGGGATCAGTTATATTAATCATGTGTAAAAATCCCATTCCCCACTCCTGATTATTTATCAGATACACCGATGGATTGCCGATCATCAGTGGCCACTGGTCATCGCATTCCAGCAGGTCCGGGGATTGGTGGATCACCACGCTGATGTATGGGCACCTTTACATTAAAATAATCCTCAGGGTTTGGGAGTTAGTGGAACATTTATTTAATTTTTTTCACTTACTAAAAAGGAAAGGAAAGAATCCCATCCAACAAAAGTGATTTATTATGTGTATAACAACAATTGAGTACCACAAACAAGTCACTGTATCACCCACCACTTGTCACTATTTGTGTCCTCTTACCGCTTGAATCAGGGCAATTTTGGATGTGTTAACCAACTTCTGGAGTCCCTTGGCATATTCCATTTCTGAAGTAATAAGAGGAGTACCACAGAGTCATGGGAGAGAAGACATGAGTGAAGAAGTATATGCTGCTGCTGCTGCGAGCGCATTTTCATGTTATGCCAAAGTCGCACCTGCCACTTTTGCTAATGCTAGTATCGCCCTTCCCCTTGTGTATAAGAAAACAGTACTTGTGTATTATCACGGTGCCCACTACTCCATTTACGTAGAGGGCTATTGACGGTAGTGAAATCACATCGCATCGCATTGCATGCCATATTGTATGGCATGCGATGCGATTTTCCTATCTAATGAATTCACTGCTCTGTGTCAGTGAATCCATTAGAAAGATAGGATGCGATAAAATATCGCATCGCATGCTATTATTGTATGGCATGCGATGCGATGAGATATCGGTTCTGATGGAACCTACAATAATGGCATTTAATGGTAAAATTACATATAATGTAATTTATTTAGGCCCGCCACCATCCACATCATCCCGAAGCATGGCGAGCGGCGGCGGTACGCGTCCGACCGACCTTTTCATACCCCCACTATCCACGTCGGCGTGGAGTTGATTTTATATGGTGTGGCGAGCCACCGAGCCCGAAGCGCAGCGTGCTCAGCGAGGGGACGCGCAATACATGTAACATAATACACGTCCCTTCACGGGGCTCGCTGCGCTTGCCACGCTTCGTGCGATATACTTGATACTTCCCTGTTTTCTGTGTGCATTTCCCCTGTATCACCATATGGGTTTGGGAAATACAGACATCTTTTTTATCCTGACCTTAATCCTGAAACAATACTACATATTGATCTTTACAGTTATGCCTAGGGGTTCCCTCATCTGTAAATTTGCCTCTGGGTATATGGTGTAACTGCTGGGATCCAAGAACATCTTGAGACCTCTGATAGTGATGTGCACTATATGGATGTATAGGGTGTTTGCCTCGGGAAACCACTGGTGCTACTGAAACAAATATTCTCTGTTCTCACGTCTGCTGCAAACTAAGGCCCTTATTCTGATCGGTGCGGATATATCCGCGTGCGTTCGGCCCGCCAATGTTTTGTGTCTGCGCATGTGCAGAGGCGTCTCAGCGCATGTGCGAGCGGGGTGTACGGCCAAATCCCGCATGATCTGTGAACACTCCGAACAGGGGGTGGAGAGGGGCGTGAATGGCTATTTAGGCTCATTACCATATGCATACGCCCCGCGTTTCATGGGCGTTCCCATGCAAGCGCTGGGCGTACGTATGGTAATGCGGTCGTGACGCACGTGTATGGGGCGGACATATGACATCGCCGGATGTCAGCTGCCCGCCCAGATTCCTGCTTTTGCACGGAAACATGTCCGTGTGGTCTGAGGTTGCGGGAGCTGGTGGAGCATTCGGTCCTGCATTCGATGGTCTGTGACCATCGAATGATGGAGGAGGTTCTCTTAGATGGAGGAGGCGTATTCCGTGAAAAATACACGTGCGGTCCGTTCGGCCAGCTTCTTACCGCATACGGACGGAGTTGGCGATCCGTATGGAAGGCGGGGTTTCGCACGCACGGTCCTGGCCGCATATTTGGCTCCGGCCGCACCGATCAGAATAAGGGCCTAAGACATAGTAAAACATATTAATAAGAAAGTTTGCTGCCATCTCACCCAGAATGGTTCTTTTTTCTATGTAACTTGTCAAATCTTTCATGTATTTTGCAAGGTGTTTTGCATAGAAAAATGCAGCTCGTACACCTCCCTCGCTCCTCTGTAGGATGATGTCCACATCCTCACCCAAAGGGCTACCTGTAACCACACAATGTCAACAGTTTTGATGATATTATGGTTAAAAAAACATCAGAATTAAACATTATTTTACCAATCATGTGATCCAACTGTCAATGTCTTTCTTTCGCTCCATACCCCTACTGCTCTCACCTGCATCCATATACTCTGCATTGGGCAGTGTATGCTCCCCTCCAGAAAGACCACCATATAAGCTTTCCATGGACTGTTGGGAGACAAAGACTTAGGATCAAATGTAAAAGTCCTAAAATAGTAATGTGCAGAAAAATGGAAGGATTCTGACATTAAGTAGATGTTGGATACAAATAGAAAAAAAGTCACAGAGAACGAGGTGTACTAAGCCTTGAAAAGTGTTAAAATGGAGAGTGATAAACCACCAACCAATCAGCTCCTACCTGTCATTTATCAAACACAGCCTGTGATATGGCAGTTAGGTGCTGATTGGCTGGTAGTTTATCACTCTACATTTTATCACTTACTGGGGCAGATGTATTAAGCCTTAACAAGAGATAAATGCAAGGGTGATAAAGAGAGATAAACGTCCAGCCAATCAGCTCCTTACTGACTTTTTTCAAACACAGGCTGTAACATGACAGTTAGCAGGTGATTGGCTGGACGTTTATCTCTCATAGGGGGAGATTCTCTAAGAATCTCCGCCCCCCTTCGCCTTTCTTCGCAATTATAATTATCGCATATG
Source organism: Crinia signifera (assembly GCF_055691185.1). Taxonomy (NCBI): domain Eukaryota; kingdom Metazoa; phylum Chordata; class Amphibia; order Anura; family Myobatrachidae; genus Crinia; species Crinia signifera. Next base: position 264,303,719 of record NC_139217.1, on the reverse strand, counting down.
TTCTAACATATGCGATAATTATAGCAAAGGACAGCTCTTGCGTTAAGAGCTGTCCTTTGCGGCGAGAGTCGCCGGGTCCCAGCGGCTCCCCCCTCCCTCCCACACCCGGCGCTGCTGCTGCTCCTGCTGCTGCTGCGCCGGGCTCTCCTCCTCCCCGCACCCGGAAGAGGATCAGTGCAGGGAGGAGGTCACAGGTCCGGGCAGCACAGGTGAGGGGGGAGGGGGCTATGCGGGGGTCCGTGCGGGGCTTGGGGGGTCGTTGCGGGGCGGCGGTGGGGTGCGGTAGAAGCACATTGGCTTCTATGGGGCATTGCCAGATTTTTCTGGCGATGCCCCACGCCGCGGTAACCCGGCGGGGGATGCTTACAGCATCCCAAAATGCGGTAAAAACCCAGATGACGGGGTTTTTACCGCATTTTTAGCTTAGAGAATCTCCCCCCTTATCACCCTTGCATTTATCTCTTGTTAAAGCTTAATACATCTGCCCCTTAATGCTTAGTACATCTGGCCCATAAAGTAACAAGAAGTAGATAAAAACTACTGAGAAGCTACTACTAGTTGATTTGTTTAGTAAACATAAACATGCCCAAGACTAAATAAAAAAATAATGTACAGTATATACCCAGTATATTTCAATAGTTTGCTCTTATGCATAATTTTTTTTCTATGTATATTTCAGGTATTCCACTGCCAGGCTCCCCCCGGCAGTTTCTTTTTTATCAGCGACCATCTCTGGTCGCTGATGCAATTGGAATACCGAGCGATATATCACAGCTCACACAGGGCGGAATGTATTAATATACATCGCCGCCCTTCGCGTAACAGCCGCCGTGATGCTGCCGCATATGTACTAACATATGCGGCTAGCATTGGGTTGCGGTGACGGAGACCCCCGCGATACCTGTAATGTGGTCTGCGGGGGTCTCCGTCACCTCCCGGCGGCTGCCAGCGTCACCCTGCGTCTCCTCCTCCCCCTGCAGCCGGATGCCCTCCCAGCTGTGACACCTGGGGGAGGAGGAGATCAAAGGAGGATGGGAGGGGGGGGGGGGGGGGGCGCGCGGACGGTGAAAGAAGCCCATAGGCTTCTATAGGGTATCATGCTACAATGCGTTGACGGGGCAGCAGGGTTTTAATACATAGGGAAATGCGGTAAAACGGGTGTTTTACCACATTTTCCCGTTAGTACATCCCGCCCACAGAGTGATACTGCTTAGCGATGATTTTCTGATTAGCTGGATTGCCCATATACACGTAACGAGGTGTGCTGAGCGATCTGATCTAACCACTGTGTTCTTTATGTACATGCAGAAGATCTTTCTTTGATCTTGACTGCATGTGCTAAAGATCTAAACAGGCGGGACCATGCATTGCCATTGCTATGGGACATACACAAGAGGGTGAGGTGTTCTTAATTTCTAAGCGATCTAGACAGATTGCTTAGAAAACAAGGGGAAAAAAATCACCCCATAAGTATGCCTCTGTGCAGGTATAGACTACATGAATAGTATTAGAGATCGAGATCGGGGATAACATATGAAAGGATTGGAGATAACATATTAGATAACATATTAGATAATGAGGATTATTAGAGGAATGACCGCAGAATGTCACTAGTATAGTACATTATGAGTCACTATCAGGTGACAATGTCTCACCTGGCTCTGGTCCCCAGGTGGTAAAGATAACAATGTGCTACTGTCCACTTCTCCCATAAGGAATTCAGAGATTCTGGAATACAGATAAAATACAAATAAAAAAGACTACACCATGAAGGCAACAAACAAATGGCCAAAATTCCATTTTCCTATTCCTTCCCTGTTTATGCAATAAGGTTCAGTAATATATTTTCACCCTGGTTCTCACAACCTCCCTTCTACTCACGTGCTGCTGAAGCACACGGCCATGCTCTCCAGAGCCTTCTCGAAATCTCGCTTCTCATTCTCAGTGCTTGCTTCATAGTGGAAACCTGGGTACACAGAATAGAGGAGATACTGATGAGTGTCTAGGTATATGAAATATAAGGAAAGTAGAAATTAGAGCCAGCACTTTCACTGACCTTTGACTTTAGAAATAAGAGTTCCAGCTGCAGTTAAGGTCTCCACAGTGTTGAGTAGGGGATATTTGTTGATCACCTGGCGAAGGATTCTCAGTGCTTCCCCAAGACACTCATGGGCCAGTGGGCGTCGGGGCTCATTCACCTCTGTGAACCACAAAAGAGCAGGTGCATTATTATATATTCATATAACTACGTTAAACAGATCATGGTTTTGACTGGTTTTGCATCACTGTCAACAGTGATTTGGCCAAGAGTTGCAAGAATAGGAAAAATATGAGTAAAGGTGATAGGAGGGTTGGAGAAAAAACAAAGAGGGAATTTACTATTTTTTAGCTTTTTTTCCACTAAGAAAATTCTGAAAAACTGGCCTGTGTCGCCCATCATTGCATCATCTTCTATACCAGTGGTTCCCAACCTGGGGTACTAGTACCCCTGGGGGTACTCTGCAGACCAGTTGGGGGTACTTGAAAATAATATTGGTAATGGAGGAAGATGAAAAAGTATTTTGATGGCAGAAGAAGAAGACCCATTGCTACGGAGAAGAACCATGTTGTGTCATGGTTCTGTCTTCAGCATCATCAGCGTCTCATTGTGCTTTTGCCTGACCAGTAATCCAATTGGAGCTACCCGTGCTGCCCTCAGACATCTGCGATCATCTGCCCAGCACTGACATAGATGGAGGAAGCAGCGGCATTAATCCTACAGGTGTGAGTGGGAACCCTGGAGACAATACACAACCAGCGGCCAGACACGGAAGGGCACGATTCCTGTCCGCTACTCCTTAATATAAGGACATGCATACGATACGCATACCACTCGTAATTACTGTCTATATTTTAAATTGAGAGGAGGGGGTACTCATCAATGAAAAGCCTAATCAAGGGGTACGGGAAAGAAAAAAGGTTGGGAAGCACTGTTCCATACAAATTGAGTATTCAAATTTCAGCACCTGACACTAGAACGATATATTAATTTCCTGTCTTTCCAACCCAAAAGCTACTTTCTCTTGCTTTTATACACTCCCTAAGCCATAAGTCAAAGTTTCCCAAACACGATCCCACCGCCCACTCACAGTCCAGACATTGGGGATATCACACCGGTAATAATTAATTTGTATTCATGCATGGATATCAGGGGTAGATTTAGTAAGCCTTGAGAAGTGATAAAGCGGACGGGTATAATGCGCCAACCAATCAGCTCCTAATGAGGTGTATGGACATTTTGGGAATAGTACGATTTTGACTACGCCAATTTTGTCCATAGGCCAAATACACAGGTTAGTCAAAAATGCCTTGCCTGCACTGTCTATTTTGTTGGGAAATAGCAATGTCGCGGGGCCGCGCATCACTATTGCCTGCAGGTGACTAACTAACTTGCTAGGATATTTTGACTAGTCAAAATCATCTAGCACATTGTGCCGTGTGTAAATGCCAGAAGGGCCGATGGCCTTGTGGGCCAGTTTTCTGCTTACTGAGCACAGCGCAGTAATTACAGATTTACGTCATGACGCCGCAGCGTCATGACGTGCAGTATCTGAGCTTCACCAGCAGGGGGGGTAGCTGAGGGGCCGGCCGCGGGTGTAAGAAAATGAAACTAGGTCCCACGGAGGAGACAGAGAGAGCAGACGCTCTGCATCCAGGCTCTCATCTCTGCTGTCCTTCTGGTCTGCGCTGCACTACCTGTCACAGTGTGTATGACAGGCAGCAGCGCCGGAAGCCTTCCACACAGAGCTTATCTCTGTACCTCCCAAGATGTCCGCACAGGCTGGCAGTTCTCACTGCGTGCTCTGCCTGCTGCTGCTTGATGGATTTCTCTTCCTGCTTCTAAGGGCAGTATTCAATGACAAAAATTCGCCGTGTTTCATGGCGAGTTTGTGCTTTTCACGCCGTGGAGAGAGGTTTTTTTTCTCCAAAGGCGAGCCACCCTATTCAATGTGAAATATTCTCCGTCTTTCTAAGTGATTCTCGCCGTCTCTCTCCATGTAGAAATTCTCCATCTTTTGATGGAGAGCAGGAATGTGAACTTTTAAACTAAAAGGGTGTTTTTTTTAATTTTGGTGTCAAAAAATCAGTTTTTTTTTTCTGTGAAGGGCCATGTTATTTTTATTCATGTGCCTATAGCACATGAATATATATTTAATTTTTAAAAAAATATTTTTTTACATTTTTTTTTTTTTTTTTACACAGTGCAGCCAGCAGGGGGCCGGAGCGCTCGAGCCGCTCATTAGATATTCATATATTCACTGCACCCGAAGCACGTTCGGGTACAGTGAATACTGAGTCCCCCGCTGGCTATAGGGGGGGCAGCCTGTGCTGCCTGGGTCCAGGGGAGCCCTGCTCCCCACCCCATATCCCCTGCAGCAGCCAAGAGAGACTTTAATCTCTCTTGGCTGCTACGTCCCCCGGCTCCCTGACAGCTCCCTGACGCGGACGCTCGTCCGCTGCAGGGGTTAAGACTCGCCGCGAGTGGCGGCGAGTCTTAAAAACGTTGAATAGTGGGAGCAGGAGTGGCAGCGAGCCCTCCGGAACACGGAGAGTGCACGGCGAGCAAAAAAAAATGCTCGCCGTGCACGGAGAATATTTCCATTGAATACTGCCCTAAGCATGGAAGTTTTCACCCTGCTGCACTCAAATTACAAGCCCGGCCCTCCCCTTCTCCGAGCTGCTGCTGCACATTCACAGGGAGCCAAGAAAGGGGACGTCAGGAAGATTTAACCCTCTGCCATCCTGTTTTTTTACAGTAAGCTTAAAAAGTGTGTTTCATTTGTGTGTGTGTGTGTGTGTGTGGTTAATGGGCATAATGTATTGTGTCATATTCTGTAGTGGGCATTACAGTTTGTGCCACAGTGTGTAATGGACATTATGGTAGGTGCCATGATGTGTAGTGGGCATTATGATGTGTGCCACCATGTGTAATGGGTATAATGGTGTGTATTGCCTCCATAATGTGTAATGCCTCCTTTTTGTAATGCCACGCCTCCTTTCCATGAGACCAGGCCCCTCTTCGCCGCGCAAGGTGGGCCTGTGTGCTCAAAATGCCAGGGCCTATTTCTAGTCCCAGTCCGGCCCTGGTACACGACTTAACTGTCTAGTTATAGGCAAGGATTAAAAAATGACAGTTAGCATCTGACTGGCTGGTGCATTATCACCAACCGCTTTATTACTTCACCAGGCTTAATAAATCTGCCCCTCAGTACCTGGTCACACATGGACGTGACTTTGGAAATACTGCTCATAGTGGATCACGCAGAAAAGGATCCGCATGAAGAGATGGTTTTTACTTTCTCTGGGTTTAAGACACAACATGATTGAACCTTGTTGTTCCAGTTGATAGATCTACAATGTCTAGATAGACAGTCAATAGGCCTACCCCAAAAGATCATCATGTAGTAAGTCAACAATGTAAAAAATTAGACATGCAAGAGGTCAACAGGGTCAAAAAGGTCGACATAAAAAAGAGAAACAAATGACAAGGCTGACATGAGTTTTTAATTAAACCAGCTTGTTATTACTTGTCTACGTCTGCATAGTGGGAGAATATAATAGTGTGCCGAGCGTAGCAAAGTACCGAGCCTGAAGCGCAAGAGTATGTGTAACACTAATTGGTGATCCATGTGGACAGTTGTTGACATTGACACCAAAAAAGTGAAAAACTCATGACAACCTGTTTTTATGGTTATCTTGTATTCACAGTTTTGCTTTTAGGGAATGCTAAAACTTTGGTAGGGCATGCTGGGATATGCAGTTTTACAACTGCTGGAGAGCCAAAGGTTGGCCAGGCCTGCTGTAGAACTTTACAATATGGAATTTCTTTGGGAGTAAATGGAAAGATGACACATCTGTATTTATGGTAAACTAATAGTTTGTCATATGCTGGGTCATAAATTATTGTGCCTAGCATAGCAATTTTTCCCATCTGTCTCACATCTCTGTAATCCCCTACTGTTTCCATGTATCTATTATCTCTATGTCTCTCACTCCCTGCTTGCCTCTAATCTCAGTCACATATTAATGGCCATCACACTGGTCTGAGCTTCGTCTATAACAGCAACTGTGAGACCTGGGAGCAGGCGGCAGAGCACGTGGGAGGAGTGGCCGTCACACTGGTGTGATTGGCAGACAGAACCAGAAAATGGTAGGAGTGCACAACAAGTTGGCATTATATAAAGGGTTGTTGTTGGTGTACCGTGCCCCTACATGGACAATACATTATGTACATATACAGACATCAATAACATTGAGTTGTAGACTAAAACATTATGAAGGTTATTGGCTATGTTTTAGCTCAAGTTATCACCATTTCAACTGGCTAGCAAACAATAGGATGGGACAGTTTAAATAAATTGAATCACGACACCATAAGGTATCAGTACTTATTTCACAGCACTCCTTGGCCTAAAATTTCTCGAGGTGAAATTCTGGAAAAATATTTACCCCTTTGAGTGCAAATGGAATTTGTCAAAATTGGTGTGAAAATTGCCAAGCAAACTTTTTTTAAATTAACCCTTTGAGTGCCGACATTGCTGTGAGTGATCCTCAAAATATCTGCTAAAAATGCCAGCGTCTCACAGTGACTGTTCTTTTATGTGTGCAGTATTTAACTAAACTTCAATTAATTGACTTGGCTGTATTTGTATTTATTTGTACTAAAAGAACAGTCACTGTGGCATTTTTAGCAGATATTTTGAGGATCACTCACAGAAATGTTGACACTCAAAGGGTTAATTAATTAATTAAATAATAATGTTTCTTTGCAATCCTTAGGTTTAGTTATGTCATGTCATGGTGGGCAGAGCTGTGCTTCTGTCTGTCTACATATTTCATCGTGAGATTGAAAAAAATGTCCAGTCTGCTATCTTTATTTTTAAGCTGTTACGTTACGTTACGTCAAATTATGAAAATTCCAGGGACACAAGGACATTCATAATTTTTTAGCTTTATTGATTACATGTTTTACACATTTATTATACTGAATTAACTATATTTACATATCTCAGAACTTTTGATGCCCTGCAAGCGGGACTTTGATGCTACAGTATGAAAGAAATAGAGGCGGAACAGTGAGAGGATGTGGCGGGACCTCAGATGGAGGGGGCGTGACTGAGCTCCACAACACCATGTTTTTGTAATTTTTGGGGCAGTCACAGCGCTCCCCGAGCATGGCATCTATTCAGTGATCACTGGATGATTTGTAGAGTAGAGCAGCAGTGATCACTGGATGATTTGTAGAGTAGAGCAGCAGTGATCACTGGATGATTTGTAGAGTAGAGCAGAAGTGATCACTGGATGATTTGTAGAGTAGAGCAGCAGTGATCACTGGATGATTTGTAGAGTACAGCAGCAGTGATCACTGGCTCTCTATACTGTCCCTCACAGTGTCCAATTAGCAGAACTATCCCACTGTAATCGGGACAGTTGGGAGGTATGTATTAACAAACTTTATCTGGGTCAAACTTTATCTGACTTCAATATGAGAGTCCAAAATTTCATTCCACTGAAAAGTACTAGACATCTTACTGCATCAAGTAGAATTTTTAGATATTTTAATAATTTCTGTAGCATTTGCCGTTATTGTCTGGTGATCACCAGTGAATAATTGCTAGTGCTGAGCATACACTGGGTGGGAGTCACATCCACCGCCCCTCTCTGTGTCACAACTCCAGCTACCCCATGTACTAACATATGCAGTTAGTACAGCAAAGGACAGCTCCTGAGATAAGAGCTGTCCTATGTGATGCAGCGTCGTCCCTGGACTTCCGGGTCTAAGACCCATGCGTCCCTCTACGCATGAACAGAGTGACGGCGCCGACCATGGGGCATGCTGGGAGGGATCCGTGGGTATACAGGGTATCGGCAGTGATTCCCTCCGTAGCACTGAGCCGACACATATAAAAACTGCAGTAAAAACCTCGCTAACGAGTTTTTTTACAGCATTTTTGGTTTAGAGCATCCCACCTACTGGGCGGAATGTACTAAGGGAAAAATGCAGTAAAACACCATTTTCTGAGTTTTACTGCATTTTCAAATGTACGTAGACCCGTCCGCCGCATCTTCGCCGGCAAAGGTGGCGATACCCTATAGAAGTCTATGGGCTTCTTAATGCCGCCTGCCGCAGACGCCAACCTCACTCCGAGTTCTCGGCATAGACCTCCGTCAAACTCCTCCTCCCTCTAGCAACACAGCTGGAGGCCCTGCAGGGGGGAGGAGGAGGCACCGGGGACAGCCGCTTTCCATACAGGGAGAACTTGAAGCCCAGGGATGTGACAGAGACCCCCCGCACACCACATCACAGGTATGGCGGAGGGCCTCTGTCACCGCATTGCGAAGCTAGTCGCATATGTAAGGAAAATATGCATTAGCATCGCTGCGGTTGCACGGCGAGGGGCGGCGGTGTATTTTAATACATCCTGCCCACTGTCAGATAAAATGTCTGCCAGACATACAGAGATTTTGTCGGACAAGCTGAAACTCATCACATATCGTGCCCACTAATTTTATTAGTGTATGGCCTTGATATCGCTGACCAATTATCTGATCTATCAGACATGCTGCATGGATTTGCATTTCTGACAGACTCTTTGTGGTAAATTTAATAAAATGAGAGATATATTGAAGATGGGATGTTGGACTCTTATTTGTTTAGCACTTTATAGAAGAAAATAGTTTGAATCTGACTGGTTGCTATGGGCAACATCCCATCTCCTACAGAATTCCCATTTTAGTAAATGTACCCCTTAATTACTGACAGCAAAAACACTGTTCAATTATTGTCACAAACAGATCACCCCTGACTCTTCCAGTTAATCAACTAAACACACACAATCACACACACACACACACACACACACACACACACACACACACACACACACACACACACACACACACACACACACACACAACAAACACACACACACACATATTTGAATCCTGCAATGATTATTACAAGTTCTAGCACAAAATGAGGTATTCCCGCAATGTACGAACAGACTAATTCAGTAGATTTATGTGAAATCATTTGCAGAAGGCTAACTAACATTCATTATTATCAGGGGGAATCTCAATGTGATCATTATGAGGTGTTTCAGAGTTTGGCCCTAATACAGTAAATGTCGTGACAGGTCTACGCGAAGGGGCTAAAATTAAGTGTTTTGTGCTATTTTGCTATTTTTCCCCTCCCATTCCCTCCCTTAAGTGCTTCGACTGGTGAAGGTGGTGGTGGTGGTGAAGGTGTGTGTGTGTGCGTGGTGTGGTGTGGGAGGGGGGGGGGGTGTACAGGGGCATACAAGAGGCTTGCCTACCTTTGCAAGGGACAAGTATGATTTATGCCACTAACTGGCTTCCAAATCCTCTGATATGCCAGGAAACTAACTTGCAGGGACAGCCGTTCTCACACACTTTGTCCCTGTGTGTTGTCTTTAGTACATAGCAGGGATATTGTGATTCAAAATAAAAATTATACATATACAGGGCTATATGAACTAAGCTTTAAAAGTGATAAAATAGAGAGTGATAAACCATCAGCCAATCAGCTCCAACCTGACATTTTTCAAACAGTCTTTGACATAGCAGGTCTAGCCCTCCTGTTTTCCTCTCATACACTTCCCCCTCACCCCAGGGGCTGTAGTTTAACTTGGGGTTGGGGGTGGAGAAGATACCTCATTCCATGATCTATTCAAAGCACGTGGACAAGCTGTATAAATACTACATACAATCCACAGAGGGGAAAAATGCAGAGAGTTGGAAGAGAGAAAGTTTAACTGCAATTCTGCAGCTTATAAGACCTCACCACGTCAGAATGCGGGCAAGAGGCAGTGGGCCCAATTCAGACTGCTCGCTAGGCAGTGTATACTCGCCAGGTAAACCCCACACTGCCCCCCCCTCCCGCCATGCAAATCGCATGCAGATGCATGGAGGATTTTTTTCAGCCTTCGCTCTGAAAAGTTAGTCTATGCTTACATTTCAGATGCCCGCTATCTGCCGAATTCAGGTGGATGCTGACATCATGTGGCATCAGCCCCTCTCACCAAGCAGGCATGGCCATGCCAGTGTTCTGTTGGGCATGCCCACTGTTTCTATGGGCTTGCCAACCGTTTTTTTGTGGGCACGTCCATGAAACACTGAGTGGGCCCCAGCGACATTCCCCCTGCCCACCTATCAGTGATTAAGGGCCCCGGTGAGAGTGAAACTCCCGAAGGTGTTCACTCCAGGAATTTGCACATGGGCATATTCTCAAACCCCCACCATTGGACCGGGCCGAATTCGGACTTGAACGAACAGGTCTGAATCGGCCCCAGTGTGTAACTAGTGCTGTCTGGACCTGGTCAGAGGTCAATATATGTACCAGATGACTGAAAATATGTAACTTTTTTTTTAAAGAGAAGCATAATATACAGCAGTGATTCTCAAACTGTGGGTCCTGACCCCAAAGTGGGTCCCGACCTTCTCAGCATGGGGTCGCAACTCCATGTTGCTGACCATCAGGCTGAAGACTTTTCTAATCTCAGTCAGTGATTGAAGGAGTCTGAAACATCTGTTGAATTGCCTGTTATTTAGACTCCTTCCATCACTTTGTGCCTCCACAATGCTGCCATGTACATGCTGTATGCTGACTACACATGTGATGTGATGGCCTTCTGCAGTAACTTGCTGGGGACCCATAGTTATTTTTATTGTCTGATGGGGTCCCAGAGCAAAATAGTTTGAGGACCGCTGATATACAGCAGTGGCGTAACAATGGAGGGTGCAGGGGATGCAGTTGCTATGGGGCCCGGCGGCTCGGGGGGCCCGAGGCCAAGCCAGCAATCCCCTGCACCCTTTTAACTTTTTTAAATAATGCCACAGGCAGTGGCAGAAATCAGATAGCAGAGCTGCAGCCGCTGCCTTGTGCCAGTGACAGCGCAGCGTCACATTCACTCACTGTATGAGGTGGACGGTCCAGCCACTCGAATCCTGCCTCTCTCCTCTGACTCCTCCCCCTCTCTTCTGGGGCACGTCAGTGACCAGCCCCGGCGCGCACTGGAATACAGCTTCCGGCGCTAACAGGAGAGAGAGTGGCAGTGCAGTATTGGAGACCCGGGGGTGCTGTGGAGACCAGGCGTTGTGAGGCACGGCGGAGATTGGGTGGTGCGGTGTACAGACCCAGCATGGTTCTGCCAGCGGTAATGTAATCTTCCCATGGGGGACGGGGGCGGACGGATCTCTACTGGGAGGGGTTGATAATAAATATCTACAAATCACATGTGTGGGGGGGGTGAGATGATTCAAAGACACACAGCGGTATCTGTACTGTCTCCATCTTCCTGCGCATTCTGTCTCTCTTGCCCTGTCTCTCTCCTACACCCTCTCTGACAGTCTATCTCCCCAATTCTACCTGACACTATCTCTTTCTCAAACCTATCTGTAGCCCTGTCTCTCCCAAACAATCTCTCTTTAGTCCTTCAATCCTACTCGCCCTTCCTCTCTTGATCCCCCTCTCTCTTTCTCCCTCCCACTTTTTCAATGAAGCTCTCTCCCCCTTTCTCTCTACCCGACACCTTACTTTTTCTTTTTTTCTGCATACACCACTCTCCCCTCCCCCCAAATGGGCATTGTAGTGACAATGGAGGGGGGGGGGGGGCCCTTCCAAGATTTTGCTATGGGGCCCACATCGTTCTAGTTCCGCCCCTGATATACAGTATCATACATACTGTATATATACAATGTAGCTGGATTAGTCTGTACATGCACACTTATTTTGTACTTATTTACCAGAAGACGTGCTCTATCTGCAAACAAGTTAAAATTCTGACATAAATCATTGCAATAGGGCAGTGCATCCAGAAGTCATCTAAAATTAAAATATTTACTTACAATGTGTGCTTGGCGCACCCAAGACAACCTTTTATCAGTGCACCAACCAGCAGGGAAAACACTTCAGAACACTGCTAAAGTATAATAAACAAAACAACCCTTTCCCAGTGACAGTGCCTGGATTACAGAGAACACAGTTATACATTATACAGGGCACTTACTGAAGGGCTCAAATATTTACATAGTGAAGAGGAGGTTCTAAAACTACTATTCTGTATTATGTTGATTAAGCTGGAGACAATTAGCAGCTTATTGTGACAGTTACTAAACCATTTAATACCTGTCAAGATAAACCCTGTCCCAATATATGTTGTTAATTACATTCATGTTATTGCCTGTCTAGGATAGAGTAGTGTAATACAAAGCTAAAACATGTTGATGAGAAGTTCCACAGGAATTTGAACAGAGGAGGAGACCTGTGCCTCCTCTGTACGGGCCCCCCAACACCTGCTGCAGTCCCTCCTTCATACATATGGGGGATACTTTCCTGCTAACCCCTGGAAACTAGTGATAAAACAATGATAAATGGGCTAAACAGTCCTAAACTGCCTTGAGCTATGACCACACTGTGACCAATAATAATGCAAAACACAGACCTGCCTCACTGATGGTCATGGCTTGCCGCAGTGTTAGGTGACCTATCCAAGAAGTTCCCCAGCATCCAACCAGAAGCAGCCAACACAAAGAAGAAGCTGATGATCAAGATGGCTAAAATGCAGAGGAATGGTGGAAGGAGCCTCCTCTTTCCTTACAGTGTCGGAAAGGTCAGGCCTAGACATCGCGGACACACTTGGGGATTTGTGATATCTATGAACACATAGTTGGTTCCTGAGCCTTAACAATATCGTCCAGAAAGGCCTTTCTGAACGATATTGTGACCAATATCGTCTAGTGTTTGTGGTCCTTAAAACTCAGGGTGAGTGACAGGCTGCAGCTGTTTCTGGAGAGGGAGAGGCTGGTGCTGGCCATCATTCCTATTTTCTTGGAATTCCAAAGCCAATGTCAGAATCTCCTGATACAGATAGATTGGCTTTGTGGATAACCTGAGTAGCCTTAGGCATACTCAGATGGCTGATGTGCAAATATTGCAACCAATGGCTACGATGGTGATCCAATGCTTAGATCTGCAATACCAGCTGTAAGCGTCTTTTGCCCTGAGGCACCTCATGTGACACTAGCGTATTTTACCATTGCTGCTGTGTCCAAAATATGGAGCAGCGATGCAATTAGCTTCCATCTGCGAATCACGTCCCTAGTAAATACACATAAACCACAAAAGTTTTGTAAGTACAATTACTATGCTTGTCTGTGATATCGTTGATATCGCTAGTGATATATTGTCTTGTTTGTATTTGGCTTAAGTCTATATTAAAGTACATTCCAGCCATACATGCCCTCCTGACTCTCATTAAAACATAACTTCCTCGTCACTGGATTAGGAAACACACAGGAGCATATCGGCCAGTCTCTGCATTCATGCTGTGGTTCTATGAGAAGCCATTGGTAAGGTTGAGTATCTGGTATCCGGACATCCCTTATCCGAATTATTCCAAAAACCGTGGCTTTTAGAATCATTCGAATTTTTTTTTTTTAACCCCTAACCCTCTTTTCATACTTACCAAGTCCCGGGCGTCCACAGCAGGCCTCCGGCATCTTCTCCAGGGTCTCCAGCGGTCCCAGGAATGCATTGCGCGAGTGTGCGCGCGCGCCGGTGACGTCACCGGTGCGCGCGCACACTCGCGCAATGCATTCCTGGGACCGCTGGAGACCAGGAGAAGATGCCGGAGGCCTGCTGTGGACGCCCGGGGACTGTGCGGACGCCGAGGGACGCCCGGGGACCATCAGGGGACAGGTAAGTATGGCTGCAAAAAAAATATTCCAAAAACCGGAAAATTCCCCTATACGAAATGCTCGCGGTCCCGAGCATTTCGGATAGGGGATACTCAACCTGTAACAGATACTGGGAATGCAGGAATTACAGGGAGTGGAGTGACAGCAGTTTATTGTGGCCTCAAGGTGGGTGCAAGCCTAGTTTCTGGTTTTCTGCAGCCTGAGAAAAGCTTCTTGCGTTAATTTCAGTGTCATAATTGGACTTATTGCTCAAGTAAAAACAGTATACCTAATATTGTCAAAGAGTCTAGTACATAATAAATGAAAACACCATCGGACTAAAAAAAAGAAGTGTGGAATGGAATAAAATGTTAAGTTAATTGTACATCATGCTCAATTACATTATGCTCACCATCATTTTTTCACCATGTTAAAAATAAGCACTTTTTGCCCGGTTTTAGGACAAAATTGACTCGTCCTATTTAATCCGTGTGCTGATTTTTGGCTTGGAAGAAAAATCTTACGATATTCATATGCCAATTTACACACAAGAAAATAAGATCTGTTAAATCCTTTCTCCGGATACCTACACAGCAATAGGAACTATATACACCACAGAAAACCATGTGGATTGGCGAATATGCTGCAAATTCATGTGGTTTTAGTGAATTTGCTGCAGTTTTTGCTCCCATTTTGGCCCATGCTGATTTGCCAAAAAACCTGAAATGGTCAATGGTGAAAATGTACTCAAAAAATCCCAGGCGAAAAATTCAGCCAGGATTGAAAAGGGTACTTACTGTATTATCTTCCTAATGTCTAAAATTAATAGTCTGCACCTACAGTTTGTAAGAAATTGCCAGGCGAGTGTTGCATAGGAAATGGGAACAGAAGAAATTGACTACAGATCAGTGGTGGATTTGGGGGTTTAAAAAACTGGCCTGCAGACAGGAATAAAAACCTATTTTGCGGGGTGCATGGGTACAGGATTAACAGGGCAGACTATGGGGGTTATTTTGGTTCACTCTTTCTGACAAATTCCTTCTTACATGGACAAAACCATGTGCACTGCAGGGGGGCAGATATAAAAGATGCAGAGAGAATTAGATTTGGGTGAGTTATTTTTTTTCTGTGCAGGGAAAGTGCGGACTGCTTTATTTTTACACTTCAATATAGATCTCACTTTAAAGTTTAACCCCGCCCAAATCTAATTCTCTCTGCACATGTAACATCTGTCCCACCTGCAGTGCACATGGTTTTGTCCATCTAAGAAGGAATTTGTCAGAAAGAATGAACCAAAATAACCCACTATGTTTCCATCAAGTCAATGACTTGCAATGTGGGAAAAAGAAAAAGGGCAGTGAAAGCGCTTTTTAAGTGGGCTGGCACGAAAATGAAGAACAAAAGCAGATAAATGTTGGCACTGAACAAAATGGGCATACTTTCTGAAGCTCAGATGTATAAAACCTCTACATATACCATTCATGTTGCTGCTGGTCCACAGGGGGACAGGGGGAAATCCACAGTGGGCGCCACTGCCTGAGGGGCTCATCCTCCTTACTTATGGGTGAAGTTCCAGCATTTGCACTTGAATTATACATTATTACTCTATTCAGTACTTGTGTATTATCACGGCGCCCATCGCATTGCATACCATAAGGCTTAATATGGTATGCAATGAGATGAGATGCGATGCGATGGGACCCGATCTTATACAATTTAAAATTGTATACCATTGTATATGGCATACAATGAGATGAGATGAGATACGATTTTAAATTGTATAAGCATACTAATGGTTGCTTTCAATGTTAATTGGCCCCCCTATAAGATTTTTAATTGTATAAGCACCCTAATGGGTGCTTACAATGTTAAATGCACCCCCACGCCACCCCCACTATCAACGCCAACCCGAAGCGTGGCGAGCGCAGCGAGCCCGCGAGGGGCTGCGGTACGCGTCCTCCGACCTTTTCATACCCCCACTATCCATGTCGGAATGAAGTTGATTTTATATAGCGTGGCGAGCGCAGCGAGCCCCGCGAGGGGACGCGTAATACATGTATATCGGGAACATCGGTAGCCAAATCTTACCATGTGTACACTGTGTAGACTGACACTGTCATGTGTGTGGCCCAGCTATAAAATGTGATTCAACTGCATGTAATATAGAAAAATGGAAAATCTGCTCAGCTGGTGACTGCCATTGCAGTGTCTGTACATATCTCCAAAAATATAGTCAAACATAATTTTGCCAGGCTTGTTCACCTGTGTGTATTGTATTTTTGATTATTTTTGTTTAAAGCATGAAAGGGTTTGAAAGTAAAACCAATTCTTAAGCTGTGTACACACGGTGCAATATATTGCTCAGTGTCCCGTTTTCATCAGCAACCAGTGATGGTCGCTGATGAAAAGGAGACTCTTCCGGGGGAGCCACAGAGGGAAACAGTTGGCGACCAGCGACCATTAGGGGGCTGAACACGGGAGCACGCACCTGGCGATTTATCACCGCAGCACAAACAAATCAGTGCCAATATGGTCGCTCAGCAACCATATTGCCAGCGATATTGCACCGTGTGTACACAGCTTAGTTTCCACCAATGATCTTTATAGTTCTGTGTTTCATTGGAGTGTAAAGAAAATACAGGAGAAGTGTCCGAAAGTGAATTTACACAAATGTGGTTTTGCATATATTGCAATGTAAATGAATGCCAATTTTAATATAAATTACTGTCATTTACATTTGCAATTGTGTAACTGGACAATTAAACCAGGTAGCCAAGGTTGGGGTTGGCCAGAAGAACTGTGAGTATCTCTTGAGTATTGCTGTTCCCAATCCCAATTTTACTATGTCACAGCAAAGTGTAGTTTCTGTTTTTTGTTAAGAGGAGATTCTCTTTATGAGTGAACACCAAACAACCATAGCGTATGTGACTGAGAAAAAACACTTGTTCCTGCATGATAAACACCAGAAGGGAGATTTAATCAATGACATTTAAATAAGTACTCCACAACAAAAATAATTATGAAGTGCTGTAGCTCTCTTCTTGGTGTATTGCACACGGATCGCACACTTATGCGATCAGATGCGATGCGACATCCCTATGCGATGTCCATCGCATCTGATCGCATCTTTTGGTGCAAAAAGTGCCATCTTCCAGGACCCGATGTCACATGCCACATTGTGTGCTTGAAGAGGGCGGGTGGAGGGCGGCGGAGTAGCGTAGCACTATGAAGGAGCGCTAGCAGCATCGGCAGAATATAAATTAAAAAAACAAAACACTGGGCAGCCCTCTGATTGGCTGAGAGAGCTCAGCCAATCGGAGGGCCGCCCAATTTTTTAAACAGTTTTTCAAATTCTGCCCCCTGCCGCTGTCTCCCACATCGCTTTCTAGCGCTCCTTTACAGTGCTAAGCTACTGAGAGGAACGCCGCCATCGGTCCCTCTGGCCCCCTCTCCCCTAACCCGCCGCCAACAAAAGCGTTCCCTTCGCCCCCCACCCGCGGATTGCATTCGAGCATTCGCATTTAGTTAAGCACATACTATCTATCGACGTGACATTCGACCGGTGGGCCCACACATCATGGCCCTTATTCAGATCTGATCGCAGCACAAATTTGTTCTCCGAATGGGCAAAACCATGTGCACTACAGGTGGGGCAGATGTAACATGTGCAGAGAGAGTTACATTTGTGTGTTTTATTTTGTTTCTGTGCAGGGTAAATACTGGCTGTATTATTCTTACACTGCAATTTAGATTTCAGTTTGAACACACCCCACCCAAATCTAATTCTCTCTGCACATGTTACATCTGCCCCACCTGCAGTGCACATGGTTTTGCCCATTTTGAGAACAAATTTGTACTGCGATCAGATTTGAATAAGGGCCCATGTCACATGGTACCTAAAATGTGCATACAATCATTCCATTTATCAAACAGATGTGGTCGAAATCAAATGATTGCATGCAATATCTCATAAGTGTATGGGGTACATATTACAGATGTATTCTGAATGACAAATGAAGATAATGAAGTAATCAGCTTTGGTCCCACTTAGATTTTTACTTTAGAAGATTGTGACATTTACTGAATAGTAAATATATGACGGATGCACTAAGCACATTCCTTGATTTGTGAGAGGGAAACATAACCATTTCCATTCTGTAATAGGGCTTAAATTTTGCTCACGATCAGACCAAGGGGTACATTTACTAAGATGGGAGTTCATAGCAACCAATCCGATTCTATCTGTTATCTTCCAGAAGCTGCAAAATAAATTAAAAGTAGAATCAGATTGGTTGCTACGGGCAACATCCCATCTTTAATTGAACTCCCATTTTAGTAAAGATACCACTTATCTCTCATTATTTACTTTGTAATGGAACCTCCACTTGGCAAGTACTGTGTGTAGTCGCACTCCAAGCAATATAACACAATGTTGTACAAATACACAATTCCCACCTGTGGCACAGCCCTGATGTTTCCTTACTTTCATTAATTTAATAATGAATTAGATTAGGTTGATGAGTCCTTTAAGTGAAAAAATGTATTTATTTATAACCAGTTATTTATATAGCGCACACATATCCCGTAGTGCTTACATCAGTCACTGTCCCTGTGGAGCTTCCAATCAACCTTTCATATCACATGTACACACACAGACGTACACAATAGGTAAAGCTTTTGTTCATTAACCTTTCAGTATATATTTGGGTTGTAGGAGGAAACTGTAGTAGCAAGAGCACAGGAAACACATGTAAATTACATGCAGACATGGCCGTGGTGCTAACTGAACCCTCAACCTCAGTTCTGTGACACAGTAAGGCTTACCGTTACACCAACCCGGTCATTTGAAAGTTTAGCATAATTAAAGAGGTTGCGTACAGGAATCTGACAGTCAGGATGCTGACAGCCGGACTGTCCTCATTCCGACATATTTTGTTAAGTACTGAAACTCTTGCATTTATCCTTCCCTAACCCACCTCTCCCACAGTCTTACCCTCCCCTCCCACAGACTAACCCTAACCTCCCGCTCCTGTAGCCCAGGGCCGGATTAAGGGTCTGGAGCTGAAAAGTGCCTATAATGAGAAATGGAGAAGGTGAGACCAATGCCATATAGGCATGTATACATCATACAGCAGTTTGTACTGATATTATATTAGGACACCCTATTCAGAATACTACTGCAGACTATCACAGCTGTTTGCATGGATATTATATTAGGTAACCCTATTCAGAATACTTTTGCAGACTATCGCAGCAGTTTGTATGGATATTATTATATTAGGTAAACCTATTCAGAACACTACTGCAGACTATTGCAGCTGTTTACAAGGATATTATATTAGGTAACCCTTAGTTGGGAGTCCCCCTAGCCTGAAGGAATAGAAGCTGTGCACATGCGCACATCGTCTATTCAGCTATGCAGAGGTTGTAAAAGGGGGCGTGGCCCAGTGGCGGCATCATTTGCATATGGCACGCACTCATGTGCATAGACTATGCCCCATTTTCGGCCCGCGTCATATGTTCAAGAAGTTGGGAGGTATGTCATTATGTAGTCTCTCACCTTTGCCATGAGAACAGCTGGACAAGGCCCACCACCCCTACAGCTAAGAACACCAGGGCTTTTCCCAGGCCTACCTCTCTATTGAGCAGGGAGCCCACTTTTTCACACCCACCCATACTGCTCCCATGCGACCAGAACATTTAAGACTTTATCAACATCTCCTCCCTTTCATGGTCCTATGCAAAGGTTTTTTTTATCATGTCCTTCTGTCACTAACCCCCACCCCCCAACAGTGTACTTCTTGTAATGCAAGCCTCCACAGATTGCACAGCCTGCCAGTAGTGACCTTCTAAGTGCACCACACCTGGTTGCCTTGGATGGTTCCTCTGCAGGCAGGATGTTTCTGTGCAGGGTATATCACATCCGTCCCCAAGTGTAACCTATGAAGGTTACACTATGGGAGGATAGCCAGTATCCTTGTTCTCATATATGCATTGGGTCCTTTTATGGCTATCCTCCCACTGATCCCACAGTGCAACCTTTGTAGTGTACTACCACACTTGTGGGTGGGATGAAAAATACATGGATCTGACTGTCTCATTGGGACCCTACTCTACACTGCAATTACCCCATTTTGTGTCATTTCTTCTAGGGGAAAACTATTCCAACCAGGGTAATTCTACTGGCACACCACTGGTGCACGACCGTTATCAGCACCCTACCCTTGCTCCCCCCCTGACCTCCGTGCTCCGGTGATCATATGCCGGGGCTCCCCTGCCGCTGCTCCTGCCACCATTCGCACTGTATCAGTGACCAGGTGGCAGGCCCCACTCGGGTAGGTTAGGGTTGGCTTGGGAGGAATCGGGAGTGCTCGGTAGTTCTAGCGCCCGAATCCCCCCTAGCCACCCTGAACCTCCCCAAACGGGGCCTGCCACCTGGTCACCGATACAGTGCGAATGGCGGCAGGAGCAGCGGCAGGGGAGCCCCGGCGTATGATCGCCAGAGCACGGAAGTCAGGGGGGGGGGGGGCAACAAGAGCGGGGAGCAAGGGTAGGGTGCTGATAACGGTCGTGCACCTGGTCACTGCTGCAGACAGTGGAAATGGCAGTGGGGAGCTCCAGTGTAAGATCACAGGAGGTCGGAGGTCAGGAACAGGGAGGGAGAGTGACAGGAGGGGGGAATCGGGACTGGCTGCTGCCCTTGAGTGGTGAGTATTGCTGGGACAGGACAAACCTGCCCTGGTAGGTTTGTCCTGCCCCAGCAAATCCCACCACTCAAGAGGTTAATTAAAGAAAGTTTCCTGAACCAGAGAAGGTTAAGTCTTTCTTTAATTGTGGGAGATTTCCACCCATCAAAAGATGGTGTTACGTTTGTTTGTAAACACCACTATATTTCTCCTATATAGAAATATCACCCCGTTACTTCCTTTAGGGGCTGAAAGAATTACAGTTTCTCTGTACTTTTTTCTGCACTTAAATATATATGGAGATGGCTTAAATATGCAGGAGAATGCTGGTTCTATACTATCTCCCATCCTTTTATCAGTATACATGCTACCACTGGGTGAAATAATCAGACGTCATGGCCTGGTTTACCACTGCAGGGGCAAACGCAGGATTTTCAGAAGGGGGTTTCCAGAGGGGCGGAGCAAAGCACGGAGATGGACACTTACGTGACCCAGTATATGCCGGGTCAGTTAAAGTATTATAGATAGGCCAAATATATATATACAGGTTGAGTATCCCTTATCCGAAATGCTCGGGACCACGAGCCTTCCGGATAAGAAAATATTCCGGTTTTTGGAATATTTTTTTTTTAGCCATACTTACCTGCCCCTGGTGGGTCCCCGATGGTCCCTCGGCGTCCATGGAGTCCTCCGGCGTCCACGGCAGGCCACCAGCACCGTCTCCGGCGTCTCCAGCGGTCCCAGGAGTGCTTTGCGCAAGTTCCCAGGCGCGCCGGTGACGTCACCGGCGCGCGCACTCGCGCAAAGCACTCCTGGGACCGCTGGAGACGCCGGAGAGGATGCTGAAGGCCTGCTATGGACGCCGGAGGACTTGGTAAGTATTAAAAGAGGGTTAGGGGGGGGGGGGGAAACAATTTTTTTTTTTAATTATTCCAAAAAACCACGGTTTGTGGAATAATTCGGATACGGGATGCCCGGATACGGGATACCCAACCTGTATATATATGTATATATATAAAACAAAATAAATGGTTCAGGTGTTGCGCTAAAAAATACCAAGCTGCAACTCTGAAATGTCTCTCCTGTTAGTGAAAGACACAAGCAATAGTTTATGGGAAAAAAGGGAAATATCAGAGTGCGCTACCAACTGTACCACCTAGCATTATCAATATATAAATATATAATATGATCCCAAAATCATTGATTTGCCGTAGTCGGTCAGAGATGTTCGATAATGAGACGCAGACTTCGTTCAAATGATATTCTCTTTATTAAAGAATCCCGCTAAGAATACGTTTCAGATATCAGGTTTTACAACAATGGGGCATTCCTTATGCCAAGTACAAGTATAAATTCGAATTCACTCCTTCAAGGAGAGAGCTACTCTATCTCAATTGGGGGAGATTTACCCTCTTTTATGGCTGTCTAGTTGAGCTCCAGGATTGGATGAGTGCGAGTTGGCTGCTGCAGCATGGCCAACCAATGGGACTTACACTTGGAGGTTCAAACCCATAATACATTGACCATGTATGGAATCTTGGCATTGTTGTGGATAGTGGCTTGACCCTTAAACATCAGGTATCAGCCACAAACAATTTATCATTCTTTCATCTGAGGAACATAATCAGAATCAAGCACTTAATTCCCCCAGAAGATCTGCCTACAAACTTACAAGCATTTGTATCGTCACGCCTAGACTAATGCAATGCACTTTCCCAGCAAAAGAATTGCACTGCTTACAGATGGTACAAAATGCAGCGGCAAGGCTATTAACCAACCAGAGCCGCTCTAGCCACATAACACCCATTCTCTACTCCCTTCATTGGCTGCCTGTAAAATGGCTAGATCGTATTTAAGATTGGCTTAATGACTTTCAAAGCCCTTCATGACCAGAGCCCAAAGTACTTGAAGCAGCTTCTGATTCCATACTGCCCATTCCTATTACTGCGATCTGCAGATGAAGGAGTATTACCAGTACCTAGAATCTGCCTGAACTCGTC
This sequence comes from Crinia signifera, assembly GCF_055691185.1. Lineage (NCBI taxonomy): Eukaryota > Metazoa > Chordata > Amphibia > Anura > Myobatrachidae > Crinia > Crinia signifera. The sequence continues at coordinate 264,281,296 of NC_139217.1, read as the reverse complement.
GAGGGTTGAGCTTCCAGCTTTGTGGCTCTTCCCTAAACAGTGCACGAGAGGCACCCACTCTGGATTCCTTCAAAAATAGACACAAGAATTTCCTGTTCTCTCAAGTGTTTTACTAATATCCACTGTGAGGCTTTTTTTCTGTGTATGTGCTGTAAAGGCAAATGTAAAGCACTTTGAGTCATATTGGGAGAAACCTGCTATATAAATAGCACTATTATTATTAATAATTTGTTTGCAAATTAGACCCAATATTTACCACCTATGTCTCCTTTAATACCATACTATCATACTTGCTTACTCTTCAGTTATGCATACCTCCCAACTTCTGTCCTGCTGAAATAGGGCCACTCGCGCGGCGAAGCATGCGCACAGCGTCTATTCTACTAGATTGGGGGGTCTCCCAACTGCCACCCCCCGCAGCGGGACCCGAAAATCGGGACTGTCCCGCTGTAATCGTGACAGTTGGGAGGTATGGTTATGTCTGGAAGATCCCTGAATTTGAACTACAGGGAGAGCAGAAAACCTTGGGCAACATACCTGCATGTTGGGCTCTTTTCCTGTGATTGCAGCAAGCAATAACAAAAAAAGATGCCAAATTGCAGGTGACTGACAGTGGGTTCGATGCGATGTGCGGTCCCGTGTGCATCACATCGAACACTCCAAGTCCCCCTGCTGCAGAAGCAATCTCCTAGGCAGGGCAGGAAGCTGGGTAGGCTCGGCTAGGATACTGAATGCGATATATCACATGCAATCCTGCCACCTGTGACTTCTCTGAGGGGAGAAGTTGCTGCAGTGTATGGGGGACTTTACTGTATCCTGTCTACTTCCCTAGTGTAGTGGGTGGACCAGAAACATGAGAATAGAATCATAACAGCCCCTTCACATGAATGCCCGCCGGGTATGGGCACCAATTTGTCTAAAGAACCTAACCTGAAAAATTGCCAAAAAAAGCCAGAGCCCCCTTTTGCCTGTATCTGCTGTAGTGCACTGTGGACCGGGTGCGGTATGACTGCCCGACAATTGGGATCCCGGCAGTCAGTATACTGACAACGGAATCCCGACTGCTGGTGCCCCGACAGGGGGGTGAGCGCAAAGTAGCCCCTTGCGGCCTTACTGCGCTCGCCTTGCTGCGGGCTCGGTGGCTCACTTCTTTTGCCACAGGTTTTGTTCTCCCTGTATGGGGTGTTGTGGACCCCTACAAGGGAGAATAGCCCATGTCAGTCGGGATCCCCCCAGGGCCATCTTAACAGCAGTGTGGGCCCCTGGGCAAAGCAATGCACTGGGGCCCTTACCCATTCTCCCCTCCTAGGGGTGGGGGGTGCTATCAGCAGCAGCTTTGATGTCCCACGGGTGGCAGGGGGTGCTCTATCTTCCATTAAACATGTAGGACCTGGAGCAGTAACTTCTGCTAATTACTCCTTTACTGCACAGGTGGTGGGAGGGTGAACACTAACGTGTGGAAGGGGGCACTGAGCTGAATAAAGGGTCCCTTTGTAAATGACTTCCAGGGAGGTAGGGGGTGTTTTATATGCAGGGGAGGGTTGGATAATGGAGTGGGCTTAATATTCGTCATTTTCCAGTGGAAGGCCAACTTGTTTGACTGCAGATATCGCCATTATCTGGAAATTGATTTCTTAGCCTTCAATAGTATAAAAACCTAGAGTCACAACTTTCAGGAGGTGCTGAGGACTTGGGGATCAGAGATCAGGAGCCAGAACAATCCATTGACAAAAATATAAAACTGTACACCAGATTTTTGGAGCTGGAGCAGGGATCGGCTGCTGGAAGGCTGATATCTCTGGTTCTGGGTATGATAGAGACAAGCCGCTAGTGTCGACAGAAAGGGGGAGAGTCCCAGCTTTTGGAATATACAGCACTCTCAGAAAAACTCTAAATCAGAGAGAACCTGAGAAATATGACTGGGAACTGCTATTAACTGGTTGGATGTGGACTGCTGCTTTGAAATTGGATATCTCCAGTTCCCCAGGGCCGATTTTCTAAATTCTGGTATCCCTGGAAAAAGGGGATCCTCAGCTATCAGCATAGGGCCCTTATACACCTGGGGCCCCTGGGCAAGTGCCCATTAAGCCCATACGAAAAGACGGCCCTGGATCCCCCCTGTTGGAGCACCAGCAGTTGGAATTCCGATGTCGGTATACTGACTGTCGGGATACCGATTGTCGGGCAGTCATCCGGCACCCCTCTGGACCAGCTGCATGTATGCCGCCATCTTCTATGTAGCTCTGTACTTAGTCAGAGTCAGTTTTGGTGGAAACAAGAATACTACACTGACCGCTGTGCCATCTGACTCATGCCAAGGGAGGAGGAGGATACAGCCATTCAATTCCCCTCCAGCTGCTGCCACTGCCAGGTCTGCCAACATCACGACTTCCCCTGGGCCTACCACTCAATGTGATCAGGGTTTTGTGGAGGGAGAGCACTTGGACCAGGCTTAGCAGGAACAGTTCCCCTGGACTTGAGTGTGTCCACAAATTCTCATACCCATCTGTAGAGCTCCCATAAGACCTTGACATTTATCATTTTATCCAAAAAGCTATTACAATTTTCCCCTTCCGTTGGTTATCTGCAAATGTTGTTTTGCTTTGTGCTTTTTTGTCTGTAAAGGACATTGAGCCCTGCTGGAGAAAAAAACGCTATATAAATAAATTATTATTATTATTAATAATAATAATAATAATAATAATAATAATAATAATTGAAATATACACATTTTGTCCAATTAAGGGATCAGGGAACAGCCCACCCATTGACTTCATTAAATGTCATCCCAAGTGAAAACATGTGCACATGAATAACCATAAAGGATCCAGATGACTCACAGATGTCTAGCTGGGGATACGGTCACTAGGTCAACGCAATTAAGGTCAACATACATTAGGTTCACCACTAAAGGTCAACAGGGTTTAGGACATTGTTAAGGTCGACACAATCATTAGGTCGGCAGTCAAAAGATCAACATGAGTTTTTCACTTTTTTTTTTTTTTTTGTAGAAATGTGCCGACAGGCGGTATTTCATACCCTAACATCCACTACGGCGTGGTGGGAGAATATAATGTGCCGAGTGCACCACTGGCCATGCCCCAATTTTCTGGCTGAGTAAACGACTATGCCCCGTGAGCATCCAGATTTCTAAAATGTTATTGTTGGGAGCTATGGTATTCTATGTGGACTGCAGTACAGCCGTCCACAGCAGATATATCCAATTAATTATTATTATCATTATAATTTTATTTATATCTTTAAGCTCTCATGAGCAGGGCCCTCCCACCTCATGTGCTTTTAAAGAATATATCTCTGCCACTTTTAGAATTGCTTCAGTGTCCAGTGTGCTGCAACTGTCTTATTTACCATGTACTTGTCCTAATTTGCATTTGTACTGTGTAAATAGCTATTTTCTTGTTTTTTTCCCCTCATCTATATATTGTCAGGCGCTGTGGAACACTTGTGGCATCATAGAAATAAACAAAAATAACAATAATCCCCTGCAGACCACATTTCTGTATTTATAACATGCTGCAAACCATTGAAATAGGACATTTTAAAGGTCTGACCACATTATAAAAGTTAAAACATCCTTCCCTTTGTGTCTGTTATGAATTAGTATTGCTTTATGACTGTTCCCAGTTGTGAAGCGCAATTGGATATGCTGGCACTATATAAGTAAACAAAAGCTTCGAAAGCTAGTCTGCTACCTTCTGCGTTTGGGCATAAGGGAAAAAGATATGTAGTTTCACTCTCTGCCAGCAGATGGCAGTGTTTTGGAGACTCAGATCACCCCACAGTTCCCTTTTTCCAGGTCATCCAGCAGGTGCACAGGTGCGCTCATTACTCACTGATACATTTTAAAATATCCACAGGTGGAAAATATTTTACTTGATTCTTTGAGGAGACCTGTAAGACATGCACTGTTTGGGGTTGTCATTAGGACTCTAGGGTGAATGTTGCAACTTTAAAGCCATATTGCTGAGATCACAATGTCCAGCCATGGCTGACACATTACCATATGTCACTGCAAGACATGTGATTCTTCTTGTTGGGTATTGGAGAGGCACTCACATTAACTCTCTGTAAACCACAAGTTACTCAATTCCAAAGAACAAAACAGTCTCTTGAACCCAGCCAGAAACATGCAAAGCATTGTTCCCCTCCCCAGTCAGTTGGAAATTGAGTAAACAGGAAACGAGTCAGATGAGTATCTGACTTCCTCAGGAAGCTTCCCCTCCACCCTGCATAATAAGCCTGCCCATCTCCAGGTCTTCACCTCTCTGTAATATTATGTTGCTACTAACCATGCTCAACAAATGCACTCTGTGTGGTCTGATTTGACAGATCCTGTAATCAACAGAGCATGTGTATCTACAGTAAATTAAAGGCAGTTGTCTTGCAGCTTTCCAAATATATCTGATGCCACATAAATTACCTTGTGTGGTATTGAAGCTGCCAATTATACACAAAAGCTTTGTATGAATTGTAATTGTTGTCACATAAATGACCCTGTATATCTTTATTTTTACTAGTTATGTTAAGATTGATTAACTGCATCTTATGTCCTATATTATGACTGTAATTAATTTAGTTATGGCAAGTTTTGACAAGCTCCGGCAAGGATTGTGTGATGGGGAGTGGGTGCCATATCGCAGCATGGCCCTTGTTAATGAGGTTCTCCCTCGTCTGATTTTTTTTAGATGAAAGAGGGGGTGGTTATAGATGTGTACGCACTAGAGAAGACAGAACATGATATCACTCATGGCCCTTCCAAGCGATATCTTTTACTTTCTCATCTAGAGTGTATGGGCTTATGAAATCATACAAAAATGATGGGGTCCTCTGGTTTATGTGGCAAAAACACTTGCAGAAATGATTGACTTTTTTTCCCTGTGGGCCTGTGCTGGGCCATGAATGTTATTTATTTTATACCTGTCGTATTGGGGCTCCGGCTGAGCCCTAACACCACAGGATTAAAATAGCCATCATGGCCCAGCAACACAGGTCATTATAAAAAATACTGAATAAAATTTTCAGTTACCAACTCAATCCTGGGGATCCTGGGAATCCAGGAATTTTTTAACCCCAAGATTGAAAAAAACAACACGGTATTGGCATCCCTAACCCTGCGGAAGGGACGGTAGGACAGTGTCAGAAAAAAACACGACTGTTCTGCCCAAAAAATGACAGTTGGGAGCAGGGGAATAACCAGGACTTTGTGGGCCCTATAGCAACATCTTGAAGGGACCCCTGTCGCAATGATTCTTGAGAGACATCTCTCCACAGCAGTTATTAATTTTATGCTCAATAATAGTGCCCTAATTAATTTTCTGAACCATAGTAGTGACATAGTTAATATTACTCCCCATAATAGTGCCCTAGTTTATTTTATGAACCCTTTTCTGAAGTTTAATTTTCTGAAGTTCCTTTTATGCCACACTATAGTGCCTCTGTTTCATACTATGCCACATTACAGCGGCCAGCTATTATTATGTAACATTATAGTGCCCTCAACATTACAATGAGCTAATAAGATTATGACACATTACATTACAGTGCCCTCCTTTTTATATTGTGTCAAATTATGTGGCCTGCAGTTTAAACAATGTCAAATTACAGTGCATCCTCCACCCCAATCCAAGTTCATAATATGCCACACAGCAGTGGGTGGCAGCAGTGGGCCTCGTAATCCTAAAATACACCAATGGTAGTTCCACCTCTGGGGGAGGAGGTAGCAGGGGTGGAGAGTTAAAGCATTAACCAATCACCTCCAAGTATATGAATTCTTTTTTTTGTGCTGAATTCACAAATTAAGAAATATTGGTGGCATGGCTTAATCACGAGGTCCTGTGGTTAAAACATATTGTACCTGTGCAGATTTATCAAAAGTCTTATTGGCAACAAAAAATGTGTATAGGGCTGATTTGCAACGCTGTCCTGGGTGCGTGCACCCGGCGAAAAGACTGTTCACCGTGGCCACACAAACCTGGCGTATGCACAGCTGCAGAAATGACCCTGCGCATACGCCCACCAACGGTCTCACCGCAAATGTTCTGGTCCATGCGAACAGACCAGAATAACCCCAAAGTCAAAATAACCTTGTTGTATGTGCATAAGTATCTCAGTTGGAATGAAGTACCATATGAGAAGTCTTCAGTTTTGCGGTGGTTCCCTACCGTCCCGATTTTAGTCGAACTGTCGATATGTTATGGAACTGTCGCTTGTTTGTCATGGGAGGTATACCACTGCTACACCTCGTACCTCCTCAATATGCAGCTTAAAACATTGTGGGGGAAATTAACTAAGCAGAATACGCCTGAAATAGGCATATTTGTATGCAATCATATGGAAATACAACTGCCTATACGTATTTTGGGCATTTACTATGCATATTAGTATTCTTTTGACAGGCATATTCGTATTCCTATTCAGGAATACAAATGCATACGACATGGAAGGAATACAACTAGGAATCAGCAGTCATTTACTATTTTTTTACACTGCAGCCTGCATGGATCTGACTGATCAGTGCAGGCTGCCTACTTGTACTTGTATTTAGCGGCCATATATACGACCGCCAAATACGAATACGGCTGCATACGGCACCCCATCAGGCTAAAACAAATCCGTAAATACGTCAGATTAGTAAATCTGCCCTATTTAAGAATTTTATTTTCCCTAAAATATGACCCATGCAGGTCATGTTAATTCGTACCCGGCATTGGTCGTATTTCCGGATCTTAGTAAATTTCCCCGTGCCTTATCAACATGCAGCTTTAACATATTTAATTTTTTTGTGTCGGGGAGGGGGAGTTTTGGGGAATGGCTGCCCATGGAGCCTGCAAGAGTAGCCTCATCCCCAAACTGCTGTGACCACGTATGTGGTGGTGATATAGTGGATTATGGAAGTGTTAAAAATAAAGGCTTTACGGTTGCGTAAATATTTTTTTTCTTTGCAGCTACATGTGTCAGATTTTTATTTATTTTTAAAACAGAATCACTGAGATTCACAGTGATAATGTATTTCTGTCACAAACATTTTGGGGCTTAGCACACCCTAGCAGAAAATGAAAATGATGTCCTCCGGCAAATTACTGATTGCTATTTACCCTAGGTAAAAAAAAAATAAAAAGTATTGTATTGGGCTTAACCAGGAATAATGATGCCCACACACTGTGCAATTCTCGGATACGTTTTGAACTTTTAAGTACAAAACGCATCGCTTGTAGTTCAAATTGCGGTACTCTTTACTTAGAAGGGCGCCCATCATGGCCATCTCGGGCATTGAATGCACTAAAAAATCGGGTGCGATGCGACCGACGAGATGCCCGAGATTTCCCATAGGGAACAATGTTAAATGTCTCAATTGACCCGATTTTCCTGTTCAATGCCTCAATTGACCCAATTTTTCCATAGGAAACAATGTTAAATGGGCCACAGAGGCCAAATAGGCACTCTGAAGTGTATAATGGCCACCCGAATTGTTAACGCCACCCCACGATCAACGTCAACCCGAAGCGTGGCGAGTGCAGCGAGCCCGCGAGGGGCGGCGGTATGCGTCCTACGACCTTTTCATACCCCCACTATCCACGTCGGCGTGGAGTTGAGAATATAAAGTGTGGCGAGCGCAGCGAGCCACCGAGCCCGAAGCGTGGCGAGCGCAGCGAGCCCCGCGAGGGGACGCGGATACCTTCACAGGTATCCGCATCCCCTCGCGGGCTTCACAGCTGTCCGAGTCCCCTCGCGGGGCTCGCTGCGCTCGCCACGCTTCGGGCTCGGTGGCTCGCTGCGCTCGCCACACTTTCTATTCTCAACTCCACGCCGATGTGGATAGTGGGGGTATGAAAAGGTCGTAGGACGCGTACCGCTGCCCCTCGCGGGCTCGTTGCGCTCGCCACGCTTCGGGTTGACGTTGTTCGTGGGGTGGCGTTAACAATTCGGGTGGACATTATACACTTCAGGGTGCCTATTTGGCCTCTGTGGCCCATTTAACATTGTTTCCTATGGAAAAATCGGGTCAATTGAGGCATTGAACAGGAAAATTGGGTCAATTGAGACATTTAACATTGTTCCCTATGGGAAATCGCGGGCATCTCGTCGGTCGCATCGCACCCGATTTTTTAGTGCATTCAATGCCCGAGATGGCCGAGCTTTTTTACTAACGATGCCCACGATCAAAATCGTGGGCGCCGTTCTAAGGAAAGAGTACCCAAATTGCACCATATTTCTTTTGGCTTGGGAGTATGTGCAGGCAATACTTTTTGTACTAGATTGCATTGCATCTAGTTCAAAACGCACGCTGTTGTAGCGTATCTCATGTGATGTGATTTAGTACAAAATGCATCTAACACAAAATGTACCATGTGTGGGCACCTTCAGTTCTGCAAATTTACTTTGCTACCATCTATAGAACTGTAGAACAAATAATGGGAAAAGGCATTAAAAATAAGTACATTGTAATTGGAAAATGAGTGACATCACTAGTCTTAAACATCCACTCTCAATTTTAAATTCCAGCTAATAATTTTGTTCAGTGACTAGAAGTACACTACAACACTCCCTCTGGACAACACAGTGCTTCTGTTATCAGCATTGCTTTCTCACGCTCTGAAGTACTATTTGTGTGGAGTTTGTATGTTCTCCAGTGTTTGGGAGGACTTCCACTGGTTGCTCCGGTTTTCTCCCACAAAATAAAAACATAGTGGTAAATTACTTAGTTTGAGACAATAAAATTAACTTGTTCATCTCTCCATGTGGTGGGAGAGGGCAGAGTTTGATATAACTGACTAAATATTCTCTGGCCTCTGCAGCTGCTGCCCCCTCCAGCCCCACAAGTGGAAATAAAGGAGATGAATTTCTGCTACTGATCAGGATACATCTTTAACAATATTTTATTGTGAAAAGGTCCATTTATCCAGGAAATGGAAAAAAATATTTACCAACTATTATTGTATTTCTTTTTTTTTTAATTAATTGTTTTTATTGAGTATCAAACAGTTTAGCATGACCATTTCTAAATGGGTTGTACAATGAACCCATTGCATGCTAAACATCCATTTGCATGCGTGCGGGGATATTTGGCGTGCAAGCGGGGGTGGGCCATGTGCAGCGTTTAGAGGACTTGCAAAGCTGCAAAATTCGCAGCTTTGCGAGTAAACTAGAATAACATCAATAGACAAGGCCTGCCCGACCATTACTACGGGTACGCACTGGCCAGAGCTGCACAATGCGGAAGCTATAGACACTGCCTTTTCCATCCCAACTCCTAGCTGACCGCTGCTGCCTCCCGAGATGTGCTGCATTCTTCCCACACTGCCCACAGATCAATCAACCTCAATAAGAAAAAATAAAACACAATGGCCCCTGATAGGTAAAAAACACTTTGGCCCCTGACAGGTGCACGTTGGAACTAGGGTGGCCAATCCCAGGATCGGGATCGGCGGGATACCGGGATTTGGCCTCAAAAAGTCTGGGATTTCAATCCTGGGATTGGAGTATCCAATCCCGGGATTTCGGGATTAGACTGCGCATGCGCAGTCTAATGCCAGGCAGCGTCTGAGCACCCGCTCAAACGCTGCCCGGCTGTTCCCGAATCCCGACCCCGGCATGCGGCCTGCGTAGAGTGACAGTAGAGGTCGCGCTGCGCAGGCCACACCTTCGCCGCCCACTCTGATGCAGCCTCTGCTCCTGTGCCCGCCCTTTCCACTCTCCGACTCTTCTCCTCAGCCCGCCCACCTGCCTCTTCTCCTCTGCCCGCCCGCCTGCCTATCCTCCTCCGCCCGCCTGCCTCTTCTACTCCGCCCGCCTGCCTGCCTCCGCCTGCTGTCTGCTAAGGAGGAGGTGCACTTGCCGGGAGGCACCGTGCACCTCCAAACCCACTCCCCGCCACCCGGGGTGAGGGTCAGCCTGTGTGGGGATGTGTATGGGACATAGGGATGCCAATCCCAGATCCCGGGATTGAAAAAAGCCCCAGGATTGGCATCCCTAGTTGGAATTTACAGATACAAATTAAATACATTGGTCCCTCACTAAAAAAGTAATGAGAAAAAAAATGACTGTCCCTTAATAGGAAAAAAAAATGATTAATTAAAATACATTATATATTATACCAATTGCTGTAATGAGCTACATATAATACAAGTGAAGATGCCCATCACATTGCACTGCCAGGGAAGCACATCATATTATACTGGCTCTGTATACCTTCCCTTTACACCAGTAGTGGTGCCTCTTACAGTATAGCAGCAAAGATACCCAACAGAGATAACCAACACATAATAGTATATATATATATATATATTTTTTTTTTTTTTTTGAAAAGTGATAAAATGGAGAGTGGTAAACCATTAACCATTTAGTTCCTAACTGTCATTTTTCAAACATGACAGTTAACTAAGACCAGGAAAACAGATTTGACAGCCTTCAATGCTGTCGGTAACGGCAGTTGCTATCATTAACAACAGCATTGAATAGGTGAGAGCTGATATTTCCCCTGTCGGGATTGAATAACACCCACATGCTGGGATATACTAAACTGAAAATGCAGTAAAACCCTCGTTATCGGTGTTTTTACCGCATTTTCATATGCATTAAAGCCCAGGGCTGGTGTTAGGCTTCTCAGCACCCTAGGCAAAACTTTAACCTACTGTCCCCTATCCCTAAGGAGGCTCCCAAAAATCATTTGGTCCTCCCAGCCCTTCCCGGGAAGATGGACAAGTCCCCTGCTTTCCCTGGAGGCCTCCCTTTGACACCCATAACAGAGTACAAGGAGGAGGGGGCAGTAAAGTAGGGAAGTATGCCTCAAGGAAGTTGCACATTCCTCATAGCCAGCCATGATTTTTTCATAGGCAGCCTGGCGCCCTAGGCAGCTGCCTATAGCTGCCTAATTGTAGAGCCGGCCCTGTTAAAGCCCCACTGCCGGGGTTTTGCCACGCAGGGGTTACGCCAGCACTAGATGGTGTAACTCCATAGAAGTCTATGGGATTCTTTTCCTGTCCCGCACCGCCCCCCGCACCGATCCGCGACCTCCCCTCACCTGTGTCTGGGCAACCTCCTGCTGTGCAGGTGTCTGGGCAGCCTCCTGCTTGCACCTTTTCTGGGTGCAGGGAGATGGGGTGGCTGGTAGCCCCTGCAGCCATCTGAGCAATAGGCTGCCGGGCACAGCAGGAGGGGGAGAGCTGTTTCGCAAAGGGCAGCTCTTATCGCAAGAGGTGCCCTTTGCGATACTAATTGCATGCGGTACTAATTGCATGCGATTAGTAGATTTGCGATGTATGGCGGGATGTACCGCAGATGCTTGGTACATCTTGCCCACAGTGTCTTTCTCTGGTTCTACATCCTCTTACCCCATTTGATTATTCTATTAAGACATATTGTCACATTATTTTACTGTATATATGGGGATGGCCACCTATGCTACAGCCTCAAGTTGTTAAAGCTTATGAAGAAGTTGCCAAAGTAGAAGGAAGATCCACATTGCTCATGCTGTGAATCTGAGGGAAAGCTGTGAAAATAAAGACAAATGAAAAGCCTAATAAACTAAAGATACATTTATAGACATGTGCAAGATTGTAAAAAGCTCCAAACTAGTATCCATGGGTTTGCTTATACCCATAATTGCCTATCCTCCTGCATTCTGCAGGAGACTCCCTGAAATAGCAGCAATCTCCCTCTTTCCTCATTAGTCTAGCAATCTCCCTCATTTCACATAGCCTACATTACACTGATACATTTTTGGGGAAAAAAGGAATGAGAGATAAATACATTTACATTGAGCATCATCAGCACCATTTCCCAGTACTTTACCATGTATAGTATCTCTTACTTACTGCTTTGAAGCTCATCTACATTTGGATATAAGTAATTTTAAAAGCTTCTTCTCAGATGTAGCAGTACAGACCCACGCTTCTATGTGCCACGTTCACAATCTCTTTTCACAATCTCTCCATATATGGAACTAGACACGCCCTTTGGGTGGAGCATGACACGCCCCCTCAATGGAGCGCTTTGCAAAATTATATTACCAACTATAATCTGCCTGAAACTAGTTTTGAAAAGTAGGCAAGTATGCTTATACCAGAGAGCACTGTTGGATCGGTTGTGAGGAAATGGAAGCTGCATCATACCATCCAGGAGTTCCTTTTTAAGTAGCTCCAAGCACTGTTAGTTCCTGAGACTGCAGTCAAATGAACACTTCCTATTCCTCCACCCCAACAGTGAAATATCATCATCTTATTGTCAGTGGGAACTTGGTATCTTATTAAAATATCAAGAACCTATAGAAAATGAAATAACAGAAATACTGCAAGACAAACTGCTTCAGACTGCCAGAAGCAAAAAGCTTGAGAGAAGGATTACATTTCTGAATACAATACCCATTACACATTAAGTCACACACCGTAATGTCAATTACACATAAGGTCACATACCGTAATGCCCATTACACATTGTGCCACACATAGTGATGCCCATTACATACTATATACCAAACCCTAACGCCCATTACATATTTGCTCAATGCCAGGGGCTTCATGCTTGATGCCAAGGGTGCTTAACGCCTTTACCAAGGAGGGGGGAATGCACGTGATTGTTGCCAAGAGGGAGTGAATTGTTCATTGCCAAGGGGGAGTGAATTGCTCGTTGCCAAGGGGGAGTGAATTGCTCATTGCTAAGGGGGGAGTGAATTTCTAATTGTCAAGGGAGAATGAATTGCTCATTACCAAGTGGGAGGGAATTGCTCATTGCCAAGGGGGAGAAAAATTGCTCGTTGCCAAGGTGAGGGTGACATGCTACCGACTGTCAATCCGCACACAATGTAAAGACATGACAGATGGACAGAGAGAACGGTGCGCTGCCTAGCTCTATAGTCAAAGCAGGCCTGCTGCTATTTTCAACTCTACTGCTGGACCGCTAGCCAATGGGAGCTTGCGGTCCAGCAGCCAATCAGGAGCGGCATTGGTCACTCCTAACTTCTCTCATTCTTTCTGCACCAGCACTTACCAGTTATATGGGTGAATTCAACATCACTAAATAGAAAAAAATTGGTAATTGAGGATTTTCTCTGCTCTGCACATGCATGCAGGCAGGCGGCAGCGCGTGTTGGCCTGTCTGGCATGTGACTGACCCATTGGATACTTACCCCTGCTTCATGCTCAAAATCTATTACACAAAAAGAATCAGCCTGGCACCTACAGCTCAAGGGTGCTGGGGACAGCCCCTTGTTTTCAGCTTCAGCTGACCAGCCAGTGGGTGATGTATTAAACAGGGGAGCTTATATACAAAGGCTCCCCTGGCTGTGGCATCACCCTACTGGCTGTGGGAACCAGTTTCCAAAATATGGGGGACCCCTACTTTTTTGTCCTCTGTATTTTTGCATCCAGGACCTGTACAAGAGCCTGGTGTTGGTTTATAAATTACTGGGGGACCCCCAACAAATGTTTCCAATGTATTTTGAAACCAAGGCTGGTTGTGCTGGGGTGCTTTTTTTTAATCAAAAATAACGTACTAAAAAAAATATATATATTGCACCTTTCCTAAAAAAAGCCAGAAATTGCAAGTAATTTCTGACTTGGTCTAAAAAAATTGCACTCTATTACATTTATTTATGCATTTATTAACAGTTTCTTGTATAGCGCATACATATTCCGCAGCGCTTTAAAGAGTATAGTTGAATATTCACATCAGTCCCTGCCCCAGTGGAGTTTACAATCTATATTCCACAAGTACACGCACAGATTCTAGGGTTAATTTTGTTGGACGCCAATTGACCTACCAGTATATTTTTGGATTGTGCGAGGAAACCAGAGTACCCAGAGTAAACTCACGGAACCACGGAGAGAATATACAAACTCCGCATAATTAGGGCGATGGTGGGTATTGAACCCATGACCTCAGCGCTGTGAGGCAGTAATGCTAACCATTACACCATCCGTGATGCACGGGGTCACCCAATACATGTGCAATTTTATCCCAGAATATCGCACTTTTGAAACGTTGACACCTTGATCTGTGTAAATTATAATACAGAAAATTTTGTTGACTGTTTAGGATGTTGAATACTTTTGTAAGCCTCTATGAATGAATCCACTTGCCCTTTTCAGCTCTATCATCCTACACCTGCGCAGGTATATCTAACCAATATCTCTAAATTCTATTATCATGTAGTGTTCAAGATTGGTTACTAATGCCATTCAGTGAGCTGGGGGAAAAAATGTCTTGTTTACTTAATCATCCACTAAAGATCTGTAATGAATAATTTCTTTCATTCCCCCAAAGTATGCTACAGATTGAGCCACTCTCAGCCAGCACACCAGCTCGCTATATCGCAGTTCTGGCGGATGGCAGGGATGCGTGAGCATCTCACTAGCTGGCGTGTCCCATTGTTATGCTGGGTGTACCTCAGCTGGGGTCGGAGCAGGCTTGCTGGGGTTGGTGCAGGCTTCGAGAGCGGTAAAGCAGAGCTGCTCTGCCGATGGGACTTCTGCTGGATGGTCAAGAACACGTGCCCTATTCCTGGCAAACAGCGGACCTGGCGCATGGCGATAGTCGCGCCAGGTGCCTGTCTAAAGATAGCGGCTCCATAAGTACATCATAAAAGAGATTCAGACATCTTACTTATTTTGTTTCTCAATTTTCCCTCCTTCACATATGACATACGCACCATCAGTCAGTACTACATCCCGAAGTTTTTCCAGACGTTCTGCAAATCTTGCTACATCACTAAGAAGCTGTGAGATGTCCTCCACCTCGATGAAGTGTCCTTCTCCACTTTCAGGAGGGCTTGGAGCTCCTGGTGTTTTGCTGGCTTTGGTTCTAGGGGAAGAAAGAGGGATCCCTGCAGCACTGGCATGACGACTTAAACTTGTCGGTCTCTTCAGGGTTCCAGAGGACACAGGGTTACTGATCAGAGATACACTTGCGGTTACTTCTGTCTCGCTAGAATCCTTTAGAGGGACATCCTAAAAGAAGAAAATGTTGGAGCAGAATTGTTATAAGAATTATTCTTATAAGACTTAAAATGAATTAATATAAATGCCCCCTATAGAGAATATACTGTACCAATTACACTTAAAAAAAAAAAAAAAGGTATCCAACTATATTCCCTGACCCTTAAGATCTTTATTTAAACAACATTTCTGCTTTCTAATTCTGCAGCCCATATTAAGGGACTTTATACTATAATGATTAACCCTTTATGTGCCAAGTGAATTTGTCAAAGTACAGCCAAATTTGTGAAAAATTTGAATATTTTGCAAAAGTTCATTTATTTCAGTAATTCAACTTAAAAAGTGAAACTAATATATTATATAAAAGCAATAAAGGCAAAGTGAGATATTTCAAGCCTTTATTTGACGATTACGGATTACAGTTTATGAATATTGTAGGCTTAAAGTTACATACTCTAATCAGCTAATTGATCCAAAACACCTTCAAAGGGTTCCTGAGCCTTTAACTTGACTCTCAATCTGGTTCAGAAGAATTTACAATTGTATGGTAAGACTGTTGACCTGACAGTTGTGCAGAAAACCATCATTGACACCCTCCACAAAGAGGGAAACAGGGGTGGAACTACTAGCGGTGCAGACGGTTCAAAGCACCCAGCCTGCTACCATCTGCACTGTTTTATTTTTGTTTGTTTCTTAACATAAAAGCCGGCGGCATGATTACGGGCCTACGGGGGCCCATGGTAGGGAAGAGCGGATGGGGAGTGGGGTGGTTGTGATGGATTGGATCTCTGTTGTGGATCTGATCTGTGGCATTGCTCCCCCTAGTGGCAGCTGCCACAGCCACTAGCAGTGCAGATTCAGTGCGGGCTGTGACAGCTGTTTTCTGAGCTGTGGAGAGCTTGTGGGATGTGAGTGTGTGTGTGTGTGTGTGCGTATGTGTGTGTGTGGGGCAGTAGGAGTTAGGGGATGTGTATGTTTGGGGACAGTGGAAGTAGGGTGTGTAATGGAAGAATTATGGAGCGTATCTGGGACAAACAGAGGGACTAGGGTGTATATGGGAGTAGAGAATTATAGGGTGTATGTGGGTGAACATGGTGCGTGTGGTGGGGGGAGAGGGTTATGGGGTTTATATGGGGTGCAGGAACTGAAGTGCAGGATGTGTTGGGGATAGCAGTATATGGGGTGCTTGTAGGAGATAAGGAGAGCAGGGTATGTTGGGTGTAGAGGTGTTTGGGGCATATGTGGGTGGACAGGGGGAGCAGGGTGTGTGGTCTGTATTGGGGTATTGAGATATGTGTTAGGGGTGTATGTGGGCCATGCAGTGGTGACAAGGGGTGACGGGGATGGAGAGGTGGAGGGAGTGAGAGATGCAGGGGTGATGGGGCAGAGAGGTGGAGGGAGTGAGAGATGCAGGGGTGATGGGGCAGAGAGGTGGAGGGAGTGAGAGATGCAGGGGTGACAAGAATGGAGAAGTGGAAGGAGTGAGAGATGCAGGGGTGATGGGGGCAGCAAGAGGGAGGGAGAGATGCAGGGGTGACAGGAACGGAGAGGTTTAAGGAGTAAGAGATGCAGGGAGAATGTGGACAGAGAGGTGGAGGGAGGGAGGGAGAGAGGCAGAGGTGATGGGACAGAGACAAGAATGGAGTCACAGGTTCAGTGGAGCGGAGAGGTGCAGAGGTGACAGGGGGGCAGAGAGGAGAAGGGAAGGAGGGAGTGAAAGGTGCAAGGATAACAGACGAAAGGAGAGGTGCAGGGAAGGAGAGACTATCTAAATTGATGTCACATTACCTTAGGGACCCCCTGTTTTAAGTACTTCGAACCCTCCAGAGCCTTATTCCTGCTCTGCAGTGAGGCGTCAGGAGCAGCATGTACTGTTAATAATATTACAGGGAGCGTCTGATATATAATAATTATACTACAGGGAAGGGGCCAAGGCCTGATGAGGCTGCAGCATACTTTTGTACCTGGACCCACAACTCACTAGTTCCGCCTCTTGAGGGAAAACCTCAAAAGGAAATTGCAAACAAGTTGGATGTTCTCAAAGTGCTGTATCAAAGCACATTAATAGAACGATAGTTGGAAGAGAAAATTGTGGAAGAAAAAGGTGCACAAACAGCAGGCATGACCACAGCCTGGAGAGGATTATTAGGAAAAAAACATTCAAAAGTGTGGGGGAGCTTCACAAGGAGTGGACTGAGGCTGTAGTTAGTGCATCAAGAGCCACCATACACAGACGGATCCTGGACATGGGCCAAATGTTGTATTCCATTTATCAACTCCTCCTGCACAACAAACCTCAGAAGCATCTTACCCAACAACTGGTCTGTTGCTCAGTGGTCCAAAGTCCTCTTTTCTGATGAGAGCAAATTCTGCATCTCATTTGGAAAACAAGGTCCCACAGTCTGGAGGAAGAATGGACTCTACTGGAGTCAAGTATGCCATCTACCAGGACATTTTAGAGCGCTTTATGCTTCCATCAGCAGACAAGCTTTATGGAGATTCTGACTTCATTTTCCAGCAGGGCTTGGCACCTGCCCACACTGCCAAAAGTACCAAAACCTGGTTCAATGACCGTGGGATAACTGATGTGGCCAGCAATCTCGCCTGACCTGAACTCCATAGAGAATCTATGGGCATTGCCTAGAGAAAGATTAGAGACATGGGATCGAAAAATGCAGAAGAGCTGAAGGCCACTATTGAAGCATCCTGGTTTTCCTTAACTCCTCAGCAGTGCCACAGGCTGATAGCACCCATGCCATGCCGCAGTAAGGCAGTAATTCATGCAAAAGTACAAACCAAGTACTGAGTACATATGCATGATTGTACATTTCAGAGGGCCGACATTTCTGTTTTTTTATTTTTTTTATTGATTTCATTTAATATTCTAATTATTCAGAAATTTTGGATTTTGGGTTTTCATAAACTGTAAGCCGTAATCATCAAAATTATAACAACAAAAGGCTTGAAATATCTCACAATGAATGTAATGAGTCTATATAACATATCAGTTTCACCTTTATGTTGAATTACTTAAATAAATGAACTTTTGCATGATATTCTAATTTTTCAAATTTTACCTGTAGGTGTGAAAATCACCAAGCAAACATTTTAATCATCATAATGACCTGTAATGTTTACGTTATATAGGAAATATAATCTTTTTTGCACATTATTTATTTGAATTTATATTACAAATGTGAGTGATGCTGGCATACTTTTCACATCTCTCACAGAGATGTTGGCACTTGAAGGGTACAAATGTCAGTGACTTTCAGTCAATATGACCGCATTTGCAGTCTATATACGTGCAATGTGCCCAAACATCATAACCTACAAATAATTTTTTTTACAAATATTCTAAGGAACACAGAAATAGATTACAATAGGTTGCCTCGTTATAAAAAAAAATATTTTTGAAAAAGTCACATAAACAGAAGAAAAAGTTTACTTTAGATCTTTTTTAGTAGCTTCTTGATAGGTGCCATAGCATGCCTTGCATTTTACTTTAGCTAAATACTCTACAGCAGGCATGTCCAACCTGCGGCCCTCCTGATGTTGTGAAACTACACATCCCAGCATGCCTTGCCATAGTATTGCTATTAGGGAATGCTAAAACTATTGCAAGGCATGCTGGGATGTGTAGTTTCACAACAGCTGGAGGGCCGCAGGTTGGACATGCCTGCTCTACAGAACAGTAAACACTCTCAATAAAGAAAAAATAGTGACATTTTACTGACATTAAATAATGCCTTTTATTCACTTTTCCCATATTGAATAACCTTACCGTTTTCATATTAGTCCAAAACACTGGGTAACAGTAATTATTAAACTTTGTACAGAAAGAGGGGTAACTCATTTTGTATTGTTCTCACAGTTCTAATACTAGGATACCACCAGTATCTATCAGTTCTTACCTGGCTGATAACTACTGTACAGCCAAATTATTTGTCAGAAGCCTAAAGATGCTGGAGAAAGGTTAATGTGACATGCACATACATGATTACATGACTAATATCTGAATACTTGATCCAGATAGGCATCTGTGGTCCCCATAGCCTTGATATAAGCCATCTCCAGAAAAATTGCCTGCTTCAGTGGTCCCGATAGAAAGCTTTTTAAATGGTGCTGGTAAATAGGTTAAGGCCAGGGAATCTGTTTATATATATTGAATAAAGCAATAAATGGGAATATAATGGCAATTTTGCTGTCTCTTCACTGTTTAATTTACAGAACTGCTGAACCCAGTATTTGACATAAAAATGCCAGAATACTAATTGCAGGGAAAAAAATAATTGAAATAATTGAAAGAATATTGCTAACAGAATCAATACGAATACGAATTGCCGTATTTTCGGGATAGTAAATGTGAAAAATAAGTGTATTTCTGGATACAAATACACCTATTTTTTTTTTTACAAATTTCCTTTAGTAAATTTCCCCCAATATGTCTTGGTTTTCAGTGATGTTATCAAGACAAGATGTAGTGCAATCATTTTTACGTTGTATATCCTCTTCTAAACAGGAGGATACTGCAATACAATTAATCTAGAAATATATACATCTGTAAACAAACAAAACGGAAGCACTGCATCAGGCACCCCTGCACCCTGCTTTCAGCCTGAATTCTCACACTTTGCTTGCAACCTGCAGTTTCATGCGAGTGTAGGCTGCTGTAACCTGCACCGGCAAATACAGTGCATTTATCTGAATTGCCCCAATGTGACTAATGACAACTTAAAACCCATACACTGTGAATGTAGACTGACATTACTTCTGTTTTAGTGCATTTTTCGGTACTTATGAGTTATCTGGGCGCCCGATTTTTTGATTGTATGCCTTAAGTTAAGGCATACAATCAGATGCGATGTGATGCGATATCGCATCGTATCGCATCGCATGCGACCATCGGATGCGATGACCCGATTTTTCCATAGGAATCAATGTTAAAATGGACAGAGTCCATTTTAACATGGAATTCAATGGGAAAAAGGGGTCCTTTTCATACCCCTACTATCCAAGTGGGCATGGAGTTGGATATAAACCTGTGGCGAGCGTAGCGAGCCACCGAGCCCGAAGCGTGGCGAGCGAAGCGAGCCCCGCGAGGGGACGGTATTCTGTGTCCCCTCGCGGGGCTCGCTACGCTCGCCACGCTTCGGGCTCGGTGGCTCGCTACGCTCGCCACAGGTTTATATCCAACTCCATGCCCACTTGGATAGTAGGGGTATGAAAAGGACCCCTTTTTCCCATTGAATTCCATGTTAAAATGGACTCAGTCCATTTTAACATTGATTCCTATGGAAAAATCGGGTCATCGCATCGCATCGCATCGCATCCGATGGTCGCATGCGATGCGATGCGATGTACCCGATCCGACCCGATTTACAAATCGGGCGCCCAGATAACTCACAAGTACCCATTTTTCTTATGACAAATCATTTGTAAATGTTGTTTAACTTTGAGGAGCTGTTGGAATTGGAAATAATAAAAATTGTGGAATTATGCGAGTGCATAATTCATGGGTAATGATGGAAATAGCTAGGTGTACTGTAGTGATGCCTGCTGCCCCAGAGTGTAGTCTGTGGACCTGAACTCTGTTATCTGGGTGCAGCTGTAGGTGGTCCTAGGAATTAGGCTCTATGGCATACAGTACAGTGCATGTGTTGGACATTTGCATACAGTACTATATAGTACATTGTCATTATAGTAAGATATAGAAAAATGGGATGTAAATTAAGAATGTATTTCAACATATGCTAGGAACTGTAGTATGCTGAAAACCATACTATGTACGATAGACGTAGGAAAACATGCAGTATAAGTGTCTATATAATCCTGAGTGTAGGGTGCAGATAGACTTACGCTTTGTGGGTTTCCTGCTCTGCTTTTCTTTGATAAGGACGGAGTTTTCATCAGCTCCCGCTTCTTTCTTGAAAACATCCTGAGTTGGGGGTCTTTCCTGTCCCTTAGGACCCCGATAGTGCCACTTCTTCTATACACCTTACCAGAACTGATGTTACGCTCACCCCTGCAACCCCACCTGGGGGGGCAGATTATGGGGGTGCTCAGAAAGGTGCTGCTGTGTGCCCAACACTACTACTGTCATATAACACGTGATGTGCAGGAGTTTCCTGATTGGGTGCTTGCTGTCCCAAAACTGACATAGACAGGAAGAGGTAAAGGGAGTTAACCATGTCAGTGCTGGGACCACAGAAGCATCCTGTCCCCTCCCAGAGCTTTGTCATATGTCTGAGTGTAAAGACTGTGTGTATGTGATAGGGGAACAATAGAGGAAGTTATAGGGAGAGGTTGCATGACAGAAGATATAAGGCACAGTTATACAGAGCAAAAAGGAAAACATGGCAGCACAGAATCCGCTTGATAGGTCTACAGTGTCTAGCTCGACAGTTAATAGGTCAACACCAAATGGTCAATATTGACAAAACGTTGACATTCAAAAGGTTGACAAAGATGACACAATCAAAAGGACTACACAAAAGGAAAGGGCAACATGAGTTTTTCACTTTTTAAAAACTTTTGGGGAATTTTTTCATACTTTAACATCCACGTGGACTCCCATTGGGAATGCAGTACAGTGTGGTACAGTGTGCCGAGTGCAGTGGTAGCAGTGGGAGGTACCATGTAAAGGTACTTACTACATTCATTGGGGTCCATGTCGACAGCTGTCGACGGCAACACAATTTTTTTTAAAGGCTCATGTCTACCTTTTCATGTGTCTACTTTTTAATGTCGACATTTTGCTTGTGTCAATCTTTTCCAATGTTGAGCTGTTGCATGTTGACCTTTTGCATTTCAACCTTTTGTCAATGTCGACATTTCGGCAATGTCGACCTTTTGGTGTTGACCTATTAATTGTCTACCTAGACTCTGTAGACCTTTTTTTATCCACACCCTGGCAGCATACAGATCCACAATGGATTAGGGAACAATAAAAGACATACCTTTATCGCTTCATTAATGCCTCCTCTTTACTTTATTAGGTCAAAAAATGTAAGCTTTAATAGGTTTTTATACTAGTTGGCACTTTGAATGTATCCATTGCATTTGTGGTCATTATTATGCAAATTGCATATTATCTACAATTATGGTAAACTTGGATGAGACTTCACTTTGACCCAGATGATTATTGGGGAGAATTATTTCAACATATAATATAGAACATATAATAGTGTATTACTATGGTTCCATAAGTAATAGTATATTCTCACAGAGAAACAACAAATAGCAGAAGAAATACATTTGGGAAAGTTGCATACTAGGCCTGATACTAAGCCTCTGCCTTTATTGTTCTTTTAAGATGCAGCAAGATGCAGATGGTCTAAAGGCATACACGTGATTGAAATACTGTGAACAACTGCTGATAACATTATTGTGTAATAATGTATATATATATTTAAATTTTTTTATATATACACAGTAGTGGAGTGGTGCCTTAAGTGTGAAAAAGTCCTTTAGATAATATTGTAAATGTCATAAATAATTAACTAAAAAGCCCCCAAAAAGTATTTTAGCTGGATAAAACGTATTCAAGCATTTTTGTTGTAACATTCATACACGTGCTGTAACACCCTATGCATTTCGTCCACCAAAGGACTTCCTCAGGGGTATTTATTTATTTACAGTTTCTTATATAGTGCAGCAGATTCCGTTGCGCTTTGCAAGGGGTACATTAAAAACAGGAGACTTTAATGTATGATTTGATCAGGATATCCAAGTATTACATAGGCCCTTATTCTGATAGGTGCGGCCAGAGCCGATTATGCGGCCAGGACCGTGCAAGCGAAACCCCGCCTTCCATACGGATCGCCAACTCCGTCCGTATGCGGTAAGAAGCTGTCCAAACGGACCGCACATGTATTTTTCACGGAATACGCCTCCTCCATCTAAGGGAACCTCCCCCATCATTCGATGGTCGCAGACCATCGAATGCAGGACCGAGTGCTCCACCAGCACCCGCAACCTCAGACCACACGGACATTTTTCCGTGCAAAAGCAGGGATCTGGGCGGGCAGCTGACAACCGGCGATGTCATATATCCGCCCCCCTACACGTGCGTCACGGCCGCATTACCATACGTACGCCCAGCGTTTTCATGGGAACGCCCATGAAACGCGGGGCGTATGCATATGGTAATGAGCCCAAATAGCCCTTCACGCCCCTCTCCACCCCCTGTTCGGAGTGTTCACATATCATGCGGGATTTGGCCGTACGCCCCGCTCGCACATGCGCAGAGACGCCTCTGCACATGCGCAGACACCAAACATCGGCGGGCCGAACGCACGCGGATATATCCGCACCGATCAGAATAAGGGCCATAGAGAGGCAGTGTTTGGCCAGTCGCTTATAGTCTTATACATTCCGTGCTGTGCCCCTTCTATTGAATTTTTGCAGTTTTTAGATGGCCCAAAATTTTAACCTGTCCATCTATTTCAACTATTATACAATCTCTATAAGTGCCAGGATAAAATCACCATAAAATCAGGGGATGTGTTCATCAGTCAAGCACTAGAGTCTAGTGATGGTTAGTCCACGAATGATCATAATGAACTAATCTTCAAAGTGAACTTGTTGATGTAGTTCACCGCTCTGGCAATGACTAGTTCATCAGGAACAAAAGCAAGAGTTACATTATCATGAAACTCAGCAGCTCCATTATACTAATGTATACTTTGCTACATTATCGAATAGTTGTTTCCCCCCCAAAAAAATGTTTTTTAAATGCCCATAAACCATCACTGTTTAAAGTAATAGTAATTATGAACTGCAGTCTTAAACCTCCGCTATAGTAGCAGAGTTTATCATAATTGCATACCTCCCAACATTTGATGTAATGGTGGCGGGACAGCTTAATTTTGGGGGGTGCGACCAGAAAGGGGGCATGGCCTGTACTCATGATGCTGCCGCGAGGCCACGCCCCATTTTTGCCACTGTGGGGGCATGTTCAGCAAATCCGTGTGCTGCTGGCTATGCCCCCAGCCCCTCTGGCTGCAAGAATAGATGCTGTGCGTGACAGTGGGGGGACTCTCAACTCCCCCCCCCACCACGGGACACTGCCGGCCGTGGGAGGGATGCGGGGACATCCCCAGAAAATGGGACATTCCCGCAATAAGTGGGACAGTTAGAAGGTATGTGATTGTCCTTCTTGGCTTACACATACACTTCTATCCATACACACTGTTTTTGAGAGATGTACAGTATGCACATTTACTTTTCACTTACCTATTATTGGCACACTAGGCAGAGTTTAGCACAGAAATGTCTTATGCACACCGTCTTTTCACCTCCTATGATGTGGGGATAATGTCAGATGCACTTCTTCATTGCTGCACTAATATTATTTGGCATTATTCTGCATGTTCTTCATTGCTTGAGGGATAATAATGTAAATCTCCCTCCTGCTGAATTGTGGATTTTTTTTTCTCTTTCTGCCTGTGATTGGGGGTTGTGAGACTGGTCCCTGCTACCTTATCATCTACAGCAGGGATGGAATACCTTCGGCCCTCCGTCTACACATCCCAGCATGCCTTGTTACAGTTTTACTATGTGGCCATGCTACAAATGATGCAGGGCATGCAGCGATGTGTAGTTCAACAACAGCTGGGGGCCGAAGGTTCCTCATCCCTGATCTACAGGCTCATTTGCTTGCTGATGTTGTGCACCTCCATGCCATTACTCCATACTTGCCTTCTTTTGAAAACTAGTTTCAGGGAGATTATAATTGGCAATAGAATTTTGCACAGTGCCCCATTGAGGGACTTGTCATGCTCCTCCCTAAGGGTGTGTCTAGTTCCATATATTGAGAGATTATGAAAAGAGGTTGTGAATGTGGCACCTAGAAGCGTGGGTGTGCACTGCTACATCTAAGAGGAACCTTTATAAATTACTTATATACAAATGTAGATGAGCCCTAAAGCAGTCAGTAAGAGCTACTATACTTGCTAATGTGCTAAGAAATGGTGCTGATGATTCAGTGTAAATGTATCTGTCTCTCATTCCCTCCCCCCCCCAAAATGTAACAGTGTAATGTGGGCTAGGTGACATGAGGGAGATTGGTAGACTAATGAGGGAAAGAGGGATTAGGGGTACCAATCCCGGGGCATTTTTTCAATCCCGGGAATCAGGATTGAAAAATGCGCAATCCCGGGATTCCAGGGATCCCCGGGATTAGCTTCTCTAAAAAAAAAAAAATTAACCCTCCCCCTAAACTGCCTGCCCCGCACATGTCATAAATGTTAAACCCAACTCCAGACAATTCTCCCATCCCCTGAAGTGACAGTGCACTGCATCACTTACGTGGGTTGTAAACTTGTGACAGCCTGGCAGGAGCAGGACGGGATGTACAGCAGGCGTGTGCGGCTGGGCATCCGTGTTCGGAACAGTGATCTGCACTGACAGGCATTGCGGCTGCCAGGCTGCGCAGCGTGACTTAATGTCAGGGGTCACGCTGCGCATGTCTGTCAGCACAGATCAATGTCCATAACAGCGGCGCCAGAGGGGGGGTGAAAAGAGTCAGCCGGGCAGCATCTGAGCCATATACTAGTGCTCAGTGCTGCCCGGCTTTAAAAAAAAAAAGTGCATTTTACACGGGGGTACTAATCCCGGAATCCCGGGATTGGAAGCTTCAATCCCGGGATTCAAATCCCGCCGATTTTAGCACAAAATCCCGGGATCCCGCCGATCCTGGGATTGGCATCCCTAAGAGGGATATTGCTGCTATTTCAGGGAGTCTCCTGCAGAATGCAGGAGAGTAGGTAACTATGGCTTACTCTGGTGAGGTATTCTTATAACTGAACACACCCATTAGGAGTTAATGGGGTTATGGGGTGCACACAATTTTGCAACTAGAACAAGAAATGATGCAGCTTATTTAAGAAGGTTGTTTGCATCTGTGTCAGGGTGGGTGGTCTTTTGTTGTGGTTAGAGAGACAAAAATTCTTGTTTTTGGGGCTTGCGGAATCGGTACATCTATCAGAATGAACTTAGGTCTACAGTCATTAGGTCGACCCCACTAGGTCGACTGGTAGGAAGGTCGACCTAATTTAAGGTCGACGTGGTCCAAGGTCGACATGACTTAAGGTCGAATTTGCATAAAGGTCGACATGAGAAAGGTCGACTGGTCATAAGGTCGACATGGGTTTTTCACTGTTTTTTATCCGAATGTCGACACAGTCGACATGGACACAGTTGGCAATGAGAATCGGACGCTCGCAATGCTTGGGGCACGGTGGCTCGCTTCGCTCGCCACAGCTTTAATAACCTCCTCCACGCCCTAGTGGATGGTATGGCATGAAATACCGCCTGTCGGCACATGTCGGCTCAAAAAACAGTGAAAAAACCCATGTCGACCTTATGACCAGTCGACCTTTCTCATGTCGACCTTTATGCAAATTCGACCTTAAGTCATGTCGACCTTGGCCCATGTCGACCTTAAGTCAGGTCGACCTTCCTGCCAGTCGACCTAGTGGGGTCGACCTAATGACTGTAGACCTAAGTTCATTCTAATAGATGACCGCTTCCCATATAGGTGTACTAAATTTTAAATCTTCATTTACCTATAGGTATACTGACCGCTGAGGAACTTTCAGATATGCAATAAAGGGATCAAGCATGTTAGGCATCATTTTACTACCTCTACACTGCTGTTGCAGTCTATCAGATAAGCGCTTATATGTTGTCTATAAGTCCACATTTACTATTTTTTATGTTATGTTAAATAAATGTGTTGCAGCAATATCACACTATTAGTTTTTTTCCCGGTTTGGGAGTTTTTTTATTTTAAGGTTCCATCTCCTTGGTTTACTGAGGAGTTATTATACACCTAGAACCTAAAAAAGTGAGTTATAATTTGTAAACACTCATTTACATCACCTGGGTGATATTAAATCTTTTTTACATATTCTTTGTATTTCGAGGTCAGCATTATTATTTTTAACCACAAGATGGCAGCAAAAATGGCTTTTTTTTCTACATAAACACTTAAGTTGCCCACACACTAGAAAGATCTGCAATCTTAAGATGTGCGTATAAATTAGCCTTGAAATCTCAAATGCACATCTCTACCAAAGATTTCTCTTAAGATCCCATTTGCGTTCCTATGGATCTTTTGTTAAATCTTCTGAATTTTCATGCAGCACGTAAGATCAGAAGATTTAGCAAAAGATTCGCGGGAGCGCGCATCCGACCGACATCGGACGATTTTTGACTGATTATCCGTAGCAATCGGACAATATATTGGCCGATTTAACGGAAATTGGCCAATCGGCCATAAAATTGTTCTAGTGTGTGGGCACCTTAAGGTCTGATTCAGACCTGCTTGCTAGGCTGCGTATGTTCGCTGCCTAGTTTGCAGGTAAACGCTGCCCCGCCAGATCTCCGAAACAGCATGTGAGTGGATGTGTACGCTTACACATCTGCAGGCATGCAGCTGCAAAGAAGAAAAATCATTCGATGGTCGCTCACCATCGGGGCCGAACTCAGACCAAGGCGATCAGGTCTAAATCCCCCTATTGATGCATCTTTTTCCAAACACACTGAAGTCACTTTATTTGAAAATATGTATTATTGATACCTCCCCCTCTAATTTCCATCTATGTGATGCACTAAAGACAAGCTTGCCGGTTGACGGACTCAGAGGATTATGAGGAGGATCCAAAAGAAAGATACTGTACATGCTGTTTTTCGTGTTTTTTTCTGGTACGCATGTGAATATTACCTCTTGAGGATTGTCACTGTAATAGGCTCCCTTTTCATGCTTATTTAAAACATTGAAGGAGCGAGAGTTCTACCACTAACAAATAATATTGTCCAGTATTTAATCTTTCTTTTACATGCATTTCCTCCTTTTGTGAATATCTCACCTATAAGTATTTGAATGAAAGTAAGTCTTTTTGAGCAGACATAAATTATTAACAATTTTCTACAGGGATACGGTCATTGGGTCTACAGCATGTTGG
Source organism: Crinia signifera (assembly GCF_055691185.1). Taxonomy (NCBI): domain Eukaryota; kingdom Metazoa; phylum Chordata; class Amphibia; order Anura; family Myobatrachidae; genus Crinia; species Crinia signifera. Next base: position 264,253,374 of record NC_139217.1, on the reverse strand, counting down.
TCGACATGGGTCTAGGTCGAAATGGGTTAAGGTCAACATGTCATTAGGTTGACACAAGCATTAGGTCGATGGTGTCTAGGTCGACAGTCAAAAGGTGGACATGGGGTGCATCGCGAGCGAAGCGAGGGGATGCGGTGCATTTGCAACTGTGTCAATGTTGACTATGTCGACATTCGAGTAAAAAAAACAGTGAAAAACCCCATGTTGACCTTTTGACTGTCAAGCTAGACACTGTCGACCTATTGCTTGTGTCGATCTATTGACCTGTAGACCTAAACCCATGTTGACCATGTCCCATGTCGACCTAGAACCATGTCGACAGTTTTCCATGTCCACTTAATGGTGTTGACCTAATGCTTGTCGACCAACTTGCTGTAGACCAAACGATCCCAACCCTTTCTACAGTGGTGTTAGTTTATAGATTTTACGGCCAACCCCAACATGGTTGTCATCATCAAAGACAAAGGCAACTGAGGAGTGCAAAGCATAAAGGGCCGGATTCTCTAAGCTTCAAAAGTGATAAAATGGAGAGTGATAAGCAGCCAGCCAATCAGCTCCTACCTTCCATGTCACAGACTGTGTTTGAAAAATGTCAGGCAGGAGCTGATTGGCTGGCTGTTTATCTCTCTCCATTTTATCACTTTTGAAGCTTAGACAATCTGGCCCAAAATGTGTTGCACCCATGTCACCCTATTTGGGAGGGATGTGGTCAGCAGGACGACAATAAAAAGGTAGACATTGAATAGGTCTACCACTATTGTTAAACAGGCCATAGGTTGACACATACAAAAGGTCAACATACCTTAGGTTGACATGGTCCACCCGCATTCCCAGGGGAACGCTCCAAAACACTGGGTTTTCCCCTGGTCCAACCCGCTTTCCGCCCCCCTCTGGAGTGAATGGCACAGCGAGTGTGAAACTCACGGAAGCTGTTCGAATAAATGTGTGCACATGCGCAGACCCCCCTCCATCTGAACCAATTCGCCCCATTCTAAATGGTATTAAATCAGGCCCATAGTTTTATCTGCATCCTATCATGGGTGCAAGAGATCAGAGAGAAACACAATGGAGCATTAGATACCTACCTACGAAGACACGCCAATGACACTACCACAATACAGGGTACTTCCATGCACTTGGAGGGCATCCATTGTGCAAAATTGCAATCACAGACAAATGAAGAACAGAAAAGCATGCAAATATTGAACCCCATATAGAAAAAGAAAATTGAGCAGCGCTAATTAACAAAAAAAATTAAAAAAAAAGATATATACCAATTGTTTGGTCTATCACAATATTTAATTTAATAATAAGCAAGAGTTAAAAAGGCTGGAATTATGCCAGCAGCATATATAAAACAATATCGGCCAATAAAATTGGAGCAAAAACTCTCACCATCTGTACTTCAAGTGTCCTGACGAGTCCCGAGATACTAAGTCCATAGGGAAAAGCTTTTTTCCCAAACAGCATTCCAGGGGGAGAACCACTATGGTGCAGATGATCTTGTAGGAGTGGCCCAAATTGGCTCAAATTACCAGCTCCTTCCACGCCACTAGTGAAGGCAAGATGAAGTAATGTCCTCAACCTCCTGCTGTTGCAATGGTATGAATTGGATCCAAGTTGGAAAGATGAAATAGATATCCAAATGAAGGTCTCCAGGTTTGTAGTCAGGTACACTTTGTTGGGAGTGTAGACGTTGTGGTACCAGTCACCACACAATGGAGCATTAGATACCTACCTACGACACGCCCATGACAATACCACAATACAGGGTACTTCCATGCACTTGGAGGGCATCCATTGTGCAAAATTGCAATCACAGACAAATGAAGAACTGAAAAGCATGCAAATATTGAACGACTATCCACTTTATTGCTCCTTTTTTTTAACTGGTTGCCAATATCACATATTTGAGTTAATAATAAACTAGAATGCTGTTCTAAGTAATCAATAAAGAGGTCACAATTACATCTTCTACCTTATTACTTGTCGTTTTCAAAGGAAAGAGAGACTGGAAGTAAAAGAAGATCACTTTGCTTTGGTTTTGGCCTGTATTATTTCTGAAGTTGAAGCCCCAATTCGTGGTTTACTACACATGTAATTTTCCTGGGTCATGTCAATTATCTTTCTATTGCACAAGCCCTTGATTATACTACTTAAAGTGCTTTGAAGCGAGTCAGCTTGCAGAGACTAATATAGCACGTCTTTGATCGGTAGTAACTGGTTTCCAGGTCTGTTTGCTAGTGCAGAAGAAAGTGAAGTGAATCAGGAAAGACAATCAGTCTGCTTGTTCTCTGTCTAGACCAAGGAAATTATCATACATAGAGGGCATGAAATAACTCTACAGTGCGCTTAGCTACATCAGAGGAGCAGCGCAGAATCAGCCACATAATGGGAACTGGAGGAATACGACAGCGTGGAATAATGATAGTTGGCTTGCCTTTTGTGGTTCTTGCTCTTTTATCTTTTACCCAGCAAAGAGGCATGTGATTTAATGAAACTCAATACTACCTTGTTCACACTGCAAAGCAAATTACCGGGTCCAGCATTTCTACCCTGTAAGTTGCATTTGAACACTGGACCTTTTCTTGTATGAATTCTTTGAACCCTCTTTAGAAATGCTTGACAATGTCATTTGCTTTGCAGTGTGAGTGGAAGGAGGAGGGGGTCAGACTGGAACTTGCAAAATGACTCTGCATTCAAATACCGGGTAAAAGCCAGAATTTTCAGACAATTCAGTCTGAACGGGGTATAATGGCACAATTCCAGTTCTAATTATTTTATTAGCTAGAAACTCCTCATCAACGTGTGTCCTTCTTTAACTTTACATGGATAGCACTTTTAAACAATGAATGTGCTACAATAAACTAGAAGAAAAGAAGGGGATATTTACCAATGGTAAAGAGTAGGCACCAAAAAGGGGTGTGCTGTGCTAAGCAGCTCATACAAAGGGAGGGTCAATTCCCACAAATTGGTAAAACACAGGACAGAAAAAAAAGAAGTGGAGCGCTAATAATAAAGTACTGGATCAATTGGTTATAACAAGAATAGATAAAATGTGTTTAAGCATATTGTCTCATTGGGTATAAATATTCAGATTTATGAGAAATTTTATTATGGAGAGCCAAATCAAATCTGGTAAAAAATACAAGAAAACAGTGCATGCATAAAATATAGAATACAATTGGACAAAGCAATAATACTTACAGTATGGTGGAGTCCCGCTAATATGAAGATTAGATTGATCCGCCTGGTTATCGTATTAATTATTCTTTAATTCTGCTGTCACTGCACCTCTGCTTCCCCCCCAGCTCAAGCATGCCTTGATTTACCACAAGGTAATATGGCTGGGCCCCTCAACTCTGGTCGTGGTCCATCACAAAGCTCTAGTTAATTGTTCTACAGGGGGTCATTAACCGGGCTTGGACCTGTGTTAAATTATTAATACTGGCATTGAGCTCTGTTACTGTGCCTGCTTCGCACTGCCAGAGTCCCACTGTCTGCAGCATACTGGAGTTCCCAAGGCCAGCCCCTGCACAGTAGCAGCAGCCACTGCCAACACCATGGATGGAATAGACTGCTGTCTTTTCCCACTGGACAGTTATTCCAGTTATTCCTTATATATAGTTGCTGACCTCTTACTCTACTTTGCCTGCAAGCTCAGTCTCTGGGTCCCCTCAGAATGGACACGAGGAGCTTTGTTTCTGTCTGCTTCTCCACATTATCCCAGAAGCTGTTAAAATGAATTACTCATATTATTGAGATCTCTACCAATATACTGTAATGCGTTAGTTAATTCTGTTGGTATAATGTTATCCATATGATATAACATGATGAGTGTCCTTCTATGATTATTTTTCTATTAGGAACCGTGCTGGTGCAAAATAATGGGACTCCTTGCTACTATACTGCACCACACAATCCTTGATAGATTAAGCAGGGGTTAAAGTGAGGGGGAACTGGGTGGAACTGAGTTCCACCACCTCTTATGTGGCGGGATTTATCAATACTCGCATTTCTGTAGTGAAGTGGAGTCCTTTTTTTCGTGCTGTTTTCGCAGGCTTTTTGCGGAGTTTTCCGCGTTATGTATGATTTTTCCCCTTGTTTCTTAGGTCTGCGGTAATGCAGACCTCCGTCGGAATCATGCGCAGATGCGTCCTGCTGCTGGCTCAGCTTTTGTTTGACTTGCTGGCGAACTGCAGTTGTGACATTTCAATTATTAACCCCTTCCTGACACAGCCAGTTTTTGCCTTCCTGACAGAGCCCTTTTTTTCAAATCTGACATGTATCACTTAAGTGGGGATAACTTTTTTTTGCTTTTACTTATCCCAGTGATTTTGAGATTGTTTTCTCGTGACACATTGTACTTCAAGTTAGTGGTAAATTTGGGTCGATACAGTCTGTGTTTTTTTGTGAAAAATACCAAAATGTCGTAAAAAAATGGAAAATTTAGCAATTTGCAAAATGTTAAATTTTCTGCTTGTGAGACAAATAATCATACCACTCAAAATAGTTAATAACTAACATAGACCATATGTCTACTTTATGTTTCCATCATTATTTCAACTTCCTTTTAATTTTTTTTGGACACTAGGAGGCTTAAAATATGAATAGCAAATTCTCAAATTTTCAAGAAAATTTCAAACACTGATTTTTTTAGGGACCAGTTCAGTTTTGATGGGACTTTGAGGGACTTGTATGTGAGACACCCCCATAAATGATGCCATTTCAAAAACTGCACCCCTCACAGTATTCAAAACAGCATTTTGGAAGTTTGTTAACCCTTTAGGTGTTTCACAGGAATTAAAACAAAGTGTAGGTGAAATTTCAAAATTTCATTTTTTTTGCAGATTTGCAATTTTAATACATTTTTCTAAGGAACACAGTACATTTTACTAGAGAAATGTGACTAAAAATTGATTCCCCCAATTCTTTTGTTTTCATAAATATCCTATATGTGGCCCTAGTGTGCACGTTGACCAAACCACAGGCTTCATAATAGAAGGAGCACCTACTTGATTTTGGAGCCTCCTTTTTATGAGATTATTTTTTAGGCACCATGTAGGTTTCTAGGCACCATAAGATGCTGAAAGTTAGGAACCCCCCACCAAGTGACCCCATTTTGCAAACTACACCCCTCAGGGAATTCATCTAGGGGTATAATGTACATTTCAAACCCCCAGGGGTTTCACCAATTGTGGTACAACTGGGCAGTGAAAATGAAAAATTTAATTTTTTACACAAAAATGCAGTTCTGGCTCAAAATTTTTCATTTTCACAAGGAATGAAGGAGACAACGCACCCCAAAATCTGTGCCCCAATTTCTCCCGAGTACGGCAATGCCTCACATGTGACCAAAAAATACCATTTGGGTGCATGGCAGGACTCAGAAGGGAAGGAGTGATTTTTGTATTTTGCAGCTCAGATTCTGGTGGAATGTTGGTGGGTGCTATGTCGCATTAGCAAGACCCCCAAAGCACCAATACAGTGGAAGCCCCCCACAAGTGACCCCATTTTGCAAACTACACCCATCAGGGAATTCATCTAGGGGTATAGTGTACATTTCAAACCCCCAGGGGTTTCACCAATTGTGATACAACTGGGCTGTGCAAATGAAAAATTACATTTTTTTACACAAAAATGCAGTTCTGGCTCAAAATTTTTCATTTTCATAAGGTATGAAGGAGAAAAAGCACCCCAAAATCTGTGCCCCAATTTCTCCCGAGTATGGCAATGCCTCACATGTGACCAAAAAATACCATTTGGGTGCATGGCAGGACTCAGAAGGGAAGGAGTGATTTTTGGATTTTGCAGCTCAGATTCTGGTGGAATTTTGGTGGGTGCTATGTCGCATTAGCAAGACCCCCGAAGCACCAATACAGTGGAAGCCCCCCACAAGTGACCCCATTTTGCAAACTACACCCCTCAGGGAATTCATCTAGGGGTATAATGTACATTTCAAACCCCCAGGGGTTTCACCAATTGTGGTACAACTGGGCAGTGAAAATGAAAAATTTAAATTTTTACACAAAAATGCAGTTCTGGCTCAAAATTTTTCATTTTCACAAGGAATGAAGGAGACAAAGCACCCCAAAATCTGTGCCCCAATTTCTCCCGAGTACGGCAATGCCTCACATGTGACCAAAAAATACCATTTGGGTGCATGGCAGGACTCAGAAGGGAAGGAGTGATTTTTGTATTTTGCAGCTCAGATTCTGGTGGAATTTTGGTGGGTGCTATGTCGCATTAGCAAGACCCCCAAAGCACCAATACAGTGGAAGCCCCCACAAGTGACCCCATTTTGCAAACTACACCCCTCAGGGAATTCATCTAGGGGTATAGTGTACATTTCAAACCCCCAGGGGTTTCACCAATTTTGATACAACTGGGCTGTGCAAATGAAAAATTACATTTTTTTACACAAAAATGCAGTTCTGGCTCAAAATTTTTCATTTTCATAAGGTATGAAGGAGAAAAAGCACCCCAAAATCTGTGCCCCAATTTCTCCCGAGTACGGCAATGCCTCACATGTGACCAAAAAATACCAGTTGGGTGCATGGCAGGACTCAGAAGGGAAGGAGTGATTTTTGGATTTTGCAGCTCAGATTCTGGTGGAATTTTGGTGGGTGCTATGTCGCATTAGCAAGACCCCCGAAGCACCAATACAGTGGAAGCCCCCCACAAGTGACCCCATTTTGCAAACTACACCCCTCAGGGAATTCATCTAGGTGTATAATGTACATTTCAAACCCCCAGGGGTTTCACCAATTGTGGTACAACTGGGCAGTGAAAATGAAAAATTAAATTTTTTACACAAAAATGCAGTTCTGGCTCAAAATTTTTCATTTTCACAAGGAATGAAGGAGACAAAGCACCCCAAAATCTGTGCCCCAATTTCTCCCGAGTACGACAATGCTTCATGTGTGACCAAAAAATGGCAGGACTCAGAAGGGAAGGAGTGATATTTGGATTTTGCAGCACAGATTCTGGTGGAATGTTGGTGGGTGCTATGTCGCATTAGCAAGACCCCCAAAGCACCAATACAGTGGAACCCCCCCACAAGTGACCCCATTTTGCAAACTACACCCCTCAGGGAATTCATCTAGGGGTATAGTGTACATTTCAAACCCCCAGGGGTTTCACCAATTTTGATACAACTGGGCTGTGCAAATGAAAAATTACATTTTTTTACACAAAAATGCAGTTCTGGCTCAAAATTTTTCATTTACATAAGGTATGAAGGAGAAAAAGCACCCCAAAATCTGTGCCCCAATTTCTCCAGAGTACGGCAATGCCTCACATGTGACCAAAAAATACCAGTTGGGTGCATGGCAGGACTCAGAAGGGAAGGAGTGATTTTTGGATTTTGCGGCTCAGATTCTGGTGGAATGAATGGTGGGTGCTATGTGGCATTAGCAAGACCCCCGAAGCACGGTGAAATGATGAACCTAATAATCCATAGATGTGTGGTATATTTTAAAACACTCCTTTATACATAGGCCGGGTTTGTCGGGGCAAGTGTCACACTGGAAAATAGTTTGCTTTCTTATTCCCTTTTTATAGCAAACTTTGCACCTTTTTTGTGTCCTGCCCTTTTTTCCAGTGGAGGGGATTTCATCAGGAAAATGCTGCCCTGGTACAATACGGGGGCCAGTACTAGAAGTACTGGGGCCCTCTGCCTGCTGGTTCCCAAATATTAGGCCCTTTATGACTTCCTCTTGAAAGTGCATAAATGTCCCCCTCTGGCTGGTAGAACGGAATAGCACGTAAGCGTTATACAGTGCCATCTGGATGATATACACGGCCAGCTTCTTGTACCAGATTTTTGTTTTCCGCAGGGCACTGTACGGCTTCAGTACCTGATCTGAAAGATCCACTCCGCCCATGTACCTATTGTAATCTAGGATACAATTAGGTTTTGAGGTGTGGGTACTGGTACCTCGTACAGGGATGGAGGTGGTACTGTCTCCATGAATTGTTGTCAGTATAAGGACATCCCTCTTGTCCTTATATTTGACCAACAACATATTTTCGGTGCATATTCCCCTGCTTTCACCCCTTCTCATTACTTGGGCAATGTGCGTTTTTGGGAGGCCTCTTTGGTTCTTACGCACAGTACTGCAAGCTGCTGTACCTCTTGAACCAAGGGCCTTAAACAGGGGGATGCTAGTGTAAAAGTTATCCACATAGAGGTGATAACCTTTATCCAGGAAGGGGTGCACTAAATCCCAGACAATTTTTCCACTAACACCTACGAGGGAGGGGGGGCATTCTGGCGGTTCAATTCTTGAATCCTTCCCTTCATATACCCTAAACCTGTGGGTGTACCCTGAGGTGCTTTCACACAGCTTATACATTTTTATGCCATACCTTGCCCTCTTACTGGGAAGGTACTGGCGGAATTTAACCCTTCCTTTAAAATGTATAAGGGACTCGTCAATACAAATAAATTTTTCAGGGATGTACATCTCTGCAAATTTGGCACTGAAATGATCAATGACCGGCCTGACTTTGAATAGCCGGTCAAAGGTGGGATCATCTCTGGGTGGGCACAGTGTATTATCGGTGTAATGTAAAAATTTAAGGATTATCTCAAAACGAGCCCGAGTCATGGCCATACGGTAAAATGGAACATCTGTACTCCAATATTGCCTAATTTCTGGCTTTTTTACTATGCCCATATGTAACACCAGACCCCAAAACGTCATCATCTCTACTGCATCTACAGGGGTCCACCTAGCAAATGATGACGTGGGGTTTTGAGCAATAAACTGCTGGGCATATAAATTAGTTTGGTCCACCATTAAATTTATAAAATCATCAGAGAAAAATAATTTGAAAAAGTCAATTTCTCTGAGACCTGCTGAATCAAATTGGATTCCTGGGATGGCCAAAAACTCAGGAACCTGGGGCTCAAAATTGTCTGGTGGTGGGGTCCATACGGGATCAATCATTTGGGGGGGGGTCTCAGCTGCTCTACGGGGGCGTCTTTGAGGGGGTCCCTCATCAGCAGAGGAGGAAGAGGAGCTTCAAATTCCCCGCTTGCATCACTGGCTGTGTCAGAGTCAGAGTCAGAGGCAAGCATGGCATATGCCTCCTCCGCTGAATACATTCTTCTGGATGACTGGGATGACATTTGGGATGACATTTGGGATGCCATTTTTATTTTTGTGTTTCTGTAAGTGTAATGTTTCAACACGTGTATAGTGTAGGGGGGGGGGGTACAAACTTTATTTAAACACGGGGGGTATGTAGTGTGTAGTGTGAATGTAGTGCAGAAAAAAAAAATACTTTATACAGGAATTTGATCCCAATAAAAAAAAAAAAAAATTGAAGGGGTTAAAAAAAAAAAAAAAAAAAGGTCCTGCGCCAAAAATTGAGCACAGATGTTGGTCAGTAACGTCCGTCACTGAACAGCGCTCAAAGGCAACAGGACACCCACAAAAACAACGTGGGTGTAAAAAAAAAAAAAAACAATTTAAAAAAAAACTGCAGAAAAAAATGATATCAACCTGTGCCAAAAATGCTGTTCAGTGATTGTACGTCACTGATCAGCGGCCACAGGACACCCACACAAGCAACGTGGGTGTAAAAACAAAACCCCACTGCACTCTCCAAAAAAAAAAAAAACTGCAGATCAGTGATGCAGTGATGCACCACTGATTAGCAGTGAGGGGCAGCAGACACACAACCTGACAGGGTATATATATAAAAAAAAACCTGGACCCCCAAAAAGTTGCTGATCAGTTAATTAATCAGCACAATCAGCACAAAAGGGGGGGCAGCAGGGGGGGGCAGCAGTCAGTTGCACAGGCAGCACAACCTTTGCTGCAACTGACAGGTATATATATTAAAAAAAAACCTCTGCACCCCCAAAAAGTTGCTGATCACCTCAGATATAGTGATCAGCACAAAAGGGGGTGCAGCAGACACAAAATATAGCACTCTCTATCACTCTCTATCACTCTCTATCACTCTCTATCACTCTCTGTCACTATCTGTCCCTATCTCTCACGATCTGTGACTCTATGACACTGCAGCAGCAGCACACACACAGAAGTCACAAGATCACAAGATCCAGGAAGTATCCAGCTGCTGGCAGCACGCTACCAGCGGTGATCAGCGGTGATCAGGTAAGTTTCAGGCAAGGATCAGGTATGTATCACGACAGATTGGCACGGTGACCGCTCTGCACGCAATTCCAGACCGGAATGGCGTCTGCAGCGCAGTCACCGTTAGTTTAAATCACGCGCCTTGGCTGTGATTGGTCCGTGGGTCCCACGGACCAATCACAGCCTTGGGGGCAGGTGGGGTGAGGTGTCGTCGTCACCGATGACCCCCTCATGCCCCCTGACGCCCGGCGGTGATTGACACCTGTGTTACCGAGCGTCTGATTCGCCGGTAACACAGGAAAACGCTGTGAATGGCTGTTCACACTGAACAGCCAATCACAGCGATCGCCGACGGGGGGGCGGCATCGCAGCCCCCCCTGGGCATGCAGGGACATGTCTGCTGTCAGGGACAGCAGACATCGTCCCTCTGTCCCCGCGTCTCTAGACGCGGTGACAGTTACAAGTCATGACGTACATTTATGCCATGTGTCGGGAAGTACATCCCGACCATGACGTAAATGTACGTCAAATGTCGGGAAGGGGTTAAAGTATAATGTATTTTTACAGTGTGTTATTTACCTTATGAAAAAAGGTTGTGCTGTGGGATGTATTTTACTTGTATGGGAGGCAAGATTGGTTCTTTTTTGGAAGGTGTGAGGCACAGATCATCAGGGCTAGGCAAGAGGCAGTGTGCCTCACACCTCACTGCCTCTTGCCTAGCCCTGATGATCTGTGCCTCACACCTTCCAAAAAAGAACCAATCTTGCCTCCCATACAAGTAAAATACATCCCACAGCACAACCTTTTTTCATAAGGTAAATAACACACTGTAAAAATACATTATACTTTAATAATTGAAATGTCACAACTGCAGTTCGCCAGCAATATAAGGCGAATTATATGGAAGAGAAGCTGAGCGCTGCGAGTGTTAATACATCACACAGCGCTTCAGCTACAATGCTGTCCAATGGGAGGATGTTTTGCGCCGGAAACTCCGCGATACTTCAACCCGGCGGAGTTTTTTCAACAACAGAAAACGAAAACTTTATTAATACATCAGGCGAACAAGTGACGAACGCGAAAACGGGATGTCAACGCCACGGTAAGCGTTGATACATCCCGCCCATGGTGAGGTGGAACATTGTAACCTCCACATTGGCCCTGCACAGTAATTCTCACAGAAAAGCATAGTTTGCAGGGGGATGCCAAAAGCCCTACCACTGGCCCTGTCTCTGCCTAATGGGGGTAGGGGAGTTGGGGTAATGAGGTGGCATACTGTTTGTAGCAAATAGGCATTATCCACATTTGCTGAAATTAGCTTGTAAACTGATTGTTGGAATATCTGTAAGTCAGTGCATTGAATAATCTGAACTTTAGGTTATATGTCTGATGGTTAGAATAATTAATGGTTGGAAATTATGTGTGTGATTTTTGCAGGCAATCATGTGTAATAGGATTTACGGTGTAAATTTTGCCGCGTGCCTGCGGTGCGCACTATCACTGCTTTTGGTGTCTGTGTGTGTGTGTGTGTGTGTGTGGGGGGGGGGGGGGGGTACCAATTTGTTTTCTAACACAGGGCACCAAAATGTCTACATATCTACATATGTTATTGCTGCTACTAAGCCCATTATGTGTTTTTTCATTGTGCGCCTTCAGCAGACATTCAGGGCGCAAATTTTTCATTTGCAGGGGGGCGCCAAACACCCTGGCACTGGCCCTGCTTGCTGTGTTAGACATATGATTTTCAAGGAATCCCTTAGGGTCTTGAAAGAGTCCTATTGCATGCCCATTCATTTCCTAGTGGAGTAGTTAACAAGGACAGAATAATCATGGGAATTATGATCCATGGGGGGAGGTCAGAGGGCTTAATTCTATAGTAATTGCATAATTCATCCTGCCCCCATGAAATATATATATATATATATATATCTCTCCAAGAAAAAACAGATGGCACTCTAGAGATTTGAATAATACTGCGCGCAGCAGTTAGACCATGAGAACAATAAACACAGTAACACTGGAGTGTGTCGACACAATCCAGTGTTACTGTGTTTATTATTCTCATGGTCTAACTGCCGCCGCGCATTATTATTCAAATCTCTAGAGTGCCATCTGTTTTTTCTTGGATACATTCTTCCCAGCATGGGAAAGATTGGCACCTGAGTTGCTGTACATTGCTTCATGAGTGCCGGGACCCCGTCTGCTATAATATAGCCTATATATCAGTGGCGGAACTATCTCCCGCAGCCCCCCGCAGTGGCGGGGAGGCGCTGAGGCTATGTGGGCGCCGGGGGGGGGCTGCGGGACTATTGTTACTCACTGGTTGCCTTCTGCCGCCTTTTATGTGCACCGGGTCCCAGCTCTCCCGAGTCTCGGCTACTCACTGCTGCAGCCGCAGCGCTACTAATACAAAAAGGTGACACTTGGAAAATGGCTGCCTCCATACCGCAGACAGTTTTTCAAAAGTGTCACTTTTCATTAGCAGGCTTAGCAGCAGTAAACGGGAGAGCAGGGACCCGGCGCAGACGGATGTGGCCCGAGGTAACACACAAACATACACACAAACACACACACGCAACCCCCCCCCCCCCCGCGCCGTACACCAGCTCCCCTCCACTTGTGTTTTTTTACCCGGGGGGGGGGGGGCGCCTCCTGCATTGTCGGCAGGGGGACGCAGAAACACTAGTTACGCCACTGCTATATATATATATATATATATATATATATATATATATATATATATATATATATATAGTATAGGTTTCCTCCGGGTACTTCGGTTTCCTCCCACAATCCAAAAAATATACTGGTAGGCTAACTGGCTCCCAACATATTTAACCCTAGTATGTCTGTGTGCGTGTACATGTGGTAGGGAATATATATTGTAAGATCCACTGGGGCAGGGACTGATCTGAATGTTCAACTATACTCTGTAAAGCGCTGCATAATATGTATGCGCTATATAAGAAACTGCTAATAAATAAATAAATAATAAATAAATATACAAGCTTGGAAAACTGTGTGCAGCCACGTCCTCCCTCCCACTGATAAAAGAGACTGCAGGATGATTGAGTTGTAGTAAACTCATGGACCTTGGGAGATTGGACTAAAGCAGAGGGCTCACACATGCTTGCTGGCTAGTTATTAACTCCGTCTGGGGCAGTGTGCAAACTTCAGATAACTGCACAAAGTTTCTTTATGAGCATAAGACCACATATCAACTATACAACAAAGCGTAGGTTGAGTATGGTGTGACTGCTAGCCGGCTATCTTCTGGATACAAATCTGCAGTAGCTACTATACAAAGGACATTGTGTTACTGGCATTACCATATTACTGGCAACAATTAACACACACATACATTATACAGCCTGTGGAATGTATGTTTTTTTTATATTTTTATATGTTTTATTATATATCTTTGAACATGAATTAAAACTAATTTTTTTATAGACTTGCACCCTATTGGTTATATATTTATATACCAATGTTGTATCTCTTATCTTCATATTCCATAGTGTTAGCTGAGAGCTGCATTTGATTGCGAAAGAGCTGATAAGGGTTTTCACATTTAACGTAATTGTTGGCTGCACCTGATCTTTTGATATAATATCTGCCCTTTTGCCTGAAAAAGTTAAAGCAGCAATGCTAGTAAGGGGGGTATTCAAATGCTGCCCATTATTTCTGATAGTCAGAAATATCAGCCAGGACCTATTCAATCCAGGCCGTTTTCACTGCAGATCCGAAATGTTTAAAAGTCGTATCTGGATTGTTGAAAATGGCTGCTAAATTGTAGAACTGGCGGCCATGTACAACCAAAAAGACGTGGATTCGAAGGTCGGAAAATTGGAAATTACATTGAATAGGTCAACGTAAATTCAAACTATTCTTTTAAAAAAAGAATTGAATACACAGCATTGAATACACCCCAAAATGTAAAACCAAGTGTGCTTTTCTCTTAATAATAGCATTGCTGTTTAACTATCCACTTAACTGTCAGTTATTCTTTTTTTCACCAAAACCACGCAGAAATTGTATTTTTTCATTGAACTCTTTGAGTGCCAACATCTCTGTGAGAGATGTGCAAAATATCCACTAAAAATGCCAGCGTCTATCACATTTGTTATATAAATGAAAAGAAAAATGTTATGTCAAATAAATTATATTTTTCATAAAAGTAAAAAATGAAAGGTCATTATGATGAATAAAAATGTTTGCCCGGCAATTTTCACATCTATTTTGTCAAATTCACTTGACACTTCAAGGGTTAATACAGTTTTAGAGTATTTTTAAAGATATATTTCAATATTTTATTTAAAAAAAACTATACCTAGCTGGTGGATTTCATCCCACCACCCAACAAGTATCCATAGTCGGAGTAACTGAGTAGAAGAGATCCCTGTACACAATCACAAACAGCAAGCTTTGCATACAATCGTCCTATTCTTAGTGAATTGGCACTTATGCAGATCTGTCTGTCTGTGAAATCTGAAATTTTAGGATGGCAGTTGTGTTACAAGAATAGGAGGGCATGGGACCGCCCTATCATTTAGGAATTTCATAGGAGTGTCTAGTGCAGGGCTGGGCAACACCAGCCCTCCAGATGTTGATGAACTACACATCCCAGCATGCCTTGTATCAGTTTCAGCATGGCAACATAGCAAAACTAATGCAAAGCATCCTGGGATGTGTAGTTCATTAACATCTGGAGGGCCGGTGTTGCCCAGCCCTGGTCTAGTGAGTGTATTATCAAATGCTCTATCTGATTTTCAGTCCTGTTTCCAGGCGCAGGAAGAATGTTTGTCGGATCTTTTGCACTTAGCATGACTGGTGCAAGTGCCATAGTAATGATGATGGTGTAAAATAAGTGGTTCAGCTCAGCTTTCTTCTTGAAGTTCCTCAAACCCCCACATTTGTTTACGGATTCACTCATTATATTATGGTAGTAAATCCAACTTCCACTGCTGGACCTAACTACAGCTACTTTGCGTGTGACTAGTATCTGTTCTAAAGCCTTAATATTAGTATTCATGTTTACATGGATTAAACATTGGAACCTTACTTGGTTGCAGCATAATTATATGTCATCTTATTTTTGTCAAGATATTTTTGGGGGGCATATTTTGCTGCAAAGTGCTCTTCAATTATGACCAGTATTACCATTAAATGAACATTTTGAGTGGTGTGAGCTCCTACCAGTGTGTGCCCCTTTTTCATTATTTACTGGCAAGAAGCTATGTGCCAAATCATTTTAAATAATTTGAGTGCACATCTGAATGTGTTGCAACATGTCTTCTACTGCTCCGCTGTGTGAAAAAAATTAATTTATATTTTTATAAAGCTTTTATAATATATGTGTCTCTAATAGTTTTATGAACCCTGGAACACAATATAATGCCATGGGCCTCTTTGGTGACTTCAAATATCCACCTAAACTGCTACACATCTAGCTCTCAACAATCTGTTTCTCAAACCAAGTGGGTGCCCAAGATGGCTACCTCACTATTGTGTCTTGTGTAAAACATATTGTGTCATTTGTACACCCCAATATGCTGACAGGCGTTTATTTGGTGTTTTATGTTATTTTATATGTGGATATGTCTTACCCATCCACTGATTCCTAAGTAGTGTTCCCAAAATGTCTGCCTCACCTGGTACCTTTATGAACATACAGACATACTGTTGATTCATTGGGTATTTTGTACCTGGGTGCCATAAACATGTAATGGCACCAATATATCCCAGATGTCCTGGGGCGATGTCTCAATCCCTGGTGGTTGGTTCGTTGAAACGGGAAATATTAGACATGTTTAAAGATTTTGATTCCCAGATCCCCAGCGAAAATGGTTGGGTTCGGCAAATCAGGCATTTTCAACATGTTTAACTTCCAGATTGCTGGCCGTCATTTGGCTGATCCGGTTGGTGGACCGCTGGTGCCGAAGGAGTGGCAAAATGGGGAAATGGGCCACCTGATTTTAAGGGCCATAGCTGTTCAACTTTGTATATCATATGACCAGGTCTGCAACTAGGAGGGGGGTGCAGGGCCAGGGGGGCTCATGCCCTGGGTGCTGGATGTGATTTATACCCATACGTGCATGCAGGAGAGGGTTAGACGGAGCCAATACAAATTACTGCCAGGTGATGAAAATCCTAGCTTCAGCCCTGATATGACATGGATATCTGAAATTTTTTTCTGTATTTCCATTACTATTTATACAGACTGCTTATGCTACTAATTCAACAACATAGTGCCCCCAAGATGGCTGACTCGCATGTTGCAAATAGAGTGAATTATGGGCCTCATTCAGATCAATTTGGTACTGCGTGCATTCGCACACAGTACCGATGTTGCGCGTCTGCGCATGCGCAGGCGGGTATCTGCGTATGTGGAGGCATATGGTGCGTGCACCCACGGCGTCCTTTCGGGTCCCCGGGTGCACGCACCTATGCCGGCGTTGGGGGGGGGGGGCGGAGATGGGCAGGGGGCGCCGGGCTGCTCCATTACCATATGGGAACGCCCAACGTTCCATGGGCGTTCCCATGAGAACGCTGGGCGTTCTCATGGTAATGAGGCAGTGACACGGGTGTGGGGGCGGGTAGCTGACATCACCTGATGTCAGCTCCCCGCCTATATCCATGCCAGCGTGCACGCAAATGTCACTTATATATGCGTGCACGCTAAACATCATTCGATGGTCGGTGACCATCGAAAGATGTGGGAGGTTACCCGAGCCATGCGAATGGATGTTTATGCAAAACATCCATTCGCAGCTGTTTGGGCGAAGCCGCACTTTGAGGGGGCGGCCGTTCGCCGGGCGGGGTTTGGTGGACTCGCAAGGCTGCAAATTCACAGCCTTGCGAATCAACCTGAATAACCCCCTATGTGCGGAGCTGATGTTATATGTTTTAAGTCTTTCTCACCGTTAGCTTTATAACTGCATTGCGTATTTTGTATGCTTCTCACTGTAACTACTGTAGTGTACCTTGGCTGCCTCACCTTCCACTATATTATGTATTGTTGTCGTCAAATATAAAGTGTCTGGAGTCCTATTGGAGAAAAGCATTGGCTCACATTAAGGACATGGTACCACCTGGGTCCAAGCTGCCTCAGAAGACTATCCACATGGACATCTATTGGGAATAGTAAAGCAGAGTGAGGACCATGAGGAGACAAATCTGCCCACCAAGGTAGGTGTCTTAATGCCCCAGTGGAGCTTACAATATATATTCCCTACCACATGTACATATACACGCAGACATTCTAAGGTTCATTTTGTTGGGAGCCAATTAACGACCAGTATATTTTTGTATTATGGGGGAGACTGGAGTACCCGGAGGAAACCATGCAAGCATGGGGAGAATTTACAAACTCCACACAGTTAGTATTTATTATTATAATTATTATCAGTTTCTTGTATAGCATATACCAAGCATGTCCAAACTATGGCCCTCCAGCTGTTGTGAAACTACAATTCCCATCATGCCTTGACACAGTTTTGCTATTAGAGAATGCTAAAACTATTGCAAGGCATGCTGGGATGTGTAGTTTCACAACAGCTGGAGGGCCATAGTTTGGACATGCCTGGCGTATACATATTCAGCAGCTCTTTACAGAGAATATTTACATCAGTTAGGGCCATGGTGGGAATTGAACCCATGACCTCGGTACTGTCAGGCAGTGATGTTAACCATTATACCAGTTCTGAACAAGTGTAATTAGCAGTGGCGTATCCAGGGCTGGCAAAAGAATTCTTAGGGCCCGAAACACTGATATCTCGGGGGGCCCCCCCAACACCGAACACGGATTCTTATTAGTAGTTTTTTTTATTATTAGAAGTAAATAGATAATTAATATTTACAATGCAATATAATACGGAAGGGCAAAGATAGGAGGGCACAGCATTGTGCGGTGTGTGTTGTATGGTTTAGTGTGTTGCGCGATGTCACTAAACTCATTAGTACAGGTAGCCAGACAATGATTAGACAGCCATGCTTTCAGACCGAGTCCCTCAAAGTCTTGGGGCCCCTCAACTGGTCGGAGCCCGGTACGAGTGTCGCCCTCTGCCCTGGGCGTATATCTCATATAATGGCACCCATTTTTGTAATACTTACCCTCCGGAGTACATCAGCGGTGGCAGGAGTGCTGATAAAATCGAACATTGCCCTTTTTATGGCAATCTGCGTATGCACAGTGGAGTCTGAGTGCTCTAAGTGCTCAGACTCCACAACACAGCTCTGCTGCCGACAGCAGCATTGCGAAAATAGCCATAAAAATGGACGCTGTGCCATTCTTCAGGAGGTTCGCACATGTGCAGTAGGGTCTAGCGCTCTAGTGCTCAGATACTACTGATGCTGGCAGAGAGCAGGGGCACGGCCGGAGAAGGCTGCACACAGGCCTCCTCCTCTCTTAAGACGCCGTTGGTAATGAGGTTTTGAAGCAGTTCAGTTCAGAGTTGCCTACCCTCCTGCATTCTGCAGGAGACTCCCTGAAATAGCAGCAATCTCCCTCTCTCCCTCATTAGTCTAGCAATCTCCCTCATTTCACCTAGCCCACATTACACATTTTTGGCGGAAAAAGGAATGAGAGACGGATACATTTACCAGCACCATTATTCATCAGCACCATTTCCCAGCACTTTACCAAGTATAGTATCTCTTACTAACTGCTCTGGGGCTCATCTACATTTTGGATATACGTGATTTTAAAAGATTCCTCTCAGATGTAGCAGTACACACCTACGTTTCTAGGTGCCACGCTCCCAATCTCTCTTCACAATCTCTCCATATATGGAACTAGACACACCCATTAGGTGGAGCATGACACGTCCCGTCAATGTGGCGCTGTACAAAATTCTACTACCGACTATAATCTCCCTGAAACTAATCTTCAAAAGTAGGCAAGTATGGTTCAGTTACACCAGGGCTGGACAACACCGGCCCTCCAGATGTTAATGAACTACACATCCCAGGATGCTTTGCATTAGTTTAGCTATGTGGCCATGCTGAAACTGATGCAAGGCATGCTGGGATGTGTAGTTCATCAACATCTGGAGGGCTGTGTTGTCCAGCCCTGAGTTACACCGACTCAAGGAGTCTCCTGTTCTGAACCTGTACCAAAAGCATTGTATTAATAGAATTTATGGTATTTTAAACAGTTAATGTGACATTTTATTATTGCTGAAAATGTTGGGTTTAAATATAATTAAACCTGCCCAATGTTCACCAAACACCCATCACTACTTTATTTTCTAACTCAAGGCTGTGCTCATGTGATACTGTAACTATAAGTGACATTAAATTAATTTAATCCTATATGGACATTATGTAAACACCTGCTGAGACTTTCTACTGGGCCACTATTGGGTCAATTTCCTAAAGTTTCTAAAAATGATTAGGTTATGGTATCCATAGCAACCAATCAGATTCTGTCCATCATTTTCTCTATTGCATCCTAGAAAATGATAGACGGAAGCTGATTTGTTGCTATAGGCAACATCACCTCTTTTCATTTTTAGACCCGTCAATTTACCCTTACTAGCGCAATTAAGCGCATCATTTGTAAGATGGGGACCGCCCTACAGCCCACTGGACGGACTACCTGCTGCTGATGCTCGCACAGCGGATGCTTTGAGGGAATTTGCTCAGATTTTGGGATTGGCAGGAAATCCCCATCCTGAGGAATTCGGAGCTCTTTGCCCATATATGGGGATTTTTATTATAAACCAATGGGGCGGCAGGGGGCGGGGCGCGGCCGCAGACACTGACTCAATCAGAGGAAACTGACTCAGACAGACAGAGACGGACAGACCGTCAGACAGACGGAGGAGAGAAGAGACCAGCGCAGGCCCGCAGCAGCAGCAGCCGCCGCCGCCTCCGCCAGCCAACATGAGCAGCCAGTTTAACAAGGGTCCCTCCTACGGTTTGTCTGCAGAAGTTAGGAACAGGGTAAGGCATTGCCAGGGCGGGGCTGTAGTTTGCGGAGTTTAGGTAACTTCTGTACATCTTCACTTTGCTTAAACTTCTGTGTATGTCGGTGTTTCCAAATTGCTCTATTACTGAGTGAAATAAACTTTTTTTTGTCTGTGTGCAAAATCCAGGCTCGCCCTTTTCCAGTCACCACTATTTTACCTGTATCTAAGTAAGGTTTTTTACTATTAGCTCCATTTTCTGCGTCTGCACAGTGATAGGTTTGTGCTGTTTTGTAGTGAGACTTCACTTCAGGTTAGCCCTCATCCACAGAAGTCATCAAAACAAAATTAGGTTCTCAGTCTGTTTAACACTCCCTCTAGTAGCTTTATTGAATACTTAACCCCTCCATTGCTAGGTGCTGCTGCTTTTGGGTATGATGCATAGTGCTGTATGTGAACACTTCTGGATCCTAAATGTGATGATACAATTTAAAATTCCTTATTTTGATTTGCGTCAAAGGGTTTAATTCAGTTGCCCATGGTAAGCTTTCCTAGCTTACTTATATGTTGATTTAATACATGTATGTGTGCTCTCGCTTAACACCAAATTCCATTATAAAACTCCTATTCCTCCTGTCAAATGGTATTTCTAGTTGGTAATAACTGTTAGGTTTTGGGAAATCATTCTGATCTCCAATTAACGATGCATAACCATATAAAAGGCCAGTAGTGATCATAAGCAAAGTATTTGGGTTAAAAAGGTAGATTTTTAATTTTTTTTTTTTTTTTTTTGGAAAAACACCTGGGACAGCAGCTGCAAATACCGGTACCACATAATTGAACCCATTGTTCTGTTGTTGTTTGTTTTTTTTTTTTTGCAGAATATCAACCCAAAATTACAGTTTTTGCCCATATTATGCTCATTATAAACGTAGGCTGGGGTATAGATTACTCATGCAGCTCTCTGTGACAGATCACTGTGACAGATCTCTGTGCAGCACGGCAGATGCTATTGTATTTTGCAGATATACCCAGTACTATTTTTCTGGAAAAATAGGTTCAGGAACTCCAGGTTTGCAGGTGGATCAATTAAATAATAATAAAAAAAAACATATATAATAGAGAGAGTGAGAGATAGATAGATGTATATATTGTATTTAGAAACAAAGGCACTGCAGGTGACTTTAAAATAAAACTTATCTCATAAAAAGTACATTTTCAGTTCCTGATGATGTCATATTTAATTAGAGGTTCCTGCTGAAAAATAGCACTGGATATACCATTTACATCTGCCTTTGTATTTGGGCTACCAACCAACCCATCTCCAGGCAGCAGGAACCAACGACAAAGATGTCCCTACCAATTCCTGTGGATTGGTATGTGTGTATTCACACATTGTTTGTGCAGAACACTTACCAAATCTTTAGATTTTCTCTGAGGGGAGGAGTTGCATATGTTGCCCCTTGAGCCGATATTTCCCTGGAGGCAGAGACACATACAATATATTGTATGCGGTTATTCTGGATACAATATAGCATATACTATCCGATTCCCGGCCTCCGGGAGAGGGGCCAAGTTGGAGGTTGGACATGCAGCAGGTCTGACTGATCTGATGCGCATGGCACCGTGCATCGGATTGGATGTCCGACGCCTCCAATGTCTCGGCCCAATACATCAGAATCTGGTAAAAATAGTCCAAATCTGACAAGTGTATGGGGGCCTTAAGGGAGGCTGTGGATTCGATTGTTTTATCGCATACGCAGCTTCTGTGAAAAGTGATGGGAGCTGTACAATGAATTGTGCTGCTAGCTCACAAGTTGCAATCAAATCCCTACAGAGCAGGGCTTTTTGGTGACATAGCCACAATGTGCAGTATGGATGGTGTAATGGTTAGCATTACTGCTGTACTTGCGTGGGTTTCCTCCAGGTACTCCGGTTTCCTTCCGCAATCCAAAAATATACTGGTAGGATATTTGGCTCCTAACAAAGTTAACCCTAGAATGTCTGTGTGTGCATGTACATGTGGTATGGAATATAGATTGTAAGCTCCACTGGGGCAGGGACTGATGTGAATGTTTAAATATTCTCTGTAAAGCGCTGCAGAATCTGTGCGCTATATAAGAAACTGCTAATGAATAAATAAATGTGCCTGGCTCTTGGAAGCTTTAGTGGTCTCTTTGGATGGTCAAAGCTGCTTCACAGAGCTACTATCCTGCATTTTCAACGATTGAAATCCCCCTAAGTGCCTTATTTATCATCGAGGCAGTGTCTCAGTGGTTCTAAACAAAGTCCTGATATTTTTCCTAGAAAATGGCAATTTCGCCCTACTTTTCACCTGCTTGAGGGCTGCAAAAAAAAAAGGGTTAACTCACTCAGCCGCATTAACACACATAAATGGTTTAACTATGCTAATAGACTTAAAGTCTGTTATGATTTATTTGCCTACAACAGCGGTTCCCACGCTCTGTCCTCAAGCCACCCCAATGGTCCATGTTTTAAGTATATCGGTGCTTGGCCACAGGTGACTTACTTAGTATCTCAGCCAACTTGATTTAACCATCTATCTAGAGCCATGGATGCAATGGGTACCTTGGGAACCTCTAGTCTACATACAAAAGCAGATATGTCTATTCACACAAGTTATCAGGAGCATATACTTATGTTCATCAAGGTTCCTGTGGCAATATGTAACACAGCAAACCAGGATCACAAGTTTGTATTCTAATTATACTTCTGGAAAAGGAAAGGCTGTCTTGTGCCCACACAGTTGTAGGCAACAAAGGTATAGAAAGATAGAATGTGACGGCAGATAAGAACCATTTGGCCCATCTAGTCTGCCCCTTTTTTTATCCTTCAGGTAATCTCGGCCCTTTTTGATCCTTATTTCTTTGGTATCCGAACTGTAGGTGGACATAGTCAATAGCTGACATAATAGTTGACACAGCATATTGTGGACATGAATTTTTTTTGTAAATTTTTCATGCTTTACCATCCATGTGGACTACGATTGCTCAAAGCATTGCAAACGAAGCAAGCCATGTGGGAGGATATGGAACATTAAGTGGGCAAATTTGATTCACCTATTCAATACCAGTGCTGATTTTTCTCCAGGGCGAAAAATCCAGCATTGGTGAAAACTGCATGTATCAGCAAAATTGCGGCAAATTCACGTTTTGGTGAATTTGTGGCCGTTTTTGCCCATGCAGATTCACCGACCAAAAAAGTGAAATGGCTGTGAATCACTGGGTGAAAAACTCGGCCAAGATTGAATACGCCCCCATGGTTTTTGACTGCAAATTTTCAAAATGCAGCGAGCTGTGTCTGCATGTGATATTCTATAGTTTCTGAGACGAGAAACTATTAAAGTTATTTCCTTTTCTTACAGGCTCTGGGGGGGATGTTCTAACATCCGCACGCCAGCTTCGCCCCCTATCACCGCCCATCGCATTAATAATTATCGCATATGCACTAACATATGTGATAATTATGGCAAAGGACAGCTCTTGCTTTAAGAGCTGTCCGTTGCGGTGAGTCAGCTGGTCCCATGGGGACCCAGCGGCTCTCCCCTCCCTTAACCGGCGGGGCTGCTGCTGCTGCGCCAGGCTCTCCTCCTCCCTGCACCCGGAAGAGGATGTCAAGTGCAGGGAGGAGGAGGTCACAGCTCTGTGCTGCCCGGACACAGTTGAGGGGGGTCGGTGCGGGGCGGCGGTGGGTTTGTGTCAGAAGCCCATAGGCTTCTATGGGGCATTGCCAGATTCTTCTGGTGATGCTCCCCACCATGGTAACCCGGTGGGGGTTGCTTAGAGCATCCAAAAATGCGGTAAAAACCCCGTTAACGGGGGTTATACCACATTTTTAGTTTAGAGAATCTCCCCCTTTTTGTCTGGACATTTTGAATGATTGTTACCCAACCTTGGTACTGACATGTTAAAGCCGTGTACACACAGTGATATTTGGCAAAGCGATTTTGACTAGGTAGTCAAAATCACCTAGCCAGAATCGCACAGTGTACACTGATGGCTATAGCGATGTGCATCGTCACTAGTGCCCGGCAGAATAGACAGTGCAGGCATGGAAATTTTGACTAAGCTGTGTATTTGCCCTATAGCCAAATGGTCCTTGACCGTGTGTACACCCCTCAAGGCCATAAATGCCCGTGCAAGTTATTTTCAAATACACTTTAATTTCATCAGTGAATGTTTCTAGAGGTTTAGCCCACAATACACTGTTACATTTTTGGGGAATAAAGGAATGAGAGACAGATACATTTACATTGAATTATCAGCACCATTTCCCAGCACTTTACCAAGTATAGTATCTCTTACTAACTGCTTTGGGGATCATCTACATTTGTATATAAATAATTTTAAAAGATTCCTCTCAGATGTAGTAGTGCACACCCACGTTTCTAGGTGCCAGGTTCACAATCTCTCCATATATGGAACTAGACATGCCTTTGGGAGGAGCATGCCACACCTCCTCAATGGGGCACTTTGCAAAATTCTATTACCAACTATAATCTCCCTGAAACTAGGTTTCAAAAGTAGGTAAGTATGCTATTGGGTCATCGGAGAACACTGGCCCTGACAGATCGCTCAGCACACATTGCTGTGTACTGAGCGATCTAGCATCGCTCAGCAAATTCCCCAGTGTGTAGGCCCCTTAACATATGTTTTAACAGAAGTTTGGTTAACAATTTACTAAAATGATTGATTTATTTTTAAATAGGTTAATACACCTCTGATCTTAACATATTTAGCAATAAACACTCATAGATAACAAAATATGCTATGCCTTTTAATTTCGTCAGTGAAATTTAGATGAATAATGTAAATATTTTATAAGTTGACCACATGTGAGTCATCTTCCTATACACCCTCCTTATCTGAACTTATGTAGCAATTTGTTTTTACTGGTGTTATGCACTGTTTTCATGTTCTGCACTTTGGGTTTTATTTTGACTCCTATAAGCACTTTCTCTTTATACCATTTGGCAAGTCTGTACTGATAAACCCAAGTGACTGGTTTTATAATTGGTCTTGTGATGAGTGAGGAGACACTGCACTGTTACACACCCTGTGGAAGTCTGACACCTTGCCCTGCAGGGAAAGTTAAGATCTATTGCTCATCCCAATCTGAAAGATATGGTTGCAATTTCCTCCTCTGGGCGGGGGGGATTTGTGTTCTGTATTGTGCGGTTGGATTTCGTCATAGGCTCATGCTTAAGCTGAATTCCACCCTGAATAATACATTTATCGCATTTAAAGTTGTTTTTTTCATTGTAGAGAAATGCCCACTGAAGATTCATTTACGATATGTACAAAATGGGCTCTCAAAGCAAATGCATCTTGGATGTTGACTTGGAGTACTATTTATATGTAATGTATTTTTTATTTTCCTTGTTTTCTAGTTGGCTCAAAAATATGATCCCCAAAAAGAAGCCGAGCTTCAAGTCTGGATTGAGGATGTAACCGGAATGACCATTGGCTCAGATTTCCAGAAAGGGTTAAAAGATGGTGTCATCTTGTGTGAGTAAGTATCCTAGTTGGGACAGGAAGCACTCAATAGTAATGGAAAATATTCATTTATGCATAGATTACTTTCTGACTAGCTTTTCCATGGTAACTAAAATTAATGGCTAGGACAGTACCCTTGTTGTATTCAGACATTCAGAAGCACTGTACAAAGCATAGTTATCATTAATAACCCACACCTCCTGGTTAGGGGGCCAGATGTATCAAGCTTCAAAAAGTGATAAAATGGACAGTGATAAACAGCCAGCCAGCCAGTCCATTCCTAACTGCCATGTTACAGGCTGGGTTTGAAAAATGATAGGTAGGAACTGATTGTTTTTCACTCTCCACTTTATCAGTTTATTACTTTTTGAAGCCTGATACATCTGGCCCAAAGATCCTAATTCAGAGTTGATCGCAAAGCACATTTTTTGAGGTGTGTTGAAACAGTGTAAAAAAAAATAAAGCAGCCAGTATTTACCGTGCACAGAAACAAATTATCACCCAAATGTAACTCTCTCTGCACGTCACTACTTCCCCATCTGCAGCGCAGCATTGTTTTGTCCATTTGAGAATGTGCTGTGCAGTCAAGTCTGAATTAGGCCCTAAAGCTGGATGTACACTATAAGATTATCTTTTCAAATTTGGCTTGTTGGAAAGAAAATCTGGTAGTCTGGGAGCAAATTACAATCATCCATTTGCTCCCAAAACCTGGAACATTTACAATAACATTTGCATAATGACCATTTTTGTCTGCTTTCCATGTTTGGGAGCACACGGTATATTGCCATTTTCTCCCAGAAAATGTCCAGATTTTCATTCCAACCAAAATGCAGCCTTTAAAAACCTAGAAATAACACGTAGATCACGTACACTTTGTTTTTTCTTGAGCTAGTGTGTTCATTTCAATGTAAGGGGTACACCACAAGAAACAGGAAGGGGATGAAAGCAAGGTTGCATTTACTGAAGCAGGAACCGTTTGTTCACATTTCCCTGTAGCATGCCTGATCGTTTTTGCAGATGCTTAAGTGTTCTATATTCTATATCCTTACTTAGTGATGTCTGGTTTTGATGGTTGTTTTTCCATACTATAACAAATACTATTTCTCACCCCACAGACTCATGAACAAGCTAAAGCCAAACTCAATAACAAAAATTAATGTCTCCAAGCAAAACTGGCATCAGGTGAGAACATTTTAATTTTGGATAATCAGCGGATGGAATGGCTCCTGGTTGAGTGTAGGCAAGGTGTAAGATGGGGAGGCGGAGGAGATGTGTAGGAGCACGTCATTCATGAAACCTAAACCATCTTGTTTCTATTTTACGGATCTGTGGTAATCTATTATAGATTTTTTAAATGTCTCTGAACTGATTAAATTAAATGTTTATCTTCAATTAAAATGACTATTATTGGAACTAGTATTTTGGACCCACAAATCATCTTTTTGCTGTTGCCCTGTCTCTCTTCTGTACCCTTCCTTTCTTCCTCATCCAATTTCATCTCCCTGTCCATCTTAATTCCAAATACCCCCCCCCCCCCCCCCCCCCCCAACCTTCACAGACTCATCTCAGGCTCCCTCGCCCCTACTCATCATAAAGAGGGAGGGGGATTGCTGCCAAAAGTAGAATTTGAAAGCATAGGATTTATTTAATGGTATAAAGTCAATAGATGCTAATGCCAGGTGCTTATTGTATAATGATATGTATACCATAAAATTCTTTATTACCATTTGCAACTTTCTTACCCCCTCCCTACTGTTTCCGCTGAACGGACAAGCGCTGTGAATACTGCTGAAGCAGTGTACTGTCTAGCGAGCCTGTAAAATACAGGCACACTACCCGATTATATAATAGATACTGAGTTAGATTAATATGAATAGATCTAATTAAAACTACATAATTGCACAATAACTTATTTCTCTTAAATCTCCAGCTTGAAAACCTCTCAAACTTCATTAAAGCTATGAATCTCTATGGGATGAAATCTGTGGATCTATTTGAAGCTAACGACCTTTTTGAAAATGGGAATATGACCCAAGTTCAGGTGACTCTGCTGGCGCTGGCAGGGATGGTATGTTGGGAGACTTTATTATTTGTGTGTTCCTAGTAGTTTAGTGTGCATGAACATGCATAGCCTGTATGTTTTTGTTGTTGGAAAGAGACTGAGAAGAAGCCGTAGAGTTTTCTGCTGCTCACTGACCATTAGCATAATGGGGCGACATAATAGTGTATTGGAAGCATTCATGTGACTTTGGTGTACCCTTGGCTATTCTACTGTTAGCTGTGTATGTCTAAATTTATATTGCCATTGGTTCATCCCACAAAATGACTTTCTTGTTTTTAAGAGACAGGTACATTTACATTTTTTGTTGCCTTTTACTTTTTGATGGTTTATTTTAAGGGGGTTATTTAATTTGCCTCTATAAAACATCAAGAGGGGAAAAACGTCTTTCTTGCTATTTATCCAAATGTTTTTTTATGGGGCTATCCTAATGCATTGTCTGATGGGGGGATACAAAAAAAACTATTTCTCTAGAAAATCACACTGGTTCAGTGAAACCTGTGGTTTTTGCCCTGTTTTCGCTGACAACAGGGCTGTTTTGGGGGATTTTGCTTCCCCTGCCTTATTTCCATTCTATTAATCCTGATATTGAGATATTATGTGATAGTTTAATCAAATTCATTGCTTGATCTGCAAATTAAAATGATGTCCATAATGAAGAGCACTGATAGTTTATTTATTAGATAAATAGAACTTGACCTTTTAAGTTGTAGGCTCTATGTCCTTATTTTTATGAAAAGTTAGTGTTTTGGACAACCTAACAGTGGTAGAATAAAATGTATGTATTTATTTTTATTCTATGGTCCTTATGTAATTTTTATTTGATCTTTAGGCAAAAACTAAAGGTTTACAAAGTGATGTGGATATTGGGGTAAAATATTCAGAGAAGCAAGAAAGAAACTTTGATGAAAACACAAAGAAAGCAGGACAGTGTGTCATTGGTCTACAGGTAAGGGTATCTCTGGTTTTAAGGTCTGCACTTGGAAGTATCTACACACATACGGTGCTGTTTTATAAGCAATATGACTAGATTGCATAGAAATTAAGCACAGATTGCTCCATGTGTATGCCCCCAAGCAACGTCGCCATGTAGTCAAGATCAAGTTCAATCGCCAGTGTTCTTAATCCAGAGAACACTGGTTAGCACAGATCGCCCATACACCCTTTGCTACATGTGTATGGGCAATCTAGCAAACCCTGTGTGCTGAGCAATCTGACTAGACTAGATTGCTCAGCACATTGGGGCGTGTGTATGATAAGCCTTAAGGTTGAGTACTCACCTAACCTAACACATCAGTGAATGCACCAAGTGGGCTAATGATCAGGAAGTCAATGCACTTATCGACTGCTCGACATGTTGGTACACAGCCAGATGCACTGATAGATCTGAAGATCAGAATCCGCTTTATTGGCCATGTATACTAGGAATTGGATTTGGATTGCTGGATTGCTGTGCAACAGCCATTTAGGTAACAGTTACAGTACAGAAATACATAACACATACAGGTAAATGCTAGATGTGCCCTGGGGATTATAGACACCGGGAACATATATTCGCTGAGCTGCAAAGCGCCTAGGCAGACGTCAGCGGCGCCACTGGTCATTGCAACAGCCAGGTAGGTAACTGTTAAGCAGAGACAATACAGTTGTGCAATGTACTAGACAGGGGAGAGACAGGGATACCAGCCATCTGCCGTGCTGCACAACCAACACAATGGGGAAAATTTACTAAGATGTGTATTCTACTTCACATGTGATGTTGCTATGGGCAACCAATCAGAATCTACTTCTTATTTATTTAGCACCCTCTAGAAGATAGTAGACAGGATCTGATTGGTTGCCCATAGCAACATCACATGTGAAGTAGAATACACATCCTAGTAAATTTCCCCCACTATGTCTGTGAACCTGTGAAGTCTTATGATATCAAAGTAGAAGAGAAAAAAGTACTCTCTTTTGTTTGGGGGCACTCCTTTAAATTGTCAAAAAGATGTTTAACAAAAATTAATCATAAAATTTAGCTTTTAATAATCATTTAAAATAGAGATTTACAGACCTACAGACATACAACACCAAACATATATATCATAGGTAGAGTACAGGTAATTTATGAAATAGTTTTTGTACTTTTCCTATGGATTAGGTAGACTCCTGAATTTACCAGATTGGGGGAACAATAGTTTGAGCAATACAAACAGCTGTGCTTAGTGTCAGCTTATCATTCTATTAGGTTCCTGTTCCTATCTGGATGGTATTGGAAGCTAGCGAAAATATCTATTGACAGTATTAGGACCAAAGAGGAGTCGTCCTGCTCTGGTACAGTCCAGACATTGGTAATATACTTATGGCAATTATAGTTGTATATTATTGTTGCTGTAAATTTAAAGCAAGGAGATATTTACTGGTGCTGGGTATATGGTTGCGACAGTAACCGCTATAAACAAAGATGCAGGGTATAGGTGCTTAAATATAAATATACATAAGTTACCCTCACAGTGGTAAAGATCAATAAGGCTGCTGCTGATCTTCGCAACCTTGCTGGTTCCCTGAAGGTCAGTGAGCGGTCATTGATATTCTTTCTGTATGTAAAAAGTGTCAGAGCAAAAATGGGGGCATCTGCTGTCTCTTTTAGGAAGATCAGAAACCCTGTTGCAATCTTGGTCAGTGCAGGGTTAAATGATTTCTGTTCCTGTCTGAGATGAGAGTGCCCCTAATGGTAGATAGATGTGTATAGAGGGAGGTATAGGAGGCGTCTTACTCTCGGGGGTAGGTGTGCTGCTGTCTGCTATGTGCTTATATGCTGGAGCATTGATAGCAGATGAGCGACACCTGCCTCCTGTCTGCGCGAGTAGAGAGTTAGACCCCACAAAGTGGGGAGCAGAGAAAGAGAGCGCGCAGAGCTGCTGTGTATACGATGTGGCAATGTGACACAAGCAGTGCGCCAGTAAAAAAGTAGCGGTTACCGCCGCTTACCAGTCAGCTGTGCCCAGTCTCCTATGGTCTGGATCTGCTAGTCGCCGTTACATGCGGCAGAGTATAGAGATGAGCCGCTAGTGCGGCTTAGGTCAGACGGCCGTTTCGCTGGGGGTTGGGCTTCCTCAGTGCCTGTGACCCTGTCGACCTAAGCCCATATCAAACATTTCAGGTGTCAGCCTAAGCCCCTTCAGTGTTCGACCCAATGCATGTTGACCTTAGGTGTGTTGACGCAACGACCGTATATCAAAATAGAAATACAGTTTTAAAACATATGATTTGTAGCAACTGTGTTGGTCGTTCATGCTGTCTTGAAGATGGGCCTCCTGTTATGTGGGGGTTCGGGGGGATGTAGTCCCATCTGCTCCATGGTTACCTGGCACTGCCTACTGTAACTAAGGTACTTAACAAATATCTATTTTATATTGCTTGCATAACGTCCAATTAATGTTTGAAGGATAAACCCCCATACTAAAAGTGGGACACTTCCCTGGTGATGCATTTCTGTACGCTGTGTTTACTTGCATATTGATGTTTCACAGTTATAAAAGCTGTTGCAGGGTAGAGGTAATGTGAAATCTGGGGCCTAATTCTGAATGTGTGTGGTAGACTTTTAAGAAAAATGGACAACAACTGCGGTTGGTGTGTGTGTGTGTGTGGGGGGGGTTATACAAAAGGTGCAGCGGGTTGCTCCAGAATGGTACTAAAAATGTGTAATTGGCCTCTATAAATAAATACCTATCCTTCTTATGCAGATGGGTACAAATAAGTGTGCCAGCCAGTCTGGTATGACCGCATATGGAACCAGAAGACATCTGTATGACCCAAAACACAATATCCTACCTCCCATGGACCATTCCACCATCAGCCTGCAGATGGGCACCAACAAAGGAGCTAGCCAGGTAAAGAGGATTACTAAATATTCTATACTACATTGCAGCCATAATAGCCTGATGTGCTGTAGAAGACCTGACACTAGAACCGCGGTGCTGAGGGTTATCATGTTAGCAGTGGCACTTGCAGAGTACTTTATTATCAGGGCTGATTTATTGTAGTCTCTACATTGCGTTATACAGTATATGCAGCGGCGCAGGCAATTTGATTAGGTGAATGCCAATTACAGTATCTAGATGGCTAATAGACTATATCTAGGTCGACTCGAGCAAAATTCGACATAACTATGGTCGACACATGAAAATGTCAACATGTTTTTTTTTTTCCCCATGCTGTCACCACTACTTTTTTGAGTAATGTGTTTTTTTTTTAAATGCGGCACCGGAAAGAAAAAAAAAAGTGCGTTTTTACAGGTTCCTTCAGAACCCCATCCTATTGTATATGGTCTCCTTTTCCAAGAGTCTACTCTCCTTTTTATAGTCTTTCATTCTAAACCATGAGATTGTGGGGTAAACTTACTAAGATGGGAGTCCTATTGAAGATTGAGGGGGAGATTCTCTAAAAATCTCCGCCCCCCCCTTCGCAATTATAATTATCGCATATGTTCTAACATATGCGATAATTATAGCAAAGGACAGCTCTTGCGTTAAGAGCTGTCCTTTGCGGTGAGAGTCGCCGGGTCCCAGCAGGTCCCGACGGCTCCCCCCTCCCTCACACACCCAGCGCTGCTGCTGCTGCTGCGCCGGGCTCTCCTCCTCCCTGCACCCGGAAGAGGATCAGTGCAGGGAGGAGGTCACAGGTCCGGGCAGAACAGCTCTGTGCTGCCCGGACACAGGTGAGGGGGGAGGGGGTCCGTGCGGGGCGTTGGTGGGTTCGTGTTAGAAGCCCATTGGCTTCTATGGTAACCCGGCGGGGATGCTTAGAGCATCCTGAAATGCGGTAAAAACCCCGATTACGGGGTTTTTACCGCATTTTCACCTTAGAGAATCTCCCCCTGAATGTTGCCCACAGCAACCATTTCTATTCTAGTTAATCATCTAAAGTTTTAGCATCTTCTAGAACAGTGGTTTCTAACCCTGGTTTTCAAGTTCCCCCTGTGCATGTTTTCGAGGTTACCTGGCAGGTGCACTGGTTACTCAGACACATTTTAATAGATCTACAAGTGGTGCTGATTATTTCACTTGTGATTCGGATTGACATGCTCGCATGTTTTTGAAATGTGCATGCACTGGGTTAGTGCGGGCATGACGAACAGACTGTGCGCACGCACCCAAGACTGCTGGCGTGGGGTGGCGGGCCAAGGGATCAGCCCATGGGAACGCCCAGCATTTTATGGGCATTCCAATGAAAACGCTGGGGGTCCCCATGGTGCAGGGGGGTTGGCAGCTGACCTCACCGGATGTCAGCTGCCCGCCCAGTTCCTGTTGAGGGTGCACTCAAATCTAAATGACCTGAGAGATGCATGTGGAAGCATCATTCGATGGTCGGTGACCATCGATTGATGTGGGTGTTTCCCCCTGGCCCGTGAATGGATGTTTATGTCAAACATCCATTCGCAGGCCATGTGAAGGGGGGGGGGGGGGGGAGAGGAGGAGTTGGGCAGCATTAACGGGACTCGCAAGGCTGTGACCAGAATAAGGGCCTCTGTGTAGAGACCTGGAAAACAGGCACTGTTGTGGGTACTTGAGAACCAGGGTTAGGAATGTTCTAGAAGATAATAAAATCTGGTGGTTGCTATGGGCAACATTCCATCTTCGTAAATGTACTCCTGTGCTTCTACACTTCCTAGCAATGAGCAGCATGCGTGGTGGCTGATTCAGTTGGCGCTACGATATTTGCAGTGTGACCTCATATGTTGTTGATCTGTGGAAATCATAAAATAAGTTAACCAACTGAAATCGTAGCCCTTCAGGTTATTCCGTTTTATCTCTCAGGTTAACTCTTGTAATGTGAGAGTTGTGTGAAGAACTCTTTTTAATAGCATATTGAGTAGTATAATGCTCTCGCCCACCACAATGGGTTTTCAATACAGCTACAGGTTATTTTATGTTTAGTGTGTGGTTGGCTGGAACAGTTTTTTTTTTTCGTCAACTATAATTATGTATTTGTGCTTGCTAAAAGTCTGCAGTAATATATGAAGTTGTTTTTTTTTTTTTAGGTTTATGTTCTAAGTAAACTTGCAGCAAAAATTGTAAATAATGCTATGTAACAATGTGCTCTATATTTTTGCAGGTGGGGATGACCGCTCCTGGAACACGCCGCCACATTTACGATACAAAGACGGGCACAGAGAAGTGTGACGGTTCTTCAATGTCACTGCAGATGGGATACAACCAAGGAGCCAATCAAAGTGGCCAGAACTTTGGCTTGGGGCGGCAGATCTATGATCCCAAATATTGTCCAAAGGGCAACCCTAACAATCTGCCCCACCAGAATGAGGAACAGGATCAGCAACAGTACAGCTATGATCATGAGCAGGACTTCTAAATCACTGGTGTTGTCTGGGCTTCAGCACAATACATCATGCACCATTTATCTGACCAAACTGCCTTTAGTGGCCTTTTAATGCCTCCCTCTCCAAAAAGTGGACTTTACATTTTTCTGTTTTATTTTACCAAAAACTTTTTTTTTCTTGTGTTGTTTGTTTTTTGTTTTGTTTTTTAAAGTAAAAAAGATTTTAAGTCTGAATGTTGTGATGATATGTAATTCAGCCGTATATACAGAGGTATGCTTTATGACTCTACTATTGCTTTAGAACACTCAGGGGAGACCGTATTAGCCATACCTCCTGCATGAGTTCTCGCAAAATAGTGAATTCTCTAACCTCAGCAATGTTTTGTTTTGTTGGAGAGCAGACAAAACAGCATTTTTATTGTGCCTCATGTGCAGCTATGCAATGTTTTTTTCTGTGTTTTTGGGGTGCTGAAACTGGTGAAGCTAGATTCTCCTGTCCCCTTTGTCACACACTCCCAGCAGTCTTCTAGGGAGACAAATAGTAACAAACAAAATGGAGAGGTGCAAGATGGTTACTCCATTGTGTTTTTTTTTTTGTTTAAACAATCAAGTCGTTCTCATTTTGAATCTTGCTAGTGACCAAATAACATACCTCTTTTTTTTATTATTGAAAAGGTCAGGACCTTGCCTGTTTAAAGGAGGCTGTTTATGCATGGTCTTCTATATGCACAATATACAGTAGAATTAAATTGGAGTATTTGTTACATTTACTTAAATATTTCTCCCTCCTCCTGCAGGCAGAGCTCATCCTAACAGTAATGGCCCTGTCTCTGCAAGGAGACAACGTAGAACTGCTCTGTTTTGATGTAATGATACTGTAATGGTACCTTTTTTTAGATGTTAAGTATAGCCTGCACTATATGAAATGTCTAGTGTATCCATGGCAAACTGATTATATATCAACTGAAAGATGGCACCAAATGTAATGTGACTTCGTTTTTTGTTTTTCCTGGAATAATATGACAATCACACATATATTACTTCATATGACACCTAAGTGTGTTTCTTTTAATCTCAATAGTTTGTTTTTCTGTAGACCGTGTTCTTTATGTAGGCTGTGTATTCATGCATTTGATGCATGTAGAGCTCCTTATGGGACAGGAGAAATGGGACTGCTCATTAGCCAGAACTTAATGCCACAGTGGAAGCACATTATTATATACCTTACCTACATTCCTTGACCGGAGACAGTACTGTATGTGAATGTCTTTTGATTGTTTGTTTTTTTATTTTTCTAATCTAATAAAGGATGCGACTAGACATACGGTTTTCGGGGTGTTTTGTTATTAAAGCTAAAATACAGCTTACTTACCTTTTTGGATTCTTAATTGATCATTTAGCATAATTTCATTGTTAATAGCTTGGATTAACTTATACCATGTTCTCATTGCCGCCCCTGCAAAATCCCGGGTATTTCTTGCCGGGTTTTTGGCGGGGCACAGAGAATGGATACTTTTCTACCCCGTTCATACAGCACCTTAAACCCGGGAAATTCCCGTGTATGACGCGTTCACACTGCTTCCCCTGGTCTGCCCTGCCAACAAGTGTGTGAATATAAAAGCAGCTTTGATTGGCTGTTGAAAAAGTAGCTGTGATTGGCTGTTTTAGAAAGCAGCTGTTATTGGCTGGC
This sequence comes from Crinia signifera, assembly GCF_055691185.1. NCBI lineage: Eukaryota > Metazoa > Chordata > Amphibia > Anura > Myobatrachidae > Crinia > Crinia signifera. The sequence continues at coordinate 264,217,768 of NC_139217.1, read as the reverse complement.
TGAGGATGATGTCATATAAAGTGGCCTGTTTTTTCCAAGCACACTGCATTGCTGGAATCATGGCTGATGAGATGCTTTTGTTTTGCACCATTTTGCTGTTTCATGCAGCAAATGAGAGCTTGCTGCAGCTGCTTACATTGTGCTACCTTGCACAATGCACTTTGAAGAGGAGGAGAGCGCAATTTCTTGCTGAGAGAGACAGTGCTCGCCTTCATTATGTGCGAAGGAGAAGAGCTTTCATCACCTCCAGCGTTACCTCCATATTGAGGTTCAGCACATCCAGTACCCGGCGAATGTGGACCAGAGACTGCTCTCATGGCGAGGTATTTTGGTCTACAGTGGAGGGTTATGAGGATGACCAGTGGATGGAGCATTTTCGCATGTCACGTGGGACCTTTCAGTATGTGCTGGACCTTCTAACCCCTGCACTTTCCAGACAGACCACAAACTGCAGAATACCCATCTCACCTAGAAAGAGACTAGCGATAGCGCTATGGTGGTATGCTACACCGGGAGAATACCGCACAGTCGCCTGCTTGTTTGGAGTGGGGAGATCCACTGTATGCACTATAGTCCATGAGGTGACGCAGGCTTTGCTGGAAGGACTTTACCGTCGTTTCATCACCTTACCTCAAGGACAAAGGTTGGACGACATCATCGCTGGTTTCCTGCATCGTGGATATCCACAGTGTGCTGGAGCTATAGACGGTACACACATTCCTATTATTGCCCCCACAGAAAACCATGCGGATTACTTTAATCGCAAAGGCTGGCACTCCATAATTCTACAGGCTGTAGTGGACCACAAATATTGGTAAGTACATTTTTTTATGATAATATTAAACTGTACTTTGCGTATTGCTAGGGTAACTAAACAGAAATCTTAACACTTTATATTTTCAGCTTCACTGATGTCTTCATTGGCTGGCCTGGCCGTTCCCATGATGCAAGGGTTCTAGCAAATTCGGACCTATACCTTATTGCTGAGGAGAAGCAGGATGGCTGGTTGTTCCCTAGAGAGGTAAAGATATGTTTTTGCATGTTGCAGTTGGGATATTTTTAGTGTTATGTATGCATGTATGTATAACCAACGTACCACATGTATTGTTGTTTTTCAATGTCTCTCTTTACACCGGTAGAGAAAAGTGGCAATCTGAATAGCATACTTGTACTCCAAGAATTCCATATTGTAACTCTTATTTTACTTTGCAGAAATCGAAGATCATCGATGGGGTGGAGATCCCAGTACATATAATCGGGGATGCAGCATACCCATTACGACGATGGTTAATGAAGGGGTTCACCCAGCGCCATCAACTTACCCCGGAACAAATTGATTTCACCCACACCCTCAGTTCTGCACGAATGGTGGTAGAAAATGCCTTTGGCCGTCTAAAAGGCCGTTGGCGTTGTTTAATGAAGCGCAATGACATTGATACCAGCTTCATGCCTCATGTAGTTGCTGCCTGCTGTGTGTTGCACAACATATGTGAGTTTAAGAAAGAACAGTTTCTACCAGAATGGACCGTACTGGAGCCTGAGGAATCAGATCACTCTGCAGATTCTGAGATGTATGAGGGGACAAACACATGTGCAGAAGACATTCGCAACACCATTACCAATAACATATTTGCTTTAACCCACTAGTGTACTATAGTTTTTAATTTTCAATAAACTTCAAAAACATTTCTGTTTGTTTGTACATATTTTATTCATATGTACAACATATATTTTTTTAGTTAAATAGCATAAAGTGTACCAAAAATGCACATAGAAAAATATAATAAAACTGTAATGACAATACCCAAATGCCTTACATAACTTCTGTACAGGCCGGGTGGGCAGACAAATAAACAAAAAGTCAATAAACACCTCTACAGCACATGGTAGCGGGGGTTTTCCTTTCTTGGAGCCGTTCGATTCTCCGCATGACTATGTGGACCAGCCGCATAATCAAGGCAGTGTGGTGGAACTGTGGGAGGCTGAGTTGCACCCGGTGTACGCTCAGGGAAATGGCAGTGATTTGCTGGAGGCTGAGGTGTCCCAGCAGCATACTCGGGGCACTGCGGAGGAACTGGTGGAGGCTGAGGTGCACCAGCTGTACGCTCTTGGAAATGTCGAGGATTTGCTGGAGGCTGTGGTGTCCCAGACGCATACTCTGAGGAGTGCGGTGGAACTGGGGGAGGCTGAGGTGGACCTGCTGTACGCTCAGGGAAATGGAGGTCATTTGCTTGAGGCTGAGGAGTCCCAGCAGCATACTCAGGGAAAAGGTGTGACATTGGTGGTGGGTGAGGTGTGCTGTATGGCACCATGTTCCCCTGGGTTGGGCCTACAAAATTTGGTTGGCCTGCGCTATACATTGGATAACCATACTGAAAATTATTGTGTGGTGGCTGGGGCAGTGCATGGCCTTGTGCCCTAAATAGACTATTAAGGAACTCCATCTGCGTATCTCGGTTCTCTCGATTGATACGCTCATGCATACCAACAATGGCAGTAATGAACGTGTTCTGTAGGTCACGCTCATTGTCCATAAATCGCTGCAGACGAGCATCTTCATGAACTTGCATCGAATTATCCATTTCCTTCAGGTGTTCAAGCATTACGGTGGTCATTGCTTTTGTGGCTTGTTCCATCTTAGTGGACCTCTTTCTTCTCAGTGGCACATTATAAACTATGGGAAAAACAAACAACACATTACTATACAAGACTATAATAATGTTACTTCTCCTTCTACCCAAAAGACATTGTTGGTGCCCATGCACTTGGAAAACCATCTGTGCTGAAGGCTAGATATCAGTAAAACCTTAACTTCTCATTCAGACGTGTTAGCAATGTTGCTGACAGGCCTGAATCAGATCCCCTCTGCACAGATGCATGTGGATGTTAAATTTCAAAAATACTTAAATAAAAAAGCAGTGTTGGCACATGCATGCTTGAGGCCTTTTCCCTCCTGCACTCTTGCTACATGCTGCGACATATTTCTTTAATAAACAAAAATATAGTACTGTGTAATAATGGTGTGTGTAAAAAGTTATAAACTTACTGTTGGTCCGCAACTTTGGACGTGCACTCTGTGGCAATGCTTCAAAGGCTGGACTTCCTTCAGCAGGTAGTGATGATGCAGGCGTTGATGGTGGTCGCTGCAAAGGTGATGGCGGATGCTGCACAGGTGAAGAGAATGCCGTGGGGCCTACAGCTGAATTGTGGGAGTTAAATGATGAATCCAGAACTTCACATTGGGCTTCACCATGGACTGAGCGGGAATCCATTTCACTGTCTGTGGCCTCAAGGTCAATGGGTGACGCTGCTGCTGCTACTGCGTTTTCTTCACAGACACTTGCTGCACTGCCAGCAAAACTGCTGGAGGAGGACAGTGATATGGGATTAGCCAGTGCAGAGTTCCCAAAGATGACATTACACTGGTCATAAAATGGCCTGTCCATACGGGCACCACCACTCTTCCTCCTGTTTAGGTCATGGACCTTAGCATACTGCTTCCGCAGGGCTTTGAGTTTATTCACTACCTGTTGCTGCGTTTTGACGATGCCACGGGCAGACAGGATTTTGGCGATGTTGTAGTAAACAACGGAGTCCTTCACTGTGCCGGTCACTTGCTTTTTTATCTCCTCCTCTCCTCTCACTGCTAGCAGCTCGAGCACTTCCTCATCCCTCCAGTGCGACATGTCTGCTCTCCTCGACGCAGCATATGGACGTCAGACGCAGCATGAAATGGACGTCACGTCACATGATCACATCCGCCAATGAGCTTCTTTTTTTCCATCATGTTTGAAAAACCCGTGTCTGCGCTGTTCAGACTGAAGTACACCCGTGTTTTACCCAGGAAAAACCCTGCAAAAAACCCGTGTGTAATTCCCGGGGCATAACACCCGGGAATTTCAAAAGGACGCGTTCACACTGAGACACGACACGGGAAATTACCGCTCGCCCTGCCAAATACCCGGGTTTTTTAGGCAATGAGAACGGGGTATTACACTAATCATACATTATTCAAATTCTGCAAGAAGGTTACTTTTTGATATGTGTCTTGGGTGTAGATTTAATGAAGCTTCTAAAAATAAAAACCGATGGTGTTGACCATTAGAACCAATCCCATTCTAGATATAGTTTGTTTTGCTTTCTACAAAAATGGAAAAACACATTATGACTCGGTGCTATTTGTTTTAAAGTGTCTTTAGTGAATCTACCCTTTGATCTTAAGGCCAGAGAAGGGACCTCATTCACCCTCTATCCTTTTGCTTGTGCATTTGACATTATCCTCTCCAGTCTGTAGTCATGGATCCACCACAGAGTATACGTTTCATGTTTATCTCTGACAAACCTAGTTATAAAAACATTCTTTTTCAATTTGTATATTTATAGATCACTTAGCCCAGTGCTGTGCCGCCTGTTGCTCAAAGCACAAGCAGGGTGCCAGACAATGGCAGCAACAGAGGTGGGGATGCAGCACAGTTAAAATTCAAATAGGGGGTCCACACCAACTTCCACTGAGCCCCAGCCAGCAATGTTTGGCAGCCTTTGGGGTGGTAGTTGGTGTGGCTGAAGTCCACAACTTTATGGGGGGTATTCAATGTGGGGGTCACGACAGTCGAGTTTGCTCGACCGCCGTGACCCAGTCCCGTTCTCTCGACCAAGAACATGCAGGCGGGATTCAATGTCCCGCCAGGGAGTGAGAAGGGGGCGTCGCCACTAGTTGCGGCCGAGAAGAGGCGAACTTCAGCCAGCAGAACGAGCCTGACCGCTTGTGATGTCGGGCTCGTTCTGCCGAGATACCCTGCTCAATGCTGTCGGGGAAGACGGCATTGAATAGGGCCTGGCGGGCATCTCCCTGATGGGAGATGCTCATCGGTGATTGAATATCCCTCTTAGACTCTCTAAAAGGAACCACTTTTTGTTTTCTAAAAGGAACAATCTCTTTAATGGACCCAGAACTAGGGCACACTGATACTTGCGGTGGTATCCCAGCAAGGGGTGTGCATTATGAGGTCGACAAAAATTATGTTGACCACTATTGGTCGACACACGAAAGGTTGATGTGGGTTAGGCTTTTTTGGTGCCTGTCAACATAGGTTGACATGGGCACAGTGCCTCGCTGTACACGGCACACTTATATTCTCCCTATATGCCCACTGGAATGAATTAGACAGTTAAAAATAAAAAAAACAATTCATGAACAACTAATGTTGACCTAATGCACATCAACCTTTTTCATGTGTCCAACTTCTGACTGTCAACCAATTGTGGTTGATCTAATGACTGCATACCCCAGCAAGTCAACAGTTAAGGACCAAATATTTTTTATTCTAGCCTATATCTAGTACCTATAACTATACCTTATCTAGTGCATAATTCAAGAACCAATCTCACTGAGGGGCAGATTTATTAAGCTCGGTGAAGTGATAATGTTGCTGGTACTTGATCACCGGCCAATCAGCTACTTACTGAAGTTACAGGCTTGGTTTGAAAAAAGACAGGTAGGAGCTGATTGGCCAATGATAAAGACCAGACACTTTATCACTTCCCCAAGCTTAATAAATCTACCCACAGTGATTGCTTTATCATTCCGATCTGTTTTCACCTAGAGCAGGCATGTCCAAACTATGGCCCTCCAGCTTTTGTCCCATCATGCCATGCAACAGTTTTGCTATTAGGGAGTGCTAAAATTATGGCAAGGCATGGTGGGATGTGTAGTTTTCAAACATTACTATTAGAAGACAGATGGAATGTACTCTAGATTGTGGATGAAACCATATTTGCTTATTTTTCTACATGGATTACACCCATAGAGGAATGAAGGTGCGCTCAAACTTTCATGTAGTTTAAGATATATGAAAATGAAATAGCTAAAATAAACATAAAACTATTTTCAAGTCAGTTATACCAATTGCATTTGCTGTATTTAAAAAAAAAGTTACAGGCTTGGAAGTTACAGGCTTGGTTTGAAAAAAGACAGGTAGGAGCTGATTGGCCAATGATAAAGACCAGACACTTTATCACTTCCCCAAGCTTAATAAATCTACCCACAGTGATTGCTTTATCATTCCGATCTGTTTTCACCTAGAGCAGGCATGTCCAAACTATGGCCCTCCAGCTTTTGTCCCATCATGCCATGCAACAGTTTTGCTATTAGGGAGTGCTAAAATTATGGCAAGGCATGGTGGGATGTGTAGTTTTCAAACATTACTATTAGAAGACAGATGGAATGTACTCTAGATTGTGGATGAAACCATATTTGCTTATTTTTCTACATGGATTACACCCATAGAGGAATGAAGGTGCGCTCAAACTTTCATGTAGTTTAAGATATATGAAAATGAAATAGCTAAAATAAACATAAAACTATTTTCAAGTCAGTTATACCAATTGCATTTGCTGTATTTAAAAAAAAAAAATTTACAGGCTTGGAAGTTACAGGCTTGGTTTGAAAAAAGACAGGTAGGAGCTGATTGGCCAATGATAAAGACCAGACACTTTATCACTTCCCCAAGCTTAATAAATCTACCCACAGTGATTGCTTTATCATTCCGATCTGTTTTCACCTAGAGCAGGCATGTCCAAACTATGGCCCTCCAGCTTTTGTCCCATCATGCCATGCAACAGTTTTGCTATTAGGTAGTGCTAAAATTATGGCAAGGCATGCTAGGATGTGTAGTTTTCAAACATTACTATTAGAAGAAAGATGGAATGTACTCTAGATTGTGGATGAAACCATATTTGCATATTTTTCTACATGGATTACACCCATAGAGGAATGAAGGTGCGCTCAAACTTTCATGTAGTTTAAGATATATGAAAATGAAATAGCTAAAATAAACATAAAACTATTTTCAAGTCAGTTATACCAATTGCATTTGCTGTATTTAAAAAAAAAAAATGTATATATGGTTTCTTCAGTAATTTAGGTGTTTTCTAGCTACTGGCCCGTATTAGTTTGGTTCGCTTTATTCATGTCAATTTTTTATAGATATACTTTTTTTTTTTTTAACAATTTTATTCAATAGATGAAAAAGTTCAGATGTCAAAAATCAACATGCAGAAAACTGATAAAAAATAGATTTCAGTTATCAACAATACAATTCAAGCTCCTTACACTCACTTACAAAGCATCACCCATTCCTCTCCCACCAACATATCTGACCTTGTCTCTCTTCACGCTCCCATCCGCCCTTTCCGTTCCACAAATGCACGTCTCCTCTCCTGCAAACTGGTTACTTCCTCCCATTCCCGCCTCCAGGACTTTGGCTGTTGTGCTCCGTGTCTCTGGAATTCTCTAACTCTCCCTATCAGACTTACCACATCCCTACAAAAGTTTAAACGGGCTCTCAAGGCCCACTTCTTCATTAAATCTAAACATTTCTCATCCTAACCCTAACCCTATGTTTATGCTCGCTTCTATCCCTGCTGTGTCACCCGTTTGTCTGCCCCTTCTCTTTAGAATGTAAGCTCTAACGAGCAGGGCCCTCTCTCTCCTCCATGTGTTTTTCCAAGAATATATTTCTGCCACTGTTATAATTGCGTCAGCGTCCGCTGCTGCAACTGTCTTTTATTTACCATGTACGTGTCCTATTTTGAATTTGTACTGTAAATCACTAATTTCTTCTTTTGTTCTTTTGCTCATTTATGTATTGTATTATGCCTGATAAGTTTGTGCTGGTGACGACTGACATCTGGGATACACAATGGCAATAGAGTATTTTTCAGCTTAAAAGGAACGTTTAAACAGGTCAAAGTGTGGAGAAGTTCTTTCCAAAGAGAAACAAGTTTTGGACACATACACTTGGGGTGAAATGTAATAGGATGAGAGATTCAGAAAGTGAGAGATCTGGTAAGAAATCTTCAGTTTTCTTAAAGCAGCAATCATTTACACTTCAAAACCAGTTTGATTTTGAAGTGTAAAGGATTGCCGCTTTAAAAAAACTGGAGATTTCTTACCGGTACTTGTGTACTATCACGGCGCCCATCGCATCGCAGACCATATCGCATGCGATATCGCTCGATGTTCCACAATGTCATACAATTTTAAATTGTATATGGCATACAATGCCATACAATGCGCTGGGATGCGATTATAACTTGTATAAGCACCCTAATGGGTGCTTACAATGTTAAATGCACCCCCACGCCACCCCCCAAGTATAAACGCGAACCTGAAGCGTGGCCGGCGGCGGTACGCATCCTACGACCTTTTCATACCCCCACTATCCACGTCGGCGTGGAGTTGATTTTATAAAGTGTGGCAAGCCCCGCGAGGGGACGCGCAGAACTTCACAGGTATAGGCGTCAGCTCGCCATGCTTCGGGCTCGGTGGCTCGCTGCGCTCGCCACACTTTATAAAATCAACTCCACGCCGACGTGGATAGTGGGGGTATGAAAAGGTCGTAGGATGCGTACCGCCGCCCCTCGCGGGCAACTAATTATCGTGGGCGCCGTGCTAGTACACAAGTACCTTCTTACCAAATCTCTCACTTTCTGAATCTCTCATCCTATTACATTTCACCCCAAGTGTGCAGGAAATTCACGTATCACTGCCACATCTCCAGCATAAACTTGATACGTCTGGGAACATTTTGTGTAGTTGTGAAGGAACATAATACCATCTATAGAGAAGTTTATATGCATTTTCCTTTATACGCACACATATGGGCCTTTTTCAGATCTGATCGCATTAAAAATTTGTTCTTAAAATGGGCAAAACCATATGCACTGCAGGTGGGGCAGATGTAACATTTGCAGAGAGAGTTAAATTTGTGTGAGTTATTTTGTTTCTGTGCAGGGTAAATACTGTCTGCATTATTTTTACACTGCTATTTAGATTTCAGTTTAAACACACCCCACCCAAATTTAACTCTCTCTGCATATGTTACATCTGTCCCACCTGCAGTGCACATGGTTTTTCCCATTTTGAGAACAAATTTGTACTGCGATCAGATCTGAATAAGGGCCATGGTGCTAGAAGCTACATTAGAAAAAAGTTCTCAAACTGTTCTCAGGACCCCACAGAGTTCACAATTTCCAGGTCACCCGGCATGTACACAGGTGCATTCATTACTCATTGACACATTTTATAAAAGATCCACAGGTGGAGCTAATTATTTCACTTATGATTCTGTGAGGAGACTTGCAAAATGTGCACTGTGTGGGGCCCTGAGGACCGAATTTGACTCAAAATCATCGGTGGTTCATGGCCGATGTCGAATACTTTTGCCATCGATGGAATCGCAAAACAATGTTTTGCTCCTTTTTAATTTTGTAAGTGCAGGGACATGGAGCATAGCTCCACCCCTGACACCCGTGAAGCCCCTCCTCCTGTGCTTTAATTGGCCCACAGGCCAATCAATCAAATACAATGGATGACCATCGATATGTAAAAATATCGATGGTCACCCATTGCATAGTTAAGCACTATTGATGGCCAGTTGCAGAATTGTCATCAATGGCAACGATGGCCATCCCTAATCTAGAGTTTCTGCAATATCAGCCTCCCAAGTCAATTCATGGGATTCTCACAAGTTAGTGGAAAAATGTGATAACTCTGAGGTACAGAGTTCAAATAAGGCCCTTGGTATTAGCATTGTGGAAGGATAATGATTCAAAGACAGTAAGAGATCTAGTAGTGAGTGAGTGTATGTTTCACAGTGGAATGAACGTGTCTGAGTTGCAGGTATTGATAAAAGTGTTTATGATTGCAGAACATTTTTTTTCCATTTCTTCCTGCAAAAGATGATTCAAGAATGATAATGATATCCATGCAGACAATGTGAATTTGCATACCGTATAGATACAGTAGATATTTTTTCTCACGTGTTACATACCCTAATCTGTTTAATAATATTGCCAATAAACTTCTACATCTAGCAAGCTATGTGAACAAATACTTGTAAATTACCTGACCATCCTTTGCTGTTGACATTCACCCAGACTTGGCCAAGATGTACCATCAAACCTTCTGAAGAGTGGAGAAGGTGCACAAAGCAACCAATCAGTTGCTACATATTTTCTAAAATGTTCTTGATAAATGCTAGTCATTGTCTGATTGGCTACATTAGGAAAATGTGCTTTTCTACATCACTCTTTATAAGGCGCCTATTGAATTATTGTGATTGACCTTTACCTTAACATTAACATTTGTTACCCCTAGAAATAACTCACTCGGACACATGACCTGAAATAACTCACACGAACACATGACCTGAAATAACCACACGGACAACCACTGAATAAGTTTAAAAGGTCAACAGTATTTATTGTTGGTATGACCCTATTGAAAGGGATGGCCAGGAGAGCGCTTGGAGACCAGCTAAGTCACAAACGTTAACAATGGCGGCGACTACAACGCCCCAACTTGTAACCAGGGCGATGAACCGCCCCCCCCCATTGAATTCAAGGCACAGCCCGCACTGTGACGGTCTTACCGCCCCTCCTATTGCATGGTGAGGACAGTTCAAGGAAGTGGCCATCGTCCCCCCTCAGGGGTAGAACTCACCAGCCGTCCTGGCAGAGGGTGGCAATACCGCACAGTGACCTCCTGTACCTCAAACTTGACCGCTGATCGAGAGCGCCCTCCCGCCAATTATAAATTGATATTTGTGAAGCTAAATTGTGTGAAGGCCGACAGGCCGGGTGGTAATTGAAGAAAGCAAGGGAGGGAGGGTGGGAATCCAGACTCAAAGAGGAAGAAGGAAACCCTGACTACTCCTTAAATACACCTGCATAAGCTACCACCCATTCTACACCTGTTTGGCTACACCTACAACAGTGGACTCTATGGGGTAAGAAACATTTCACTAACTTTATTATACCAATCACAAAATTGCAAGGCACTTATATGCCCTCATGCCTATGCAGCCCTCGCTTAATCGAAAGCTTGATACATCTCCCCTTTTGTCTTAAATACATATCCAGTTTTGTCTTTGCATGATTATTTCTCTAGCTTCGTTTCATCCAGGTCAGTCTGACACCCCCATCTATATGTGGTGCTTTCTGTGAGGTATCCTGGTATGTTCTTCTAACAACTCCAACATCTTGTCGAATGGCATTCTCCCTGTGACATAACACAAACCATAAATAACATAGTTGATGCAGTGGATATATTTAATTTGATGTAAACAAAACTATTAAAAACAATTACCTTAAATAAAAATGTGCTCATACCAGGGTTGCTAATGATTATATATGCAGTCGAAAGTGACAGGCGCACATATGCTACTGCCCAACTGCCCACTTTAAAGATGTGCTCTGAATTTTGTACATGTACAGACGGTGGTGGAGGTCATTAGTGACCATTTTTCCTTTTTGGTGCATACACACTGGGCAATATTATTAATGATATCCCTCAGAAGGGCAAAAATGGACAATATCTTTCATTATATCACTGGCCAAACACCTAAAAATGGGATGCAGTTAAAATCCCGGCGGTCGGGATCCCGGCGTTCAGAATCCCGACGCCGGAATCCTGACCGCCGAAATGCCGACACATTCTCCCTCCTGGGGTGTCCACGACACCCCTGGAGGGAGAATAAATTAGTGTGCCAAGCGTAGCGAGGCACCGGGCCCGCTGCGTGGCGAGCGCAGCGAGCCCGCAAGGGGGGGGCGATCCACGTCCCCCCCTTGTCGGCATTTCGGCTGTCGGGATTCCGGCGTCGGGATTCTGAACGCCGGGATCCCGACCGCCGGGATTCAATACTGAATCCCCTAAAAATGTATTGTCCAATATGACCGATTGAAACCAAAAAACTGAAAAATGACCCTTTGCTCCAAAAACAGGCGGAAAACTGACTAAATGGTAATTCAGACAAACTGGTTAAATCAAATGAATTTAACTAATTTGATTGATAATTTTTGTCTGGTTTTCCTGTGTTTGGGAGAAAATTATCAATTGCGATTTGCACCCATATATTACCAGATTTTTGTTACAACCATCCAGAGATTCGACAATAAATCTTTAGGTGTATGGCCAGCATAACATGTTTTTCAGAGTTCCTAGTTGGTGCATGGGTGTATTCATTACTCATAGACACATTTTAAAAGATCCACAGGTACAGTAGGTCTAATTCCACTTGTGCTAAATATGTCACAAGTGGCTCCTGAGGACTGAAGTTGGGATTGTGATAGACATTACAATGTAATCAGTGGGTATCAGATCTTAAGTAAATACATTTGATCTGAAAAATCAGAAATGTGCAATGGAGGACTGTAGAAGGATCGTATATTTACTTGTATAATTACAATAGGCATATATTAATGAGCTATAGTTATCGTTATACTGTATAACAGTTCAGTAATTTCTCCTTACTTTTATTGATATCACCTACATACTCACTGTCTTTCCCGAAGCGAGCAGAGCACTTGGGCGATGATAGTGTGCTGTCCACTGTTTGTTCGCTCCTTAACCACTTTTACTAGTTCAGACATAGGAAGCTGCAGTCTCTCTACATCCACCCATAATGTATTTATCTGCTAGGAACATGGGGAAAGGCATACAGTATAACTCTGATTCAGAACAGTACTCTGGAAAGAGTTACTCGTTTAACACTCTTGGTGACCTAGCATAATTTACTTTTGTTTGTGTCCTAGACACTAATAAGCACATTTTGGGTAAGGATTAAAGCCTCCCCAAAGGCGTGCCATGATGCATGTCAGCTTCAATCATTTGTACCCTCACATTTTTACACTACCAGTTTAGGCATAAAGGCCTAGTACGCTTTAAGAATTGGGGGAATCACACAATTTTTTTTATTTTACCATTTAAAATGATTTAGGTTCTCAAACTCGGTCCTCAGCAAATCAAAAGTTCATGTTTTCATGGTTTCCTTACAGAATCACAAGTGAAATAATTAGCGCCACCTCTAGATCTTCAAAAATGTGTCTGTGCACTTGCAAGGTGACCTGGAAAACATAAACTGTTTGGGGTCCTGATAACCTAGTTTGAGAACCACCGATCTAGAGAAAGTTACTAGAATGATCCTGAACTACAATGACATTGCGAACATTGGTGGCAGGGGTGCTGGATGTCCTCCTGAAAGTCGGGATTCCGACGGTCAGTATACCAACTTTGGAATCCCGACTGTTAAAAACATGACAGTCGGGATCCCGACTTACAGGGGCTATTCTCCCTTGTGGGGGTCCACGACCTCCATAGAGGTAGAATAGAACCTGTGTAGCGAGCCACCCAGCGTGGGAAGAGCACCAAGCCTGCAAGGGTCTTCGTTGCGCTCGTCCCGCTCTCTGAGTACTGACAGTGAGGTATCCAATGTCGGTCTACCAACTATCAGAATTCTGCCTATCGGAGCCCCATACCACACTCGGTGGCAGGATGACTTAAGAATGTCAAAACAACTTTTAGTAAATTCACCATTGATCTGTGGCAATGTTCATTGGTGTCAAAACATGTCCATACCAATCACTTGTTACTTTTTGATTTATGTGTCTGCCCATATCTCTCTCCTTTCAATAAGAAACTATGGGCCTGATTCTAGTTCACTCTTTCTGACAAAATTCTTCTTAGATGGACAAAACCATGTGCACTGCAGGTGGGGGCAGATGTAAAATGTGCAGAGAGAATTAGATTTGGGTGAGTTATTTTGTTTCTGTGCAGGGTAAATACTGGCTGCTTTATTTTTACACTGCAATATAGATCTCACTTTGAAGTAAAACCCCACCCAACTCTAATTCTCTCTACACAAGTAACATCTGCCCCACCTGCAGTGCACATAGTTTTTTCCATCTAAGAAGGATTTTGTCAGAAAGAGTGAACTAGAATAAGGCCCTATATACTGTATATATATTTATGTATCTATCTACCTGCATCTACGTCTATGTATGGTGCTACAGGATCCTTTGGACACTATATAACTAAAATAATATTTTCTTTCACTATATGAAACATTTATGCTTACCTTTTGTAATGGCTTTTGCTCTTTTGAGTTCAGCTGTTGGGGTATTTGTTTCAATATGACTTTGGGAAAGGCAACCAGAAGAGAGTCACTGGGCTTGTGTTCTTTATTACAGGCAAGTCTGCCTTCATCTGTTACTGCCACCAAACTTGCTCTTCTTTTTGCTATTTCCACAGGTTTTGATTGCTCATTAAAGGTCTTACAGTTTGATACAGAAGGGAGAGACAATTTAATTGCCTTATTATTCCTTTCAGGAGCCAATTGTTCCTTAACACTTTCTTCTTTTCTTTTAATTCGCTTCTCTGAAAGTTCTGAAGTAGAAGCTGAACTGACATCCTGTGAAATGTCCACCTCACACTCAGTAACCTGGCTTAGGATTGGCCGGAGATCGACTATTATTCTCTGAACTGTAGGTCGCGGCCTGATAGGTTGTTCCTCTGCAGGTTTGATGTCTTCTCTACGGGGGTATTTGAAATGATTTATCTGAAAAGATAACACAATGGTATAGTATGTGTCAGTATAGCCTACTTTCAATTACATAAAGCTTGCAGAAATGTATAATAATTTGTAATCATATTTCTAGCATAAACAAGACATAAAATAAACATTCATAATGTCCACATGTACTAAAAAGTCCTCCTGCTTAAATATAAAAAGATTCTTACACATTCCTGTTTGAAGCAGTGATAAGGGAAAAGAAGTGAGTTGGTGGAGAGTTGCCAATGGCAACCAATCCGCTGCTCTATATCATTTTATATTATGTAAATTACAGATGTTACTTCAGTGCTGTTTGGTTCCCATGGGCAACTTCTCAACTGGCTCACGTCTTCTACCTTATCACTGCTTCATACATCTGCCCCTTAGTGTCATATGGAACACACAGGAGGCCTCACAGGTGGATGAGGGGGTTGCTGACAAAGTGGAGGAGAGAGTTGCCTGCTTGGGAACACATCTACTGTAATATTGAGTGGAGGCAATTCTGAGACAAGGTTGGTTGGTGAAACGATATGATACAGGCAGAGTTAGCAAAAAGTCATATTAGGCAGCTAGTCTTTGATGATCAGGAGTTTCAAATGAAGATTCAAAAAATGTGGTGTGTATTATTGGGTGTGGAAAAAAAATCCAAAGGATGGGAGAAATCTTGGAGAGGGGTGTGGGATGTGGTTCTAAGTAGAAGTTGAGGCACTGATCAATGACAAAATGGAGCGGGTGTAAGGAGTGTCAATAGTTGGAGGCGAGTAGTCTGAATATGATTCCATAGTGGAAGGTGAACCAGTATAGAGCCAGTATAGAGAGTGATGAAGTGGAGTAGTGCTAAGGGCGAGATGTACTAAGCCATGAACAGTGATAAAATGGAGCCACCAACCAAAATGCTTCGACCTGTCATTTTTCAAACATAGCCTATGACATAACAGGTACAGTAGGAGCTGATTGGCTGGTGGTTTATTATTCTCCATGTTATCACTTCTCAAGCTTAGTACATCTGGCCCTAAGGATGAACTGAAGTATGAAGAGATGAGAAAGAGGGTGATTGAACCAGGAAGTTTGCAGACAATATATTGTATAGCATTGAGTCAGGGCCGAATTTGGGGGTCAGGCCGCCCCTAGGCACAATATTTTTGTCCCCCCCCCCCCCGCCCATAGAGAAGGCCGGGGTGATAGAGCACAGTGAGTAATAGAGGACGAGGGAAGGAGAAGTGAAAGAAAAAGAGAGAGAGGAGCGAAGGGACAGTCAGAGAGAGGACAGTGTATAGATACTTGCTAGCTCTGCTTGTCCATCTCGTCCTCTGTCCTCTTCAGCCTCACCGGCGGGTCCCAGCTCCCAGCAGTGCACAGCTCCTGCCTCCCACGAGAGACAGCAGTCGGGTCCCGTGGTGTTCAGCGCCAGGCTCCCGCGGGAGGTCGCAAGGTGGATCCCAGCTCCCATGGTCTGTTGCTCCTCTCTCCCATGAGAGGTAGCAGGCAGTTCCCGGCAGAGCAGGGCTCCGGGCTCCAACAGGAGGTTACAGGTGGATCCCGGCTCCAGGTGGTGTGCGGTTCCCGGGCTCCCGCGTGAGATGGCAGGTGGGTCAGCTATCTTTAATTGCAGCTGTTTTTTTTTTAAATCTGCTAAATGACAGGGGGAACATCGTGCTGCCGACAATGATAGGTGCCGCCCCTAGGCCAGTGCCTCACGGGCCTAGTGACAAATCCGGGCCTGCATTGAGTATAAACAAAGCTTCAAAGGTGAAGGCTGCAGAATTTGAAAAGACTGTGTGGTTTATTTACAAAGATGGAAGTTCTATTAAGATGGGATGTTGCTATGGGCAATCAATCAGATTATATGTATTACCTTCTAGAAGGTACTTAATAAATAATCCGTATTTTCTGATTGGTTACTTGGTTCTGATTGGATGCATCCCATCTTCAATAGAACTTTCATTTTAGTAACACCCCTGTATGTGAGGAGTGAAATAGGGGATGGTACCAAAACCGGTTCCTGTCAGTCAAGTTGTAAGTGGATTGCAAAAAAAAATAATCGCTGATTTTTTTGTCGGATTGGCCTTGCGCATGTGTGATACAATCTGAATACATGCGCAGTCATTTGATAATTGATCGTCTTAGGAATTCACACAACGGTGACCAGCGCTGAATAACCCCCACTGTCCACAAAAGTAGCAACTCAGACACCATGTATTTACACATATGATCAAGCAGCCCCAAAAATGGATGTGACATGCATGCATTTTACCAACCACTCCCCTTAAACTACATGTTACCGGCTCCAAATGGCCACTCCCTGTCAATATCTCTACAACAAAGGTCTCCCTGTGAGCGAAATCACAACACCACTCTGACACATGCACATTGCGATTGCAATTCAATCGCAGTTTGTTGATAATCACCCCATTGCGTGAACATGGCAGCAGAGCGTAATCTCTCAAAAGGGCATTCAGGAGGTATATGAAAAAAGGCTACTTACTAAAGTGAAAAGTATACTGGGAGACTTGGCCCATCCAAACCATTGAGTGTTTTCTATACTACCCTCTGATAAGCTATATAAAATCTTTTTTGTTTCAAACTAGTTGACTGAGAGGGAAAAATCTTTCCAGACAAAGTTAAATGTGTTAAATTGTGCAAATTCCATGAGTTGGCTCTTTTAAGTTACGATGTTCTAATGCTTTTTATAGATTCTGTTATTTGCACAAATACATTTTTGATTGACTGTTCATAAATGTGAATTGTTGATGACAATAAAGTTCTTCAATACATTTTTATAATGGACATTGCGTACAAACAGGAATTAGGCTTCATACATGGAGGAAATTATCAAACATCTTCCATTCAGAGCTTGAACTAAACAGGTGTACACACGGGGAGACTCTTCTAAGAGATTTTGACAACATAATAATAGGTTTGCCTGAATTGCCCCAGGTGTAAACAGCGGGCGATAGTGATGCACAGATCCGCAGCGTCGCTATTGCCTGGCCATATAGGAAGTGCAGGCAAGAATATTTTTGCTACACTGTGGCTGTGGCTTCCAGGGCTGGCAGGATGTACTGTAGTCTGACGGCTTAACTACATCTTGATACACACGGGGCTCACATGAAATTGCCGGGGCTGAGTCCCGTGTGTACACGGCTTAAGAATCATTTCATAGGTTGACTAATTAGGACATGGGAAGCAGGATTCCACTGAAAGAAACAGAAACAGTGCAAATGTTGGTGATGGGAGGACCCTATATATCTAGCCCCTGGGATTTTAAAAATGATCTTTAACCATTGAAGTTTATGCAGTCAAACTAGGGTGCATACACACTGTACAATTTTTTTGACCAATTTGGTTGAAAGACATTTCCATTGAACCCAGTGTCCTGGACTAAAGATGTTGACGAAAGATTTTGACGACAGACGAAAGAAGAAAGATCTAGCTACAGTTTATAGGCTCTTTTTGAAAGATATTCAAATTGAGCTGCATGCACAGTTGACGAACAATCTTGATGAACAACTGGCAGGTATGCGCATCATCATTCATCGTTTGTTTGTTGACAATATCTTTTGTCAACAACTTTCGTCCAGGACACTGGGTTCAATGGAAATGTCTTTCAACCAAATTGGTCAAAAAAATTGTACAGTGTGTATGCACCAGTGTCTTAACCAGCCAACTAAATCGCTGCACATTGTGGAATTATGGTTTCTGCATCTTTATTGTTCCCCATTGATGTATCCTCATCTCAGTTTTATACAGCAGTAAGTTAAATCTGAGGGCTGAGGAGGACAATAAAGAAAGTTATTGTAACAGTCTAAAATAATTGCTGCTTTGATATATGGCACATTGACCTGATGAAAATCCCTAGTCACCATTAGCAGATAATTAAACAGCAGGAACAAGGGAGTGACTAATAGCATAATGGTGTCAGCCCAGTTCAAAACAAAAACATGCCTTAAATAACAAACCTGAATGAAGTTACCAAGCAGTTATACTGTATGGTTTGGATTAGAATTTAATGAGAATAACAGACAAGGGGCCAGATGCACTAACCTTCAAAAGTGATAAAATAGAGAGTGATAAACAACCAACAAATCAGCTCATGCCTGACATTTTTCAAACACAGTCTGTGACATGGCAGATAGGAGCTGATTGGCTGACTGTTTATCACTCTCCATTTTATCACAAATAACAATTTACTATGGGGCCCAGGCATTTCTAGTTATGCCCTGGTTGTTAATAAAGAAATGCACTACACAAAACACTTTGAAAGCGATATATATTAAAATATTGCTCCACTGTAGGTACCAGATGACTATCTCTTTAAATCTCTAATACAAATCACCCGGATTTGGTATGATTTGTCAATGCTTGTGAGGTCCACAGTCAACAGTGTGGTTGGGAGAATGCTGACACAGTGGTAATTTGATTGAAATAAATTTAACCCTTTGAGTGCCAAGTGAATTTGTCAAAATACAGATGGTGCCGCTCTCATTGACTCTGCTGGCGCGCCAGATGCCATTTTCTAGCGGTGGATGCTCCAGTGCACGTGGACGCGTGAGAATCTCAGATGCTCGCGTGTCCATTGCTGGGAGTGGCAGAGTGTCCATGCCGAGTGTCTCCGACACACGCGTGCTACATTCGCCAGTGCTCCGTGGCGACTGGTACGCTGGGAGCAGGCTCCGGCTCCTTTGGTAGGTGTGGAATTTGCCATACAAACATTTGTATTCATCATAATAACCTGTAATATTGACCTTATATAGGAAAAACTCTTTTTACACAACATATTTTATTTGAATTTATATAACAAATGTGAGGGATGCTGGCATTTTTAGCAGATATTTTGCACATCTATCACAGAGATGTTGGCACTCAAAGGGTTACCAGAGTTTGCATTTTAACTGTAAACATCAAGCTTTACACTAAAAAAGCTTTAATTAAAATGATTAAAACAAGAATTTTTCATATAGGAAAGGCTCAGGAAAGAGTGACAAAAGGCTGAGAGGTGCACTTGGAAAAAACAGAATTGAATACAGTAATGTAATAAAACAAGTCCGATGGTAGTGATAATGGAAGTACAGATAAAAGGGACAAACAAAATGGCTTCAGAGACTTAAGGCCCCCATCCACTATCCGATTTTGGGACGATTTCATCCGATTTCGGCACTTTGTGCCGATAATCGGGGGAAATCAGCCCAAAATCGCAGGTGTGTGATATCTGATCCGATGCGCGGTCCTGTGCACATCGGACCGGATCAGGGAGGTCGGACGGTCAGTACATACGATCACGTCCGACCTCCCTGTATGCATATGCCTGCCCACCTGACAGGCATATGCATGCAGACACCGGGGGGGAGCAGTGGGGCGGGCAGCGGGTCCCTGAGCGCCGGGGAGTGCTGACCTGGCCGGGCGGTGATGTTCATATATATCAGCAGCGCTGCGGGAGTCGGGAGGGGACGTGGTGCCGGGTGCCGGGTGCGGCGAGTGCTGCTGGCTGACCTGGCTGGGCATGTGATAACAAATAGCAGCAGCTGGGACGGGACGTGCAGTGGCCCGCCCCACTGCTCCCCCTGATGAGAGCACCGCCGCCCCCTGCCCCTCACCGACCGCCCCCTGCACACCGACATGTGATAAATCGCAAGCGATTTATCACATGTCAAATATGGCTCATCAAGTGCCAAATTGTGTGTGAGCCTCCCGGGGAGCTCCCGGGTGGCTCACAGGAGAATTGGGTCCGACTTGTCTTAAGGACAAGTCAGCCTAATGTATGGGGGCCTTTATGGTGTGTACACACGGTGAGATTCTTTTGCTATTCGACTTAAGGTTGGATTGCTTTGCAATCTTTGCTATCTCATGTGCTATTTACATACAATTCATACTATCTACATTCAATCTGCACTATATAGTCATATATGGCTTTTCGATATCAACTGAACGGGAGCGTGCATCGGCATGCAATCGGGATAGAAAGCTTAAAATCATATTCTATCTCCATTCGATGTCTATGCGATACCGATTTTGACTATATAGTCAAAATCATATGTCAAATTGTACCGGGTGTGCACAGCATGACTGATGCCCTGATTGGAGCCATGATTATATAAAACCCTTTATTTCTGGTTATAATTTTGTCTGCCTGTAGTCCTGTGCGGTATAATACATCTGCTTCTTGGAATAGGATGAACAGCATTGTGAAGTGTTTACATATTGAAGAACAGGGACAATTCTCTTATGCTGGAGGGCTCATCCTTGGGGATTTCAATGCATGGGTCGATGATAAGCTCTCACACCTTTGGCCAAGATCTCATGTGCACAATGAATGCTCTCGGGCTCACACAAGTCATCTCCTCTGCTACACATAAAAGTGGTCACACTCTTGATCTTGTCTTCCATATTGGATTAGAAGTCTCTGACCTAACGATAAACCCAGTGGTACTTGTGAGTTATCTGGACGCCCGATTTTTTGATTGTATGCCTTAAGTTAAGGCATACAATCAGATGCGATGCGATGCGATATCGCATCGCATCGCATCGCATCGCATGCGACCATCGGATGCGATGACCCGATTTTTCCATAGGAATCAATGTTAAAATGATTCCTATGGAAAAAGGGGTCCTTTTCATACCCCTACTATCCAAGTGGGCATGGAGTTGGATATAAACCTGTGGCGAGCGTAGCGAGCCACCGAGCCCGAAGCGTGGCGAGCGAAGCGAGCCCCGCGAGGGGACGGTATTCCGTGTCCCCTCGCGGGGCTCGCTACGCTCGCCACGCTTCGGGCTCGGTGGCTCGCTACGCTCGCCACAGGTTTATATCCAACTCCATGCCCACTTGGATAGTAGGGGTATGAAAAGGACCCCTTTTTCCCATTGAATTCCATGTTAAAATGGACTCAGTCCATTTTAACATTGATTCCTATGGAAAAATCGGGTCATCGCATCGCATCGCATCGCATCCGATGGTCGCATGCGATGCGATGCGATGTGCCCGATCCGACCCGATTTTGAAATCGGGCGTCCGGATAACTCACATGTACCAACCCAGTCATATGGTCAGACCACCACTCAATATGGTTCTCAGTCGCAAAGCCTCAAAATAGATCTTTGCCCATGGAATTGACCAGATATCGCCCAAAGAGGGGTATGACTCCTCAGGCCTTGGCAGCTAACTTGGACCTCTCGGGCAGTAATGGGGACCTGTAAAGATCCATGTTCCTTAGTCCATTATTATAACAGGGCTGTGCAGCACTGGATACTATCGCCCCTGAGCGTATACGACCCTGCAAACCTCACCATCAAGCACCCTGGTTTGACAAAAGTATTCGTGATCTCAAGAAAATGGGTTGTATACTTGAAAGACGATGGAGGAAGACAAACCTGGCCGAGGATAAATTAAATCTAATCAAACACATTGTAAAATACCAATCAACAATCACCCGCAAGAAAACAGAGTTCCTTTCAAATGAGATCATGGCAGCAAAAATAAGCTTTTCCGTAGAGTGGAGATGCTTTGCAAACCAGCATGCCTGCAGCCTGATGTAACCCTCTCCCAGTCAAGATGCAATGAGTTTGCTAAATTCTTTGCAGAAAAAGTATCTATTATCCAGGCTGGAATCCCCACAGTGACTCACAGCACTAAAAACCTCTGATCATGGGCGGAATCTTGCTGTTGTCCTGGATAGTGGCCTGACACTTAAACATCAGGTGTCAGCCACAATCAAATCCTCATTCTATAATCTAAGGAATATATCCAGAATCAAGCACTTAATTCCCTCAGAAGACCTGCCTAAAGTCATACATGCATTTATATCATCACGCCTAGACTATTGCAATGCTCTCTACCTGGGTCTCCCATCAAAAGAATTGCACCGCTTGCGGCTTGTACAAAATGCAGACGGCAGACTAACCAGCCCCGCTCCAGCCACATAACTCCCATTCTCTATGCCCTTCACTGGCTACCTGTAAAATGGCGAATTGTTTTCAAGATTGGCTTACTCACTTTTAAGGCCCTACATGACCAGGGCCCAAGGTACCTGCAGCAGCTTCTGATTCCTTACTGTCCTACTCAATTACTTTGATCCGGTGAAGAAGGACTACTAACAGTACCCAGAATGTCCCTGAATTCATCTGGGGGTCGAGCTTTCAACTTTGTTGCTCCAACTCTATGAAACTCTACTCCTCATACAGTGTGAGATGCCCCCACTGTAGAATCCTTTAAAAATAGACTAAATACGTACTTATTTACTCAAGCATTTTACTGATTCCTACTGTTAAGCTTGTTGTGTATTTTGAGCTGTACAGACAATGGTAAAGCACTTTTGAGTCCTATTGGGAGACAAGTGCTATATAAATATCATTATTATTATTATTATTATTATTATTAATAATATTATTATTATACCTCAGACTATCCCAGGGTATAAGCCATGTGATTATCAATGCATCCATAATAGTTTCTTACCTTCAGTTGACTGTCTGTATCTGTGTTACCTTTCGACTGGACACCACCTACATAGGAGAGAGAAGAATGGAGGTGTATATTCTCATTGCGTGTACACTTATTACTACAACAAAGAGGTTTTATATTGTATTATTTATTAGACCTTTAGACCCCTGTAATGTAGCATGTGTATTAAGAACAGTTGTGAAATAGAACATTCTATAAACTGATTTTTAAATGTATTAAAATGTATACAGTTCTGGAATAATTCGTAGTGTGTAATACAGAGGCCGTGTAGATATTAGAGCTTCATACTGCATGGTCATCAGCATGGATCTTGAGGAAGAGTCCCTGGATCAATCACCTGCTATAGAAACAACAGCAAGCATATATTGAATGGTCTGGACCCCTAATTTGCTTCAAGTTAAATCTTCCCTTCCTTCCTTTATTCCAACTCTTAACACATGAGTTGGAACAACTAAGAAACACACAATGTTATTTTGCATAGGCATTTTAAGTACAAAAGAAAGGTTATTTTACACTTAAAAGAAGGTCTTGTGTACAACTGTAGATGACTCCCCTGAGTGGGCAAGCATTTGGCATTGGAGCTGACAGCTGGACATGTTTCTAGCTGCATTTTAATGCTCTTAGAACTATCTGATACTGAACAAGAGTGCAGTGGAATCACCAATGTATAGGAACGCAAATATATCGGGTACATTTATCATGACATATATAAATATATATATATGGGGGCCACCAAAAGGACTCTGCAGAAACCCGTGACCGCACAGGATGCGTAGTCACACACCCCATGACACCATAATCATGCCCCCCCCCCCCAGAGCACTTAGCAGTAGCACATACACCATTTTTTTATTTAAAAAAAAATGGTGTTTCTGTGCCCCATACAGTGGCCATGTTCCCCCTTCCCCAGAACTGCTGGAGTTGGTTCTGACTCCTTCCTATGGTTTATGTGACCCTGGTTAGAATACATGAACAGACAAGTACTTGCCACTGTAGTGCAGGGTTGCCTACATTCCCGGCCCCCCAGAAAGGAGGGCAACCCTCCCGCATTGCCCTGCAACCACCAGCAGACCGCCCCTCGGCGGGGGGGTCCGTGGGTCAAATGACGCGGTTTTAACCCTGCCCCCTACAGTGCAATGCATAAAATACCGGCATTGCATGGTGGGGGGGGGGGGGGGGGCTAACTGACGCAATCACTCTACCCACACCCCCAAAACAGGTAGTGTACAGGGTAGGGTACGTTATCTCATTTTAACATCTCTCCCTGCTTCACATTCCTGCAATTTTAGGCTCCCCAACCCCTTACTATGTGGGAAAGTGACCTGGTGTCCCAGTGAATCCCAAAAGTTTTGTGTCTTCTGCATGATTCAGTAGAATAGGCAAGTAAGTCTTCTGATTCCCATCAAACTTGCAATCCCATCAAAGAGCAATAAATTTGTATGTTCACATTGTTTACCATGGTAGTACCATTTTACAATGTGTGAGAGACATCCTGATAGATGCTCATGTGAATAAGCTGAGTAACAGACTGATTTGTGGAAGAGGTAACTAACCTGATAGTGGTTTTGTAACTCTGCTATTTGACAGGGAGATTAATCGATGTCCAAATTGCTGTTGCTCCTGCTGTCTGTGATCCTCCCTTTGTTTTCCAAGAGCAATCATACTGCTATGCACAGTACAGGTTCTTTAATTAATCTAGGTAGGTAAAGTGCATATATTTAGTATAATTAGAATTAGGTCACACTAAGACCAGCTTATTCATATTATATACTTACAGTATAGCAACCTAAATTTAGTCTACACCCTCCATCTATTTCTGCCTTTTCTAAGGAACTCTAAATTATTATGGCTATTATTAACATTGACCTATATAGGGCCTGAACACAGTGATAAATACGGGCTAACAAAGAAGTAAAAGGACCTTGCTGATTAGCTTACAATCTATAGGGAAACTGGCAAAGATATACAAGGAGCTCAGTGGTGGACCTTGTGGGTTGTGGGCCTAGGTGCTAAGATATAATTTAGGCCCTTCTCTTCCACCCCAACCCAAGTTCACAATATGCAGCATAGCAGTGGGTGACAGGGAGAGGAAGAGGGTGACAGCGTAAGGAATAGGAAGGCAGATTATGACAGAGATAGAGAAAGGGTGGGTGATGGGAAGACAGAGGGTGATGGGTATGTAGAGATACGCCCCGGTGCTGGGACGGTTTCCCCATGCACCGGAGCAGACGGAGCAGTGGCGCCGCCCCCTGCAGCCGGGGCCAATGTACTCGTGCGGTCACTGGCCCTGCTGCTGGTCGGCGCCTGGCTCCTTACCTCGGGTGGCCTGGTGCTACCCTGTGGAGCCGGAGGCAGGTCCCTAGTTGCGGTGGTCGGTAGCGGGCGTGTGGGCATCGGTGAATCCCCACCGCTGCCCCACGTGGACAACGGTGGCGGGCCTGCATCCTCCAGGATGCATGCCCCGCCAATTACGGCGTGGCGACTCGAATTTGGCACCAAAGGGGAGCCAATTGTTACGCCACTGTCATGCACCGTAAATACAACCAACAAATTTAGCATAAAACACCAGTGTGAAACAGACAAAATATATTACATTGTATGTGAAAAAGAGACATGCACAAAAAAAAGTAGAAAGCAAAAACATGCATATAGCTGAGAATATTGCATCACAGCACAAGTGAAAAATACGCCTGCAGTAAATCTATGCAATCAAAGTGTCATGATAAGATTACCTTACACAAGAAAAACATGATAAACTGTTGTTAAGGAATTCTAACCTAATATCATACTAAACCAAAAGCGGGCAAAATGATGGTAAGTGATTCAGAGAAAACAAAGGAGGCCATCAGATTCATTTAACCCTCTGGGTGCCAGTGTGACTAGCCTGTGAATACACCTAGCTTCTCTGCGAAGCAAACGGAGGGATCTTTCACCACCCCGCATGTTATCCGGTTCATGATCAATGATGGTGTTGGGAAGCATTGCTAAACTGTGCCCATTTGTCACAAAGTGCTACTGGCTGGTCACTATGGCCGCAACCAATTGCCGCACAAATTGTGAAAAGGTTAATGGATAGATCTCTGCGCTAATTGCTGCCTATCGACTCAAATTAGTTTGTATGAATCACCAATCACACACAGATAAACATATACAACCAAAAAAAATACTGACAAGTCCTGGGCGCAGGTAATGCTCTCTAATATTCTTGTTGAATGTGCCCAAAAACAAGAAGAGAGAAAGAACAATAATAGTGCAATAATGTCAAATACTTTAAAAACATATAATACTGAGGAGCTACTCTCAGATGGTTGTGACTTGTACCCTTAAATTCAGTATACTTTTCAAGGTAGACTTAGATCGCTTGTTATGGGGGAGGTTATGTCACCACAGGATCCTGAATTCCTCCAATTTCCAATGTTGCATGTAAACAAAGCAAAAAGCTGGTATAGTGAAGTACCGATTTTAATAACAACAAATATTTACATTAAAAACAAGGTATGACAAAACAACTGACTCTCACCGAGTGATGTTGTCTACAAAGGAAGAAGTAGACAATACAAGCAGATGTTTAGGGCAACAAACAGGCGTCCCTGGAAGTTGATCACCTGGGTCAGTCAGAAGTTCCCCTTGTCCTCCACACGGCCAGTGCGTTTCGAAAACCACAGGTTTCTTTTTCATGGCATCAAGGCATTGCTGCACGAATGGTTGACTTATGTCCGGCAATCCTCTCCCACGCAAAGTGCGGTCAGTTTTGACGACATAGCAAAGTCCACAAGGACATGTAATCATGTATATGATAAATCTCGTCATGCAGGTTACCAGAAACTTAATAGGTATGCGGCGTCCAGTATGTGGATGGGGAAATCTCTACCGACCTAGACCAACCTAGACCAGTGACATCAGTTTTCATCACCCAATCTCTGATACTCTAGCCTCAGATATAGCACGGCATAATGCGAGTATTCTCCAACCCGAGTTCTGAGTCAGTGCCCACAACCGGCCAATATTGCTTGGCAATATGTTGAATCTTGCCACTAGCTCTGTTGTAATGATTAACCCAGGGCATACGGTCGCCACAGGTTCTTCTAGTGTTTTTACAAAGAGTTTTCTCCCGTGAATGTTCAAGTGCCCTCAATTTGGCACTTTGCAATTGCGCTTCATTATACCCCCATTTCATAAAATCGGTTGCCATTCTATCGATATGTGTGATGGCCTGTTCAAGATCAGAGCAAATTCTTATCACCCTTAAGATCTGTGAAACTGTGAACTGTGAAACTGGCTGCATGTATGGTGGTATTGCGGTCAGTTGATTTTCGCTATAATTCAGTATGAAGGTGATTCCCCACTATGCTAACTTGCACATATGGACTGATGTAGTAAGTGAACTGGACAGGATGGCCAATAGCATCATGATTGTTAACAAAGTTCTCAAACGACAATTGGTCACCTGTCCAGATCATGAACAGGTCGTCAATATACCTGGTATACAGTAAGATGTTATCAGCAAACAAGTGATTAGTAAACATGATGTCATCTTCAACACTGTACATGTAGGTGTTGGCGTACGATGGGGCCACATTTGACCCCATCGCACAGCCAGACGCCTGCAGGCAGTACCTGCGATCAAAGATTAAATAATTACAGGTAAGTACCATGTTGAGTAAATCAAGTACCAGGTCAACATCAGGCCCTGTGTAGGATGGATTGCCCACAATCAGTCGACGGACTGCCTCCTTACCCTCATTGTTAGGGATTACTGTAGACTGGAAATATCCAGACTGCAAGAAACGCTCCATCGGGATGGTCTTAACAGATCCCAATTTATTCAAGAAGGCAGTGGTGTCAAGTAGATGGCGGGGTGATTGACTATACAAGGTTGCAGGATCGTATCAAGATAGGTTGATACTTTGTGAAAAAGACCGTTACGGGGCAATATGATCGGTCGACCGGGAGGATTAATGATGGACTTATATATCTTGAGCAACGTGTAGATAATAGGTATTGTGGGAGCCTCTGTAATAAGGGCTACCCTTAGTCCATCAGAAATCAATCCAGCATCGACCGCCATACACAGGCGTTCTTTAAATTGTCTACCAAACAGCCCTGTTGGGTCAGCATCAAGCAATCTATATACATGTACATCATCAAGTTGTCGCTTTACTTCTCTGGTATAGTCATTGAGATTCTGAATGACAATCAGAATCGCCTTTATCAGCAGAGCGAATGACAATGTCAGTGTAACCAGATAAATCACATAGCGCACACATTTCAGCATCTGTCAAGTTATTATACTGTCCATCAGATTGTATTGGCAGAGTTGTCAGGAGGTGATAACTTCTTCCCTGTTGGAGACAGATGCCCTTCCCTGTTGGAGACAGAAGTCCCATTGAGTGAAATCTTTCTTGCTATTACCTGGAGAGAACTTTATTTTCATCTTTAATGCTGCTATACATTGGTATTGACAGAACAGGGAAGGAAGTTTAGTTTTTAAACCCATTTAGGTTTGCTCACCTATTGGTGAATTTTTACACATTATACAAATTACCAAGTTTCTATGAAATGATTAGAGGCACGACATAAGAAACCTCTAAAAAGGAAGTGTAATTTCGGTACTTATGTAATATCTGGGCTCCCGTTTTTCTTATGAGACCGCGTCCCCTCGCGGGGCTCGCTGCGCTCGCCACGCTTCGGGCACGGTGGCTCGCTGCACTCGCCACACTATATAAAATCAACTCCATGCGTAGTTGGATAGTAGGGGTATGAAAAAATGGGGTGCATTTAACATGGGAGCCCAGATAATACATAAGTACCGTAATTTCTCCCCTAAAAATTATTTGGGGATACAAATTTTTTGAGTAAGATTTTTTGGTACTTGTGAGTTATCCGGGCGCCCGATTTTTGGTCGTATAGGCATCGCGTCGCATCGCATGGCATCGTATGTTAACCAAATGGCATGCGGTGCGACGCGACGAGATCACCACCCAAACCCGATTTTACATCGGGTACCATGTAAAGTGATCACGTCGCATCGCATGTTAACCATATGGCATGCGATGCGATGCGACAGCACCCGATTTTAGCAGGGCAAAACCCCCAGAAAGTGTCACAAAAAGTGACACAATGTCAGTCCCATCCCCATTGTCAACGCCACTCCACTATCAACGTGAACCCGAAGCGTGGCGAGCGCAGCGAGCCCGCGAGGGGCGGCGGTACGCGTCCTCCGACCTTTTCATGCCCTACTATCCACTAGGGCGTGGAGTGAGAATAGAATAGTGTGGCGAGCGCAGCGAGCCACCGAGCCCGAAGCGTGGCGAGCGCAGCGTGCCCCGCGAGGGGACACGGATACCTTCACAAGGAAGTGCGTCCCTTCACGGGCTTCCCAGGTGTCCATGGCGACGCGGACACCTGGGAAGCCCGCGAAGGGACGCGCTTCCCTGTGAAGGTATCCGTGTCCCCTCGCGGGGCTCGCTGCGCTCGCCACGCTTCGGGCTCGGTGGCTCGCTGCGCTCGCCACACTATTCTATTCTCACTCCACGCCCTAGTGGATAGTAGGGCATGAAAAGGTCGGAGGACGCGTACCGCCGCCCCTCGTGGGCTCGCTGCGCTCGCCACGCTTCGGGTTCACGTTGATAGTGGAGTGGCTGTGAGCATCCAATATCATTCATCAATATCATTCATACCTGACACATTAAGGACAACTGAATTTAAGGGAATAACTGTGTAATTAACATATTACAGAAATAAATTATAATAACAATCAATCACAAAGCACACAATAATCAATCACCATCATTATTTATCGAGCAAAGTGAGCGCATGTAAAATGCGGGCAAATGCATTGTCTCCCGCCAGGCACTTTCGCCACACAAACTCCTGCATGTAGGAATCAAGGTGATGGCGGGCTGTGCCCCGCTGGCGTTTGTTGCGCCATTTTGCACAACCCCACAGTCTCTCAATGTTCTGGGTGTGTGCACCAGTCTCTGGGTCTACAAAGTTGTACCGATGGTTGACCCTCAAGTGGCTGTAACCAGCCCGCTCCAGTTCAGGAGTTTTATAGGCGCGCCAGCAATCGCTGACTATCGTGCTGCCAGGTGCCACGTGCTCCACAATTGCACTGAGGAGAGTTGGTGCATCTCGCTTGGCAACTGCTAGCATGAAACAGTCCCCTGTCTCCCGGCACACTCCTCCGAACACCCACTGCTGTGGGAGAACTCTGCCAACATTGGCTTGGCGTTTCACATACAGTGTCTCGTCCACCTCCACTATCTGCCCTGGTCCTCCAATCTGTCGTTGAGGCTGTGACATCAAATCACATTGGCATGCCTCCCGCATCAATGCGTTATAAAATACGGTGCTTTTGTTGCATATTTTCAAGTTCTTAGTACAGAACTCTATTGAAGTGAGTTCATCACACCAGCAGTAGATGAAACGCAGGATCGTCATGAACGGCAGCCTGCACCCAGGGTAGAATAGCGAGGCCCGCAGACTCTGCTTTTTCCTGCAACTTTTAATGTGGCAGCGCCATTTGCGCTCCTTTATAGACAGGCGCATAGGGTGGCCATTTGGACAAGTGGCTGTAGAAGGAAGCAGCCCTTTGTCCTGCAGGAATACTACGGTCTCTTCTTCAGTTTTAGGGAGGCCGAAGATACCTTCCACCAAAGCCATTTTGGGACAGGTGTAAGGGGGCAGGTGTAAGGGGCCAAATGGGGCAATATTGGGGCAAATGTCCAAAAATTCACCTCACTAATACACCAAGACTGTAAATCACTTGCTCTCTCTGTAAATCACTTGCTCTCTCCTCTGGAAACTACCTCACACTGATTTTCTTCCAGATGTGGCAGAGGGCGGGTTTAAAAATGGGCGGGAAGTGTTAACATCGCGTCGCGTCGCATCGCATCCCATCGTATACCATATAATAAGCGTACGATGCGACGAGATACGACGCGATGGCAAATCGCGTCGCATCGCGTCGCATCGTATGCTTATTATAATGGCATGCGATGACCACATCGGGCGCCCGGATAACTCACAAGTACCGATTTTTTATATTGTTCCCATGATGAAGTCACTGTAGACGAAACGCGTTGGAACTTGTGTACATTGTTTTGCCTGTGACAAGGAGGACTGAATAAACAAGTTATTTTATGAACTATCCTAGTTTGCTTCACTGAACATTGGATCACCATATGTATGGACATTATCTATAAATTGTAGGCGCCGAACCACAACTGGGTTTTGTATTGTTTGTTTGGTCTCCTAACCCTCTGGGGATACTGTGGTAAGGCAGAGGACCTTTCATTTGGCTTATCGATATCTATAAGCGCATGGTGGATTGTTGGGCAATATATATATATATATATATATATATATATATATGAGCAAAGAGAGGGTACAGAGTGCGCTTATGATATACTAATATGCATATCATGTAAAAAATATTTATTTTTAACAGGTTTTACCTTTAATATTTTGTATACAAAAGATAAAAAAAACAAATACAATTCAGTTCATATGCTGTATGTGGTTCATTCACAGCATGTGATCAAAACATATGAATCTGGTCCAACGCGTTTTGTCAGCTAGGTGACTTCATCAGGGGCGAATAGTAGTTTCAAAATGAATGATACTAGTAAGATGTCAATATGGATATAACCATAAGGGTAGTTAGGAGCATCTCCTTCTTAGGGGTTAGCTAATCAAGAATCCAATATGAAATTCAAAACAGATCGATGATCATCAAAACAGTGAATTCCTTCATACAATCAGGAACAGATTAAACAGCCCAGCAGTAGGTTTCCAGATTTCTGGACACAACTCCAATCTGACAGGGCACATATAGTAAAGCCTGTTGTACTCCCACAATACTAGTACTCACTGCCTGCCACACTGAGGCCCTTATTCTGATCGGTGCGGATATATCCGCGTGCGTTCGGCCCGCCGATGTTTTGTGTCTGCGCATGTGCAGAGGCGTCTCTGCGCATGTGCGAGCGGGGCGTACGGCCAAATCCCGCATGATATGTGAACACTCCGAACAGGGGGTGGAGAGGGGCGTGAAGGGCTATTTGGGCTCATTACCATATGCATACGCCCCGCGTTTCATGGGAGTTCCCATGAAAACGCTGGGCGTACATATGGTAATGTGGCCGTGACGCACGTGTAGGGGGCGGACATATGACATCGCCGGATGTCAGCTGCCCGCCCAGATCCCTGCTTTTGCATGGAAAAATGTCCGTGTGGTCTGAGGTTGCGGGTGCTGGTGGAGCACACGGTCCTGCATTCGATGGTCTGCGTATTCCGTGAAAAATACACGTGCGGTCCGTTCGGACAGCTTCTTACCGCATACGGACGGAGTTGGCGATCCGTATGGAAGGCGGGGTTTCGCACGCACGGTCCTGGCCGCATAATCGGCTCCGGCCGCACCGATCAGAATAAGGGCCTGAGTGAGGATAAATTCGCTTATCCTTTTTAATACACTGTCCGTGTTTTATATTTCACTGTTTTGTCTATATTTCGCCTCTTTGTCTTTTAATACAAGTTAATAAAAGCTAAATTGTATGCTATTTTTCTCATGAGGTGCACCACACAGAAAGACATTTCCTTTTCTCCTTTTTGCTTGAACCTCGATCCATGTCCAGTGGTAGCACACCCTCTTCCTAAATATAAAGGAATAATTCAACTTCCATGAGGGTCCTGTCTGAAATACATTTGTAAATAAACCTGTGCGACTGACCGTCCTTTCCCCCTGTCCCCCATAAAACTAAACCAATGTGGTCCTTCCCCTTAATCTGGCACTGCCCACAGTAAAACTTGAATATGGCGGTGTTATGCCGTGGGGCTGTTTCAGTTGGTTTAAAAAAAATTCGGTAACCTGGATCAGCTGGCAAGATTTTAAGCTCTGGGACAAATTGGAGTGACAGGTGTGTTTTATGCTGACTTAACCTTCTTCAGTGTCACAGTTGGTCACTGCATTTAAGGTGGAATGGATGAACAAACCAGGAATTTGTGGACAGTTTGCAAAAATAGGTGTCTATACTGCAGTCACTGAGGGCCTTATTCTGATCGGAGCGGCCAAACGTGCGTACGTTCACAATTACCGCACGCTAGCCGTACGCGGCCGTTAGGGTTAAGTCCACCCACAAATCAGCCGCTTACGTACGGGCAGAAATAACGTAGAAGGGGAGTGGTGTACAAATGAGCGTACGGCAACGTACGCGGCCGGCCCAGCCCTTACACTCCGACAACTGGCGTACGACTGAGCGTACGGCGCCGTCTACGGCCGTCTCTCCTCCGTCTCCCCACCGACTTCTTGCGGAGATCTGAGCGTACGCCAGTTTGCACGGACGGGTCCCTATTGTTTTCAATGGAAAACTCAGCTTATGTCACCGCTCGTGAGAGTGAGCGTACGTCCGTGCACGCTGGCATACCCTTCACATATATGGACCTGCAAATCTTGCCTCTCAACTACTAATCTGACAATTGATTAATTAATCTATTTGTTATTCACTTATTGTTTTCTATTAACTCAATTGTCTACCTTAATAAAGACCTAATAAAACTACATTTTAACCCACATTACATGTATATTTGTTATGTTCTAATGTGGCATTTTAATCACTATCTACAGTATGTGTCCCCATATTGCTGTTACTTTTAAATCAAGTTATGTTGGTGTTTCTGTATATGTATTAAATTATGTACGTAATTACTTTTTCCAAAATGTGTAACATGTATACCTACCCTGATGTTATGTGTGATGTTTTAATCGAACAACATTAAACATTCATGCATTTTCACTATGTGTTATTTTACTCCAAAACACACACATTCACACATCAATCATTACCCCTCACCTCAAATTACAAGTATAACTTACAGTACACATCTGTATGTACCTACCCTTACACGCCCTCTAACATATTTATTATTAAAAACACAGGCAATTTCGAACTGTCATCAAACTTTTATTGGATACAAAAATAAAAAGGGGGGGGGATAAATAAAAAATTAAAGGCGGGCCTCCAGAAGGCCAAAAAGTAGCTGCAGGTAGACCAGGGTGACCATTATTTCCCGCATGAGGGCTGCCACCTCCTCCTGCTGCTGTTCAGTGTCTGTAATGAAGGGATAAAACAAAAAATTAATATACACAAATGTTTGTTGTATTTGTACATAATAAAAAGTTCAGAGTTATGTGTGAAGGCCACATACATTTAGAAACTACATTGAAGATGGGTCTGCTGTAAACACAGTACTAAAAAAAAATATGTTAACACGCACATACTGTACATAGTAAATAACATTAATTCAATTACTCCTTCATCAATGAATGTATGCTGTATCCCAATTGGTACTTTGGTTTTGGGGGACTCTCCTCTAACCTCACAATTAGCCTGTGCTATTTAAGGGTTATGACATTGTTGTGGCTTAAGCACTCCTTACTATTTTAAATTTAGGACATTGCTGTACAAATTATAGGCCTACAGCTATGTTTGTAAAGCATGCATCCGCATGGCCTCACACACTATTACCAAAACAATCTCTACATTTAAGTTGCACCAGTGGCAGATTAAGCCTTTGGGGGGCCCGGGGTACTTTAGAGCGGGGGGCCCCCTTGCACTTGTCATTACTGGCCGCACACTGCATGGGCGAATATTATACTGTCAAAACATAGAGTAAAGGCAGAATAAACTTGGTCAATGGTTACCTGCAGGGGATATATATATATATATATATATATATATATATATATATATATAGACAGGGGGTTGGCGGCACTCGGAATAATAATAGACACCATATATATATATATATATATATATATATACACACACCACATGAAAAGCCTGTGTTTGTCCCTCTGCCCCTTACTCTGGAGGAGACCTCACAGTCCTAGTGCTGCCTCTGATTAAAAACCCTCCTATGACTAAGCTGCTGCTGCTGTTCTCCATGGACCTGAGAAGTATGTAATGAGCTCCACCAATCAGAGCTCAGCACAAACTTCTCAGCCTCTGTCCTCTGGTGCAAAGTGTCATGGGACTTAGTCAACTCCCAGAAATGCACTGCACACTTGTGCAATCAGTGTGCCTTGCCTCCCGATGCTCAGCACCATAAATCATTGTCACATTGGCAGATAGGTGAAGCTGCAGCACTACCCCACCCATGCACAAAACATTTAGCTAAAAAAAAAAAACATAACTTAAACATTTTCTTTAAAAAAAAAAAAAATGACAACCACAGGGGGCCCCTAGCTAGAGGGGGTCCCAGGGGCACTGACCCCTTGCGCCTCCATTATAATCTGGCCCTGTGTTGCACATCATGCTGGGAACTGGAGTTACCCAACACCTGGAGCCACATAACTACCACACCACTAATGTCGGATATCTCATTGGATGTACTGTTATGTCAATTATTCAAGGGGTGAGGCATGGCCACACTCAAAAAAACCACCAAGGGGAGCCTTGTTCCTGGAGAAGGACAGGACACACCTCATGGTCGGCCTGCAGTGATATGTTGCAACTAATGTTGATGTTGGATACACATATGTGGTTGTTGTGATTGTTTATGTGTAGAAATGTGTAGGTCAACATTAGACACATTATTTACTTACGGCTACTTGAGCCATCCTGGGCGCCGCTGGTTGGCTGTGGAGTGGTTGGGGGGGGCAGGAGCAAGGAGGATGTGTCACACTCAGCCGCGGCGGTGCGCGGCGGGCATATTACTCACCCGTCCGCGCCCGCCGTCGGCTAGCGTGTAGTGGTCTCCGGGTCAGCGGCAGCGGGCAGCGGCAGTCTGGTGGGCAGCAGGCAGCGTGGGACATCGACAGGTGTAGCAGTGTGTGCTGTAATGGTGCCGGGAGGCCGGCGCCGCCATCTTGGTTAAGGGCAAAATAGCAGATTGGCCCAGGTCTGAGGTTTCCTCCCATACTGACCTGACAGCCTTCATTTACCATCAAGTACATTCTCTTTCCGGATCCTCTTATTCTTCAAGACCCCAGCCTGCCGTCCTATGCTATTTGAACTGTCATTATTCAAATGAACTTTCTTCTTCTAAAGTGCCTTACTGGCTCAAGTATTGTTTATCACTAACTGCCACTTTAAGAAAGTATTCAAGTGTGTATTGTTTCCATTTATGAATTCTATTATTAAACCTGCACGATTTAATCCTTCATCATCTGGTCCGTCTCCAGTCGCTACACACCACACGACTTCATCCAGCCCTTCAGTCGTGACAGTTTGCACTGACCCGATGGAGTCGGGTGAAGTACAGGCTTCCATGGCGGACGTCTTTCAAGGTATCGTGACTCGTCTTGAACAAGTGGAAACTACCCAACGCCAAGTGGCTCAATTTCTTCAGGCCTTGTCCCCGCCCCAGGCGGCTCCCTCAGTGTCGGTTGCTCCAGCGCCAGAGATTCCAGTTCCTGTTTCCACACCAGGATCCGTAGTTCCTCATCACATGCAACTCCCTACTCCTAGCAAGTATGATGGTTCGCCAAGGGCATGCCGTGGGTTCCTGAACCAATGTGATGTCCACTTCACCTTGCAGTCATCTCACTTCCCAACCTCCAAGGCAAAGGTGGCCTATATTGTATCTCTCCTGGCAGGGTCAGCTCTGGACTGGGTGTCCCCTCTCTGGGAACGCTCTGACCCCCTGCTCAATGATTATGAAGCTTTTATTACCTCTTTTCGTCGCATCTTCGATGACCCTGGCAGAGTGTCCTCTGCCGCCACTGAAATCCTGAGGATTCGCCAGGGTAGCCGATCGGTGGGACAGTATGTTGTGCAGTTCCAGACCCTGGCCTCAGAATTAAAATGGAACGAAGAGGCTCTCCTCTCCGCCTTCTGGAATGGGCTGGCAGGTCGTATCAAGGATGAATTAGCTACTCGTGACTTCCCGGCTACCTTGATCGAGCTCATCTCTCTGTGCAACAAAGTAGATCTACGGATGCAGGAACGCCAACTAGAGAGAAATCGCTCTGATCGTCTTCGCCCTCGCTTCACCCCAAATGCTGTTCCCGTTCCTAGACCAAGTCCTTCCACAACTACACCACCTGATGAACCTATGCAGATCAATCGTTCTCGGCTCTCACAGGAAGAAAAGTCCCGTAGACGACGGGAGAATCTCTGCATGTACTGCGGGTGTGCTGCCCATCTACTGTCCTCCTGTCCATTGCGTCCGGGAAACGGCCGCTCCTAACCTCCCCGAGGGAGGCCCGGTTAGGAGTCTTGCTTTCATCTCCCTCCTCAGCTGTTTCCACCATTCCAATTACCATTGTGTGCCCTCAAGGGGAAAATAAAGTCCAGGCCCTATTGGATTCCGGAGCGGCAGGAAACTTTCTTTCTTCATCTTTCGTCTTTCAACACTCCCTGGCAGTACAACCCTTGACCCATCCCCTGGTTCTCACTGCAGTGGATGGGAGTCGTATCTGTAGTGGGCAAATCACCCTTCAAACCAATCCAGTGACAGTCCTAGTGGGTGCTCTACATCAAGAGACTCTAGAGTTCTTAGTTCTTCCTCAGTCATCACACCAGGTGGTCCTGGGTCTACCATGGCTCGCTAAACACAATCCTCATATTGATTGGACCAGCATGGAGATCAAGGCCTGGGGTACGAACTGTTTAACCACTTGCATGACTAGTATCATTCCACTCAATCAAATGAATCCTCAAGAAAAGGGAGGTTCCAGTCTTCCGTCTTCACCAGCTTCACCCTTGTCTATACCCACACCATACCATTCTTTTTCTGATGTCTTCAGCAAGGGAGGTGCCGATTCTCTGCCCCCTCATCGTCCTTGGGACTGTCCGATAGAGTTGGTACCCGGGAAATTTCCACCGCGGGGTCGTATCTACCCCTTATCTCTACCCGAGACCAAGGCTATGTCTGACTACATTCGTGAAAACTTGAATAAAGGCTTCATTCGTCCATCCACCTCGCCAGCCGGAGCGGGGTTTTTCTTCGTTAAAAAAAAAGATGGGACTCTCCGGCCATGTATCGACTATAGGGGTCTCAACGATATCACAATCAAGAACCGCTACCCATTACCCCTCATCACCGAACTCTTCGATAAGATCAGAGGGGCGTCTATTTTTACCAAACTGGATCTGAGAGGGGCGTACAACTTGATCCGAATCCGTTCCGGTGACGAGTGGAAGACGGCTTTCAACACCCGGGATGGCCACTACGAATACCTGGTGATGCCATTTGGCCTTTGCAATGCCCCGGCCGTCTTCCAACAGTTTGTAAACGACATATTTCGGGACTTACTGTATCATTCTGTCGTGGTGTATCTCGATGATATCCTCATATTCTCTCCTAACCTTCATCTCCATCGTCAAACTGTATCTGAAGTCCTGCGCCGTCTACGCCAAAATCAATTGTTCTGCAAGCTAGACAAATGCGTCTTCGAGGTCACTTCCATTCCATTTCTTGGCCACATCCTCACCAGCACTGGGATAGAGATGGACCCAGAGAAAGTAAGAGCCATCCAAGACTGGACAGCGCCTACCACGCTCAAAGGTATCCAGAGGTTCCTGGGTTTTTCAAATTATTATCGTCGCTTCATCCGGGACTTCTCCACCCTTGCTGCACCCCTTACAGCTCTAACCCGCAAGGGAGTAGATCCTAGTCAGTGGCCACCCGAAGCCTCGCTAGCTTTCCAACAACTAAAGAATGCATTCGTCTCTGCTCCAATTCTTCTTCAGCCGAACCTCGACAAAACCTTCATTATCGAGGTGGATGCATCCTCAGAGGGAGTCGGGGCAATCTTGTCACAGAAAGGAGAGGACCAGGAACTTCACCCCTGTGCTTTCTACTCTAAGAAGTTTCTTCCAGCAGAGAAAAATTACCCCATTGGGGAGCAAGAGTTACTAGCAGTAAAGTTAGCGTTGGAGGAGTGGCGGTACCTCCTGGAGGGGGCACGACATAAGATCACGGTATACTCTGACCATAAGAATCTCTCATTTCTCAAGCATGCCCAATGTCTTACTGCTCGTCAAGCCCGCTGGGCCATGTTCTTCGAACGATTTGATTTCCAGATCAGATTCAGACCCGGGTCGATGAATGCCAAGGCCGATGCCCTTTCACGCTCCTTCGAGACTCCGGCCGACCTAGAGACTCCTCCTCGACCAATCCTCGACCCTCTGGTTTTTGCTCAAGTTACGGTCCAACCTTCACCTCCTCCAGGCAAAACCTTTGTTCCCCTCAATCTTCGCAAAAGAGTGCTGTCCTGGGCACACGCTTCCCGTTTTGCAGGACATACTGGTGCACAGAAGACCCTAATGTTCCTGTTACGTTCATATTGGTGGCCCACCATTCGTCAAGATGTAACCAGCTTTGTCGCTTCCTGTGTAAAGTGCGCCCAGCATAAGTCCCCCAGAACATCTCCTGCCGGTCCTCTTCTACCTCTAGCCATTCCTACAGAACCATGGTCCCACTTGTCTATGGACTTTATCTGTGAACTTCCTCCCTCCAAAGGGCATACGGTAATCTGGGTGGTGGTTGACCGGTTCTCAAAAATGGCGCACTTCTTCCCATTGAAAGGTCTTCCATCCGCTCCAGTTCTGGCTCAGCTCTTCATCTCCACAATCTTCAAACTTCATGGGTTGCCCAAAGAGATTATATCTGACCGTGGAGTGCAATTCGTTGCAAAGTTTTGGAGGGCTCTCTGTTCCGCTGTACAAGTCAAACTCAAGTTCTCCACTGCATTCCACCCACAAACCAACGGGCAGACGGAACGGGTCAACCAAGACCTGGAAGCCTTCATTCGCTTATTCATCTCTTCTTCTCAAGACGACTGGGTCGATCTTCTGCCTTGGGCGGAATATGCGCACAATAATTCTTATCATTCATCCTCCGGCACCACTCCCTTTTTTACTGTTTTTGGCAAACATCCCCGATCTCCAGATTTCTCAGACTTATCTTCATCCGATGTTCCTGCAGCTGCTGCTTCTTTACAACGGTTTGCGAAAATCTGGTCAGATGTTCATACCGCTCTCCTCAAAGCATCCGCTCGATACAAAAGGATGGCGGACAGGAAAAGAAGAGCGGCTCCCAAATTGAAGGTTGGAGATCGAGTGTGGCTGTCTACCCGCCACATACGCCTTCGGTTACCATCCATGAAGCTGGCTCCCCGATTCATCGGACCGTTCCCAATCACGCAAGTTATTAATCCTGTTGCATACAGACTACAGCTTCCTTCTTCCCTGAAGATCTCAAATTCTTTTCATGTGTCTCTTCTAAAGCCCTTGAGATTGAACTTGTATCAAAAGAAGGTGCCCAAACCGCCCAAGATTGGTTCTGAAAGAGAGATTGAGTTCGAAGTGAGACGCATCATCGACTCACGTTGTCGCAATGCCCATCTGCAGTATCTGGTGGAGTGGCTTGGATTCGGTCCTGAGGAGAACTCCTGGGTTGATGCTGCAGATCTCCATGCTCCCCGTCTGGTGAGGCAATTCTTTCAAAGGAACCCACATAAGGTGCGTAGGTGCCCTGGGGTCACCCAGAAAAGGGGGGGTACTGTCACACTCAGCCGCGGCGGTGCGCGGCGGGCATATTACTCACCCGTCCGCGCCCGCCGTCGGCTAGCGTGTAGTGGTCTCCGGGTCAGCGGCAGCGGGCAGCGGCAGTCTGGTGGGCAGCAGGCAGCGTGGGACATCGACAGGTGTAGCAGTGTGTGCTGTAATGGTGCCGGGAGGCCGGCGCCGCCATCTTGGTTAAGGGCAAAATAGCAGATTGGCCCAGGTCTGAGGTTTCCTCCCATACTGACCTGACAGCCAATGGCAGCCGCCCTCTTGGGATATAGGGGATCTGCCTAGGGCTGTTCAGTGTCAGTGCAAAGAGTCTCCAGAGGCGTTCACAGCTCCCAGCTGACTCCGGCTCTCTGACTCACCTCTCCTGACCTTGGTGCCTTGCTCGTGCTCTGTGTTGGTCTAGGTTGCTGCTTAACCCCATCGCTGCCAGTTCTCTCCACAGTCTGGTCTCTGCCTGTATCCCTGAGCTTCCTGGCCTAGCCCTTCAAGTCTCCTGCTTCCAAGCAATTCTTCAATCTTCATTCATCATTCATCTTCTTCCAGTCTTCAAGGATCCTTCATTTACCATCAAGTACATTCTCTTTCCGGATCCTCTTATTCTTCAAGACCCCAGCCTGCCGTCCTATGCTATTTGAACTGTCATTATTCAAATGAACTTTCTTCTTCTAAAGTGCCTTACTGGCTCAAGTATTGTTTATCACTAACTGCCACTTTAAGAAAGTATTCAAGTGTGTATTGTTTCCATTTATGAATTCTATTATTAAACCTGCACGATTTAATCCTTCATCATCTGGTCCGTCTCCAGTCGCTACACACCACACGACTTCATCCAGCCCTTCAGTCGTGACAGGATGGTCCTGGTGTTTGGACCGAGGTAGTGGGTGTGACTGGGGAGTGGAGAGGTTTGGGGGTGGGTGGTGGAGAGGTGTAGGGGGGTTGGAAATGGGGTGGGGGTTGTGGAGGGGGGGGGGGTTGTGGAGGGGGTGGGGGTTGGGGAGGGGGGGGGGGGGTTGTGGAGGGGGTGGGGGTTGTGGAGGGGGAAGGGGATGGGGAAATGGTGTGGGTCCAAACTGCACCCTGGGTCTCCTCTTGTTCCTCCTCCTCTTCTTCCTCCTCCTCTTCCTCCTCCTCCTCTTCCTCTTCCTCTTCTTCCTCCTCCTCTTCCTCCTCCTCCTCGGCTGCCTGGTCCCGGGCTGCCTGCTCCCGGGCTTGAATGCGTGCCCTTGCCCGTGCTGAAATGTTCATGTTGATGGCATAGAAATCGAAGATTGGGTTTCATAAAAAAGGGGGAAAGAAAAATTCACATTAGTCATGCTCATAACCTTCAAAATTATCATTGCTGTGAAATTTCAGACATTTATCATGCAAACTATTTGATATCCTACACCCAAAAACTGATCAACTACTTAAACCCCCCCCTATACACCCCCTATACACCCATATACCCCCCATATACCCCCCATATACCCCCCATATACCCCCCATATACACCCATATACCCCCCATATACACCCCATATACACCCCATATACCCCCCATATACCCCCCATATACACCCCATATACCCCCCATATACCCCCCCTATACACCCATATACACCCCCTATACACCCATATACACCCCCATACTCAGGAACATATTTATAAAAAGTACACAAAACATTGCTAAAAAACGCTGACATACTAGTAATCAAAACTTACATCGGGCAATATGGCGGCGAAGGCTGCTGAGTAGAACCGGCTGCCGCCGGCGCAGGTCGGACCAGCGCCGCTCAACCTGCCCCAGGCTTCTGCGGACGCCGGTTGTGGAAAATATCAGGCGGCGGGCAGCATTATACGCCCGCCGCTTGTCCGCATTAGAAACATATGGGCCCCTGGGCCCCAGGTGACGATCCATCACTTCCACCAGGGCCAAAAGCTCTGATGTCGAAAAGGGCCTAGCTCTTGTACAAGTCATATTGGCAATGGCGCAGTTATTAATTGCAGGTACATATATCACTTTTGGTGCTTGCTGATTGGTCGAAAAAATTGTTTGTTTGGTATTAACTTTATTAATCCCTCTTACATTAACAAACTGGATGCGAATAGAAACTTACGCGGACCGTTCCGATATACACACACCACAACCAACAGCATGCATTCAATGAAGAGAAAAGTACTGTATTTACAGTGTGCGGAAAATAATAAACGCAACCCTCTACTTATAACTACGCTGCTTAAAGGGGGCACGATACACCGATATGCATGGGGAGGAGTACTGTATATACAGTAGGCGGAAAATAATACACGCAACCCTCTACTTATAACTACGCTGCCTAAAGGGCCACAATGCAACATGTTGCTGTATGACAATTTCATACACATTACATATGCAAGGCAAGCATGATAACGTGATGTTTTGAAATGTGACTCACAAAGCATACACGAACTCCAACAGATACCAGCTGACAACACTCATCATTGGAATGACAGGTGCACACATTTCACGATGTAGCCCACAATGCTCCACAACCTGTGTATATACATATACGGGTGATTGATCAGGTGCATTGAGACCTGCGTAATTTAAGCGGCAATTATCGGCGTGAAATATCGGCGTAAATTTGCATCTACCTTGCGGGAAAATATATACGCCCCCTTGTTCGTGGCGGGAGATTAACATATAAATATTCAGTCAGATGCAGCCCACAATTGCTGCAAACATGTCTGACTCTGACGATTCAGCAGCAGAGGACGCTCTGCAGAGAGCACAAGCCGAATCCCTGCTTCAAGCATTACAGAAGAGGGAAGAGGAGCGGAGAAGGAGGGCCCAAGAGAGGAGTCGCCTGCAAGATCAAGCGGGCCCCTCAGTAACAGGCCCTGGTGAACCTCCACCAGCTCCACAAGGGCCAAGCAACCAGCCAGAACAAGAGGTTGCATCTCTCCAAACAGGTGTGACCCAGCAGGTGCATGGTGAGAGAGCTGGGGCCACCAGAAAACGTGCTGCAACATCTAGGGTGATGACTGAGCAGGATACCACCACCAGAAGGAGAAACCCTGCATTTGTAGAGGCCGAAATGCGAATTCTCGTGCCCAGGGCACGCGAATGGATTGAATTGGCAACCAGGAAGCCGGGTGCCAGTGCAAGGAGAAACCTTTGGGACAAGATCACAGAGGAAGTGAACCAGGTGGCACCAGTGGTCAGAACTTGGGACGCGGTGAAGAAAAGGTTAGTGTGTTTGTCAGGGCAATTTTTCAGCAGTCTCCAGCAGGAACTGAGGCCCTTATTCTAGTTCACTCTTTCTGGCCAAATATTTCTTAGATGGACAAAACCATGTGCACTGCAGGTGAGGCAGGTGTTACTTGTGCAGAGATAATCAGATTTGGGTGGGGTTTTACACCTGCCTCACCTGCAGTGCACATGGTTTTGTCCATCAAAGAAATATTTGGCCACACATGGCACAAAAGATCACCCACACTAGGAAATGTCACGTAGCTAGGGGTACCACCTAGTCCCTTTAATTCCGGACACATATTAATTACACAGGTTCTGTGGCTGGCTGACTTCAAGACTCCACTTCACCTAATTTTAAACTGCCACAGAACCTGTGTAAGTAACATGTGTCCGGAATTAAAGGGACTAGGTGGTAACCCTACACGTAGCACAGTGGTGCACATATCTCATGGTGATATTTGTATTTTTAAACTTGTAGGTGGACTGACTTCAAAAGTGCCCTGAAGAGGAAGATGACTGACCGGTACAACCACAGCATGTCCACCGGGAGCGGTCCTATGCCTGACCATTTGGAGTTTACCCCCCTGGAGCTGGACTCCTGTGACGTCATCGATGTGGGGGAGATCAGGGGGATCTCCAATAGGGACAGTGAGCTCCCGGTGGAGGTCTTTGCTGCTGCTTTTGATGGTAAGTCACAGTAATGCATTGTATTTAGAAAGATATTTTTTATTGCGTATGTGATGGTGACATTGTTTTCAATTCTTATCCTAGCAGAAGCAGAAAGTCAGGATGTACCGGCAGCATCGGCCTCTGCAGAGCCACAGGTGGAGCAGGTGGTCCAGCCTCCAGCAAGACGTCGCCCCCAGCCCCAGCCACAGGAGACATTGAGTGAGAGCCTGTTGGTGACGCTGGACAGGATCGAGCAGCAAGGGGTGGATGCTGCGATCCGTCAGCAGCAGGTGGCGGATTTTCTGGCGGAGTGGAAGGCCACAAACCAGCTGCAGGTTGAGGCCTTGAACCGCATTAATGAAACTCTGGCGGCTGGCATGCTAAGCATTGGCCAACACCTCAGCCGCCAGAATGAACTTATTGCGGAGCAGCTGTCCACCGCCAGGTCCCTAAGGGACAATCCCCCATCTGCTGCCCCACCCCAAGCTGCTCCCCAACCTTCCACCTCGGCTGACCCTCCTGTGGCGACTAGGGGAAGACGCCGAAAGCCAGCTGACCCAAAGGCCCCTGTCCCCAAGGCCCCATCTAAAAGGGGCAAAAAAGGGCCCAAATGAGACCTGGTTCACTTCCTCTGTGGTTGGAGCCCAAAGGTTTAAATTGCACTGGACATCCGCTTCCTGAGTTGCCCATC
This sequence comes from Crinia signifera, assembly GCF_055691185.1. Taxonomy (NCBI): domain Eukaryota; kingdom Metazoa; phylum Chordata; class Amphibia; order Anura; family Myobatrachidae; genus Crinia; species Crinia signifera. The sequence goes on along the minus strand of NC_139217.1, from coordinate 264,172,828 downwards.
GATCCATTTGCGTGCCATGGGCATGAAAGTTCGTATTTTGACCTCTACAAATGCAGGATATTTTTTTTTGGTGGTGTGTATCTTGCTTAGTATTCACCCTGGTTGTTGCAGTACGTATTCTGGTGTCCCCATTTCTTTCACCATTGCATTTGCAGGGTAACACATGTTTGGAGATATGCAACCTCTTGTTCTGGCTGTTTTATTATTTATGTGTCTATTTTATTTGTTTTTTTGATTTCTCACATTAAAGTGTCAAGCTGTGATGCTGAACAGCAAATAAATTTATTTTACAAATTAAATCTAAATTGTGGTATGTGTCATTTCTTGTGTGAAACAAATACTAGATTTATGTGTACTTACTGACCAGGGTATTTTTGAACATTTGTTGAAGTGTGGTGGAAGTTTCCCATGTGTAACCCTCTCCATGGCCATTCCCATGTTCCTATCCAACTTTTCCCTGCTAATTAGTTTGTGTCAGCACATGTGCAGAGCAACTTAATAGGTGAGAAAGCAGTTTGTGTGCAGGTGAGGTAGCTCCTACAGTAGTAGGTAAAAGCAGGTCCAGAACAATGCTTTCCTCATGGAGTGGGTGAGGCAGACAAACAAGGGTGAAAAGGTACATTTGTGTAGGAATTCAGATGTGTCCTCCCTAAAAAAAGATGTGTGAATGGGCCAAACATGATAAATTAGCTTGTGAACAAACATGCATAACTTTTAAAATATATATGATTTGACAGTGTCATAATCAGATGTAGGAATCCTTTGTTAGAGAGATGAGAGTGCAATAATGTGATTGGTGGCATCTTACATCCAGAGTGTAGTGAAATCCAAATCATAGCAGATGAGATAGTGGTACAGGTCATAATTTTGGGTACTATACAAAGATTGTGTGGAAAATAGTGGTCATGGGCTTCAAACATTGCTGAAACATCGTTTGTAGGTGTTAGATGTGGTTTATGTTATTGTATCCTAAATACAAAACCTATGTTAGTATTAGAGTGAACACGTTGACACATGTCGACTTGTGTAGATTGAGTGTGCTACTGCGTAAAGTCTATGAAAGCAGGTAGTGAATGTGTCTGTTTAGCAAATACCTACCTTAGCGTATAAAAAGATTCTTACCTTAAATTAAACAAACCTTTAAATGTGGAGAAGTATAGAAACATAAGCTTCCAATGTGTTTGCGTGCTGCATGTGTGGCTTGCAGGCAGTGAAATCATGGTTTGTAGTTAATAGACTGCAGCATTGCTTATTACATTCAGGTGTATGTGTTTGAGTAGTAATCAGCGTTAATTAGCCAACTCAGGCGCACGCTGGCATGCGGTATCTGTAGGGGTGGTTTTAGCTGGCGGTTGGCGGCCGCCTGTTTGGCGTCCGAAACGAACGGTGCCTTAGTCGATCGTGCGGTAGTAGCACCGCTCATTTTGGGTGCACACCCCCGTGTACGCCCATATTTATGCCCATTTTCCCTCATTATTTCGGCCACTCCCATCAACACGCCCCTATGCCGCCCCATTACCCGTACGCTCGCGTACAGGTTTTTTCGCACGTTGAGACCCCGGCCGTAAGCGTTGTGGAGTGTTCGCGCCGGCGCATTAGCGTATCTGCACATGCGCAGATTGTAAAAAACCCCGGGACGTACGCGTACGGCCCGGACGCTCCAAGCAGAATAAGGCCCTGAAAGTGGTGGACCCTCCAAAGCACTGACGTCAATAAAATCGTATTGATATATTTGCATTCAGCAACCAATCACTTTTGTCTACATTGTGTATATTAATATGTTTACATAACTGATTGAGGCTGGATATCTCATTTTGACTGTGCTGCTAAGGGTTTGCAAACATTTAAGCTGCCGAGCACTGCCATTTTTTATAATTTAAAACAAAACATAAAATAATAATATTGATGTACAATAACCGCTAATTACCTCACTAATACCCCTTTCAGACATATGACCTGGCAATTAACTGGCATTTAGAGTGCCAGGTCATTTTCCTGGGAGCAGCCTGACCACCTTTCACACTGAACAGAAAATTGCTTGGTTAAAAATTTGCATCGGTAATTTGTTGAATAACAGAGGTATTTCTTCTGTGTGAAAGTCTCAACCTGGGTCATAACTCCCAAGTCCTTGACCGTGGAAAATTCCAGCCAATCAGCTCCTATCTGCCATGTCACAGACTGTGTTTGAAAAATGTCAGGCAGGAGCTGATCGGTTGGTTGTTTATTACTCTCCATTTTATCATTCTTGAAGCTTAGTGTTATGGTTTTGGATGTGAATCCACAGCTGTGACCACTGTTTGGGCACACAGTGAACCATACACTACCTCTGTTGACCTTCTCTAAAAGATTACTAATACCTGCAAGAGCTAGAACTTCACCTCTAATCGCCATGTTTGAAGGGGCGAATTAGGTCTGCCCCAACTCCGGTGCAACCAGGTTATATGCGGAAACAAGGTACTAGCGATCTTTAGAGGTGAAAGGTCAAAAGGAGATAACTAGCTTATAGGGATCTGCATGGAGGGGTAACTACCGACAGGCACCAGGCCAATAACAGGGACAGGAGTGATACAGTTGCAAGCCCAGAGTGAGATAGTCGCAGACCCAAAGTGACGCTGTCGCAAAGACAATACAGAACAAGACAAACAAGGTAAACCACAAATACCACAGCAAACCACACAAAAGACAGATACCTGACTACCCAGAGAGGCACCCAGTGAAGGTGAGAAGTATGCCTCACCTCTAATCGCCATGTTTGAAGGGGCAAATTAGGTCCGCCCCAACTCTGGTGCAACCAGGTCATATGCAGAGACAAGGTACTAGCGATCTTCAGAGGTGAAAGGTTAAAAGGAGACTACCCAGAGAGGCACCCTGCGAGGGTGAGAAGTATGCCTCTTGGGTAGTGTAGACCCGGGGCGTACCAGTATGGGCCTGAAAATGGACCACAATACAGCCCAGAAGGTACATACAAATACAAAACCAGTTTTAAAAAGAACCCAGGCTCCAGGTGGAGCACTTACGGTGACCAGGACCATGGAGTGGAATACCAGATCCAAGAGGCTGTTGCAAACCACAGGAGCTGGCTGGAGGGCAAGTGATGTCCACAAATGTGGCAGTATCACCGGGGCCATCAAATGATTTCTCCCCGGCTGCGAATTGATGATTATGCAAATCATCCATTCGAAGCTGTGAAGGGATTCGTGGGGGATCACGGCATGGGAAGGGGGAGCAGCTGGCACTGAGGGCAGCGTATGATGGACTCGCAAGGCTGCAGAATTTGCAGCCTTATGAGTCAACCAAAAACCACAATCCATTGTCAAGAATGCCCAGTTTACAAGAAGACAGCCACTTAGCCAGAGTTTAGGGCTCAACTGGTACCCCTCACTATCATCATTTTCATGCCTTTTGAGAGAATTAGTATGGATCTATTAGGGCCAGTGGACATATCTGCTTGAGGACATCCATACTTGTGGTATACCTGGAGGCACTATTGCCAGAGAGTTACTAACCCTGTATACCTGCTTGGGAATACTGAAGGAGGTACCCTAATCCTCTACAGGGTTTAGTCCATACTTGCCTATCTGACCCTCTCCATGAGGGAGAAAATGCTCTGTTCCTGGTCTTCCCTGGTAATGTAGGATTGCCATCACCTGTGGGGAGCTATGTAATTGGTAAGAAAGGTGTTTCACCACAGGTGATGGAAATCATATATTACCAGGGAAGTCCATGGAGAGGTTCAGGTAGGCAAGTATGATTAAGGGGGTCAATCTGGTTCACTTCTTTTGGCAAATTCCTTCTTAGAAGGGCAAAACCATGTGCACTGCAGGTTGGGTAGATGTTACTTGTGCAGAATTAGATTTGGGTGGGGTTTTACTTCAAAGTGAGATCTATATTGCAGTGTAAAAATAAAGCAGTCAGTATTTTCCCTGCACAAAAACAAAATAACTCACCCAAATCTAATTCTATCTGCACATTTTACATCTGCCCCCCCCCCCCCCCCTGCAGTGCACATGGTTTTGTCCATCTATGAAGGAATTTGCCAGAAGGAGTGAACCAGAATAACCCCCTTAATCCCTTTGAACTTCTCTAAGTGATTATGGCTTTAATTCATTTGAATGTTTGCTTTTCTTATTGTTGAAAAAATGTATACGTTTGAGAGCTTTTGTAAACAGCAAATAATCCAGTAATCCATCACTCTGTATAGTGCTGTTTAGAAGGAGATTGTGGGAGGGTGAGGAACTTTAATTACCCAGAGAAGAAAGGGAGGGAAAAACTATTTGGTTTTACTTTGTCACGTATTCAGTTCTCCTTAACAAAACTTTTGATATTTATAGCTATGAGATTGTGAAAAGTGTTAGCGCAACATTAACATTATTTTCTATTTCATTTAATTGCATTATGTAATTAGAAAGCACAAATGTGATTTACAGTAGCAATCTATTATATGTGCTTAGTTGAAACAAGCAGTATACATAACTGATTAAATGCCAGTCAGAATGATGGCTCCTGTGCTATAAGTGCAGCCACAGGAGGGCTGTTTACAGTTATCAGGCTGCTGTCGCTGTGGGCGCATGGTCAATTAACCCCTTTTCATAGACAAAAAAAGGTGAAAAACTCATGTCGACCTTTTGACTATAGACCTTCCCCTAGACGACTTAATAGTTGTGTCGTACATCCCAGTCCGGGATCCTAAATCTTGATAACATTCTTAAGGGGTGTGCACATGCTTCGATGTTGACAGGTTTTTGATTCTATTTTGAAGCAAAATCGTATCAAAATCAAACGGTTTTTAAGATGCTTTCGATCCGTATTCGATTCGATGCACGCTCCTGTTTTCTCTATATCGAATTTAAAATCGATGGCGAATGCAAAAGTGCAGATCAAATGTGAAATCAAATGGAAAGCAAATGCCAAATCGAAAGGGAGTGAAACTGGGGAAGTCGAAAACAAAATCAAATCGTAAGTAAATTGATGCGTGTGTACACACCTTTAGATGAATCCCGGAGAATACTAGTGATATGTTCCATGTAGTGGATGTAACAGTTTTTTGAAACAGTATATTCTCTCGGAGGTTAGGAGCCTCAATTTTTTTCTTAGCAGAATCAATAGTATATTTTAGTGACAGCATCATATGATTAAATAGTCTTATGGTGCTGACATATGACTAAATAGTTCATACCTCCCAACTGTTCTGATTTTCACAGGACAGTCCCTTTTTTGGGTCTGTTGCACGTCCCACCCAGGGGAGTCAGTGTCCCTTGGTGGGAGGGGGAGTTGGTAGTGCGGGGAATTCAGGGAGACAAGGGGGCAGGAGGCATGGTCAGCAGCTCAGATAATGCTGCCCATGCCCCCACAGTGGCGAAAACGGGGTGTGGTTTCAAGATCGCAGACCTCCCAGTGAAGCCACATCCCCTTTTTATGAGGCTACGCCCCTTTTGGAAATGTACGTCTAAGGGCCGCTCGGGTTTTCCGAATAGGCACTTAGAAGGTATGAATAGTGAATACTCGTGATCCAGGATATGCACTGGGTGGAGGGAGTATTTGGGGTTAAAAGTAATGTGAATGTCCCGAATAGAACTGTCAAAAGCACAAATCTCCTTTCACAAAGTAACCAATTGAAGGAAATTCCACCATATGTGTAAAAATGTTCTGGTGCCTAACCCACAGAGCCACCACTGTGTGCATGATGTTTAAGCTGGTAGGGACATATGTCCTTATTCTAATTCACTCTTAGAGGAAAATTCCTTCTCAAATGGACAAAACCATGTGCACTGCAGGTGGGGCAGATATAACATGTGCAGATAGAATTAGATTTGGGCGAGTAATTTTGTTTCTGTGCAGGGAAAATAATGACTGCTTTATTTCTACACTGCAATATAGATCTCACTTTGAAGAAAAACCCCACCCAAATCTAATTCTCTCTGCACGTTACATCTGCCCCACCCAGGGCCGGCTCTATCACTAGGCAGCTTTAGGCAGCTGCCTAGGGCGCCAGGATCTGGGGGGCGCCACCAAGTCTACAAATCAAAAAATCAAGGATGTCTATGAGGTACTTAATGCAGGTGGTCGCTGTGGAACGTCTAAGACCTCACCTCTATACTTTCCCTTGAGTCATACTTCCTACATTTCTCCCCCCTCCTCCTTGTACTCTGTTGTGGGTGGCAAATGGGAGGGTGTAGAGGACCTCCAGGAAAAGCAGGGTACTTGGCCACCTTCCCGGGGGGGTGGTTACGGGGATTGGATGACCACATGATCTAAAAAAAACTTGTGGGGGGGGGGGGGGGGGGAGTAGGTTGAAGTTTTGCCTAGGGTGCTGAGAAACCTTGCACCGGCCCTGGCCCCACCTGCAGTGCACATGGTTTTGTCCATTTGAGAAGGAATTTGCCTCTAAGAGTGAAATAGAATAAGGCCCATAATACCACCTGTAGAACAATGTATAATGCTAGGTCGGTCAGTGCAAGGTCCTCCACCCTTTGCCTCACTGAAACCTGGCTAGACGATCACATTACTGACTCCCCAGTGACTCTGCCAGGCTTCGGTCCTTTTCTTTGACCGCAACAAAGAGCTCTCCGGCAAATCCAAAGGATTCAAGTGCACCGACTGGAACGTATTCCAATCTTCAGCAGCCGACCTGGATGAACTAGCTGATGTTGTAACATCAGCTTCTGCGAAGACTTATGTGTGCGATCCTTCAATAACAACAAGCCAGAAGGAGGGAGCCTACAGAAGAGGCGATAGGGCCCTGTTCAAACAAGCCAGGAACTCCCTGATGCATGCAATCAGGCTAAACAAAAATAAGTACACTAACAAGCTGACGCATAGGGGGAAATTTACTAAAGGAAATTTGTAAAAAAATAGGTGTATTTGTATCCAGAAATACACTTATTTTTGACATTTACTATGCCGAAAATATGGCAATTCGTATTGATGTGCTATCAATACAAATACGAATTGCCGTATTTTCGGGATAGTAAATGTCAAAAATAAGTGTATTTCTGGATACAAATACACCTATTTTTTACAAATTTCCTTTAGTAAATTTCCCCCATAACCTCTTGGCAAATGACCCTGCAGCTGTCTGGAAGGGAATGCAATCCATTACAAACTACAAGAAAGCCCCCAGACAGCCTGAAACATTTCAGGAACTGATGGAAGACCTAAACAAATTGCACTGCAGAATCGAGCAGGATGCCCAGCGCACCACCACTCCATCTGACCACCTTGGCAAGGCAGCCCCCTCCCTGCCACACCACGATGCCCCCACCCCCCTAGGCCGTACACGTGGACCTAGAGGAAGTAGAAGCACTATTCAAAAGGGTAAAACCAAGGAAGGCTGCGGAACCTGATGGAGTGTCGCCATCTACCCTACTGACCTGTGCATCTGAACTGGCCCCCATCTTCATAGAAATCTTCAACTCTTCTCTAGCTTCAAGAAAACACCTGCAAAGAACCTAAATGACTTTAGGCCAATCGCACTAACCCCAGTGGCAATGAAAGTATTCGAAAGATTGGTACTGAAGCACCTAAGAGAAGTGTGCAACCCTCACCTCAACCGCATGTAGTTCGTCTACCGTGCAAATAGAAGTGTAGAGGATGAAGCCAATCTGGGGCTGCACTATATTCTACAACACCTCGACCTCCTCGGCACTTATGTGAGAGTTCTATTCGTGAACTTCAGCACAGCCTTCAACACCATTGCCCCCCACATCCTACAGCCCAAACTCCTTTCCTTAGGAGTACCAAAATCCACATGCTCCTAAATGACAGACTTCCTAACGGCAAGGACACAGGTGGTGAAAGCCGGTTCCCACACTGCCAGTGCACACACAATCAGCACTGGTGCCCCTCAGAGACGTGTCCTCTGGCCACTGCTCTTCTCCATCTACACCAATGACTGCACCTCAGTGGTGAAATCAGTAAAAATCATAAAATTTGTGGATGACACCACGGTCATCGGCCTAATCAAAGATGGTGACAAAATCGCATACAGACTAGAAGTGGACAAACTGACATAGTGGTGCTGCAACAACAACCTTGACCTAAACCCTTCCAAAACAGCCGAGATGGTGGTGGACTTCAGGAAGAAACCAAATACCCTGGCCCCGCTAGCAATATCCAACACAGTGGTGGCGAGGGTTAAATCCTTCAAATTCCTAGGGACAATCATTGTCAGTGACTTGAAATGGGGACCAAATATAACCACTAATGTCAAAAAAGCCCAAGTGACTGTTCTTAATGAGGCACCTCAAGAAATTCAACATTCCGCAGGATCTGCTGTGTGTTTTTTACACCGCAATTGTGAAGTCTGTCCTATGCTTCTCCATCACAATTTGGTACGGGGGTGCTAGCGAAAATGACAAACAAAGACTACAGAAGGTGGTGAGGACAGCAGAGAAGATCATTGGGACCGGCCTCCCCCCTGTTAGAGATATATACTCAGCCAGGGTTAGGAAGCGTGCCTAGAAGATTGCGATACACATGCTGCACCCTGGTTACAACCTGTTTGACATCCTACCATCGGGAAGACGTTTCAGGTCCATCCCTGTGAGGACGACTAGAACTGGAAGGAGCTTCTTCCCATTAGCCATCCACCAACTGAACAACTGCGTCCAAGCAAGCGCAATCGGAACTCTATGTCTTATACATATCGTAAGGATTGAAATGCTTAAAATGTATGTAACCCCCCTCATTCTTGTTACCTTATCGGTTCTGCTGTGTAGTCCACAAAATAAATCCTAGTATACACTTGTATATTGTATACATGGCCGCGGATTATTTTACTCGCCACACTATATAAAATCAGCTCCATGCGTAGTTGGATAGTGGGGGTATGAAATCACCCATGGGTGACTATACAATTACAAATCTGGTCTTTACAATGAAAAAAATCACATTGCATTGCATGCCTTAAGTAGTGCGATGTGATGCAATACAATGAAAAAATTGGGCGCCCAGATATTACACAAGTACCGCATTTTCTTTTATGCAAACACATATCGAAATAGACGCACATTAGCGTAATCCTCCTTTTCTAGGGATTCCCCTATATCAGTTTACCAAGCCCTCTTTTGAGAATCTCTGTCCTCTAAATATAGGATGGAGAGAATCTGCATTGTCTTCTTAAATAAGCCTTATTGTGCGCAGTTAGAAAAGTCGCATAAATGTTCTAGTGTTTTTAATTTATAATGACTTCACCACTGGGTGGCACTGTTCCAGTGATTATCTCCACAAATAACACTGCAGCTTTCATTTCCATGTACATAAAAAATAATGCTATATATTGCTTGATCAAGTCATTTTCTGAACCTGTTCATAAAATTAAGGGTAAAATAAATTCTACTTTCAAACTGAATGGTGTTGCCGTAATTATTAATGACCATATCATGATCCTATGAAGATTTTAGCATGACCATTGCAATAATAACATTATTGGGTCATTAATCATACTTGCCTAATTTCGAAAACGAGTTTCAGGGAGATTATGGTTGGTAGTAGAATTTTTCAAAGCGCCCCATTGAGTGGGCGTGTCATGCTCCACCCAAAGGGCAGGTCTAGTTTCATATATGGAGAGATTGTGAAAAGAGATTGTAAACAAGGCATCTACAATTGTGGGTGTGTACTGCTACATCTGAGTGGAATCTTTTAAAATGACTTATATCCAAATGTAGATGAGCCCCAAAGCAGTTAGTTAAGAGCTACTATACTTGGTAAAGTGCTGGGAAATAGTTCTGATGTTCACTGTAAATGTATCGGTCTCTCATTCCTTTTTCTCCAAAAAATGTTACAGTGTAATGTGGGCTAGGTGAAATGAGGGAGATTGACAGACTAATGAGGGAGAGAGGGAGATTGCTGCTATTTCAGGGAGTCTCCTGCAGAATGCAGGAGGGTCGGCAACTATGTCCTTAATGCACTCCCACTTGTCATTACTGGCCGCAAACTGCACTGGAAAATATTACACTGTCAAAACACAGAGTAAAGGCAGTATAAACTTGGTCAATGGGGAAAGGCACAATCACTCTCTAATGGACAAAACCATATACACTGCAGGTGACGAAACTAGTTGGGCGTGCCAGAATCCTGACAAGTGTGGCTGTCCTGTCGGAGGCTCTCCAGCGTATCCTGCGTATCCTGCGTGTGGACGGTGTTGGAGGTTGAGATGTAATCGGCGTGGGCGCCGTATCCTGCGGTGTCCTCCTTGCAGTGTCCATCCATTCACCACGCTGATGTGCCGAATTACTTTTATTGCTGGCAAGCTGACAATTCCTTTACTCGATATATGTGAGCATATATATTTTTCAGTAAAGTGTTACTTTTAAAATACTCACTGGTGCGCTTTTTCTCCTTTCTCTCTTGCAAATTTACTGTCTGACCCGTGGTGAGGGTCTGTGGAGAAACTGAGCTGCACACATCGTGGATTTGATTATCCTAATTGGACTTTGTACTTTTACAAACCTCAGATGACTTTGTGCCTGGTAACCCCTTGTATCTTTTGTGTATATATATATATATATATATATATATATATATACACACATACATACATATACATACATACATATACTGTATATATACATACAGGGGCGTCAACAGCAGTGTAGACCCCTGGGCATAGCAATGTATTGGGGCCCCTTCCTATCCTCCAGCGGTAGGGGGTGCTATGAGCGGAAGCTTTGATGTCCCGCGGGTGGTAGGGGGTATTATATCAACTACTCAGCATGTAGGGCCTGGATCAGTAATTTCCACTAATTGCCCCTTTACTGCACAGATGGTGGGAGATGGGGTGGGAGAAGGGGGCATTGGGCTGAATGAAGGGGCCCTGATACATAACTTTCAGGGTGGTAGAGGATGTTTAATACGCAGAGGAGGGGTGTATAGTGGAGAGGGCTTATTATTCCTAATTTTCTGGTGGGAGGACAGCTTGCTTGACTGCAGATATCTCCTGTTCCCAGACATAGATTTCTTAGATTGTAATGGAATTAAAAACTAGAGAATCCAACCTATTACTGGGGACTAGGGGATCAGAGTTCAGGAGGCAGAGCAATCTGCCAACGAGAATATAAAACTACATACCAGGTGTGTGGAGCTGGAGCAGTAACCAGCTGCTGGAAGGCTGATATCTCTGGTTCTGGGAAAAGTAAAGACAAGCTACAAGTGTCCATCAAAGGGGGAGAGTCCCAGCTTTTGGAATATACCCTCAGAAAAACTCTAAGTCAGACAGACACCAAAATATCTGACTGGGAAGAGTAATTAACAGGCTTGGATGGGGACCACTGCTTTGAAGTCAGATATCTCCGGTTCCCAAGGGCCGATTTATAAATTCTTGTACCCATGGAAATAGGGGACTCTCAGCTTTCAGCCTAGGGCCCTTAGACTCCTAAGTGGGGTTTCTGGGTGCTCAGAAACCCCCCCCCCCCCCCCCTACGTGCACCACTGCATCTGTATGTGCCATGGGTACATAACATCACCACCACTATTCGATGTCCATCCCTAATATGAGACAGTTAGCTTGATATTGCTTTGTTTGAAACCCAGGCTTTAAAACACACCTAAGATTCTAATTTTGAAAATAACCTATATTGGAAACATGCTCCATTGAAGTCCTCTAATGATCTGCCCAAATGTAGTGCTTTTCCAGTTTGGTCACACAAATATATTAGTAAGTTGCATAGTTAAGGTGCATACACACGGTGAGATTTTGGCTGTGAATGATTTTGACCATGCAATTTCTCTTGAACTCCCCAGAGCTGAGAACCATACAATCTGGACTATATTTACTTGAGATTTTGACTATGGACGATTTTGACTAGAACACCCAACAATATACAATATACTCAAAATTGGTTTGCCTGCACAGTTTATTTTATTCTTGCGATGCTGATCACTCATGAACGCACATTGGCATAGCAGGCTGTATACACAATGTGTGATTTCTGCTAACCTTTCTTTTGATTATGACTATATATATATATATTGTCAAAATCATGAGTTCAATACGCATCGTGTGTATGCACCTTGACTGTTTACTTGAAGTTTTTCACTGCGCTCGCCATGCTAAGCTTGACATACTATTCTATTCTCCCACCACACCCTAGTGGATGGTAGGGCACAAAGTACCGCTGTTGGCACATGTTATATATAAAAATGTGAAAACCTCATGTCGACCCTTTGACTGTCGACCTGGCCCATGTCGACCTAAGCCCATGTTGACCATCAGGTGTGTCAACCTTGATGCATGTTGACCTTCCCACTGTCGACCTAGTGACCGTATACTCTCCCCACCAAGTCTTAGGGCCTCATTCTAGTTCACTCTTTCTGACAAAATCCTTCTTAAGCAGTGTACACACGGCAGCGATATGGGCTATAATCGATGGAAATATGGTCGCTGGCGACCATATTGCCAGTGATGGGAGTGTGCCCCAGCGATAAATCGCTGGGTGCGCGCTCCCGTTTTAAGCCCCAATATATTGCTGAGCAAAATATATCCCCGTGTGTACGCACCTTCAGATGGACAAAACCATGTGCACTGCAGGGGGCAGCTGTAAAATGTGCAGAGAATTAGATTTGGGTGAGTTATTTTGTTTCTGTGCAGGGTAAATACTGGCTGCTTAAATTTTACACTGCAATATAGATCTCACTTTGAAGTAAAACCCCACCCAAATCTAATTCTCTCTGCACAAGTAACACCTGCCCAGGGCCAGATTAAGGTCTGTGGGGGCCCTGGACAACAAAATTGTGGGGGCCCCTTCCTCTAACCCCCCCCCCTCTCCCCCCCCTTCCCCCCCAGCACTCACTGGATTAGTTATTCTTGCTGCACAGGCACTGCCTCTTCATGGCGCCTGGGACACGGGGTGATCAGGTAGAGAGAGCGAGGTAGGTCCCCCTGGAGACAGTGTGACAAGAGAGCAGGGCAGCAGGGAGATGCGGGGCTGACAGGGGAGTGGGAGAACACGGCATCTATCGCCCCCAGCACTGCTGCAATGCTTCCCACGCTGCGGTGGATGGGCAGTGGCGGGGTCTCTGAGGCAGATGGGAACTACTGTAGTTCCCATCCGCCACAGGGACCCCACCGCTGACTGTCCAGCAGCCACAGGGACCCCCTGCCCACCCCGTGCTGCCTGGACCCCAGGGACGCATTGCCCGGACCTAGCTGCCTGCCACCCACCCACCACCCAGCTGGAGCCTGATGTGTGGGGGCCCCGGGGGGACCGCCCCTAGTCGCCCCTTGGTAGATCCGCCATGATCTGCCCCACCTGCAGTGCACATGGTTTTGTCCATCTAAGAAGGATTTTGTAAGAAAGAGTGAACTAGAATAAGGCCCATAGTGATACATAGGCAGGTCTCACTGTCCCACCAAACCCTCCCTCTTCCTTCTTTATTTAAACAGCCCTGATTATGGTTCACTGAAAAATAAAAAATAGTTGTTGATGTATCAGCAGTGAAAAGAGTGGAGAAGTGGATCAACAGAGATGTTGCCCATAGCACCCTATCAGCTTTGATGTAACAATTTATCGGTACTTATGTAATATCTGGGCTCCCGTTTCTCTTATGAGACCACGTCCCCTCGCAGGGCTCGCTGCTCTTGCCATGCTTCCGGCACGGTGGCTCGCTGCGCTCGCCACACTATATAAAATCAACTCCATGCGTAGTTGGATAGTAGGGGTATGAAAAAATGGGGTGCATTTAACATGGGAGCCCAGATAATACATAAGTACCAATTTATCAACTAGGTTCTATAATGTGATAGGTAAAAGTTGAATGGTTGCCACAGGCAGCACTTAGGGCCGCATTTATCAAGCAATATTTGCGGTTAAATCCCCGAAAACTGATTCACCGCAATATTTAGTATCCCCCAAATGTATTAAAGGGGGACCGCAGCAGGGATCTCCGATCCCTGCCGTGATCCTCCCTGCAGCGCCGCCGTCCGCATCCCCCATAGGTTTCTATGGGGAATGTGAAGCTGCCCGATGTATCAACATCGGGCAGCCAGGCATCGCACCCCTGGGCTATCGCCATTGTAATGTGGCGATAGCCCACTGTAGCCTATGGCAGTGCGGTAAGAGGGGTCGGCGGGGGTCAGCGCATAACCGCGCTATCGGAGCCCTGTCCCTGCGCCCTGAATTTGATACATTGCCCCGATATGATCGCATTTTACAATGCGTTCCTGGGCGGTAATATTCCGCCCAGATCGCATTGTAAATGCGATCATGATAAATGGGCCCCTTAATCACATGCAAGCTGAGCAATCACTGGATTGTACACATGCTATGAATGTGAGAAGAATCCTGCTGCTATCTGATACCTGGCTGGTGTTACATAACATAGGCTATGGCAGTAACTGCCAGTCACTTTGGAAATAGAGCTGTAAGTAATTTGATAGTGACACTTAGGGGGAAATTTACTAAAGGAAATTTGTAAAAAATAGGTGTATTTGTATCCAGAAATACACTTATTTTTTACATTTACTATCCCAAAAATACGGCAATTCCGTATTGCCGTATTTTCGGGATAGTAAATGTGAAAAATAAGTGTATTTCTGGATACAAATACACCTATTTTTTACAAATTTCCTTTAGAAAATTTCCCCCTTAACATTTGGGTCTGTTTTTGGCTCTCATATGAATCAAGTACAAATGGGGTATTTTCATAAATACCTATTTTATCCAAATTGTCGCCTGGTCCAGTCCACATTACCGCTAATGAGTCAGCTAGTTGGAAAGTATGGCAGTCTGAAGGGTCAAATTCCAGCTTTTATTTAATAAGTCATCCCAGTGTCAAAAAGCATACCTTTAAAATATTTACTTAATGAGCTTATGAAATATATATTTTTAATATAAATTTTTATTGTATACAGTGATCTAACAAAGTACAGTAGTATGATGTATTTATTACTGTAGACCTGCATGCACATTACAATTAGTAATCATTTTGTATCTACTTGCAAATGGATAATATTGGATGCTGTAAGTATTTGTGCTTAGCTTGAAATTTAAGAGAATACTACATAAAATAATCTTGGTATTCATATTCGCCACTTGATACACTTACTGCATGATTAACCCAAGTAAATTTTCAAATTTAGTGTGAAAATTGCCAATTTGTTTTCATCATAATTACCTGTAATGTTTACCTTATATAGGAATATAATCTTTCTTACACATTTTTTTATTTTAATTTATTTAACAAATGTGAGTGACACTGACATTTAAGCAGATATTGTGCACATTTTGCACATCTTTCACAGAGATGTTGGAACTCAAAGGGTTAAATAAAAGCTGGAATTTGACACTTCGGCCTCCCATACATTGCTTTATTTATTAGTATTTAATGTCCCTTTATATGCCACAGCAGAAAAATTTAGATTTTCACATCTCACAATTCATTGCACTTCCCAAATACTGTGCAGAAAAGAAAGCTGCTTGGGGGTCCATACCAAAGGAACCGAGTGCACAACTTGCATTACAGTTCCCAGGGCTCCCAAAAAGTTGTCATCCTGCCCACTTCCTAGTAAAGTGGGCAGGTTGAGGACAAACTGAAGGAAATGTGATCTGTTAATAGGGGTCAGGGTCAAATTATGTGATTCTAGAATAATCACATTATTTTTGCCTCACCCCTCTTCGCTGTTTTTTAAATAATTGAAGGGGCGGTGCCTAATTTTCTAGAATAGCTCCACCCTCATAAGCTGCAACCTGCATCTCCTCTCCAGGCCTTTCCTAGGCCCTTATTCTGATCGGTGCGGATTTTTCCGCATGCGGTCGGACCGCCGATGGTTTCCGACTGCGCATGTGCAGAGGTCACTCTGCGCATGTGCAGGCGGTTTCGCTGTACCTATTCTTTAGACGCCGCACAGGGGGCGGAGAGGGGCGTGAAGGGCTACTTAGCCTCATTACCCTATGCATACGCCCCGCGTTTCATGGGCGTTCCCATGCAAACGCAGGGCGTATGCATGGTAATGAAGCCGTGACGCATGTGTAGGGGGCGGGCATCTGACATCGCCGGATGTCAGCTGCCCGCCCCCATACATGATTTCATACGGACAAGTGTCCGTGTGGTCTAGGGTGGCGGGCACTGGTGGAGCGTGTGGCCCTGCATTCGATGTTCAGCGACCATCGAATGCAGGGGCTGCTCCCAAGATGGAGGAGGCGTATCCCCGTCCACTTTCATGCGGACCGCCACATATCCGCCACATATCATATTCTGATCTGGCCGCACAGATCAGAATAAGGGCCCTAGAGAGGAGATACTTGAGTGGAAATTTACTAAGATCGAATCGGCACAAATGCAGGTATTGGTATCAATTATATCTAAAATACGGCTAGTAAATTAGCTTTAGCTAATCAAATACCAGCTGAATTTGGCTGATTTGCCGTATTTATATTAGAGATGAGCGGGTTCGGATCCTAGAGATCCGAACCCACCAGAACTTACCTTATCCGAGGACGGATCCGAGGAGTTCGCCGGGTCCCGCCATTTTCAGGAGTCCAAATCGAGGCCAAGACGTCATCATCCTGCGTCGGATTCGGATCTCTATAAAAGGTCCGGCTCCGGCGTCATCTTCATTCGGCATGTAGAAGTCAGACAGCACGGATGTGTCCGTGCTGTCTGTGCGCACAGGTGGTAAGGCAAAACTCTAAGATTGTCTGTACTAAGTCACTATCTATTAAACAGATACTGCCTATCCTTGTATCTCATGAAAGTCCAGGTTAATTGCTAGAGATCACTTGAAACAAAGGGCAGAAAATCGAGGAACTCCAGCTTCTCCTTACTGCACGGGTGAAGGGTTAATGACGTTTTAAAACCAAGAATTGGCAGAAAAATTGCAGCCATCTATTTTAAATGTACTTTTAACGTGAGTCATGTGTCATAAATATCTGTAACGGCTGAGTATTTTTCAGGAAAATAACCTGCTTTTAATCTTTCACTTTGCTTTTTAACACTTGAGAGAATTAACGTGAGCTAAATACTAAACAGGAACAATTAGCTTAATTTGCTGCCAAATGTCTATGCGAGTAACACCCATCTAGACTGGAGCACAACAGTGTCTTCAACATGATCAATTAGGCAATGCTAATAACACACTGTATGAAACAGAGGAGAGATAAATAATTCAACTTTGGTAATAATAGCAGCTAAGAGATATTGTTTTAAATTTTTAATTGAAATAAAAAAAGGTTTTTTTTTTTTTTAAATCTGCAAGGGGTGTTAACTTAAGTGTGCCATATCAGTCCAGCTGCTTTGCCCAGTGTCCTGTATCAATCCAGGGGTGCCCACATGTGTGCTGTATTTGTCCAGGGGTGGCCACATGTGTGCTGTATCAGTCCAGGGGTGCCCGCATGTGTGCCATATAATTCCATGGGTGCCCCCATGTGCCCTGTATCAGTCCTGGGGTGCCCGCATGTGTGCCGTATAATTCCAGGGGTGTCCCATATCAGACCAGGGGAGCTGCCCTTTTTTTTAATGAAAATAAAATTAAGGTGTTTTTTTTTTTTTACTGCAAGGGCTGTTAAATGCGCTGTAGTCCAGGGGTGAGCCAAGAGTTCTGTATAATTCATGGGGTGTTGCTAAGTAAGGTGTGCTGCTCTTTTTTATAATTAAAAGAATACACATTTTTATTTTTACTGCAGGAATTTGTCTGCCGTATAATTCCATGCCTGCCGCCATGTGTGCCGTAACAGTCCAGGGGTGCCGCCATCTGTGCCGTATAATTCCATGTGTGCTGTATCAGGTCAGGGGTGCCACCATCTGTGCCGTATAATTCCTGGGGTAAGCCAAGTCTGCCGTATAATTCATGGGGTGCTGCCAAGTGTGCTGTATTAGTCCAGGGGTGATGCTAAGCGTGCCATATCAGTCCAGGGGTGATGCTAAATGTGCCGTATCAGTCCAGGAGTGATGCTACCTGTGCCATATCAGTCCAGGGGTGATGCTAGGTGTGCCATATCAGACTTGGGGGGATGCTAAGTGTGCCATATCAGTCCAGGGGTGATGCTAAATGTGCCGTATCAGTCCAGGGGTGATGCTACCTGTGCCATATCAGTCCAGGGGTAATTCTAGGTGTGCAGTATCAGCCTAGAGGGTATGCTAAGTGTGCCATATCAGTCTAGTGTTTGTGCCGCACACTTGTGTGGCTTATCATAGATATCCAGCTACCTCGGTGCAACCTTTTGCCCTAAAAACAATATTGTAAGGTGTGAGCTGTTCAGAATAGACTGTAAATGAGTGGAAATTAGTGTTATTGAGGTTAATATAGCGTAGGAGCAAAAAAAAAATACAAATTCTGCGATTTTAGCAGTTTTTATGCTTTTTTAACAAAAAAATCAGAACCCAAAACCCAAGAAATCCAAACACAAAACACTTAGGAGGTGTTTTGGCAAAACCCATTAGAACCCAAAACCTCAAGGTAATCAGAACCCAAAACCCAAAACCCAAAACCCGAAAAGTGGCCGGTGCACATCTCTAATTTATATACGGCAAGCTCAGACAAATTCAGGTGTACAAATGAGTACACCATCAATAGAACTTGGCCGTATATCGCATAGAGTTCTATGGTGATCGGCTCATTTACAAACATTTGTACTGCTGAATTCGGATAAGAATTCAGCAAAAAATAGGACTGCGTTCCATGCTGAGGCCTGCATTGATCAGTCAGATCCGTGCATGCTTCTCTGTGTAAAAAAGATATGAAAAATAAATTAAAAAAACATTGTCGGGTCATCCCCCTTACACATCCGCACACAGATGAAATTAAGCCCAGCTGCACGGTTTTCTACAAATTGGGGATGGGCACTGATGTCATGTGACATCAGCCACCCACCATGTGCAGCCAGAGGAACCTGGGGCCCACCCAATGTTTCTATGGGTGCACCCAATGTTTTTGTGGGCATGCCCATGAAACGCCGGGTGTCCACCTTGGAGTGCCCCCTGCCTGTCAATCAGGCATTGAGTGCCCAGGGCAAATGAGAATTTCACCGAAGGTGCTCGCTGCGGGAGTTTGCACATGCACATCAGCACCTTTGCAAATGAGCAGGCCACCAGCGACAGAGGGGACGAATTTGCTGCTCTAGAGGAGGTCTAAATTTGCCCCATATACCTGTCTTAATCTGGGGGGCATATACTACTTTCCAACCTGCACCTGTCTCAAAGTAGAAGCAGTTTAGCATATGCACAAATTGTAGCCTATTTGTGGCACAGTATATTACAGTTTATACAGTTTATACTCCCCCCATCCCCCCAAAACACACACACAAAGATTGCCATAGTGTATCCTCCGAGTCTAGAAGCTCTATAACTACAGTAAATTGTTCTTCATTCTTGCCTATGCTGCAACATATGATAAGCAAACTGCTCAATAACAAGTCTGGCAGCTGTGCTGATACTGTCATTCTACCAAAATGTATGTTCTTTAAACAAAACAGCAAAATCAAATCCCTCAATAATCTTATCACTACGATTTACGTTTCTACTAATTCCTATTAACTTCCTATTTGTTTTACAAAATTTCCCCCATAATATCTAATTCACAAATTCTGATTCAGTTTGCACCACCACACATACTGTAGCAAACTTTTTAATGAATTTCTCGCTAGTGTTCACACTAACGGCACCCTGACTCACCGTTCTCAGCCGTTTCTCCTACACCTCAGCTGTAGCAAGTGAGTGTCTTCCAATGTACAGGCACCAAGCAACTCAAACAGTGCAGAACAAATAGAGCAGTCAGGTGTATACAACCTTTTGTGAAAGTATAATAGAAGCTTTCTATGCGCTGTGGCATAAATTCATACAGAAAACAAGTTATTAATAAATATTGAATAGCTGTCAACATTCACTGATTTCCTCTTTTTCTTATATTTCTCGTTCTCCTCTGTTATGTCATGAGGGATGGTCATTGCCGCCCCTGCAAAAACCCTGGTTTTTGTTGCCGGGTTTTTGGCGGGGCACAGATCATCTCAGCTCTACAGACCCCATTCATACTGCACCTTACACCCAGGAAATTCCTGTGTCTGCCCCGTTCACACTGCTTCCTCTGGTCTGTCTGCCAACATGTGTGTGGAATCTAAGAGCAGCTTTAATAGGCTGTTGAAAAAATAGCTTTGATTGGCTGTTTGAGCAGTGCAATGAGCTTGCTTTTTTGCATCTTGTGTGAAAAACCGGGGTCTAGCCTGTTCACACTGCCATACACCCATGTATTTCCCAGGAAAAGCCCTGCAAAAAAACAGTGTGAAATTACCCAGGAAATTCACTCACACCCATTCACACTGAGACAGGACAAAGGAAATTACTGCTTGCCCTGGCAAATACCCGGGTTTTTGCGGCAATGAGAATGGGTATTGCATGGATCTCTAATGGCTTGCCTCTATGGGAGCTTTCCACACTCCGTCATTCAGGTGTAGAGGAATAGGTTCTCCTGGACACTGACTACTTCTTTATACTGTCAGTGAGCGGCAGGAGAGGATCAGTGGTTCTGATGAGCATTTTTAAATCACCCTCATCGACAGCAGCACCGTTGTGTCCCCTCCCACATCCCCACCCCTGCAGTCACCCAGAACCACAACCCACCCTTGTGATCACTGCCACCAGCCAGCTAACCTTACTGTCCCTGGTATCAGCGACAGCAGAGTGGTTGGAGGGTTGGTATTTAGGGGGAGGGGCCTAAAGCAGTATAGAAAAATTCAGCAATTTGTAATCCTCATAGTCAGAATTATATCTGCATTGAATCATTTCCATGATATGGACAAATAATCTAATAATTGCAACATTTAAGAATGTTATTACAAATTATTTGCATTTACCAATTTCAAAAGATACACATTCCTCCAAACTTACAGACTCCAAAACCCTGCGCGGCGATGGGGCCGTGGCCTATGCATATTGATGCTGCCACGAGCCACGCCCCATTACTGTATAGACCTGCTGGCCATGCCTCCCTGGCCCTCTCTACCATGGAATAGATGCACAGGTGCACAGCATCTATTCACTACTGCTCTGCCTCCAAACTGCCCATCCCTACTGCCCCACCACCACGGGGCACTGCTGCCCACAGGTGGGATAGCAGGAAAGTTAAAAAAAAGGACTTTCTGTTATAGTAATGGTATCTGTATTTTATGCAAATCTAAAACTCTGTATTATGTTTATAGTAACTGTAAAGTTCCCGGAGTCCTATTGCATAAAATGTTATATAAATAATCATTTATTATTATTATTATTATTATTATTATTATTACTCAGGAGTTAGCCACCCATATATGATGATATTATTAACTTGCATCCATCTTTTACATACAATGTCCCCCACAATCCCATAGCAGTTGTGCAAAAATATGCAAATGTCACCGCCGTCAGTATTGGAGCTGTCTCAGATTCACCATTTGTGTACACTGGCCTTTATTCAGATCTGATTACAGTACAAATTTGTTTTGAAAATAGGCAAAACCATGTGCACTACAGGTGGGGCAGATGTAACGTGCAGAGAGAGTTAGATTTGGGTGAGTTATTTTGTTTCTGTGCAGGGTAAATACTGTCTGCATTATTTTTACACCATGCTAGCCTACCTGACCCTCTCCATGCGGGAGAAAATGCTCTGCTCCTGGAATTCCCTGGTAATGTATGATTGCCATCACCTGTGGTGAAACACCTTTACCTAGCTCCCCACAGGTGAGGGCAATCATACATTACCAGGGAAGTCCAGAAACAGAGCATTTTCTCCTGCATGGAGAGGGTCAGGTAGGCAAGTATGTTTTACACTGCAATTTAGATTTCAGTTTTAACACACCCCACCCAAATTTAACTCTTTGTGCACATGTTACATCTGCCCCACCTGCAGTGCACATGGTTTTGCCCATTTTCCAAACAAATTTGTACTGCAATCAGATCTGAATAAGGGCCAAAGAGCACATTGAATGCACACTGGCTGATCACCGACCTTAACCCTGAGCAGTATGTCAGTTGGAAGTAAGACGCCAAAGCCATTTTAATTGCATTCAAGATTGCAGTTGCAAGCTGTGATATGCCTCCAAAATGGTTGCATCGCACCTACATACAGTATGAGTGACCAACAACCATTACTGCCCACAAATGATCTTGGACAATCACGTCACTAATACATCCTCACTGTGACCACTGTCACAAGCCCATCATAAGCTCATCACAGGAAATGTGACTTAAGTACATATACACAGTAGCAAAATTGTGCTCTGACATCAACATTGCCTATTAATCGTGCCCAGTATCCTTATCTACTTCAACCTACCCTATCAGACAGCTTCACAAATGATGTTCACATGCTCCAGAGACATAACCACACTTTTTGGAGCCCAATGAAGCCCCCCCCCCCATTTTTACACTAGGACAGAAGTAGCGCCCTCTTGGAGGAGTGGCATCACAAAACCTATACCATAAAAAGCCCATAGTAGTAGTCTGACTGAAATGTGATGGGTTGAATCCCATGTATGTCAGCATTTCGAAATTGTCACAGATCTGCTTATTCAAGCTTACCTGACTTGTGATTCTGCTCTGTGTCTCAGTCTGACTCAGTTCTGTCTCCATTCATGCTGCCAGTCAGTCTGTGCATTGCTGGCTCATTGATTGTGCAGACTGAGGGCCAGATTCTCTAAGGTTCAAAAGTGATAAAATGGAGAGTGATAAACAGCCAGCCAATCAGCTCCTGTCTGACATTTTTCAAACACAGTCTGTGACATGGCAGGCAAGAGCTGATTGGCTGGCTGTTTATCACTCTCCAGTTTATCACTTTTGAAGCTTAGAGAATCTGTCCCTTAAGCTGAAATCACCTGTAACCCTTTGCTGTCCTGTTCCCTGATGCTCACCTGTTTAGATCATACTGAAGTCTTCTGGATTCATACCTCAGATTCCAGATTGCCCTCTGCCCCTTCCTCCAATCAGTACAAGGCAGGGAGGGTTAAATATCTTGCTCACAGATGCAGAACTG
This sequence comes from Crinia signifera, assembly GCF_055691185.1. Taxonomy (NCBI): domain Eukaryota; kingdom Metazoa; phylum Chordata; class Amphibia; order Anura; family Myobatrachidae; genus Crinia; species Crinia signifera. The sequence goes on along the minus strand of NC_139217.1, from coordinate 264,149,895 downwards.
CCTTCAGCAACTTGTCTACCTGCTGCATGGTCCAGTTGCTCATTGCTGTACATGCTTGTTTCCCAGCTCCTGCTTCATATCCTGACTGTAGCTATATAATTTCCAGTCATCAAGTATTCCCGGTTCCATTGCTCCATTCCCATCTCCGGTCCAGTCAACTGGTGATTCCTCTGGTCCTGACTCCTTCTACGCTCACACTCAGTCATCAGTTGTTCTACTTACCAGACTACATCCCTCTCTGTCAGAATAGTATCCGGCTCATCATCTTTGAATTGCTCTATTCTACAGTACTTCCATAGAAACAGCACAGTATCCAGTGACCCATGCGGAGGGCCGCGACCTGCTCGCTGGAGGCCGAAAACGTCAAACTTCCTTGCGGGGGTCCCGGTTATCTGCTGTCGTGTGGTTCCAGTTCATGGTTAGTCGATGGTGTATAGTATTTCACAGTTTTCCAGCACCAGTTCCAGGTTACTCTCCCAATATAGTATTTCTGCACTCCTGAATCACTCCATTGTGGGGCCCAGGTCTTACAAAATAGGAAGGGTCCCCCTCATCCCCACACACCTATTGTTACACAAGATTTGAAAGTGCGTGCCAAGGCATGTGGCAAAATGTAGGGCGAGGGGAAGGGGTGTTGCCACATATTAGTACCTATTCTCATTATACCACACACACTGCGCCAAATACAGCCCCTTAGACACACTGCACCAGGATTATGCACACCGTAATGCCTGTTACATATTATGTGGCACACACCGTGATACTCATTAAATATTAAGCCCAACACTGTAATGCCCATTAAATTTTATACCACACACTGTAATGCCCATTAAATATTAAGCCATACATCATAATGCCCATTAAATATTATGTCGCACATCATAATGCCCATTACATATTACGCCATACAGTAATGCCCAGTAAATATTATACCGCACACAGCAATGCCCATTACCTATAATTCCGCACACTGTAATGACTATTAGATAGTATGCCACATAAATGCTTACCTACATGCTCATTGCCAGGAGTTAAATGCTTGTTGCCAGGAGTTTCTTGCTTGTCAGTGGTTACATGCTCCTTGCCAGGGGTTTCATGCTGGCTGCCATGGAAGGGGAGTGAAATGCTTGTTGCCAGGGGGGTTACATGCTCATTGCCACGTCGGAATATATGCACATTGCAAGGGGGAGATTCTTGCTTGTTGCTCAAGGGGAGTTTTTTGCTCTTTGCCTGGGGGAGTAACATGCTCCTTGCCAGGGGGGAAGACATGCTTGTTGCTAGGGGGAGTTACTTGCTCATTGCCCAGGGGTGCGCACAACAGTGTTACATGCTAGCTGCGCTCTCCTGTCAGGCACTAGAGGTGCAGGAGCACCTATAGCATTTGTTTCTATGTGTCCTGTGGCTGTGTCCTGTGTGCGAAGGGTGGTGGGCAGCAAGGCAATCTTAATGCAAGGGCTTACTGAGCAGCTGCCCTAGGGCCCCACAATCCTAGGGGCCCTCAAGTAGAGGTTTGCTGTTCACTTTTGTCGCTTAAGCATAGTCATCCAGCTACCTCAGTTCAACCTATTGGCCTGAAAAAAATATTTATGAGGTGTTCAGAATAGACTGTAAATGAGTGGAAATTAATGTTATTGAGGTTAATAGGGCAGGAACAACCCCCTCCCCCTAAATTCTGTGATTGTAGCCATTTTTTTTTTTTAGAAAAATACAGATCCAAACCCAAAATGCCCCACATCAGCACACCAGCATTCCCATTGGAATGGCCAGCATTTTCATGGGGACGCCCATGAAACACTGGGCATTCCCATGGGCAACACTCATCCCGCTGGTTGCCTACCTGACCCTCTCCTTCAGGGAGAAAATGCTCTGTTCCTGGACTTCCCTGGTAATGTAGGATTGCCATCACCTGTGGTGAAACACCTTTCTTATCAATAACCTAGCTCACCACAGGTGATGGCAATCATACATTACCAGGGAAGTCCAGTAGCAGAGCATTTTCTCCCTAAAGGAGAGGGTCAGGTAAGCAACCCTGATAAAGAGAGAAGCTCAGAAGCAGAGCATTGTGTCCAGTGTTCCCTCTAAGCTGTGCGCGTGTGCGCGCGCACACAACTCGCCGAGCCCGCGCACAGACATTACAACTGAGCGCACAAAGGTTAAAATCTTGTTTTAGTGTGCCACGAGTTTAATAAGGTTGAAAATCACTGCTATAGTCTATATGTGTGGTGTGTGAAGTCTGTAAACATTCAAATTGCTTTATTAACTCAACAGAACTCGAAACCTAGGCCTGTATACGTTATGTGACGCACAAAAATGTACATTTCCTTCCAAAGTTGCACAGCCAATATCTTTTTCTGCACAAAGCCTTCGTAAAATTAGAGGGAACATTGATTGTGTCCCTCCTAGAGAGGGTCATGTTGGGAGGTATGTCCAAAAATGCAGCAGTCAGTGCAGGTATGCCGCTATGCTAGTTGTACACAGCCTAATTGTGTAATAAAAAGTGTTTTAATGCTTTTTTTATACTTTGCAGAGGTCTGTATCTTAATTCACAAAGACAGCCATGCATCCCACTCCGTGATCCCCTATGTAACCATTAGTAAAATGATCACTGTTGGGTTTTTAAATGTAATGGATCAAATACAGCATAGAATTTACTTGAGACTTTGGTCAATATTCAATGAGCCAAATCGCGCTGTGCAGCGAATCCTATTTAGGATTCGCTGCACAGTCGCCGTGTTCCGGAGGGCTGGAGCCTTTGCTGCCAGCCCTCGCTGACACACTATTCAATGCCGCAGGGGCTCGCTGCCCCTGACGGCGAATGTTAACCCCTGCGGCGGATACCGCAGGGAGCCGGGGGACAGCGGCAGGCAGGGAGATGGAAGTTTCCCTGCCTGCCCCAGAATGTATGTGGGGGTAGGAGAGCTCCCTGGGACCCTGGCAGCAGGCAGGGAAATGGAAGTCTCCCTGCCTGCCCCAGAATGTATGTGGGGTGTAGGAGAGCTCCCCGGGACCCAGGCAGCACAAGCTGCCCCCCGGGAGAGCTAGCCAGAGACGGTAGGAGACTGGTAGGAGCCGCTATCACTGCTCCTGATCGTGCATATGTAATGATTGGGAGCAGTGAATATATGAATATGTAATGAGCGGCTCTCGGCTCCCTGCCCCCTGCTGGCTGTTATAAAACATTTTTTTTTTATTAAATATATATTCATGTGCTGTAAGCACATGAAAAAAAATAGCATGCCCCTTCACAGAATAAAATTCCCGATTTTTTTTTTCTTTTACACCAAATAAAAAAAAAACGGTACTTGTTTCCTAGCACGGCCACAACGATTTAGATCGTTGTGGTCGTAAGATAAAAAATCGGATCGATCGCATCGCATGCGATTTGGTCGCATGCGATGCGACCGATCCGACCGACCGATTTTTCACCCGATTTTTTTTTTTTTTTCACCTGATTATTTTCAATTGCCCCCCCAAATGTTACTAAGTGGGCTAGACCCCACGATAGACGTCAACCCGAAGCGTGGCGAGCGCAGCGAGCCCGCGAGGGGCGGCGGTGCGCGTCCTCCGACCTTTTCATTCCCCTACTATCCACTAGGGCGTGGAGTGAGAATAGAATAGTGTGGCGAGCGCAGCGAGCCACCGAGCCCGAAGCGTGGCGAGCGCAGCGAGCCCCGCGAGGGGACGCGTATAACTTCACAGGTATACGCGTCCCCTCGCGGGGCTCGCTGCGCTCGCCACGCTTCGGGCTCGGTGGCTCGCTGCGCTCGCCACACTATTCTATTCTCACTCCACGCCCTAGTGGATAGTAGGGGAATGAAAAGGTCGGAGGACGCGCACCGCCGCCCCTCGCGGGCTCGCTGCGCTCGCCACGCTTCGGGTTGACGTCTATCGTGGGGTCATGGCGGGCACATAAAAAATGTGAAATGGGTCATATTGGCCCATTTCACCTTTTTTATCATTTTTCCCTATGTGAGATGGACTTAATCAAGTCCATCTCATCTTGTGCCATTATAATGGCACAAGACCGACAAGATCCTCCCGATTTCAATGTTAAAAGATTTTTTAACATTGAAGTCTATGGAAAAATCGGGTCAATCGGTCGGTCGCATCGCGGCCGATTTTAATTGGTCGCGACCGACCGATTGACCCGATTTCTGTCAATCAAAGGGAAAAAATTGTAAAAAATCGGCCACATCGTGAGGATCGTGTCCCTTAATTAAGAGCCACGATCACTCACGATTGTGGCCGTTCTAGGAAACAAGTACCAAAAAAACTAAATAAAACATTATTTTAAAAGTTCACATTCCACTTCACCATGAAAAGATTGCGATTGCTACACGGCGAAAATCACTTAGAAAGCAATTTGCCATCTTCTCATTGAATACACTCATAGCGAATCACATTGAAAAACCACAGCGAATTGCGGAGAGTATCAGATGGCGTGATTCACTTTCTGACACAAAAAATCACCTTCCAAAGTGAAAATAGCACAAATTCGCCATGAAACATGGCAAATTGGCCTCATTGAATACTGCCCTTTCACTTCGATGAAGGTAACAAGGTAGTTGCCTACCCTCCTGCAGGAGACTCCCTGATTAGTCTAGCATTCTCCCTCATTTCACCTAGCACACAATGGGCCTTATTCTGATCGGAGCGGCCAAACGTGCGTACGTTCGCCATTACCGCACGCTAGCCGTACGCGGCCGTTGGGGTCAGGTCCACCCACAAATCAGCCGCTTACGTACGGCCAGAAATACCGTAGAAGGGGAGTGGCGTACAAATGAGCGTACGGCAACGTACGCGGACGGCTCAGCCCTTGCACTCCGACAACAGGCGTACAACTGAGCGTACGGCGCCGTTTACGGCCGTCTTTCCTCCGTCTCCCCACCGACTTCTTGCGGAGATCTGAGCGTACGCCAGTTTGCACGGACGGGTCCCTATTGTTTTCAATGGAAAACTCAGCTTATGTCACCGCTCGTGAGAGTGAGCGTACGTCCGTGTACGCTGGCATACCCTTCACATATATGGACCTGCAAATCTTGCCTCTCAACTACTAATCTGACAATTGATTAATTAATCTATTTGTTATTCAATTATTGTTTTCTATTAACTCAATTGTCTACCTTAATAAAGACCTAATAAAACTACATTTGAACCCACATTACATGTATATTTGTTATGTTCTAATGTGGCATTTTAATCACTATCTATGTGTCCCCATATTGCTGTTACTTTTACATCAAGTTATGTTGGTGTTTCTGTATATGTACTAAATTATGTCCATAATTACTTTGTCCACAATGTGTAACATGTATACCTACCCTGATGTTATGTGTGATGTTTTAATCTAACAACATTAAACATTCATGCATTTTCACTATGTGTTATTTTACTCAAAAACACACACATTCACACATCAATCATTACCCCTCACCTCAAATTACAAGTATAACTTACAGTACACATCTGTATGTACCTACCCTTACAAGCCCTCTAACATATTTCTGATTAAAAACACAGGCAATTTCGAACTGTACATAAACTTTTATTTATAACACAAATAATAAGGGGGGGGGGGGGGGATAAAAAAAAATTAAATGCGGGCCTCCAGGATCTGGAGGTACAGGAGGGTGAGAACAATCTCCCGCATTAGGGCTGCCACCTCCTCCTGCTGCTGTTCAGTGTCTGTAATGAAGGGATAAAACAAAAAATTAATATCTAACATACACAAATGTTTGTTGTATTTGTACATAATAAAAAGTTCAGAGTTATGTGTGAAGGCCACATACATTTAGAAACTACATTGAAGATGGGTCTGCTGTAAACACAGTACTAAAAAAAAATATGTTAACACACACATACTGTACATAGTAAATAACATTAATTCAATTACTCCTTCATCGATGAATGTATGCTGTATCCCAATTGGTACTTTGGTTTTGGGGGACTGTCCTCTAACCTCACAATTAGCCTGTGCTATTTAAGGGTTATGACATTGTTGTGGCTTAAGCACTCCTTAGTATTTTAAATTTAGGACATTGCTGTACAAATTATAGGCCTACAGCTATGTTTGTAAAGCATGCATCCGCATGGCCTCACACACTATTACCAAAACAATCTCTACATTTAAGTTGCACCAGTGGCAGATTAAGCCTTTGGGGGGCCCGGGGTACTTTAGAGCGGGGGGCCCCCTTGCACTTGTCATTACTGGCCGCACACTGCATGGGCGAATATTATACTGTCAAAACATAGAGCAAAGGCAGAATAAACTTGGTCAATGGTTACCTGCAGGGGATATATATATATATATATATATATATATATATATATATATATATATATAGACAGGGGGTTGGCGGCACTCGGAATAATAATAGACACCATATATATATATATACACACACCACATGAAAAGCCTGTGTTTGTCCCTCTGCCCCTTACTCTGGAGGAGACCTCACAGTCCTAGTGCTGCCTCTGATTAAAAACCCTCCTATGACTAAGCTGCTGCTGCTGTTCTCCATGGACCTGAGAAGCATGTAATGAGCTCCACCAATCAGAGCTCAGCACAAACTTCTCAGCCTCTGTCCTCTGGTGCAAAGTGTCATGGGACTTAGTCAACTCCCAGAAATGCACTGCACACTTGTGCAATCAGTGTGCCTTGGCTCCCGATGCTCAGCACCATAAATCATTGTCACATTGGCAGATAGGTGAAGCTGCAGCACTACCCCACCCATGCACAAAACATTTAGCTAAAAAAAAAAAAACATAACTTAAACATTTTATTTAAAAAAAATACATGACAACCACAGGGGGCCCCTAGCTAGAGGGGGGCCCAGGGGCACTGACCCCTTGCGCCTCCATTATAATCCGGCCCTGTGTTGCACATCATGCTGGGAACTGGAGTTACCCAACACCTGGAGCCACATAACTACCACACCACTAATGTCGGATATCTCATTGGATGTACTGTTATGTCAATTATTCAAGGGGTGAGGCATGGCCACACTCAAAAAAACCACCAAGGGGAGCCTTGTTCCTGGAGAAGGACAGGACACACCTCATGGTCGGCCTGCAGTGATATGTTGCAACTAATGTTGATGTTGGATACACATATGTGGTTGTTGTGATTGTTTATGTGTAGAAATGTGTAGGTCAACATTAGACACATTATTTACTTACGGCTACTTGAGCCATCCTGGTCGCCGCTGGTTGGCTGTGCAGTGGTTGGGGGGGGCAGGAGCAAGGGGGATGGTCCTGGAGTTTGGACCGAGGTAGTGGGTGTGACTGGGGAGTGGAGAGGTTTGGGGGTGGGTGGTGGAGAGGTGTAGGGGGGTAGGAAATGGGGTGGGGAGGGGGGGGGTGGGGGTTGTGGAGGGGGTGGGGGTTGTGGAGGGGGTGGGGGTTGTGGAGGGGGAAGGGGATGGGGAAATTGTGTGGGTCCAAACTGCACCCAGTGTCTCCTCTTCTTCCTCCTCCTCCTCTTCCTCCTCCTCCTCTTTCTTCTCCTCCTCCTCCTCCTCTTCCTCCTCCTCCTCTTCCTCCTCCTCCTCCTCTTCCTCTTCCTCTTCCTCCTCCTCCTCCTCCTCTTCCGGCTGCTCCTGGGCTGCCTGGTCCCGGGCTGCCTGCTCCCGGGCTTCCATGCGTGCCCTTGCCCGTGCTGAAATGTTCATGTTAATGGCATATAAATCGAAGATTGGGTTTCATAAAAAAGGGGGAAAGAAAAATTCACATTAGTCATGCTCATAACCTTCAAAATTATCATTGCTGTGATATTTCAGACATTTATCATGCAAACTATTTGATATCCTACACCCAAAAACTGATCAACTACTTAAACCCCCCCCTATACACCCCCTATACACCCATATACCACCCATATACACCCATATACACCCATATACACCCATATACACCCCCTATACACCCCCTATACACCCCCTATACACCCATATACACCCCATATACACCCCATATACACCCCCTATACACCCATATACACCCATATACACCCCCTATACACCCCCATATACACCCCCATATACACCCCCTATACACCCCCTATACACCCCATATACACCCCATATACAACCCATATAGACCCACATACTCAGGGACATATTTATAAAAAGTACAGAAAACATTTGCAAAATAACGCAGGCATACTAGTAAATAAAAACTTACATCGGGCAATATGGCGGCGAAGTGTGCAGAGCAACACTGGCTGCCGCCGGCGCAGGTCCGACCAGCGCCGCTCCAGTTGACCCAGGCTCCTATCCACGCCGGTCCTGGCGAAAATTAGCCGGCGGGCAGCATTGTATGCCCGCCGCTTTTCACTATTTGCCACATAAGGGCCCCTGGGCCCCAGGCGGCGGTCCATGACCTCAACCAAGGCCAATAGCTCCTGGGTAGAAAACGCCCTAGCCCTGGTTGAAGTCATGGTGGCAATGGCGCAGTTATTAATTGCAGGTACATATATCACTTTTGGTGCTTGCTGATTGGTGTAAAAAATTGTTTGTTTGGTATTAACTTTATTAATCCTTCTTACATTAACAAACTGGATGCGAATAGAAACTTACGCGGACCGTTCCGATATACACACACCACAACCAACAGCATGCATTCAATGAAGAGAGAAGTACTGTATTTACAGTGTGCGGAAATTAATACACGCAACCCTCTACTTATAACTACGCTGCTTAAAGGGGGCACGATACACCGATATCCATGGAGAGGAGTACTGTATTTACAGTGTGCGGAAAATAATACACGCAACCCTCTGCTCATAACTACGCTGCTTAAAGGGCCACAATGCGACATGTTGCTGTATGACAATTTCATACACATTACATATGTAAGGAAAGCATTGTAACGTGATGTTTTGAAATGTGACTCACAAGGCATACACGAACTCCAACAGATACCAGCTGACAACACTCATCATTGGAATGACAGGTGCACACATTTCACGATGTAGCCCACAATGCTCCACAACCTGTGTATATGCATATACAGGTGATTGATCAGGTGCGTTGAGACCTGCGTAATTTAAGCGGGAATTATCGGCGGGAAATATCGGCGTAAATTTGCATCTACCTTGCGGGAAAAAATATACGCCCCCTTGTTCATGGCGGGAGATTAACATATAAATATTCAGTCAGATGCAGCCCACAATTGCTGCAAACATGTCTGACTCAGACGATTCCGCAGCTGAGGACGCTCTGCAGAGAGCTACAGCACAATCCCTGCTTGATGCACTGAACAAGAGGGAACAGGAGCGGAGAAGGAGGGCCCAAGAGAGGAGTAGCCTGCAAGATCAAGCGGGCTCCTCAGTAACAGGCCCTGGTGAACCTCCACCAGCTCCACAAGGGCCAAGCAACCAGCCAGAACAAGAGGTTGCATCTCTCCAAACAGGTGTGACCCAGCAGGTGCATGGTGAGAGAACTGGGGCCACCAGAAAACAGGCTGCAACATCTAGGGTGAGGACTGAGCAGGATACCACCACCAGAAAGAGAAACCCTGCATTTGTAGAGGCCGAAATGCGAATTCTAGTGCCCAGGGCACGCGAATGGATTGAATTGGCAACCAGGAAGCCGGGTGCCAGTGCAAGGAGAAACCTTTGGGACAAGATCACAGAGGAAGTGAACCAGGTGTCACCAGTGGTCAGAACTTGGGACGCGGTGAAGAAAAGGTTAGTGTGTTTGTCAGGGCAATTTTTCAGCAGTCTCCAGCAGGAACTGAGGCCCTTATTCTAGTTCACTCTTTCTGCCCAAATATTTCTTAGATGGACAAAACCATGTGCACTGCAGGTGAGGCAGGTGTTACTTGTGCAGAGATAATCAGATTTGGGTGGGGTTTTACACCTGCCTCACCTGCAGTGCACATGGTTTTGTCCATCAAAGAAATATTTGGGCAGAAAGAGTGAACTAGAATAAGGGCCTCAGTTCCTGCTGGAGACTGCTGAAAAATTGCCCTGGTCTTTGTCCCCCTGATAATGTCATATGTGTGTACATATGTTACATGTATGTTTTGAGACTAATAGAAAGGTGTGTTTGTAGATAGTGCTACACTTCAATGTCACATGTGAACACAACCATGTCTAATAACCCACATTGATATATGAAACATGCACCATTGGTGTGATGTGAGGTTATGGGCACAGTTCTGCTCATGTAAAGTATGTGATGGGACAAGAGAAAGTGTGTTTTTGAAAGAGTTGTTGTAACATGTTCCATATGATGCTACTGAAACAAGAATGAGCAAACTGTGCACATGTAGCTGGTGAGAAACTACACATCCCAGTATGCCATTCCATAGTTAAATTACTCCATAATAACCACATTGTCAAGCTATGGTGGAATGTGTAGTTTCACACCAGGTGGAGGTGCCTAATTTGGCCATGGATGATGTCATTTCTGCATAGTGATGTATGTATGTGCATTTAGTGGCCTAATGAATGAGATGAGACACTGAAATGCCTCCTAATTGAGACATGAATGTGTGTGTGGGACACATATGGCAAAAAAACATAAGATCACCCGCACTAGGAAATGTCACGTAGCTAGGGGTACCACATAGTCCCTTTAATTCCGGACACATATTAATTACACAGGTTCTGTGGCTGGCTGACTTCAAGACTCCACTTCACCTAATTTTAAACTGCCACAGAACCTGTGTAAGTAACATGTGTCCGGAATTAAAGGGACTAGGTGGTAACCCTACACGTAGCACAGTGGTGCACATATCTCATGGTGATATTTGTATTTTTAAACTTGTAGGTGGACTGACTTCAAAAGTGCACTGAAGAGGAAGATGACTGACCGGTACAACCACAGCATGTCCACCGGGAGAGGTCCTATGCCTGACCATTTGGAGTATACCCCCCTGGAGCTGGACTCCTGTGACGTGATCGATGTGGGGGAGATCAGGGGGATCTCCAATATGGACAGTGAGCTCCCGGCGGAGGTCTTTGATGCTGCTTTTGATGGTAAGTCACAGTAATGCATTGTATTTAGAAAGATATTTTTTATTGCGTATGTGATGGTGACATTGTTTTCAATTCTTATCCTAGCAGAAGCAGAAAGCCAGGATGTACCGGCAGCATCTTCCTCTGCAGAGCCACAGGTGGAGCAAGTGGTCCAGCCTCCACCAAGATGTCGCCCCCAGCCCCAGCCACAGGAGACATGGAATGAGAGCCTGTTGGTGACGCTGGACAGGATCGAGCCGCAAGGGGTGGATGCTGCGATCCGTCAGCAGCAGGTGGCGGATTTTCTGGCGGAGTGGAAGGCCACAAACCAGCTGCAGGTTGAGGCCTTGAACCGCATTAATGAGACTCTGGCGGCTGGCATGCTAAGCATTGGCCAACACCTCAGCCGCCAGAATGAACTTCTTGCGGAGCAGCTGTCCACCGCCAGGTCCCTAAGGGACAATCCCCCATCTGCTGCCCCACCCCAAGCTGCTCCCCAACCTTCCACCTCGGCTGACCCTCCTGTGTCGACTAGGGGAAGACGCCGAAAGCCAGCTGAGCCAAAGGCCCCTGTCCCCAAGGCCCCATCTAAAAGGGGCAAAAAAGGGCCCAAATGAGACCTGGTTCACTTCCTCTGTGGTTGGAGCCCAAAGGTTTAAATTGCACTGGACATCCGCTTCCTGAGTTGCCCATCGATCCATTTGCGTGCCATGGGCATGAAAGTTCGTATTTTGACCTCTACAAATGCAGGATATTTTTTTTTGGTGGTGTGTATCTTGCTTAGTATTCACCCTGGTTGTTGCAGTACGTATTCTGGTGTCCCCATTTCTTTCACCATTGCATTTGCAGGGTAACACATGTTTGGAGATATGCAACCTCTTGTTCTGCCTGTTTTATTATTTGTGTGTCTATTTTATTTGTTTATTTGATTTCTCACATTAAAGTGTCAAGCTGTGATGCTGAACAGCAAATACATTTATTTTACAAATTAAATCTAAATTGTGGTATGTGTCATTTCTTGTGTGAAACAAATACTAGATTTATGTGTACTTACTGACCAGGGTATTTTTGAACATTTGTTGAAGTGTGGTCGAAGTTTCCCATGTGTAACCCTCTCCATGGCCATTCCCATGTTCCTATCCAACTTTTCCCTGCTAATTAGTTTGTGTCAGCACATGTGCAGAGCAACTTAATAGGTGAGAAAGCAGTTTGTGTGCAGGTGAGGTAGCTCCTACAGTAGTAGGTAAAAGCAGGTCCAGAACAATGCTTTCCTCATGGAGTGGGTGAGGCAGACAAACAAGGGTGAAAATGTACATTTGTGTAGGAATGCATATGTGTCCTCCCTAAAAAAAGATGTGTGAATGGGCCAAACATGATAAATTAGCTTGTGAACAAACATGCATAAATGTTTAAATATATATGATTTGACAGTGTCATAAGCAGATGTAGGAATCCTTTGTTAGAGAGATGAGAGTGCAATAATGTGATTGGTGGCATCTTACATCCAGAGTGTAGTCAAATCCAAATCATAGCAGATGAGATAGTGGTACAGGTCATTATTTTGGGTACTATACAAAGATTGTGTGGAAAATAGTGGTCATGGGCTTCAAACATTGCTGAAACATCCTTTGTAGGTGTTAGATGTGGTTTATGTTATTGTATCCTAAATACAAAACCTATGTTAGTATTAGAGTGAACACGTTGACACATGTCGACTTGTGTAGATTGAGTGTGCTACTGCGTAAAGTCGATGAAAGCACGTAGTGAATGTGTCTGTTTAGCAAATACCTACCTTAGCGTATAAAAAGATTCTTACCTTAAATTAAACAAACCTTTAATTGTGGAGAAGTATAGAAACATAAGCTTCCAATGTGTTTGCGTGCTGTGTGTGTGGCTTGCAGGTAGTGAAATCATGGTTTGGACTTAATAGACTGCAGAATTGCTTATTACATTCAGGTGTATGTGTTTGAGTAGTAATCAGCGTTAATTAGCCAACTCAGCCGCACGCTGGCATGCGGTATCTGTAGGGGTGGTTTGAGCTGGCGGTTGGCGGCCGCCTGTTTGGTGTCCGAAATGAACGGTGCCTTAGTCGATCGTGCGGTAGTAGCACCGCTCATTTCTGGTGCACACCCCCGTGTACGCCCATATTTACGCCCATTTTCCCTCATTATTTCGGCCGCTCCCATCAACACGCCCCTATGCCGCCCCATTACCCGTACACTCGCGTACAGGTTTTTTCGCACGTTGAGACACCGGCCGTAAGCGTTGTGGAGTGTTCGCGCCGGCGCATTAGCGTATCTACACATGCGCAGATCATGAAAAACCCCGGGACGTACGCGTACGGCCCGGCCGCTCCAACCAGAATAAGGCCCATTATGTAGTAGTTGTTACATTTTTGGATACTGTTACAAGCCGCCTCTGACTGGTCTGTGTAAATGCAGCCTGACTCTTCTATTTGTTCTGTGTTCAGTTTCACCTGTCATATAATCAGGCAATTAGCACTCTGTCTTGTTACTTTTTATTGTTAGTTACATAACCACATGCCTAGAATCAGGGCCGGATTATAATGGAGGCACAAGGGGTCAGTGCCCCTGGGCCCCCTCTAGCTAGGGGCCCCATGTGGTTGGCATGTATTTTTCAAAAAAAAATATTATTATTTTTTTAGCTAAAGGTTTTGTGCATGGGAGTGGGGTAGTTGACTAATGACACTTTGCACCAGAGGGCAGAGGCTGAGAGGTTTGGGCTGAGCTCTGATTGGTGGAGCTCATTACATGCTTCTCAGGCCCATGGAGAACAGCAGCAGCTTAGTCATGGGAGGGTTTTTAATCAGAGGCAGCACTAGGACTGTGAGGTCTCCTACAGAGTAAGGTGCAGAGGGACAAACACAGGGTTTTCATGTGGTATGTATGTATGTATGTATGTATGTATGTATGTGTGTATGTATGTGTGTGTGTGTGTGTGTGTGTGTGTGTGTATATATATTTATATCCCCTGCAGTTACCCATTGACCAGGTTTATTCTGCCTTTACTCTGTGTTTTGACAGTGTAATATTCTCCCATGCAGTTTGCGGCCAGTAATGACAAGTGCAAGGGGGCCCCCCTGTCTAAAGTACCCCGGGCCCCCCGAAGGCTTAATCTGGCACTGCCTAGAATTATATCTACAGTATAAAACATCACTTATCTACACTATTTATTTCATATCCAAGTGTACTGTAGTTGTATTTGTTTTACTGCTTATTGTAGCTACATTTTCTATGATTTTGCATTGTAATCTTTGCTTCTTTTCATTGGACCTGCCTATAACTACGTCTGCCAGGGAGTCAAATGTAAGATGATCATTTAATATCGAATGTGTCTTCAGTATTGTAGTGAAACAAAAGCATTCATTAGGCTCAATTCATTGAACTTGCTCCCACATGTGAGGGGTGCATTGGAACGCTAACCCTTAGGGCAGTGGTTCCCAAACTGTGTGCCTAGGCACCCTGGGGTGCCTCAGGACACTTGCAGGGGTGCCTTGGGTTGGTGGATCAAGATCAATTCATATTATTTATGGTCAATGTACCAGGCAAAACCAGTGCTGGTGGCAGCCAATCATAATATATGTGGACAAACAGGAGCAAATCCTGTCCCTCACCAGATAACTGTGACATATACACACAAAGCACTTAATTTAATTTTTTTCCCCGAATTTCTCGATAAGAAGCATTTGGCCTAGGGGTGCCTTGAAAATATTTTGATGGTCTAGGGTGCCGTGATTAAAAAAAGTTCGGGAACCACTGCCTTGGGGCTATTTCACACACTCTGGCTCCTGCCGGGCGGCAAAATCCTGCACGGCCAAAAGCCGTGCCGTGCACAGTACTTGTTAATGGACACTATTGTGTCCATTCACACGGGACGGCCACAGCCCGGCCCCCCAGTTGCATCCGAATCCCATCACTGGAAGGGATGGCTGCTGGGCTGTGGCCATCCCCACCATTCTAAACTGCTGTGTGATGCACGGCTTCCTGGCCATACGGGTTTTTGCCGCCCGGCAGGAGCCGGAGTGTGTGAAATAGCCCCTATTTTGTGCCAAATTTGTCTATATTTGTATTTGATGATTACTTGCACCTGTGAGTAAATTGTGGTTAATTTCAAATTCACTGTTTGTAGGTGTTTCTGGAAAAGATCCCTGTGACCAGAGATCAGCCAAGTGCGTCTGCACTCTGCCTTCTGGATGCAGCATGGCTTTGAAGGGTCTAGTGCAGAACTGGCCTTAATGTCTGATTTGTGGAATAAGTGCTTGCAGGGCCAGATATTAAGGGAGGGGCCATAGGGTTGGTTGTCCCGATGCCCCCACACATTAGGGGCGCCCACATACTGTAGATTTTCAATGTCCTTTGATGCATAGTTGCCTACCAGGGGCGGATTGGGGATTAAAACCAGCCCGGGAAATATCTTGAGGCAGCCCCGGGGGGGTATCGGGCTGTTGCGCGCCGCAGGCGCGTCCAATTTTTTTAGGGGGGGGCGTGGTCTAGCAATATGGGGTGTGGCCTTTTCCAATGAGGCCACACCCCATTTTTTACGCTGTGGGGGCATGGCTAGAGGCTCTCTGAGCTGCTGGCTATGTCCCCGGCCCCTCAGGCTGCAGAATAGGCATCTAATACATAAATACAATGCTCACAGAGAGTGATAGCGTAGAGAGAGATAAAAGCTCCTGGCGTGCAAATAAGTCACATATATACCAACATTGGCCAAAGGTAACAATTCATATAAGACACACAGCGGCATCTGGCACAAAAAAGGTCATGGCATACAAAACAATATATAAATAAATAGCGACACACGGCGGTGTCTATCCCGGCAGTACGGGGGTCACATGGAATAATATCATTGGAAGGGATAAAGTCATGGTCACCTATATATCCTATTAATGAAATATTGATGCAATGTTTGAAAACTGAAAAGCAAAATTTGAAAGTCACATGAAGTGATAACCAGGGGAGAGGCAAAGATATGGCCTTATGCAGTGAGTGCCGCACTGTTGCGGTGTTCCGTGATCACACATCGATGCCCATAATGTCTGTCTCGAGTTGATCACAATGTGTGGTACCAACAGCCATAGTAGACCGTTATATATATATATATATATATATATATATATATATATATATATATATATATATAAAATCACACACAACAGCAGCCAATAAATTGGTTGACGTTTCAGCCTCCAACGAGGCTTTTATCAAAACAGCTTACAATGGCTGCTGTTGTATTTTTGTATTTAATCATCAAGACCCGAGTGCCGCGGTGTTGCCGGTTTGTCTATTAACCCCCTCCATGCTGTTGGGGAGTTACTGAGGGCACATGGCCATTACTTTGGATATGGATCTGAGCGCCTGCGTTCCTCCGCTGTACATTACTTGCCTGGTCCACCCACAGAATTCGTTTGTGCAAGTGGATCAGTCTTTCTAGCATGGCACCTTCCAGATGAGTTTTTGAAAAACTTACTTCTTATACAGCAACATCACTGCACGTTTTTTTTGCACAGAGCACTTAGCACTTTATTAACCTGCCTGCATTCATCGAGCACTTTTTTGTGCACATTAAGCTACCTTAAAGCAACAGGCACTGTGTTTCTGCCTGTCAAGTTATAGCACAGTGTGGTCAGTATACCTGTGAAATCTAAGCATTGGAACTTGATAGACTGTTCTCTTGAACCAAGAGACACGAGGCTCCTCGGGACAGTAATCCGCATATGTTTAATACATAGGACCTTGCATAAGCACTGGACACTTTGTTTTCTTGCCTGCACATTTACAGCACTTTTTGGGGGGATGTTCCCCCTTTTTGGGATATAAATCATGTAAGCTGTTTTGATAAAAGCCCCGTTGGAGGCTGAAACGTCAACCAATTCATTGGCTGCTGTTGTATTTATTCAACGTATTAAGTCCCGAGTGCCGCGGTGTTGCCGGTTTGTCTATTAGCCCCCTCCATGCTGTTGGGGAGTTACTGAGGGCACAGGGCCATTACTTTAGATATGGAGCTGAGTGCCGGCGTTCCTCCGATGTATGTATGTATGTGTATATATATATATATATATATATATATATATAAAATATATATATATATAAATATATATACATACATACATACACACTTCCCTGAGGCCAAAAATTCTTATTTCTGGCAGTGCCAGTGCCATTTATCTGCCTGCCTCCTGTGGCCGCCGGGCGCCCTCAGACCTGCTGCTCAGACCTGCCTGCTTCTACCACTGCCGCCGCCCATCAGATCCCGGATCCCCAGCCCAGCGCGCAAAACAGACATGCGCGCTGCTGCTGCTGGGGAGGATCATGTGGGCAGCGCAGCCATTCTCCATCCGGACCGCGGGAGCAGCTGTGTGTGCACGCATGTGCACCAGTCCTCCCGCGGCCATTTTAACTTTGGGAGAAGTCGAGGCTGGCCACGGCCATCTTCAATCAGGGCACAGTGCCGCGGCCCAGCACGAAGATGCCGCGGCCTAGTGAGGGGGGGAGGGGTGAGCGGCCTCTTATGCAATAAAATGTGCCAGCCCACCAGGAAACGGCCCGGTTTCCCGGTGGGCCAATCCACCCCTGCACTGCATAATGCCCACACCAGTTGCCGACAGTAGTGACACTGTATAATGCCCTCACCAGTTGCTGACATAAGAAGCACCGCGTAACACACTAACCATTTACCGACAGTAGTATCGCTGCGTAACCCCCGCACCAGTTGCTGACAGTAGTATCGCTGCGTAATGCCTGCACCATTTGCCAACAGTAGTAGCGCTGCATAATGCCCACACCAGTTGCCAACAGTAGTGACACTGCATAATGCCCACACCAGTTGCCGACAGTAGTGACACTGCATAATGCCCACACCAGTTGCCGACAGTAGTGACACTGCATAATGCCCACATTAGTTGCCGACAGTAGTGACACTGCAATGCAGTGTGGGCATTATGCAGTGTCACTACTGTCGGCCACTGGTTTGGGCATTATGCAGTGTCACTACTGTCGGCAACTGGTGAGGGCATTATGCAGTGACTGCATAATGCCCTCATCAGTTACCGACAGTAGTAGTGCTGCATAATGCCCGCACCAGTAGTAGTGCTGTGTAACATCACCACCACAACTGTATTTACCTTAAAAGCTGTCTGTGGAGTGGACGTACTTCTTTCAAATTCTTTCATTAACTGTGTGCCCGTGTAGCTCCGCCCCCTTCCACTCGTGAAGCTCCGCCCCTCCACTTCGTGAAGCTCCGCCCCCTTTCCAGGATACTTTGTCATCATTATTGATGACATCAAGGGGGTTGGGAGCCAGGAGGAGCCAGATCAGCTCTGTGTGCTGCCGGCGCTGCTGGCTCAATGCAGTCAGTCAGTGTGACAGGCGGGGCAGCCACAGAGCCTGACAGCAGCGGGGATGTACAGCAGCCAGCAGGTAACAGTTCACACGCACAGTGACAGAACCGCGGGAGCAGCTGCGTGTGGCCGAACATGCGCACAAGCCCTCCCGCGGCCATTTTTACTGCTGGCTGCTTACATTTACTTTAACTTAACGCAGCCATATTTGTTTAGGGAAAACTGCTGCGGCCGTGGCTGTGCGGTCCGCGGCCCAGCCAGGGGGGTGAGCGGCCGCTTTAGGTCTATTATGGGCCGGCCCACCGGGAAATAGCCCGGTTTCCCGGCAGGCCAATCCGCCCCTGTTGCCTACCCTCCTGCATTCAGCAGGAGACTCCCTGAAATAACAGCAATCTCCCTCATTTCACCTAGCCCACATTACACAGTTACATTTTTAGGGAAAAAGGAATGAGAGATAGATACATTTACAATGAATCATCTGCACCAATTCCAAGCACTTTACAAAGTATAGTAGCTCTTACTTAAGCCCTGTACACATGCATCAATTTTTTTTTTCAGATTTTCAATTTGATTTTGCTTATAGAAGCAAAATCAAATCCTAAACGAAATCGAATGGTTTTTGTGTCACTTTCGATTCGATGCCCACTCCCTTTTTCACAAAATCGAACAGAAAAATCTGTGCAGCCAAGGAAATATTGAATTCGATCTAGTAAATCAAATGTGTACAATGTACCATGAATGTATATCGAATTCGATATCTAATGCAAAAGTACAGATCTAATGCCATATCTAATAGAAAATCGAATCTAACATCGAATCAAAAGCAAATCGATGTGTGTGTTCAGGGCTTAACTGCTTTGGGGCTCATCTACATTTGGATATGTCATTTTAAAAGATTCCTCTCATATATGTAGCAGTACACAACCACGCTTCTAGGTGCCTCATTCACAATCTCTCCATATATGGAACTAATTATGCCCATTGGGTGGAACATGACACGCCCCATCAATGGGGCGCTTTCAAAAATTATATTTCCAACCATAAACTCCCTGAAACTAGTCTTCAAAAGTAGGTAAGTATGCTTTGATGGCAGAGCTGAGAGCCAGCAATTTGCTGCTGTCGAGCCCAGTGTCTCTTCTGGTGGCTGCCGTGCAACCTCGGCCCCTGCTACAGCCTGCCTGGGATCAAGGCAAATTGGGAATAGCAGCAGCCCACCTCTTGCTTCACCACCCCCAATGTCACCACCTCCAACTGGCTGCTGCTGCGTGATGTCCTTAACCATGAAATGATGAGAGGGCGGGCGCTGACATCATATAGCATCAGCTGCCCATCCCGAGCAGGCATCGGCCCACCTGCTTTCCAGGGGAATGCCCAGCACTCACTTAAAGCATTTGCACAAGAGGTCTGCACATGCGTAGAGCCCCCCCCCCCCCCCCCCCCCCCCCTGAATTCAGCCCATTCCAAGCAAGCCTGAATTGGGCTTTAAGTACTTTTAAATAAAAGCTTCTTCAACTTCCCTTGTTCCCCCAGGCTTGTATATGGCTGATAGAGGCACATTCATGTGACACAGATCTGGACACGCTGTGGGATGAGGTAAGTACCATCCCACTTTCCACAATGTGGAAAATTTGGTGCAAAATTGGGGGAGGGGCCTAGCCATGGGTAAAGGGGGTGTGTTCATGCCGCCTTTCCTATCTTTTCAATAGATTATATGCACACTGCACTCCCACCCCCTGCTGGGAGCTACACTACATGGGTTCCCACATCCCATACAGGGCAAGATGTACTAACAATTGAAAAGTGATAAAATGGAGAGTGATAAACCACCAACCAATCGGCTCCTTCCTGTCATTTTTCAAACCCAGCCTGTGACCTGTCAGTTAGGAGCTGATTGGCTGGTGCATTTTCACACTCCATTTGATCATTTTTCAAGCTTAGTACATCTGGCCCATAACGTGACTGCTCTCCCTCAATCACAGCTGCTGCTATGGTGTATACAGCTGTGGGAGGGCTGTTTGTGTGACTGGGATTAATAGGGCATCACGATATGCACTTGGACTCTTCCGACACTGGTTTGGTCCTAAATCCCCATCTTGCTGGCCTGAACTGTAAAGGGGCCTACATATGCACAGATTTGCTGAGCATTCTGAGCGATGCTATATTGCTCATAACTCTCAGCACACAGCGATGTGTCACCGCTGTATGGTGCTGTGCGATGCAATGCGTGCTCCCATTGCACAGCACATAAAAGGTCAGATGCACTAAGCTTCAAAAGTGATAAAATGGAGAGTGATAATGCACCAGCCAATCAGCTCCAATCTTTCATGTCACAGGCTGTGTTTGTGTTTTATCACTCTCCGTTTTATCATTTTTGAAGCTTAGTGAATCCGGCCCAAAGTATGTGTAGCCTGTGCTTTTTGAACTTGGTCCGGTCGCATCTCATGCAAATCTCATGCAAATCTCATGTGATTTGATCACATGCAATGTGATCGAGTTCAAAACGCATGGGGAATATTGTTCCATGTATGGGCACCTTATGTACTGAGTGATCTGTCAGGGCCAGTGTTCTCCGCTGAAAATACTGGACCTGCCTGGCAATATTTCTTCAATAAATAATACACAACACAGAGGATATAACCCAGCCCGGGAACAATCTGTAAGCAGCCTGGGGAGGAGAGAGAGTCATGCCACAGGGATTTGGAATACCTTATTCCTCTTAATATCCCATCCATCCCCCCCCCCCCACAGTACAGAGTAGTATTGGTCACACTACTTTGTACCTGAAAGCCATGGGAGCACAGGGTCCCTCAGGGTCGCCGGGTCTTCCTTCGCCGGCTCAGTTTCTCCCTCTCACCAGTGCTGGTGGGGGAGCATGGAACGGCGCGTGCGATGCTGGAGGGAGGAGCGCAGGACTGAAGTGATGCCGCTGGAGTACAATAGGACCGCGGCTCGCTGGCTCCGGTAGCTTCCTCTCACCAGCGCCGGTAAAGGAAGCATGGACATGGATCATGACTTCCGCTGCGGTGCTGGAGGCAGGGGGAGTGCGCGGAGGTGCTGCTGGCGGGAGTACACTGGGACCGCACTGCAGGGTGAGCGTGGGACTGGGGCAGTACAGGTCAGGTGGGTGGGGGGGGGGGACTCAATATACTGCCTCTGACTGTGTCTGTGGTGCTGAAGAGGGGAGCGCAGTACTGCCCGCAGTACTATATTGAAAAAAAAGGTACTCTTTACCTAGAACGGCGCCCACGATGTCCATCGCGGTCATCGGGGGTAAAAAATCGCGGGCCATCGCGGCCATCGCATGCACTAAAAAAACGGGTGCGACGTGATGCCCGCGATGCCCGCGATTTCCCATAGGGATCAATGTTAAAAGTGTGATTGGACGCGATTTTACTGTTCAATGCCTCAATGCCCGCGATTTTTCCATAGGAAACAATGTTAAATGGGCCACAGAGCCCTAATAGTCCCCCTGAAGTCTGAAATGGCCCCCACAATTGTTAACGCCACCCCACGATCAACGTGAACCCGAAGCGTGGCGAGCGGCGGCGGTACGCGTCCTCCGACCTTTTCATACCCCCACTATCCACGTCGGCATGGAGTTGAGAATAGAATAGTGTGGCGAGCGCAGCGAGCGTCCGAGCCCGAAGCGTGGCGAGCGCAGCGGGCCCCGCGAGGGGACGCGGATACCTGTGAAGCCCGCGAAGGGACGCGTTTACCTGTGAAGGTATCCGCGTCCCCTCGCGGGGCTCGCTGCGCTCGCCACGCTTCGGGCTCGGTGGCTTGCTGCGCTCGCCACACTATTCTATGCTCAACTCCACGCCGACGTGGATAGTGGGGGTATGAAAAGGTCGGAGGACGCGTACCGCCGCCCCTCGCGGGCTCGCTGCGCTCGCCACGCTTCGGGTTCACATTGATCGTGGGGTGGCGTTAACAATTGTGGGGGTCATTTCACACTTCAGGGGGACTATTTGGGCTCTGTGGCCCATTTAACATTGTTTTCTATGGAAAAATCGCAGGCATTGAGGCATTGGACAGTAAAATCGCGTCCAATCACACTTTTAACATTGTTCCCTATGGGAAATCGCGGGCATCGCGTCGCACGCGTTTTTTAGTGCATTTGATGGCCGCGATGCCCGCGATGGGCGCCGTGCTAGGTAAAGAGTACCAAAAAAAACTTGAACGGGTGCAGGGGAGGGATTGGCAGTTGCCTCCCATAATAGGTGCTGCCCCTAATCCGACCCTGGATGCTGGCACCGGCCCTGATAGCAGGGTCGGTGGCCCGGCCAGGTGGCATTCTGGACCAGCCCACCGGGAAATGGCCCAGTTTCCCGGTGGGCCAATTCGCCCCTGGATATTTCAGAGCCTTCTTTAAAAGAGTTCAAATCCCTCATATTGGTATTGCCCTGATAAATGTTTATAGTTGACAAGCACGTAATACTATACACTATCACTAAATAAACATTCTTATATAATGTATTTATTGGGCCACACATATGGTTAATAGAGATGGCTTCCTATACAGCTTAATGAAACTTTTCTTGAAAAAATAGAATTTTGCAGCAAAGATTACACCAATTATCTACAACAAGGATAAAATATATAAATATTATATACTGGTACTATCACCATTTTTTAAACATTCCAAAAAATTTACTGATAATTTATGATGGGATCCATTCTGCTGGTGAACCCCCCAGCTTCTGTATAATAGAAATACTGCTGGAAACTGCTGGTTTCCTCCTGTCATAATAGAGAAGACAGCGTTCCACAAAATATGGAACGCTTCACGAATTTGCGTGTCATCCTTGCGCAGGGGCCATGCTAATCTTCTCTGTATCGTTCCAATTTTAGTATATGTGCTGCCGAAGCGAGCACAAACTTCGTGCTGTTTCTAGCAGTATATAAAGTCCACACATCTGTTTTCTTTATTATGATGGCGATTTAACATAGTATACCGTATTTGCCCTGTAACTATAGTACTGCCACACAGTCACTGTTTATTTTAACCACAGTCACGTTTTATTTCTATTTTGTGTCGCTACATGATTATAGCTACGAGCACCTTGTACGGTGCATTATGGGAAAGTAACATGCAAAAATCAGTCCATAGTCCCGCCCCGTTTCCCATACTGCCCCGTACACACTCACTTTCACGGTCACCGCAATGGCTGAGTCCGCAGGAAGCGGAAGAGAGACCGGAAGTAGCCTCTGAGGGAAAAAAAATAAAAAAAAACAACTGTACTATTCCGAGTCCGTAGGCTCCAAGGGGTCCCCTGCCCACAGACATAGGGGCAGCGCCGGGGACCCCCGCGAACAAGGCGGCCGCACGGCAGTAGCAGGTAGTTATACAGCTGCCATAATCAAACGGTACTGCGCTCAGGTGCAGCAGTGAGACTGTGCCCGGGTCAGTGTGTGGGCACATTACATCTCGCTTGCTGCAGGGGTATGTAAACGGTGGGGGTATGGCTGCTGCTGTCTGCAGGGAGACGTGATATATGGGGGCTACCTGCATCTGAGAGGAAGGGTACTGTTGCTAGCACCTGTGATGTTGATAGGTTAGAAATAAATAGTGGTAATATTATCTTTGACGTTTTCTTTTATTTTTCTTCTCCTAAAGGGGACATCAAGATGTCTGAAAACCAGGGGAACATCCCCCTCAATAACACTAATGGAAACCGGGTGCGGACTCCTAACTTGAACCAAAACCCTTTGATTAATGTGAGGGATCGCCTTTTTCATGCACTTTTTTTTAAGATGGCGGTCACCTATGCGCGGCTCTTCCCACCTTCTTTCCGTAGAATTTTTGAATTCTTCGTCTTACTTAAGGTAATTTTTTATACGTAACTGGATCTTTGGATTATCACAGTTCTTATGTACATGGCAGATTTGGGAACTTCTGAAAACCAGTGATGTAAAATGCATCTCCATTACCTCCATAACACTCATGTTTCCCACACTGACTAACCTATTTGTCCACTTTGGAAAATAAATATAGGGACAGATGTATTATTCCTTAACAAAAGATAAATGCAAGGGTGATAAAGGGCCAGATGCTTCAAAAGTGATAAAATGGGGAGTGATAAACAGCCAGCCAATCAGCTCCTAACTGCCATGTTACAGACCTTGGGGGAGATTCTCTAAGCGAAAAATTCATTTTGGGATGCTGTAAGAATCCCCCGCCGGGTTACCGCGGCGGGGTTCATCGCCAGAAAAATCTGGCGATGCCCCATAGAAGCCAATGGGCTTCTACCGCAACCCTCCTTCGCCCTGCGCCGACCCCCTGCCGCCCCGCATCGCCCCCTCACCTGTGTCCGGGCAGCACAGCGCTGTGCTGCCCGGACCTGTGACCTCCTCCCTGCACTGATCCTCTTCCGGGTGCAGGGAGGAGGAGAGCCCGGCGCAGCAGCGCCGGGTGTGTGAGGGAGGGGGGAGCTGCTGGGACCCGGCGACTCTCACCACAAAGGACAGCGTTTAACGCAAGAGCGGTCCTTTGCCTTAATTATCGCATATGTTAGAACATATGCGATAATTAAATATGCGATGGGGGGCGGAGATTCTTAGAGAATCTCCCCCCGTGTTTGAAAAATGACAGGAATGAGCTGATTGGCTGGCTGTTTATCACTTTTGAAGCTAAGTACATCTGGCCCAAAGAGAGGTAAATGTCCAGTCAATCACCTGCTAAATGCCATGTTAGAGGCTGTGTTTGAAAAAAGTCAGTAAGGAGCTGATTGGCTGGACATTTATCTCTCTTTATTACCCTTGCATTTATCTCATGTTAAGGCTTAATACATCTGCCCCAGTGTGCAGTGTGTGAAGTAATGCTACCAAGAATAGCTGCAGTTACCCATATTTATCTATGAACAGTAGTGTACATAAAACATTCAGTGTTGCTTATAACAAATGGTTTGTTATTTTTCTAGTGCAGTTTAGAAAAAAGAAAGTAAACTTGTGAAAAGTTATAGAAAATATTGCATTATCCGTTCATAGTCTGGTGCTGATCTGTGGCTGAGATTTATCTGTCCAATCTGTCTGGTGGGAACAAAATCTGTTAATGAATGGGAGCATATAACAATCAACCATTCACTCCCAAACATTGGAAAATGGGCAAAAACAATTGTTTAGATAATAATAATAATTTTTTTTTTAATGGCAATGCACTGTTTTCCAGTGTTTGGGAGTAAATGTTTAATTTCCATACATTACCAAATTTGTGTTCCCACCCGATACTGTACTGTACATTGATCATATAAATCTTCAGGTGAGTATCTGGCTTTAATGACCTGTTAAACTTACTTTTTTTTTTTAAATTTTTTTTTGAGATACAAAAATATAAAGTTCAAGTAAACATAGAACATATTAAGTTGTATTTGTCCAGTTTTTTCCATCTGACCATCATATAAGACCCCTTAAGGTTACTTAAGGAGAGGCAGTACATATCTCATTCAAGAGAAACAGGAGGGTCTTCAGCAGCAATTCTAGTGGTTTTTAAGCTAGCATGGATCATTCGTCTTGTGGTAAGGGGAGAGTAGATATATAATGGTCCCATAAAATATTTTTTTTTCCACATGACCATTATGCATTCACTGATAAAACCCCCAACGCTTTTCCCTGCCTCTTGTTATAGTGTCAGCAGCTTTTTCAAGGAGAAGAAGAATAGCAAAAAGTTACATTTTAATTGTTCTGCAATAT
Organism: Crinia signifera; assembly: GCF_055691185.1. NCBI lineage: Eukaryota > Metazoa > Chordata > Amphibia > Anura > Myobatrachidae > Crinia > Crinia signifera. The sequence goes on along the minus strand of NC_139217.1, from coordinate 264,123,883 downwards.
CTGTTGCACTACATATAACTTTATATGAATAAGCCAAATATGCATGGTTTTACAGGTGTAGTCTAGTTTCATAAACAATAAGATATACATTTATGCTATACATGAATTATTGTGTGGTTTGCTTTTTCCCCTTCCAGCTACTGGTGCTTAATGGGAAAGTGCGTTTATATTTATTTTAAGTGGATATGGGTGTGCAGAATTCGGTTATGACTGTTCATGCTGCACATGGCATAATGTATACAGTATATTTTTATCAAAGTCAATTATCAGATTTAAGGAATTTCTGCAATATTTTTATGATTATAATGTAAGAAAGTAGGCCTTATAACAAAAAGTCTCAGTCATTATTATTACTGCCATATTGTGATCCTTGTAATATTAACTGACCAGTGGAATAACTGCTGACACAAAATTGATTACAAGTCAGTTTGATGGCATATCTTTCTTGTTTTTGTTCTACAGTCTGTAGACTAAAGCAAGTGCACTTTGTTTAGTTAGATGAAAACAGAATGCATCTCCACCTGCAACTGACTGACTCTGTCAGGGTGGTTACGGGGCATTCTGATGTTGGGGGTGTATTGGCAGAATCGCAGGCTATAAAGAGTTGTGCATCTGCATAAATATGAATGTTTTCAACAGAAACCTTTTGCAAGTATTCACTGATAGTGATGGCTATGAAACCAGGTGTGGATTAAAAGATTGACTGAGTACGTATATAGACAGTCATTTTGTCGATTTTATTAGTAGCTCGACCGTTAAACAGTCAGTATGGACTAATGCTGGGTATGGACCAGACAGTTTTATCGGACGCTTGATTGAAAGGCTGATATACCTCGAGTCTTCCTTCCTTCCTGGGTCTCTATGCCAATATATCACGTTTGCTGTGCAGTACAGCTGATGGCCAATATATCTTCAGATATATGGCACAGCTTGCTGTAGACATGTGACTATATACTTGTTTCGGGGTCTAATGTCAAGCCTGGGTGGTCAAATTCGTATGCCCGCCCAGCTGGGTTTCCTGCCCGACACGTCAAGTGGCTGATTGGTAAGTGTGTATACTTAACTGAATTGGGTGTTAAAACAGCGAGTCTGCCAAAGCAATTTGTCAGGTGTGCACCTAGCCACGGATTAAGAAGGTGAACATGCTAATGGTTCAGACATTCCTTTCCGCAGTCTAACCTCAACCCTCCTTAAAGTGCTTTACACCCTTACGTCATGATACCTAGAAAACCAGTGTACAGATAAGGGTGTGACAGTGGTACAGATTGGTGCGTGCAGTGTGAGACAGTTCTGGTCGCATTAAGTTCAACTCTTCATCAGTTCCAAAATGGTTTCTTTCTATATATTCATATTCTGTAAAGTCACACTGGTATTGTTTTTCCACCCCCTTTATAGGCTCTTCTAGTGCTGTTCATCCTTGCTTACATCCACATTGCATTTTCTCGGTCTCCCATCAACTGTCTGGAGCATGTGCGCGATAAGTGGCCTAGAGATGGGATCTTGCGAGTGGAAATCCAGTTAAATTCGAGCCGTGCACCTATTTTTCTACAATTCTATGACAGTGACACATTCCCTGGTTTGGTGAAGGAGCCACTAGGAGAGGAAGATGGAGAAGAGGACGAGGAGGAAATGAGTGTGGATATGTACCACAATAGCTCTATCAAGGTATGGGATCATGTAATATACACAGAATGTGAGGTTTTTGGTTAATTGGATGAACAGAAAAGCCCTCCTAAATCTTGTAGAATACAATCCAGTTGATGGAAGGATAACGCCATCATAAACTAAAAACAGTAGTTCTAGGTACTGAACAAAGTGCTCACTTGTTTTTTTGCTGAATCTGTTGCTTACGAAAGGTCCGGTGTTTTGAGGTTGCAATTTACTTCTCTTAAACAAAAAATGTTGGTTATTTCGCTAAACTGCTAATAACTTACAAATATGCATTAGAGTGGTTTTGTAAGCTTGGCAGAAGTAGAGGTATGAGAATAGGCTGCTGGCAAGTATTTTTTAATACACCTATTAAGCGACACTTGAATGTATGAGTTTTCATACAGTGGCACGTAGGTTTTTACTATGCTTCATTACAAGAGCATATACACGGGAAGATATTTTTAGACGTAAATCCCCTTTAATTCCTATAACTCAACTAATGAGGTGTATTTCAGAGACTTCATTTACGGTTTGGTTGCCTTATGGCTGGAAACTCCTCACTTTCTATGCTAAGAGTGTGTTAACACATTAGAAGTATTACGCTTTATGAGTATTTTTATTGCCTTTTTAATGTACTTTAAAGCATTATACTTTTCAAGACACGGATGGTGTAATGATTAGCATTACTGCCTTACAGCGTTGAGGTCATGGGTTTGATCCCCACCATGACTCTAACTGTGCGGAGTTTGTATATCCTCCCCGTGCTTGCGTGGGTTTCCTCCCACAATCCAAAAATATACAGGTAGGTTAATTGGCTTCCAGCAAAATTAACCCTAGAATGTCTGTGTGCATGTGGTAGGGAATATAGATTGTAAGCTCCTCTGGGGCAGGGACTAATGTGAATGTTAAAATATTCTCTGTGAAGCGCTGCGGAATCTGTGTGCGCTTTATAAGAAACTGTTAATAAATAAGACACAACATACTATTGGTAAATAGTATACAGTGATTAAATGTGCAGGTTACTGAAAATATCACTACATCAAAAATCTAGAACACTATTGGATTATCACTAATGGTTCTTATTAGCCAATTAAGTTTGAGGGCTTCCCTTGAGTTTGGTTTAAAACCTTTACTTTCCTCTCAGATAACCCCTTCTGAACCTGATTGAACAAGACCCAGCCCACCATGTCAAGGTCCGAATTTAATTGATCACTTCCCAAAGTTGGTGGACTAGAAAAAGCAGTTGCAAACATACTAATCAAATTTTGTAATTGGAGGTGGGTGCTTCTACCCACCTCCTTCTTTTCCGACTGGGTACTGCCAGGGCTTGCGCTACCACTAGGCAGCTTTAGGCAATTGCCTAGGGTACCGGCCACTGGTGGGCGGCACTGCAGGCTGTCAATGTTTTTAGTTCAGCGCTGTGGAGCAGGGAAGAAACAGCCACCCACCCCCTAACCAGCTCTGCCGGACACGCACATCAATTAAAAGTATGCAGCCGCCCGCCCTTTTCAGCAGCCCCAGCCCGATCACATCCGCCCACCTGCCCGCCTCTCTCTCCAGCAGCCCCGATCACAGCCGCCCGCCCCTCACTCGCCAACAATGGTGCTGTAGAGACAGCAGCAGCAATGGGGAGCACTGCCTCCTCATCTGCAGAAGCAACCCAGCAATTTGGGCGGGCAGTGGCACCATGACCAGGAGACGGCAGCAGCTGCTGGAAGCAGTAACCCAACTAACCTACACACACACAACTACCAGTGGTAAGTTGCTCTTGGTTGTTGTAGTGGTGCAACACTAGTGGTACATTAGTTGTCACAGTGGGCCCAATGGGTATGTATTATGGTTGCAGTGTATAATTAATGTTCCCGCTAGGCTGTTTTAGCGGGGCGCTGCGCCCTGCCCGATTTTTACAGGGCAGAATGCACGCTGCCCTGCTAGCAGCGCCCTGCTGAAACAGCCTGGTACCTGCCCTGGCTGTGTGCACGGGGAAGTGCAGTGCCGCCTTAGACGGCGATTCCCAGCGCTTCCCCGGCAGCACGATAACTTCGGCGGGGGCGGGCCCACCTCCTTTAGCGGAGGCTGGGCCCGCCCCTTTTCATGACATCGCGGCCCGGGCACGCCCGTTTTGTGACGTCGGCTGCCCGGGACCGCCCACAACTGTGACGTTGGCGGGCACGGTCCGCCCCCCTTGAGCTGCCCCCGTGCAGCGGCGCCCTGCCCGCCCTCATTTCTAGAGGGAACACTAATAAGTGTGTGTGTGTATATAAGAGAGGCTATATATATATATATATGTATGTATGTATGTATGTATGTATGTATGTATGTATGTATGTATGTATGTATATTTCGAGATTCCGCACTCCCAGCCAGCTTTGAAAAATAATGAGGGGTGCACCTTTAAGGCAACACAGATGTGTCCCAAATATAGAGCAGGGTAGGATCAATTGAATCCAATAAGGGCACTCACCAGCGTCTCATCATGTAAAATTTATTGGTACATTACCAGTCACAGAAAAGGGTGTAGGTCTACGTTTCGGCCACCAGGTGGCCTTTCTCAAGACACACAGCAATTGACGTCTTCACAGCATGAGGGTCAGGATACACTGACACTGTTTCCCCTTGTTCCTTATAAAGCACAGGTTTCTAATTGTATCTAGCTCAGCTGTGTTCAGCTGGTACGGGTGCCTGTGTGTCTCAACACTAGGCGCACCATGTGACTGCAGCATGCCTTGTGATAGGCTATTTGCGGCAGTTCAACACAAAAACAAAATGGCTGTGCGTTCCAGACGCTATCTGGTGCGTTCCACCGCTTTTTTCGCTGTTTGGGGATAATCTATGCGGGTGCAAGTGCAAGTATGCAGCTACCTACATAGCGCTGGGCATATACTCAAACAAAGGAGCATGAAAAATATATATAAAGTCGCACTTCAGCCCAAAAACGGAGCCAGACAGCTCCTCATACACAGTACAAAGATGGCTGTGCGTGTCAGCTGGCGATTTTTGCGTTCCAGCAGCTTGTAGCAATTTATGCAGTGTCTTACATACAAGGAAAGCTGGGGGACAGTATCAGTTAACAGTTCCAGGGAATATACAGTGATATTATATAAATTTCATCATGACATTATTTATAAAAAAACGTCTTTAAAGAAAAGACTAAAAATAGGGGTAAGGATAGGTAAAAAAAGGTAATGCGTGTCAAAGAAAACAATTGAGTGGATTGTTTTCGTTTAAGCCCCTTGGGGCTACCGTATCAAGATCGAATATCCATCGAGCTTCTAGTTGTTTTAGGGTCTTGACCCTGTCACCACCTCTTGGGGGTGCAGGGACGTGGTCGATGAGCATAGATTTGATGGTTGCCACCTGGTGTCCAAATTCCATGCAATGTTTGGCGACCGGTTTGTCTGTTGCACCAGTTTCAAGGGCAAGCCGGATGGTATAGCGGTGATTTGCCATCCGCTCACGAAATGGTCGTGTCGTCATCCCCACATAGTATGATCCTACCCTGCTCTATATATATATATATATATATATATATATATATATTTGTGTATGTATGTTTGAGGGAGGCAGTGTATTTATGTATATGTTCATACAAGGGGGTGGGGGGAGAATGCAAAAGTTTTTTTATCTAGGGTGCCAAGAAAGCTTGCACCGGCCCTGGGTACTGCAACCCTAATAACCGCCAAGTCAGACCCGTCACTTCTCCCTTAGCTAGTGGGATGATGGTCTGAATGTGGCACCTATTTCCCAACGAGGATCAGCCTTCATGGTCTAAAGGAGCCCATACACGGTCCGTTGTGTATGGCTCCGTTTTGTACTATGCGATGCGCGCTCCCGCGCATCACATAGTACGGTACAAAAAGTATGTGCTGCACATACTTTTTGTACTAGCTATACATCGGATCGCAGTGCATGCACTAGGGATGCGATCCGATCCGATGTGTGCTGTTTAAGCACACCACGGATCCGATTAAAAAATCCTTCTTAGATGGACAAAACCATGTGCACTGCAGGGGGGCCAGATGTAACATATGCAGAGAGAATTAGATTTTGGTGAGTTATTTTGTTTCTGTGCAGGAAAATACTGGCTGCTTTATTTCTACACTGCAATATAGATCTCACTTTGAAGTAAAACCCCACCCAAATCTAATTCTCTCTGCACATGTTACATCTGCCCCACCTGCAGTGCACATGGTTTTGTCCATCTAAGAAGGATTTTGTCAGAGAGTGAACTAGAATAAGGCCCATGGGGCCATTATCGCATGCGATTTTACATTTTTAGTTCAAATTGCATCACGTCTAGTTCAAATTGCACGTCTTTATTTTTCCATGCAATGCGCGCTCCTGAACAATATTCTAAAGAAGAGAACATTTAGATCACAGCATATAACTAAAATGACAGCTTCTATTCTAGTTAAGTTTTGCCATGCATCTGACAATTTTAGATTTTTGTGTCCTTTTTAATTTGACATGATTTAAGCTGACGTGCGGGCTATTTCCACTAGTGGTTGATAGCTAACATTTAATTCTGCTCTTTTACAAGTATTGCATTTTTCACTTTACTTGCAGTTCGAGCTTGACATTGAACCCAAGGTATTTTTAAAGCCGTCACTGGAAAGTATGACCCGTGCCTCCGATAATCAGAGCCAGGCGCTATCTTTCAGTGATGCTGCCAGTAAAGGTGAGTGTTTGTTTTTCATAGAAGCAAATATAAACTTTGTTATAGTGATTTATGGCATTTATTGGAAGCACAATAGTAGCAGTGCAAAGAACATTTGTCACACAGACTGATGTAAAGGATAAAACAGTTTAGCTCTGCCTGTGATAAGAGACCATCTTGTTGGGTTGGACAGTATATGCCTATCTTCAGAAGTGTATAGAAATGCTTTTATCTTGCATCCTGTGAAAGACTTTAGGCCACCATACACTATGCGATATGGGCCTGATTTCACCCGATTCAGGTGTGCAGACATCCCTTCCAACTTGATGCGCGGTCCCATGCGCATCGGTTCGGAGTCAGGAGGTCGGACTGGCTACATATAAGATTTAACAAATCTTATGTGCAGCCTGGAGGTGGGCAGGGGCAGTAGGCAGTGAATGCAGCAAGGGGATGAGAGAGCTGGGTATGGCGGCTGGTGCACGTATCGGCTATTGGCTGAGAAAGCTCTCAGCCAATCACAGGCTGCCTGTGCACCCGCTTCCTATACACTATCCGGGTCCCTCCGCCTTCTACATGTGCCCATCGCCGGCTTCACATACCTGGCTCTCTGGTTTCCTTGCTGCTTTCCCTGCTCAGCTCTCTGCACGCATTTTTTTAAAGTGCTGTAGAATATGTTAATTAAATGGTAATATAAACATGATTTATTTTTTATTTTTTTTTAAATACACCCTACAATCTGTTTGTAACTGTAGGCGGAACAATTTACATAAAAAAAAAAGACTTTGTTAAGGAAAAAATATGTTACTACTATAGCTTCATTGATAAAACAATGTTTTGGGCAGCTCAGGGAGGGGTTGAATGGTCCATACACTGCTGCGATACATAAGTGTACTGCAGGTTGGCGGGATGGGAGTTTCTCAGCTTCTGGCTATAGGCAATTTAGCCACATTGCAGATAATATTATAAATTTGTAAATTGATTATTAGTCAATGGTTTTAATCATTGAATGTAAGCACTAAAAGCTTTAAGGGGTCACTAGTTACAATGAAGATAGTGTGACCTGCTCAAGAAGTAACATCCAATGTCCCTAAACACCAAAAATAAAAGGTGCCCACCCCCCACAGAATTGGTCTGAATAAGGTGGGTAAAGATGGTTAATCCTAGAAGGGATATGCACCACCTTATATAAATCTTTAAGACATTTTTCATATACCTGCACAAATGGAGGCTTTTGTAATTCTGCAAAGGACCATCACTCGCTATTCATGGTCACCCCAGCCCCCGGATATCTCTCCCATGCTCCTTTTCCAGACACTCATTTGGATGACTTTCAGGACCCGGAATAGATCAATAATCTTACAGGCCGCAGAATACATGCATTGATATTCAAATGAGGATGGATCTAGCAGAACTCTCACGCAGAATTGTAAATTAACAAAATTGCTAGTCTGCAATGAAGGGGAGGAAAGATTGGCTATTTTTCATTCATGGCTGCAAAAGTAACCATAAACCTTTTATCTAAATCTATCAGTCATGTAAAATATCCAGAAGAGGCCAAAGTGAAGTGTTTGGGGAGGGATACGTAGCAAACACAAAATGTCTGTTTAGCTGTTTTTATATTAGATTGAAGGACGAATGTAGGCAGATGCCTGTCTGTGGCTTGGGATCAGCCAAATGAGGTAGCTAATGCCCATGTTCAGAGTACAGGCCACCAACTACTGTGCTTCATGCATTGTGTGTGACAAGATACTATGCTGTTAATATGGCTAACTTGAGGCATGTAATAATAACGTGGAAGAAATGGGAACCTAAACTGCAGCGGTCTCCTAATTTCACTAGAAAGACTTAACTGATCTTTGATTTTCTTACTGTCCTTAAAAAAAACTTCCCGAGCAATGACTGCAAGCATGTCAAAGTTGTCACAGGAATACAGACTGGGAGTGTGAAAGACAGGAAAGAGCATTCATTTTCATAGCACTAATCGGTACTTGTTTAATTTCACGGCCGCGCATGCCACTCTGTTTGAATCTTGGCATCTTGCCAAACTGCCTTACTTCTCTAAGCTACGTTATCAGCGTAGCGCCACTTTGAATCCTGCAGCTCGCCAGCTGCCTTACTTCTGTAATCTATGATATCAGCGTCCTACGCTGACTCCGCGGCAGCCCAGCACTGACAGGTCATTGTGGCACTTGTAGTTCCACAGAGAAATAGGGGTCATCAAAATTTAGACGCTGTAGCGTCTTCATTTAGATGCTAACAAAGGGTGCATCTAAATTTAGTTGGGTATAGGGGTGCAGTGTGCAAAACACTATTAAACCTGTTCACTATGACACTTGTCAACTTAACAGCTGTTGACCTTGTTTATTCCACTATCCACACCAGCCCAAAGCGTTGCGAGCGGACGCGGTACGCGTCCTACTGACCTTTTCATACCCCCACTATCCACATTGGGGATGCGGTCATTTGGTCTACTGCATTATGGTCGACAGTCATTAGGTCGAATCCATTAGGTCGACATGCTAAAAGGTCGACATGACTCTAGGTTGACATGGGAAAAGGTCGACATGATTCTAGTTCGAAAGGTCATTAGTTCGACAGGTCATTAGTTCGACAAGGTCATTAGTTCGACATTGTCTATGTCGACATTCACAAGGTCGACATGGAGTTTTTCACTGTTTTTTGAGCCAACATGTGCCGACAGGCGGTATTTCATGCCCTACCATCCACTAGGGTGTGGTGGGAGAATAAAATAGTGTGCCGAGCGTAGCGAGGCACCGTGCCCGACGCATCGCGAGCGCAGCGAGCGATGCAAGGGGATGCAGTGCACTTTAAACTGTGTCCATGTCGACTGTGTTGACATTCAGGTAAAAAAAACAGTGAAAAACCCCATGTCGACCTTGTGAATGTCGACATAGACAATGTCGAACTAATGACCTGTCGAACTAATGACCTTTCGACCTAGAATCATGTCGACCTTTTCCCATGTCGACCTAGAGTCATGTCGACCTTTTAGCATGTCGACCTAATGGATTCGACCTAATGACTTTCTACCATAATACAATAGACCAAATGATCCCAACCCCCACATTGGCATGGAGTTGATTTTATATAGTGTAGCGAGCCACAGAGCCCGAATCGTGGTGAGCCCCACGAGGGGACGCGGATAACTTCACATGTATTCAGCGTCCCCTCGCGGGACTCGCTGCGCTCGCCACGCTTCGGGCTGGCCTGGATAGTGGAATAAACAAGGTTGACAAGTGTCATTGTTAACAGGTTTAATAGTGTTTTGCACACTGCACCAGCCTATGGTGTGCCGGGCTGTCTATTTCTCTGTGGAACTACAAGTGCCACAATGACCTGTCAGCGCTGGGCTGCCACGGGAGTCAGCGTAGGACACTGATAATTTAGATTACAGAAGTACGGCTACTGGCGAGCTGCCAGATTCAAACCGTCACTACGCTGATAACGTAGCTTAGAGAAGTAAAGCAAGCTGCCAGGATTCAAACACAGAGTGGCGCGCGCCGCCACCATAAGATCTAAACAAGTACCCACTAATCCTACCTATTTAAGAAACATACAATGATTTCCAGGACCATATGGGACACTTAATTTTAATATATTGTGCTGTTCCTTTACACTGTTTTACATTCTGACCTTTTTGTTTTCTATCAGTATGGCCTCAGGAGGAGTACATAGTGGAATATTCACTTGAATATGGATTTCTCCGGCTGTCTCAAAGCACGCGACAGAGACTTAATATTCCTGTTATGGTAGTGACACTTGGTGAGTGATTAAGCTGTGTGTGACTTCTTGAGGCCATGTTTTTGTACAGTTGGGTATGAAATCTTGGCTGTTGGGATTCTGGTGGTGATAATCTGAAAACCCACAGTAATTTATTTTAACCTGTCCTTCGTGCCTTGGCCTAACTTTAATTCTAGTTCTTACCACCAGGATCCATCGTGATACCAACTGCTACGATCGTCCACACCCTGTACAGTTTTATTAGTTATCTGCAAAATAATGACTTTAGCTTAGTTTTTATTTCTGTGAGACTGTTGTGTACTCATGAGTGTACTTAATAGGTTTATAGAATATAAATATAGAATATTTTTAGTTTTTTTTTTTTTTACTTTCTCAACATAATGCAAAAAATAAAATTTAACCAAAAGGAGAGTTTTATCTATCACGGTCTTAAAAATTGTCACCACCACATGCAGTATACTGTTCACTAGGAAATAGGAGGACACGTTCACTCAATTATGGGTGCTTACATAGTTGCAGGTGCACATAAAGCATGTAGTGTGTGGTTACATTGATTACTAGTGTAGTGCATGGATAGCATATTCACTACTGACCAGTGGGTGAAAGGTAAAAATTATTATTTTTTCCTTACCAAGTACATTTGTCACTATGGAGAATAAAGATCTGTGCAAAGGACAAGCCACACTCCTCCTCCTCCTGCAGCTAATTCCTTTTGTAGAAAAAATATATTTAAAATAATGTTACATAAGCGGCGTTAGTAAATGAGCTGAGTTGCTCTGCATTTCAGACCTCACACAGCTCTTACACATTTTACCGTGATTTAGTTAAACTGAAATATACCGTATGGTGTGCTTTTAGCTTAGAGATAGTGATAGAATGGAAAACTGGGGGATGTTAAAGGTATGTTTCTGTGTCATAATATGTTTATTTGAATATATATATATATATATATATATATATATATATATATATATATATATATATATATATATATATATATATATATATATATATATATATATATATATATATATATATATATAGATACGGGGGGACCCCTTCCTGCGCTATTAGAAATGGAAGCAGCACCTCTGAAGGATCTCCTGTTAGACAAGATCCAAATGATAGAAATGGAAAACAAGGGGGGGTATCAGAGTGCGCTAGAATACAACAATGGTAGATTTAAACAATCAATGTTTAATATAAAATATATAAAATGGTACAAATATAAAAAGAGCCCCTATAGTTGGGGGTATCTCAAAAATACAGTTTGATGAACAGATATGATTGTTGTTCAATTCAGGTAGTCTTGATCACAATTAGCCCAACGCGTTTCGTCAAAACATGACTTCATCAGGGGCGGATATAGTAATCAGCAATAACTGTAAAATTATAATGCATAATATCAGTGATACATTTATGAACAATTTCATAGAGGATAAAAAATGAAGAACAAATGGAGGAGATGGAGGTGGAGAAAAAGGACGAAAATGGACAACCCAAGAATTTCTGGGCATGGATACCCATAAACACCACGTGGTGAAATAAACGGTACATACCCATATAAATCACAAAAAAAAACAAAAAATTTGTCGCTCAGCAATCTCGAGTCACTTTTGGTGTGACAGCAGCAATCTACATAATTTTACAAAGAATTGTGTCACAAACATACCAAAAAAGTATTTTTGGCGGAACAAACTTCAGAATTGAAGATGTTAAACATACCGTGAAAAGACAGATGAAATCAATGCAAATTCTATAAACAAAATTCAGTTTTCATCGTGATGTTCTCAGTAACATTCCAATAAGATTTCAGCAGTCTATATAGATTTTACAAAAAATAACAGTGTATAGTATTTACCTCTACAAGAGGGATTTTTTCAAAAAAATCATACTTAAAAATTTAGAAATGTTCAAAAAATGTTTTACATACCACAAATGCAGGATGTTTCCAAAAAGAAATATCAAGAAAATTGCCAGATGTGTGAAAATCTAGACAATAGAGTTATCTTAATATTAGTAACAGTCCAGAATCGTTATGCAAATTCATCTCATTGGTCATACCCAGAGAATAAAGTGGTACTTACTATCAGAGAGCTCAGGATCTAACAACCAGTCAGCAGGGGTTCACCAATGCAAGTGAAAGTCCTGTGTGACCAGTGGGTATATATAGCAAATGGAGAGTGACATCACTTCCGGTATAGAAATAGGTAGAAACTTTAGGGATAGAAATAAGGGATATAAAGTGCTTAAACAATGCTATTTTCCAAAGGAGTGTGTTTATAACTCCAAAGCGCATGTTAGTCCTCCGTTAAAAAGTACAGGCAAGGTGCTAGACAGTGTAGCAGCGTGTATATGCCGTTGGAACGCATAATTCATAGCGTGCGTTCCATTCGGCGGCCATTTTAGAAAAACCAGGAAGTGGGTGGGAAGGAGCGCTAATAGGTTCCTAAAACAAGTGAAGACTAATAACGGCACATATACAGATGAATCTCATTAATAGATGTGAGTGTAATGGTAATGTAAGTCTATACTTCCAAAATAGGGCGCATTTAAATGTGCTCCATTCTGTGTATGGACGATAATGCGTGAAACGCATATGCGTTCCAAAGTCCAGGAAGTGATGGACCTATACAGATCTGCTATGCCTAGTGAAGGATTGCGTGGAAACGGAATCTATTCCACTGTGAGTGTGTCCTAACGAAAATATTCGATTAAGTGAAAGACACAAATATTAGATTATAAATCTTATAATGTGCATATGTGTAATACAACTATTATATATATACGCTCCATCTAGTGGTTGAATATGTGTACTACATTTATAATAAAAAGAGTGGTGTGCTTATATAAGGAAAAGAGAGAAGAGTAATGAAAATGATTTTTTAAGAAATGTAGCTCCGGAGAACAATAAAGAGAACGCCCGGAAAGTGGTGTGCTTATATAAGGAAAAGATAATGAATAAAAAATGAATATAAAAATAAAAAATGAATATAAAAATTTAAATTTAAACGTTGCTCCGTAATGGGCCAGTCTAAATTTATCATGCGTACATTTAAGACCGAGTGGGAGGCGGCCTATTGATATGTAGCCAAACGCAAACTTACTATTATATATATATATATATATATATATATATATATATATATATATATATATATATATATATATATATATATATATATAGGTATAACCATTAGAAAAGAATTTGCATTTACATATTGTTTCATAATGAACTAGAAATATGGTACAGTATTACAACTCTAATATAATGTGAGGGAAGAGAAAGGGTGCTGGAACGGTCTAATGATCAGAGAAATGCCACTACATCAATGCCCTCATTAAGGCCTTTAGGTTTTAAAGTATCAAGAGTGTATATCCAGTAGCTCTCTCTTTTTATTAGTTGTTGACCTCTATTTCCTCCTCTTGGGTTTAAGGGAATTTTTTCCAAGATAGTAAAAACGAAATTTTCTTTTGTGACTGTAGAGTTATGTCTTTCTAAATAATGTCTCGGCAGACTATGTATTTTAACTTTGTTCTTAATGTTCCGCATATGTTCTTGAATGCGGATTTTTGTTTGTCTGATTGTTTTTCCGATGTATTTCAAGCCACAGTCGCAGGTAATCATGTAGACTGTGTGGTCCGAATTGCATGTAACTGCATCTTTGATGGAGTACATTCATCCGTTTTCAAGGGTATGTTTAAAGGGTACTTTATCTAGGAACTTGCAACAAATGCACTTGTTGCATGGTGTTACTCCTGCCTTTTTGATCAAAAAGTTGTTCTGGGTGTTAGTCTTTTCTTTGGTGGTTGGTTTCAGCCTACTTGGTGCCAGTATTGATTTTAAATTCTGGGCCCTTCGATAGATCACATTTGGTTTTGGTGGAAGGTGTTGACCCAAAATTGGGTCTCTTAGAAGTGTGCTCCAATGTCGTTCAAGAACCTTCTTAATGATTTTATTGTCACAATTAAATTGCGTGATGAAAGGTCTGGTATTCATAGGTTTCTTAATTTTTGGGTTTTGTTCCAGCAGCTGGTTTCTTTCTTTAATGGCCGCATTGGATCTAGCCGTATCCAAGGGCTCTTTTTTATAGCCTCTTTCTAAGAATCTGTCATAGAGGAGTTCTGATTGTAACCAGTAATCTTCTACAGTGCTGCAGTTCCGTCTGATTCTTAGAAATTGAGCGTAAGGTACGCTATTCTTCCATGTAGGATGGTGACAGCTTTCAGCCGGGATGAAACTATTGGCGTCCACGGTTTTAAAAAAGGTTCTCGTCAGAATCTCCTTTTCGGGGATGCCTTCCAGTTCGAGGTCTAGAAATTCAATCTTCTTCCGATCAGCTTTATGGGTAAACTTTAAATTGAAGTTATTCTCTTGAATACACGAGATGAAATTGGTGATACTTGTTTCATCGCCCTGCCATATGAGAAGGAGATCATCTATGTATCTCCCGTAAAAAATGATGTGAGCTTTAAATGGGGAATCAAAGACATGGATATCCTCCCACGCTCTCATGTGCAGGTTGGCATAGGCCGGGGCAAATTTGGTCCCCATTGCCGTGCCTTGTTGTTGGAGGAAGTAGTCCCCATTGAACTCAAAAAAGTTGTGGCTGAGTATGAATTCTATACTGCTGATTAAAAAAGAGATTTCAGCACCGCTCATGTTGGGATCTGTTTTCAGGATGTTACCTACTGATTCGAGGCCCTTAGTATGGGGAATGGAGGAGTAGAGGCCTTAGACATCGATAGTGAGCCAACTGTAATTTGAGGACCAAATTTTTCCTTTAAGATGTTGAAGGACCGCAGTGCTATCTTTTAGATGTGAACGATTTTGTAATACAAAGGGTTGTAAGCGCAAATCCAAATAGTGGGAAAGATTGGCTGTGAGGGAGTTAACTCCGGCGATTATTGGTCGTCCAGGAGGCTGCTCTTGGTTTTTGTGCACCTTCGGAATGTGATAAAAAATTGGGACCGTTGGGAATCTCACCATCATATAATCATATTCGTCTTTGCATATCACTCCCTTTTGTAAGCCCGTGTGGAGATGACAATCTAGTTCTTCTTGAAATTCGGTGGTGGGGTTTTTGGCAAGTTTCATATATGTTGTGTTGTCACCCAGAATTTTATTTGCTTCTGCTAGATATTTGGTTCTATCTTGAAGGACTACAGCCCCACCTTTATCTGCGCTTCTGATGATGGTGTTTTCGTCTTTTTTCAAGACCTTGATAGCTTTATTTTCTTGGGGGTTCAGATTTTTCAAGGAGAATTTAGAAGGTTTAATTTTTCTGAAGTCCTCTCTTACGGCTTCATAAAACACATCGAGGTGACTGCCCCGTGATTCAACTGGGTAAAAATGTGAAGGTAACGAAACACTAGGTTTATCCTTTGTCTCTTGATTGGAGCTAGATTGATTTTTTAGAAAATGTCGCTGGACTGTTAAATTTCTGACGTATTTGTTTAAATCAATGAACAAATCAAAAGCATTTCGGTGGTTGTCGGGTGCAAATTTCAGCCCCTTATTTAATACCTCGACCGTAGTTTCACGCATTATCGTCCATACACAGAATGGAGCACATTTAAATGCGCCCTATTTTGGAAGTATAGACTTACATTACCATTACACTCACATCTATTAATGAGATTCATCTGTATATGTGCCGTTATTAGTCTTCACTTGTTTTAGGAACCTATTAGCGCTCCTTCCCACCCACTTCCTGGTTTTTCTAAAATGGCCGCCGAATGGAACGCACGCTATGAATTATGCGTTCCAACGGCATATACACGCTGCTACACTGTCTAGCACCTTGCCTGTACTTTTTAACGGAGGACTAACATGCGCTTTGGAGTTATAAACACACTCCTTTGTAAAATAGCATTGTTTAAGCACTTTATATCCCTTATTTCTATCCCTAAAGTTTCTACCTATTTCTATACCGGAAGTGATGTCACTCTCCATTTGCTATATATACCCACTGGTCACACAGGACTTTCACTTGCATTGGTGAACCCCTGCTGACTGGTTGTTAGATCCTGAGCTCTCTGATAGTAAGTACCACTTTATTCTCTGGGTATGACCAATGAGATGAATTTGCATAACGATTCTGGACTGTTACTAATATTAAGATAACTCTATTGTCTAGATTTTCACACATCTGGCAATTTTCTTGATATTTCTTTTTGGAAACATCCTGCATTTGTGGTATGTAAAACATTTTTTGAACATTTCTAAATTTTTAAGTATGATTTTTTTGAAAAAATCCCTCTTGTAGAGGTAAATACTATACACTGTTATTTTTTGTAAAATCTATATAGACTGCTGAAATCTTATTGGAATGTTACTGAGAACATCACGATGAAAACTGAATTTTGTTTATAGAATTTGCATTGATTTCATCTGTCTTTTCACGGTATGTTTAACATCTTCAATTCTGAAGTTTGTTCCGCCAAAAATACTTTTTTGGTATGTTTGTGACACAATTCTTTGTAAAATTATGTAGATTGCTGCTGTCACACCAAAAGTGACTCGAGATTGCTGAGCGACAAATTTTTTGTTTTTTTTGTGATTTATATGGGTATGTACCGTTTATTTCACCACGTGGTGTTTATGGGTATCCATGCCCAGAAATTCTTGGGTTGTCCATTTTCGTCCTTTTTCTCCACCTCCATCTCCTCCATTTGTTCTTCATTTTTTATCCTCTATGAAATTGTTCATAAATGTATCACTGATATTATGCATTATAATTTTACAGTTATTGCTGATTACTATATCCGCCCCTGATGAAGTCATGTTTTGACGAAACGCGTTGGGCTAATTGTGATCAAGACTACCTGAATTGAACAACAATCATATCTGTTCATCAAACTGTATTTTTGAGATACCCCCAACTATAGGGGCTCTTTTTATATTTGTACCATTTTATATATTTTATATTAAACATTGATTGTTTAAATCTACCATTGTTGTATTCTAGCGCACTCTGATACCCCCCCTTGTTTTCCATATATATATATATATATATATATATATATATATATATATATATATATATATATATATATTCATTCAAGTAAACATATTTCATTCATTGATTTTGGATTTTATAAGTGGGAACGATTGCATTACATGTCTATCCATATATAACAATAGCAAGCACCAACCACTATTTGATTTTATTGTTAAACTCATTTAAAACTATTTAAAAGTAATTGAATGCCTTCATAGAAAGGATTTCTGTTGTTATTGTGGATTTGAAACACCACCCTAATTTGCGGGTACGATTATTAGTCTAATCAAAGATGATCTGAATAAATTGCCTTATTTAATAAATCAAATGTTGTGTGATATTACTACTGTGGCTTATGTTTAATACTGTATGTGAGGATCTAAAAGCACAAGGCTGTTTGCAGAGTGCATTAATACAGGTAGGATTATATACTGTAAGGGGTGCTTTAATCCTTAAAATGATACCATTTTTCATAATCTGCAACAAAACTTAGTTTACACTTGCATTACCACCCCATATTATCATACCGAATTAGGCTAGACAGAAGTTTGCACTTAATTATTGCTGTACACTCCTGGATATCTAATAAGCATCCGCACAATATCAAAGTGATTACTTTTTTGATATAATGGAACAAATATTTAGGGGGTTATTCAATGTTTGTCGTGCTCCCGCAGCCATCTCCCGACGGGGGAGATGGCTGCGGGGGCCCTATTCAATGCTGTCTTCCCTGACAGCATTGAACAGGGGTTCTCGGCAGAACGAGCCCAACATCACAAGCTGTCGGGCTCGTTCTGACGAGAAAAGCCGGAAATAGGCGAGCTCCCTGCCGGAGCTCATCTATTTCCGCCACGCCCCTTTCTCGCCGCTTGGGACATTGAATCCGCCGAGCTCAAGTCGAACAAAGCGAAAACGGGACAGGGGCACGGCTGTCGAGCTTGCTCGACAGCTGTGCCCCTGACATTGAATACCCCCCTTAATGTAACCGGAAAGCAGTATGCATGTAGGAAGTGTACAATATTGCGAAGCTCCTAACTGGTTTCTTTTCATTGGTTTCAGACCCAACCCGGGATTTGTGCTTTGGAGACCGGTTTAGTCGTTTTCTACTGGATGAGTTTCTGGGATATGATGACATTCTCATGTCAAGTGTGAAGGCACTGGCTGAAAATGAGGAGAACAAGGGTTTGTACTCCTAAATTGTAAGCCACTTCTATTCTCACATTGTGTCTACTGCAGACTGTGATTGTGTCTCTGCTTGTTGTTCTCAGGGTTCCTGAGGAATGTGGTTTCAGGGGAGCATTACAGATTTGTCAGTATGTGGATGGCCCGCACTTCATACCTTGCAGCCTTTGTTATCATGGTTATATTTGTAAGTTATTTTACTATTCTAGTCAAACAATTGTTAAAATTTACCAAAATCCTGTTTATTAGATCATGCCCATATAGTATGAGAATGTTATACTTCACCTCATGGTTTAAGGGTCTGATTCAGAGTTGATCGCAAATGCAAAATCTTTCTCAAATGGACAAAAGCATGCTGCACTGCAGGTGGGGCTGATGTAACATGTGAAGAGTGTTATATTTGGGTGAATTATTATTTTTCTGTTCAGGGTAAATACTTGCTGCTTTATTTTTACACTGCAATTTAGATTTCCGTTTGAACACACCCCACCCAAATCTAACTCTCTCTGCGCATGGTTGTGCCCATGTGAGGAAGGTTTTGCAATCAATTCAGAATCAGGTCCTATGTATTTTTCTCTGTGCTTACCTCTCCATTAGAAGGGTACTAACATTTAGATTACGATTGCACCCATTCTACTCCATGTCTATTCTGAAAAGTTATATTCTTTTGTGTCCGCTCATTTTGTTTTCCATTGTGTGACTAGTTGTCCTTGTTTTACTCCCTGTAGACATTATCAGTCTCTATGCTCCTGCGGTATTCTCACCATCAAATATTTGTCTTCATTGGTAAGTGACCTACTTGTTCCTGAAACAGCTCATGATTTCCATTTGTCTTTGTTGTGATCTTCATCCAGAACACACCCTTCTGCTCTGTTGTGTTTTTGTCCCATTAATGTTTAGTAACTCTCCCCATTTATTCCACTTTCCCCCTTTTGTCTCTACAAAGTGGACTTGCTGCAGATGTTAGAGATGAATATGAGTATTGCATTCCCTGCTGCCCCTCTGCTCACTGTGATACTGGCACTTGTAGGTAAGAACACTTCAACACTTCTGATGTACGACTTGCAGTTACGGGTCTGTAGTCATTCTCTCTCACTGTCTCCCTCTCCCTTTCTCTCTCTTTGGGCAGGAATGGAAGCCATCATGTCTGAATTCTTCAATGACACTACCACTGCCTTCTACATTATCCTTATAGTGTGGCTTGCCGATCAGTATGATGCCATTTGCTGTCACACGAACACCAGCAAAAGGCACTGGCTCAGGTCAGCTGAAAATGTCACCCTTTCATGGGGTGCTTCTTTTCCTTATGTTCATTATCTGTCAATACACAGTGTACATTTCCTCCTATGATTATGTTCTGAGTACTAAACCTAAAAACCTGTAACAGGCAGTAAACCTGGGTGCACATTATGCAATGTGTACCCAGCAATATTTGCACCCTTCTTGGCTACTGGCAAGTGAATACACTCTTGCCAATGCCATGAGCAACAGTGAGGGGGGCCCTCACTAGCGATATCCTCTGCCGTCCTGCAGGTACATACGGTGGAGGACATTGCTAAAAATCTGCGAGAGCGTGTGCATCATGAACTATATACAGTAGTGCATACACAGTAGATGGCGATATTGTTCATATCGTTAAGTCTAGTGTGTATATTGAATTACAAATGTTATTGTAGTTTTACATAGCTCTTTTTTTGTTTCTTTATTTGGTATCTAATATTTGATTCGACCGTCAATAGGCATGGCAAGCAAAGCTGTACACTAGTTGGAGGCCTATGTGCCTGAGGTTAAAAACTGACACCCCAAAAACATATCAAACTGATTTTTGCTTGTGTCAACCTTTTTATTGTTGACCTAATGAACCTAATTCAGCATTTTGTGTATGACCGGCTGCCTTTTTTAGCTCCGAACCCTGGATTGCCACCATTACATTCTTGTTTATTGTAGCAGAATATCAATAACTTACAGTACTTTTATATATCCAGAGAAAAGGGCAAATCCATATTTGTTATATGATTGTGGATGACTATTTTCATTTTTATAAAATACATAATCTGTTTTTATATGTTAAGGTAATCTCATTTCTCTTTCCAGGTTCTTCTACTTGTATCATTTTGCATTTTATGCCTACCACTATCGCTTCAATGGACAATACAGCAGCCTGGCCCTGGTCACATCCTGGCTCTTCATTCAGGTAGCACAGAAAGGGAGAGAAAAAACTATAGTTAGTTTGCTCCGTCGATAGCACACCATCACAAATATATAATTTTTTTACAAGGTGCCAATACATTGAGCATAGCTCCGCCCCTTGAAACCAGCAAGGTCACACCCCCATGTCATGCTTGCCCCACAGGCCAGTCCTGTCAAAGGACAGGGATGACAATCGGTTGGTGTAACCATTGATTGTCATCTATTGTATTGTTGTCTACTATCAATGGCCACTTGCAATATAGCCATCAATTGGTACCGATAGCCATTCCTAATTGCATCATGGCATGATGATTGTGATGTGTTATTTAAACTAAGATAACATCTTTGAAATATAAAAAGTGATGAAAGTTGGACAATATACAGAAGGCTCCCCTATGCCCTTTCCTCTGCATTCCGCTCCTACGTTTGTGTTTTTTCTTCTAGTATTTTTAAAACTTGCCCTGTAGTCAATTGGACAGTGGTTCACATGTTTGTATCTTTCAACACAATTGAGTTAACTATGTGGTAGCCTGTTTTATAAGGTGTGGCTGCAAGAAATCGGCACATAATTATCTATCTATCTATCTATCTATCAATCATATAGTTGAGAATGACACCAGTATTGGTTTTCGCAAAGTTTGCTGCTTCAGTGTTTTCAAACTTTTATTACAGCTGTTACTATGGTATACTGTAGTAAAATTACAAGCATTTCATAAGTGTCAAAGGCTTTTATTGACAATTACATTAAGTTTATGCAAAGAGTCGACACATGCAATGATGACACTTCTTTTTCAAGACCTCTGCAATTCTCCCTGGCATGCTGTCAATCCTCTTCTGGGCCACACACTGACTGATGGACGCCCATTCTTGCCTAATCAATGCTTGAAGTTTGTCAGAATGTGTGGATTTTTGATTGTCCACCCGCCTCTTGAGGATTGACAAGTTCTTAATAGGATTAAGGTCTGGGGAGTTTTCTGTCCATGTTCCCAAAAGTTATTACTTTTGCTGGTACTTGTTTCCTAGCACGACGCCCATCGTATGCCATCGCATACCACTAATTAAGGTATGCGATGGGACCCGATTTTTGGGTCCTAAGACCCGCACTGTACAGTTTTAATATTGCGTCGCATCGCATGCCATTACAATGGAATTTTTAATTGTACAGGCACCCTGATGGGTGATTACAATGTTAAATGCACCCCCATTGTCAACGCCACCCCCACTATCAACGCCAACCCGAAGGGTGGCGAACGCAGCGAGCCCACGAGGGGTGGCTGTACACGGCCTCCGACCTTTTTTTTATACCCCCCACTATCCACGTCGGCGTGGAGTTGATTTTATATAGTGTGGCGAGCGCAGCGGAATACATCTGAAGTAATCCGCGTCCCCTTGCTGCGCTCGCCACGCTTCGGGCTCGGTGGCTCGCTGCGCTCGCCACACTATATAAAATAAACTCCACGCCGACGTGGATAGTGAGGGTATGAAAAGGTCGGAGGACGCGTACCACCGCCCCTCGCAGGCTCGCACTTGCCACGCTTCGTGTTGGCGTTCATAGTGGGGGTGGCGTTAACAATGGGGGTGCATTTAACCCATCAGGGTGCCTGTACAATTAAAAATTTGGGTCTGGGGGCGTGGTCTGGCGTGCAACCTGACCAGACGCACGCACTAAGAGCTCCAGAACCAGGACAGTGGTTTTGGCCTTAAAATACATTAAAAACCTCAGATTTACCGCATCCCACCTACCTGACCTGCAGCACAGAGACCCTGGTAACGTGTGACCGGCGTCGCGGAGCCGGGGAGTGCTTCTCAGCGCTCCCGCGGGTTGCGGCCTGGTCGCACGGAGGAAGCCGGGGCCTAAATTTTGAGACGGGGACGCCGCACGACGCCCGGGAGCGAGAGGACGGCACCGCGGACGAGACTGCCAGCCTGCTGAACACTCAAGCGGACACACATCCCAGACGCCAGGTGAGGGAGCCCGCCTCCGGTGACCCCACCACACCATCCGATCACCGCGACTGAGACCCGGCGGCGACGGAGACCCGGCGCAGGGAAGCGCGCTGCGTACCTGTACACTCCCCACATCCAGCGGAAGCCTCTCTAAGAGAAGGCAAACGGCGGGTGAGTGCGGGGGAACCTGGTCAACTCCACGAGGGGATAGGGGAAGGAGACGGCGTCACTAGCCTCCAACCGCCATCTTGGGGATATACCCCTACCAGCGCCCCAGCACAACGCCTCACAAGAACTGCAGGGCAGACATCCTCCACCCCCCTTCTGACCCTTTTCCCCGGGATCCCCACCAAGAACCCCTCTTAAGGGACACAAATCCCCTCTGCTCTCACCAACCCTGCTGAGGAGCAGCAGGGTATATAGAAGACTCTAAAGCCCCTACAGCACCAGCCCTGTACCAACTACCTGCTATACCCTTCATTCCCCACCATCAGACCCCCTGGCATCGAACACAAATAACAGTGGGACAGAACTCTATAATCTCTGCCTTTCATTAAAACAGAAGGAAAACAAACCTCTATGCCCTTGCATAAACTGCAGGACTGTTCCCTATCACTTGTAATCCTAGCCTGCCCTCTAGTGTCCACTGGGGCAAATTGCAACCACTGATCAAAAAAGGATCACCCTCTGGTAGGGAAGATACACAAGACAAAATAGTAAACCGACCTCTTACTGCTGGTCAGCGGCAGCCTGAGACGCAGTGGGAGGAGGGAGGTGCCCGAGTTTTCCTTACTAAAGATGCGTCCCAAGTGAGGATGCTTTACTAGAAGCCAGGCCCCCAGGGAGTCACCGCCCGACGAGATATGCTACACTGATGCAAGTGCAATTAAAGCAACCTTCCCAGTCCCGAGAGCTTCCCTCCTATTGGTTACAACCTAGGTCTCTGGGCTTATGATGGTCAAAGGCAAAAAGGCTATGCAAAAGGGTGAAGCGCCTCTCCCTAAAGAAAATATGTCCCAGGCAGATATGAGACCGTTTCTGCAATCCACCTCCGCCAAATCAGCAGATGACCCACCTGGCCACACCTCATCCACCACATCGGCAGACTTCCAGGCCTCATTGCTGGTTACAGAACTAGCCGAAATTAGAAACTCCCTGTCCTATATGAGAACCCTCCCAACGAAACAAGACATCCAGGACACAGTCCGCCAAGAAATGGCAGCGGTCCGACAAGACCTATCCCAGCTTTCCCAGCGTACAGCTTCATTGGAAAAATGCCAAGAAGAGACGGTCGCATTCTGCAACTCGCTTACAGAGACTCTCGCTGCCCAATCCGCAGAGATCCGTTCTCTACAAATGCACTTGACAGATCTTGACAACAGAGGGAGGAGAAACAACCTACGTCTCCGCGGTCTACCAGAGGAGGTCACCCAGGACAAGCTGACAGATGCCCTAACCAAGATCTTCAACGAAATCCTTGGGAACGACCCCTCAGAATCTATAATCCTAGACAGAGCACATCGGGCTCTAAGACCCAGAGGGGCGCCGGCTGACCGTCCACGCGATGTGATTTGTCGTCTACATTACTTTTCACAAAAAGAAAGTATTGTGCGTAAGACACGCCAATTAGACGGAATTGATTTCAACGGTTCAACTGTTCAAATATATCAAGATCTGTCATGGCACACACTTCAGCAACGGAAGGCCCTAAGACCACTCACCTCTGAACTCCGCAAGCGGCAGCTGAAATATAAATGGGGCTTCCCATTCAACCTTCAAGTAACCTCCGGGGGAAGAAATCACACCCTAAACTCCTTCTCCGACCTCCCGACGTTCTGCACAGCCTTAGGCCTACCGACTCCAGACATACCCAACTGGGAGTTCAACCACCCGGAACTCCCTCCACTTCAACAACAGGGGCACGGCCATCCTTGGCAAGAAATCTGCCACACTAAGAAGAAACAAGGACAGGCTCCAACCCCTTCTAATACGAGCCCCACCTGAAGACCTACCAGCCGATATATACCATGATTCTCTTCTACTATGGGACCAGACACAGGACTGGTGACTATAACGTTTAGTTACAATGTTACTGCAGTTTTACCCTAAAGGGACTGTTTTTTCTTATTTTTTCTATACCATTAGGTTTTTGACTCCTAAACCCACGTGGGACTGGAAACAGTTTAAGTAGTTCTACCTAGCCCCACCGCCTGCTAGAACTTGTAAAAATACCGCGATGCTAGTACCACAATTTAACCTGAGGTTGGGTCCCTTTAGCCTGCGAGCTGGGGGAATGCTAACGGATAGACTTGTTCGGAGACAGAATAGGCTGCCTTTAGAGTTCCGTTACAGGTATACTCATACAAGACACCTGGCACGAAAGTCCCCCAAGTTTGAACTTAAACTAATATCTCACGTTTAATCAAGTGATTGTTATTTATGAGAAGGTCTGTGACGAAATAGTCCAAGACACTCCTATATCCCCACAGAGGAGATTCCCCTATGGGACCCCTGTAACTATCACACCACACCTTAGCTCCCAGTTAACCTTCCAGGTTGTATTAAGTAACAATTCTTTTGTTGTAGGCAAGAAGGAGATAACTTAAACGGTTATAGGAACTCTGCTCCCATCAACAACTCATAGAATGTAACTAAAGACAAACAGTTTAGATAAGATGCACTTGTTTCCTCAATTATATCTCCTTACCGGGAGATCACACAATATTTTTTTAACGGTGACTCCCTCCACCCCACACCCGCACCAGGCTCTATCGCCTTCTGAGACGCTGGTGGACTTATTCCGCCAGTCGCCTCACAGCGGGATTTTTCTTTTTCAAATGTTAATGTTGTTATTCACTATGTTTAAATGTACTTCTTTTTTCCATGTTCCCCCTTTTCCTTGTTCCCAATCCCCCTCCCTGACCTTTCAAAACACATCGCAGACCACACCTGACCTAGTCACATATGACCACACCGGGTAAATTGAAGATCCTTTCCATCAACGCAAAGGGCCTTAACACTCCTGAGAAAAGGAGTAGCTTACTCAGGACCCTATGGGCTGAGAGAGCAGACATAGCTATGATCCAAGAGACACACTTTAGACTCTCTGCCAAAAATCCATCACTCTCCAACCACCGCTTCCCTACTGCATACTATAGCAACACTCCGAACAGTAAATCTAAGGGAGTGGCAATCCTGTTCTCTAAGCATCTCCAGCTAACAGATGTGGCAATACATAAACCGGTCCCCGGTAGAATACTCCTCATTAAATGTAAAATATCAACTCAACCCTATACTTTTGTAGTCGTTTACGCCCCTAACCAGAACCAAGTCCCATTTTTCCACTCACACCTGTCACACTTAGATTCACTTTTTGAGGGCACGACAATTTTGGGAGGGGATCTCAATTGGACCCTGGACCCAAATATCGACACATCCACTGGTGCCAGTAGATTTCCTGCCCATAAATACAGGAAAGCCCAGAAACTCTTCCACGACCTCCAACTGGCCGATTCCTGGAGGACTCTAAACCCCTCAGGCAGAGACTACTCGTTCTACTCCCACCCTCACCAGACTTATTCCAGATTAGATTACATTTTTGTAAGCCATAGACATCTCCCGTCACTCCTAGACGCAACAATAGGCTCCATCACTTGGTCGGACCATGCCCCGGTATCAATAACCCTAGCATCCCACCCACAGACCCCGGGACAATGGACGTGGAGGGTCAACGAATCACTGCTACAAGATGCATACTGCAAATCGGAATTAGCTAACACATTAGCAGAATATTTCAAACTAAACGACACTGCGGACATGTCAAAAATTATCCTATGGGAGGCACACAAATGTGTAGTCCGAGGCAAATTAATACAGTTGGGCACTTATATGAAAAAGCAAAAAGCGGCTAGAGTATCTGCACTACTAGAAAACATCCATAAACTAGAAACTATGCATAAATCGGGCTCCTCACCCTCACTGCTAGCAGATCTAATAGACTCACGCCACAACTTGAACAAGCTACTAACAGAACGCACCAAACTAGAGCTAAGGAAGTGCAAGAGCAGATATTACCAATGGGGTAACAAACCCAGCCGCTTACTCGCACAGGCCCTCAGAACACAAAGAGCCGCCTCCTTTATCAGTAAGATAAAGAAGGACGCAGACACCCTCTGCTTTAAGACCCCAGAAATAGCTTCATGTTTTCGAAACTATTACTCCTCCTTATACAATCTCCATGACGCACCCACCCAAATAGAACAGATACATAAAACCCTACAAGCAAAAGAATACCTAACCAAGGCGGCCTTCCCCACCCTATCTCCCTCCGATAGAGAATTACTAGAGAAACCATTCTCTCAGGTAGAGTTGGAGTCAGTTATATCCTCCCTGCCTCTGGGCAAAAGCCCTGGCCCAGACGGCTTTACAGCAATTTATTATAAGACATTTAAAGACATACTTACTCCTAACCTACTAAAGGCCTTCAACACCATATCGGCGGAGGCACATTTTTCTAAACAATCCCTAGAAGCACATATAACAGTGATCCCGAAGCCAGGGAAAGACCCCTCAGTGTGTTCCAGCTACAGACCCATATCACTCCTGAACGTTGACATCAAACTCTTTGCGAAATTGATGGCAAATAGACTAAATAAATTTCTCCCCGCTCTGATCCATAACGATCAAGTGGGATTTGTTCCTGGCCGTGAGGCAAAGGACAACACCACCAAAATCCTCAATCTGATCCACCTTGCCTCTCACCACAAAATCCCCACTATTCTTGTCTCCACCGACGCTGAGAAGGCGTTTGACAGGGTGTGCTGGGGCTTCATGCAGACTGTGCTGGAACACATCGGACTGGGCACACTATCCCTACATAGAATCCTGGCCCTTTACCATATGCCCACAGCTAGAGTGAGAACAAACGGCTTCCTATCCGATCCCTTTCCTATTAGCAACGGGACGAGGCAAGGCTGCCCCCTCTCGCCACTGATCTTTGTATTATGCATGGAAGCGCTAGCTAGGACAATAAGGGCTAATGTTAACATCTCAGGTATACAAGTGGGAGAGGGAGAATACAAGTTAGCTCTTTTCGCCGATGACCTGCTGGCAATAATCACACAACCAGCAACATCACTCCCCCATTTCATACAAGAACTTGAGCGCTTCAGCTCCCTCTCCAACTTTAAAGTCAACATGACCAAATCCAGCATCCTTAACGTCTCCATACCTCCCACCTCGGTCCCTCTACTCAAGAGCTCTTTCCCATTCTCATGGCAACCCTCCCACATCACATACTTAGGTATAAACCTACCTAGAGACTTAACCCGATTGTATGCCTTAAATTATCAACCTCTCCTTATATCGCTCCGAGCAGACTATAGTAGATGGTATAACAAACAATTGTCCTGGCTAGGGAGAATAAATGTTACTAAAATGAACTCTCTACCCAAACTACTCTACATACTCCAAGCCCTTCCAATTTCTGTTCCAGACACATGGTTCAAAACCATCAGAACCCTGACCCAACAATTTATTTGGCAGCGGAAGAAACCCAGGATAAAACGCGAGGTTCTGATCAGAAATACGGAAAGAGGGGGATTCCGCCTCCCAGATATTAAGACCTATTATAACGCTATTCATCTAAATAGACTACTGGACTGGACCAGAAACCGTAGAAACAAGCAGTGGGTAGAGTTAGAGGGGGTGTGTATGGGCTTTTACCCGGAAATCTTCCCCTGGCTACCCACAATCCCCTCCATACCCGTCTCTCACCCCACTATTACCTCCACATTAAAAACATGGAAATCACTACGACAAAACCCACACATCTCTTCCGAATTCGGCCCACTAACCTCCTTTTTAAACAATCCAGACTTCCAGCCAGGTCTGACTATCTCAGACTTCTCAAAATGGGCAATAGAAGGGCTTTTCAGAGTGGGCCAGATGATGGTGGGTTCCAGCATCTGCTCCTTCTCAGATATACAAAGAAAATGGGAAGTCCCATCGAGGGACTTTTGGAAGTTCTTACAAGTTAGACATTTCATACAAACGGGTTCTAGATCCCACCCATCATCCCGCGAACTGACTGGGTTCGAACGACTATGTATATCCACCTCAGAACCAACCCACACTATTTCGCTCCTGTATAAATTCCTCCAAAACCTAGACAATGACATCTCCACAACTTTCACGCGAGCATGGGAGAGAGACCTCAACCGAAGCATTTCAGATAAAGAATGGGAATCCATATTCATAAAGGCCCACACTAGCTCTATATGCGTTCAAACCAGGGAGACTCAATACAAACTGATCATGAGATGGTATAGGCATCCCTCTATCTTACACCGCATGAATCCCAATACATCACCAACATGCTGGCGATGCAAGAAGCACACAGGCTCCCTCATGCACATATGGTGGGAGTGCCCATTAATTACCCCTTACTGGACAGACGTTATCAAGACCTCAAAAGAAATTCTCCACACCCCAGTCCCAGCGGACCCCGCCTTTTGGTTGCTAAACCTTTCCCCCACACCACTTTCCACTTATAAAACTTCTCTTTCCAAACACCTGGGCAATGCGGCAAGAGCTTGCATCCCTGTCCTATGGAAGTCGATAATCCCACCCACTCGCAAAGCTTGGTTTACCAAAATTGACCACTTTATGTCAATGGAGGACATCATGCTGTCATCAGTGGATAAACACACAGAGTTTACTGCAACATGGCTCCCCTGGATGGAGTATAAGACTACACAAGACTACAAAGCCCTTTGCTCAGAGTGAATTGCCTGGACCATCTAAATAGCAAATGAACCCCCCCGCTTGTGAGAAAGGTCAACTCCCCCCCCCCCTCCTCTTCCCTATCTTCTTCTTCTCCTCGCCCCTTCTTATTCCAACCACCGAGGGCATGTATATAGATTAAATACATGTGACTGCAGTAGACCGTGGTAACGCGGCCTCTGCGGTTTATCATGTCCTACTGGTGATGTAAAAATGCCTGAAGAAACCAATACACGCTAATGTGATTTTGTTTTAGTGAAATATATGTATATCTCGCTGCGTCGAGATCAGTTTAATAATCACATGCTCTGTTTGAAGTTTTCTTGGATATGTTCACCCTTCTGAAAATCAATAAAAAATGATTACACAAAAAAAAAAAAATTTGGGTCTGATCGCATCGCATGCAATCGAAACGATGGCATAAGATGAAAATCGTGGGCGCCATGCTAGGAAACAAGTACCCTTTTGCCTTATGACAAGGTGCTCCATCGTGCTGGAAAAGGCATTGGGGGTATGCAATCCCGGATCACGGCTGTTGATCCCTCCCAACAGTCGTGATAGAGGCCCGTTTTACATTTGGCCTGACAGAAATCAACAGGTGGGATTCAACGTCCCACCTGAAGATTGGCAAAAAGTGGGCATGTGTGCTTAACAGACGTGGATTGTCGATCTGTGGCCAGGATCGCGACAATCCGCAACTGCTTTTGAAGTCTGGCTCCATCTGCCGTGATCCCTCATTAATGCTGTCGGTAAAGACAGCATTGAATAGGGATCCGCCACTAGTTCCCTTGTCGGGAATAACGACGTAACATTGGTGATAGACAATGGGGGGTAGGCAAACTGTTTTCAGATGGATGGGAGAAATTGCTCTTGGAGGATGGTACCATTCTTTACTCATAGCTGTGTTCTTAGACAAAATTGTGAGTGAGCTCACTCCCTTGGCTGAGATGAAACCTCACACATAAATGTTCTCAGGATGCTTTACTGCTGGCATGACATGGGGCTGATGGTAGCGCTCACCTTTCCTTCTACAGACAAGCATTTCTCAAGATGCACCAAACCATGAAACCACCTTTTGCAGAATATCAGTCTGTCCCCGATGATTTTCCTGGAGATAAATAGCATTTTTCTGCCCTTCTTGACACCTGGCATCCTCCAAAAGTATTTCCCTTTACTGTGCGTGCAGATACACTCATAGATGTCTGCTGCAGTTCCTGAGCATGCATACCCTGGTGGTGCCCTGATCCTGTAGCTGAAT
Source organism: Crinia signifera (assembly GCF_055691185.1). Classification (NCBI taxonomy): domain Eukaryota; kingdom Metazoa; phylum Chordata; class Amphibia; order Anura; family Myobatrachidae; genus Crinia; species Crinia signifera. The sequence goes on along the minus strand of NC_139217.1, from coordinate 264,093,450 downwards.
CCACTTTAGGAGACTGTCCTGGTTCTTGCTGGTGGTTCTTTGGCACCCTAAAGCCTACTTCACAACTATTTAACCTCTCTTCTTAAAGTTTCTTGATGAACAGTTGTTTGAAGTGCAATCTTACTAGCGGCAATATATCTTTGCCTGCTATGCAATTTTTGTGCAAAGCAATGCAGGTAACCATAGTTAACAGAGGAAGAACAACCATTTTTAAGCACCACCCTCCTTTTAAAGCTTACAGTCTATTATTCTAGCTCAATTAGTATGATAGTGATCTCCAGCCTTGTCCTCATCAACACTCACTTGTCTTAATGATAGAATCTCATGCAGCTGGTGTGGCAGGGCTGAAATGCAGTGGTAATGTTTTTGGCATTAAGTTAAATTTTATGGCACAGAGGGAATTCATCTGATCACTCTTCATGGCATTCTACAGTACATGCAAATTGACATCATAAAATCGGAGGCAGCAGATTTTGGGAAAATTTATATTTGTCTCATTCTCGATTTTTGGCCATGGCTGTATATTTGCTTTTTATATATATATCCCTACATTCTACTGGTTCTGGAAAGGGTGGAAACAAGCTGATGGGTTATGCAGGGTACACACCCGAACGACGAGGGCCCTTTTTTGCCTTTTCCGGTCCGATCCGATGCGTGGCCCCGCGGGTCGGTTGGTCGCTATTCAGATCCTACCTGCAGCAGGTAGGATCTGAATAGCGACCATACACCCGGGTGCGGGTCGCGATCAGTTTGGAACCTGCTCACGGTGCACATCGTGAGCATGTCGTGTGCGCTGCATGATTGTGAGCGGGTCAGATGTGCATCTTGAGCTGGTCGCCCATGTGTGTACGAGGCATTACTCTGAAACGGGAGTAATTTTGAGAGTAATCTTTGTCTGGAGGAAGTGGATATATCTATCCGCAAAGGTATAAAATCAGAGCTAGGAGAAGTGTTCGGTTTCCCCATAGAGTATTCAATGGACCTGTCCCGCACTTTGATTGTGAATATCTCTGCGACTCCTGGTCTGGTGAGACAGCTAGAAATAGCGGGGTGGTATCATCTAGATTTAAAAAACTAGAAATAGCTGGACTTAAAAGGAGGCAATGGATGGCACATGGCTGCAACAGAGGGGGCCCCTGGGTAAATAGAAGTTGCTGTTCTAGAGCTACTAGAGTTTGCAAGGGTAGTGTGGTATATGTAGTTCTTTGTCTAAAAGAGTTTGGTGTTCCGCTAGTAATGGGGTTAGGGGTGTCCTATCTAGATATATACAGCTAGGACTATCTTGCTGTATAGGGGTGTCGGGGCACTGTGGTGTACTTATAAGTACCATGTGTAAAAGTTTAGTTTATCGGCCCGCTATTATTGAGTGGTTAGTGGTGCCCCATCTAGCAGGGTGTATTGGGTGTTGATGGCACCTGTCTGCAGCATTAACAGATGGGGATCTTGGGTAAATGATAATTGTTGCTGGGCAGCTGATGGTGCTTTGAGAAATGCAAGGGCAGTGTGGTACTTGTAGCATCATGTGTAAAGTTGAGTACGGTGGTCCGCTTTTAACGGACAGCCAGCTGCTATTTGTTTGACAGTCAATCTGTTTCAGGGCTACCAAGTATGTGGTGTTTTGTCTATTATCTAATTGCCAATCATTTTTGCATCTTTCTGTTTGTGTTCTTACTGTTGCTCTTGTTGAACTCTATATTGTCAGTCCTTTTCTTTATCGACCTTTTCCTGTGTCTGTCAATCAAATATGTCTTTTTTCTTGTCGCCTTTTTAGGTTGATCTGTTCTTTGTCTGTTTATTTGTATTTTAAATTATTTTCGGTACCTGTGTAGTTTCACAGCGGCAGGCTACGCTATGTTTTCAGCGTAGGCTAAGCGACGTAGTCAGCGTAGTGACACTGTGGCAGCCCTGCGTAGTGTCCCCTTCAGGCAGTTAGTCACCGTACTGTCCCCGGGAGCTGCAGCTCTGTCCCTGGCAAGCCTAGTGAGCGCCTCTTACACAGCACCGGTAACCGCCAGATCCCCTGTGCTGGCGGACGCAGGATCATCCGGGTGCGCTCCATCTGTCTGAGACCCTGCCTGTGTATGCTTCATAGAGATGGACAGGGTTAGGGGTCCGGTAGCGCGTGCGTCTCCTGCACAAAGGGGGGACCTTCCTCCCGACTTGTTCATACCCCCACTAATCCATGTCAGCGTGGAGTTGATTTTATAAAGTGTGGCGAGCACAGCGAGGCATGGGGACGTGGATTACTTGACGTGTATTCCGCGTCACTTCGTGGGGCTCGCAGCACTCTCCACGCTTCAGGCTCACCACACTTTATAAAATCAACTCCACACCGACGTGGATAGTGGGGGTATGAACAAGTCGGGAGGACACGTACCACGTCCCCGCGCGGGGCTCGCCATGCTTCAGGCGGGTGTGGATAGTGGGGCTCTTTCAGGAACACATTCACACCTGTCATGTCAGGCAGGTTAAAATGGTCAATGGTTCCCACACAATGTAATAAGCGCTGACTGACTACACTCCCGCTGGCCACGGACGGGCGGGAACACGACGCTGATACTGACAGGGACACCTGACTGACTATGCTAACTACGTAAACTCCGGCTAGCCGTGGACGGTGAGAACACTACGCGTATACTGACAGGGATGCTGACTACGCTGATTCTGACAGGGAAGCTACGCTAACTACATAACTGCCGCCGTGAAATTACACAAGTACCTTATTTTCATTGTCTATTATCATTGTCGATCTAATGTCCTTGTATGTTTGGATCTGGTTGATTGAAATATACGGTGTCTAGATAGACAGTCAATAGGTCTTCCCCCAAAAAAGTCTACGTGAAAGTGATTTTTTTTTTTTTAAACCAGCTTGTACTTCCTTCACCATCAATATTGGCATAGAGGGAAAAATATAATAGTGTTCCTAGCGTAGTGAGGCACCTAGCCCGAAGCATGGCGAGCCATGCGAGGGTACATGTTGCACTAATTGGGGGTCTATTTTGTCGACATTGACACCCCAAAGAAATTAAAAAACTCATGTCGACCTTATTCATGTGTCTACCGTTTGACCCGGTCTACCCTTTCTTGGGGTAGATCTATTGACTGACTGTCTAATAATCCACACCCATGTATGTTCTAGTTGTCAACCTTATGCACCTGTTAAACTATGTATTGTTTTAAATAGTCAATCTAATGTCCCGTTACTCATATCTATCTATCTATCGATCTATCTATTTGAAACAAATTCATGTTCTTACACAATTAAATATATTTCTAATATAATATGTTGATGGACTATTTTAATATAAATTAATAAATGGTTTTAGTCTAAGGGCACCTGTAGGAGATAAAACACAATACTCAGAACAATGCTATAACTGTGGATATAATATTGTATTAATTCCTTCAGTGCGCGTAAACACCTATTGTCTCGTCTGTCCTTCTATGTTTAATACATGCGTTTGGGTGCATCTTTTTACCATATTGGGGAAATATTTACTAATACTGTCCTGGATCCCATAGGTTTTTGCCCAAAAACTGATTTTTCTTGGATAGAAATGATATTGGTGTTTGATGGCGACAGCGAACTCTGCCCAGGTGTGCGCACATACATGTCTTGATTACTTTTGTGCTTTATCTTCCCTTAGCACTCGATGATCTATTTCTTCCATCACTATGAACTTCCTGCCATCCTACAGCAGATCCGAATCCAGGAAATGCTTCTACAGAACCAGCAGGCAGGTCAGAATCAGACTAGTCTTCAGGACAACTTAAACAATAACACCGCGACTGAGCCATCCATTGTAACCCCACCTCCTGCCACTGGACTTGCTCTTCAGCCAACAACAGCTAGCTCGGCGGCTGTAGGTGTGCTTTTAACAGACTCCAACTCCAGCATGGGCAGAGCTGCAACACCACCTGTAGAAAATGATGGGTTTCCTCCACCTGAAGAACCATCTCAAGAAGCTGCTGGGAGCCAGCCTTCAGGTCCTGGTACAGCAGCAGTGACGCAGACTGGAGATCCTCCTCTTATTCTGCCTGCTGCTACAGATGATAACAGCCCCAAAAAACTGACTGAGGGCCAAGTGGAAGATGTGTCACTCTCCACAGACTGTGACCCACTAAGATTTCTAGTTACCAGCCATGATACAGAGCAAAGTAATCTCTCCAGATCAGTCTCGACAGAGCTGCAGGCAGAAGCTAATGCTCCTCAGCCAAGTGCATTTACAGAGCAGCTGGCAGGTGACTAGTGAGTTTCCGTTCCAAATATTCTGCTCGTTGCCCTTCGCATCTGGGAGAAGTGCATTGTCCTATCCAGGAGTTGTACAGACAATATATCCTTCCACTGTTGGTGCAAGAGGCCTGCAGCACATTCAAACTAGTGCATGCGTGTGTACACGCACACAGACTGATTTTCTTAAGTTTTGTTTTTCTCACTCATGTAAATTAAATGCCACAAAACAACCCAGAATTTAAATTAAAATGAGTAACAGGACATATAATCTTTTCAATTTTTTTTATTTTTTATTTTAGAACAAGGATTTTTGTGGGCGTTTTATGTTCAGTACATGTATTTTCTATACATACTTGCAGATATGCGCTCTCTTGTTTTTTGCTATATCAAGTTATGATAGACCTGACAGACAATATTATTAGGAGTCTCGACCATTCTCACTCTTGTCTCCAGTGAATTAGATAAGAGGCCCTATGGCTAATCTCCGCTTTTGATAATCCTACTCTGCATCCACTGGATCAGGGAAGGATAATTGAACAGTTTTGTATTCAAAATCTGAACAGCGAAAAATCAGAGGTTAGAAATCAGAGGCCAATATTTTTGTACCTGCAGCATACATATTTAGTGCTCACAGTGCTTTTCCAGCTTATGGAATGTAAGTGCGTAAACTGGAACAGATGTTCGGTTGCAAGTGGAGGTCCTATAAAGTCTGCTGGACTGTGCAGTAGATATGCATAATACATGTATGTATGTGTACCGTTCTCTCTCGCTCTCTCTGTGCACAGTGTGTGAAACCGGCATTGTTCTTTTAATGCACTTTTTCTTGAATGTGTGGGAGTTGAGTATTCAGATACAACATTTAATGTTTATTTTTTCATATTCACACACAATTCTAGAACGCTACATTGCAAGACATTGGCCTAATTCATGCTATAATTCTATCCACCAGTGCATTAATACACAATCCGATCAGCAGTCTGGGTACATTCTGCAGACAAGTTGTAGTATCCTGACAGGTGGTTACATTTTGTTTTATGTTCTACACCAGGCATGTCCAACCTGCTGCCCTCCAGCTGTTGTGAAACTACACATCCCAGCATGCCTTGCAATAGTTTTAGCATTCCCTAATAGCAATACTATGGCAAGGCATGCTGGGATGTGTAGTTTCATAACATCTGGAGGGCCGCAGGTTGGACATGCCTGTTCTACACCATTTGAACTAAACAAAATCGGCTGACTGGTGAATACAAACACTACAAACTATGGGCCAGATGCACTAACCTTCAAAAGTGATAAAATGGAGAGGGATAAACAACCAACCAATCAGCTCCTGCCTGACATTTTTCAAACAAAGGCTGTGACATGGAAGTTAGGAGCTGATTGGCTGTCTGTTTATCACCCTCCATTTTATCACTTTTGAAGCTTAGTGCATTTGGTCCTATGTCTAAACTTACTTGCCTCTTGCCGTTCTAGGCACAGTGTGCAAAGGAAGAAAGAGAATACCCTCCATGTTTTCTAAGCTTCTGAGACAAATTTTTTATTTCAAGCCAGATGCAGAACAAGTGCTGATATATAGTCTTGACAATTGTTACCACCCTTTAATCTGCACCTACTTTTAAGAGGGTAGGACAAGCCAAGGCATCTTTTCCCAGTAGGAATATAGCAACGCCATTTCTACATAGGCTGATGTTTCTCATTTGCACTTTCCAGTCTTACCATGTGGGTATCACCTGCCATGCTGCTGTGATTTCTTGGCCTGGTGCAATATTGTGTTTTAAAGCCAAAAAAACATGTCCTGCAGAAATGCCTAGCTTTACATTCTATCCACAGTCTTCTACTGGAAATAGCAGTCATTGCTCTTGTCCTTCTCCTTAGCCAGTCCTTTAACAAAAGCTACCGGAGCGGAAATACATTCTGGCCAGAGATGTATAAATATTGTGTTTTTTTTTTTTTTTTAATTTGTGTTTTTTATTGGTCGGTTAATTGTCCAACATTGCAAAATCTCTATCTCAACCATTTGACTAAAGATGTGCTTTTTCAGGGTTGGAAGCCTGTCCTTTGTAGTCAGTCGAGGGATATATTTTCTTGAATGAATCAATATTTGCTGGAATAGAAAATGATGATATTGGGCAAATCAATGATATCATTGGTTACTTGTGAATAAATAGGATGCCTTCCCTTTTAAATATTGTTTGAGCACAACACTTAAATATATGCCTTTGCCTGGTATGAGTGAAGAGTGCTCCTTAATTAGAGCGCACTAGGAACACTTTACTGAATCTGTGCTGCTTACATCTCCCAAAATAATTATTTTAATTGGACACAGAATTTTTTTTAGATTGCATTCTATTTGAATAACTATCTTTTTGTCGATATGTTGACAGATTCTTTGGGAGATGATTTTGTGTTCTATCTGTTCTAACTTGTTTTGTTTGTCTACAACTATAGGTAAAATATGGTTGTTCACCTGTTAATTATATATGCTAATTAGTTTGCTATTTGTTGTTGATAGCGGCAAGACACTGGATATTGCCTTCTGCCGGGATTACTCAACATGCATCCCTTTAGCTGTTGTGGAACTACAAATCAACATGCCCTGCCACAGTTTTACTGGCATATATCGTTCCACAACAGCTGGTGGGTCGCAGTTGAGCAGCCATGGCCTACCCTATTTCTGGTACACGGCCTCAATGTTTGTAGAGAAGTTGCTGGGAAAAACGTGTCTTGAGTTGACTAAATGCTAACTTGTAGATTAGTTCTACAGATGTTACAACTCAACTATGCACAGCCTGATATGGGCTTATTATTTTAGTTAGAATAAATGAAGTAATTAATGGGGTGAGACAAAGATATGCCCAGTGCCCCGTATTCTATTTAATTGTACCTATGTGAAATTGATGCATAAAGTTTGTATATACAATAATAAATATTCTATCTAAAGCACATTAGTGTGCAGAAGTGTCAGGAAGTTATGCTCCATGCACAATATTTACATCTGGAGGCACTAGGGTCTGATAGATTGCACAGTGGGCCACATGATCTTAGCACACCTTATACATTGTGAAGTGCTTAATGCACTGGGCCTCCGTAGCCAAGCCAGGATGTTCAGAATTGCAAAGGAAAGTAAATCCAGGCATTGGCAGAAGGCTGAAGAAAATTATGATGTGTTAACCTGTAATGTTGGCAGTAAACATTGCATCAGTTGTTTTAGTGTGGCAGGAACGTGCCCCATTGGAGAACGTGCTTACCTGTACTGTTTTTGCCGAGTTCATTTCAAATGTAACTTGTGAAGGGTTGTTTTGTGCTATATAGCAGATTGTCTAAGCCAATATTTTTAATAAATGCCTCTGAGCAAACTGAAGAATTAAAACTAAACATTTCTATTGTGTTCATTAGAAGGACAAGACTGGAAACATTTAATATTTTCTTCTACGATCCCCCATGGCAGCAAATACCTAGGAATTTCATCCCACAACCTTTTTTCCTCAGGAACCTCCCCCTTTGGTATAAATCCCTGCTCCTCCCTTTCCTGGATGTCCTTTTTCTCCTGTCTCCTTGTTAGGTAGATAGGACAGGCAGTGTTACTTTTGTTTTGGGCTCACCTCATTACACAGGGCTCCTTCTGGTGGGAAGCAGCATGGCTGTGTGACCCCTGTGGTGATCCTGTCCATGTCATCCATCTGGCCAAATGTCCAGATAAGGAGCTTGCTAATGCGGGCTGTATTTCCTCTGTGGTGGAAGAAGCCACACGCTGAAGCTGGTTCTCCCTGTAAAGTACTTGTGGATTGCTCAGGCTCCAGCAGCATGTGGACCAGACTACACTATCCAGAATGCCTTGCGCGACATTACGTTTTTGGCACATGCGGCAGCAGTTCTGAGGGTCTCCCCTTCTACAACCGGTCCCAGAAGGCTGTGCTCTGCAGCACGAGCGGACGGCGGCAGCTGGAGTGGGAGACTACATACATCTCCCAGAATACTTCCGGGAGCGCGCTCTGCAATTGAGGAGATACTATTTAAATTAGCAAAGGAGTCTCTGTTTCCGGAGGCTGTTGGCAGAGTGAAGTGAGCAGTGTACCTGGAAAGGTAGGACCTCCTATTAGGAGGCATTCCTTTTACAAATGGAGCTTTTATGTCTTACTATTGCTGATAGAGATAGAGATATACATTTATGCAGGATTGCTGTGTGCATAAGATGGATCTGCCTTCCACCCCCTAGGACTGATAGTGCCCCTGTGAGGTGAGCCTTATGTTTTCTTACTCTGAAGGATTAGTGGTTTTGGTACTTGTGTATTATCACGGCGCCCATCGCATCGCATACGATGGTATGCGATGCGATACAATGTTAGCAGATGTTATACAATTTCAAATTGTATACCATCGAATTGTATGCCATTGTATGGCATATACAATGGTATAAGATTTTAAATTGTATAAGCACCCTAATGGGTGTTTTCAATGTTAAATGTGCCCCCTATAAGATAAATAATTGTATAAGCACCGTAATAGGTGCTTACAATGTTAAAAGCACCCTCACGCCACCCGTGCTATCAACGCCAACCCGAAGCGTGGTGAGCGCAGCGGTACGCGTCCTCCGACCTTTTCATACCCTTACTATCCACGTCGGCGTGGAGTTGATTTTATATAGTGTGGCGAGCGGCCGCGCATTATTCCACGTCCGCTCGCCACACTATATAAAGTCAACTCCACGCCGACGTGGATAGTAAGGGTATGAAAAGGTCGGAGGACGCGTACCGCCGCCCCTCGCGGGCTCGCTGCGCTCGCCACGCTTTGGGTTGGCGTTGATAGTGGCAGTGTCGTGGGGGTGCATTTAACATTGTAAGCACCTATTAAGGTGCTTATTCAATCAAAGATTGTATATACAATTTAAAATCGCATCTCATTGCATTGTATGCCATATACAATGGTATACAATTTTAAATGGAATACAATGCCATACGACTGAATATCGTGGGCGCCGTGATAATACACACCGTGGCTTTTATTTTTAGTGATAGGAGGAACCCTATTTGAAAATTATGCCTGATAGGGTAGTATTATCAACGAACCCGCACTTTCTACCCAAAGTTGTCTTATAGTTTCACCTTAATCAGGAGATTTCACTGCCAGCCTTCTACCCAAATCCTTAAAATAATAATAATGAGGAGGAGTTGTGGCACAACTTAGATGTGTAGTAAGAGGGATTACTACATATCTGGACAGATTAAAAGAAGAGTTTTACTTCCAACTAAGCAAACCATCTCAAGATGGATAAGAGAATTGATAACGTTTGTCTATCAAAGGGAAGGAAATTCCTTCCATGATTAAGGCACAATCCACCAGGGCAGTGGGGATTGTGCCTTGGGCTTGGAAGGCGAAAGCTTCAATAAAGGACATAAGTGATGCAGCTACGTGGTCATCATTTCACACGTTCGCAAGACACTATGAGCTCAATGTATCTCTGCCGCAGTTTGGAGCTCAAGTTCTGCAAGGCGTTCTTGACAATTAAATTCTTTAACCACATGCAATCTTGGATACTTCCCTTTTTGTTCTTATGCTATGGTATTTCCCTAGGTATTGGCTGCCATGGAGATCGCAGAAGAAAACAACGGATTACACTTGCCTATAATTCCTTTTCTTCATAGAGATCCCATGGCAGCCATCAATTTGCCCTCCCTTGTCTTTTTTTTCCTAGGAATCTGACAATGAGACACTTGAAAGACATCCAAGAAAGGGAGGAGCAGGGATTTATACCAAAGGGGGAGGTTCCTGAGGAAAAAAGTAACCTGTCTAACTCAAGGTTGTCAGATGAAATACCTAGGTATTGGCTGCCATGGGATCTCTATGAAGAAAAGGAATTATTGGTAAGCATAATCCGCAATAGGATTTAGTGTATAAATACACAGGTTGAGGGGATCCCTTCACCGGCGCACACCAAGAGAATAAAGGAGAGTTACGTCCCTGATAGATGGACTACGCTCCTCTTCTCCGCCTCCGAATCGGGGATAGGTTCACAGGTCCCGAATTACCCCTTAGCTTAATCTCGGGTACCTTTTTCTTATTCCTGTATAACAAATCTGCCTCCTTGGTGTTAACCGTGGATTTTGCAGACCAGGATAAAAGGCACAAAAATATCCAATAGTGAAGTAAATTCTTTTAATGACATATAATAATAAAACAGGCAAAGACAAAAATAACACACCAAAAAAAGTATTGGGCCAAAGTACTGGTGGGGGGTGCAAGGTGGATAATTACCCTTTTGGTAGAGAACTGGGTTTAGGCAGCTCTCATAGATCGCATAAGTATCCAAAGATTTCAAAGCAGGTACCGGTACACCTTCATCGAAGTCCAGGGATATAGGTAACAAGATCCACACTGCTCGCCAAACAGGATACTAATTGGGGCCCCTCCGACGCGTTTCCACCTCTACTGAGGTCTTTATCAAGGAGTGTGTTAGTGTTGAATGGAGTCCACTATTTATTCTATGTCCAGCCAATAGCTGCTGTCCTTGGTCAGACACATGGTCCAATAGCGTGTCATAGCTCTGATGTTACATTCATTCAAGTTCCGGCAGAGTGCGGCTCCCGCACTTCCGGTTTCTAATGCCCCGCTTCCGGTGTTCGCGTCTCTCGCATTAGAAACCGCACTCTGCCGGAACTTGAATGAATGTAACATCAGAGCTATGACACGCTATTGGACCATGTGTCTGACCAAGGACAGCAGCTATTGGCTGGACATAGAATAAATAGTGGACTCCATTCAACACTAACACACTCCTTGATAAAGACCTCAGTAGAGGTGGAAACGCGTCGGAGGGGCCCCAATTAGTATCCTGTTTGGCGAGCAGTGTGGATCTTGTTACCTATATCCCTGGACTTCGATGAAGGTGTACCGGTACCTGCTTTGAAATCTTTGGATACTTATGCGATCTATGAGAGCTGCCTAAACCCAGTTCTCTACCAAAAGGGTAATTATCCACCTTGCACCCCACCAGTACTTTGGCCCAATACTTTTTTTGGTGTGTTATTTTTGTCTTTGCCTGTTTTATTATTACATGTCATTAAAAGAATTTACTTCACTATTGGATATTTTTGTGCCTTTTATCCTGGTCTGCAAAATCCAGGGTTAACACCGAGGAGGCAGATTTGTTATACAGGAATAAGAAAAAGGTACCCGAGATTAAGCTAAGGGGTAATTCGGGACCTGTGAGCCTATCCCCGATTCGGAGGCGGAGAAGAGGAGCGTAGTCCATCTGACGTAACTCTCCTTTATTCTCTTGGTGTGCGCCGGTGAAGGGATCCCCTCAACCTGTGTATTTATACACTAAATCCTATTGCGTATCTTCTGTGAGGTGTGGGGACACCTATGAGGTGATCCCATCCGCGGCTGCCTAAAGACATTTGCGCAGATAAGTTGGAGGTTTCCACACAATTCATTTCTACATCCGGTAAGCATAATCCGTTGTTGTTTTTTTTTTTTTTTTTTTTTTTTAAGAAAAATGGGTACTTGTATACCTTCACGGCTCCCATCGCATGCCATATGTAGTGGCATGCGATACGATTTTACCGGGATGCATTTGTGATCAAAATCGCATGCCATGCGATGCCGATGCATTTAAATTAGTAGCAAACATGTGAAATGCACCCCAAATGTCATTTTTCACACTGTACCACCCCCACTATCAACGCCAACCCAAAGCGTGGCGAGCGCAGCGGTACGCGTCCTACGACCTTTTCATACCCCCACTATCCACGTCGGCGTGGAGTTGAGAATAGAAAGTGTGGCGAGCGCAGCGAGGCGAGCGCACGCGGATACCTTCACAGGAATCCGTGTCCCCTCGCGGGGCTCACCACGCTTCGGGCTTGGTGGCTCGCTGCGCTCGCCACACTTTCTATTCTCAACTCCACGCCGACGTGGATAGTGGGGGTATGAAAAGGTCGTAGGACGCGTACCGCCGCCTCTCGCGGGCTTGCTGCGCTCGCCACGCTTCGGGTTGGCGTTGATGGTGGGGGTGGTACAGTGTGAAAAATTACATTTGGGGTGCATTTTACATGAATTTAACACATGTCCATGATTTTTGTGAAAAATAACATCGCATCGTATCACATCACATCGCATGCGATGCGATTTTTCCCTGTACGATGCCCATCGTGGGAGCCGTGTACTACACAAGTACCGAAAAATGAATAGTAAAAAATGTCAGTTGCTAGCCTGCACTTGTTTGGCCATGAGCTGTAGATCTGCACTCCCACTCTATATCCAACGGCCTTGATGTATTTGTCCAAACCTTGGTGTAGGTGACTCTAATAAAGTCTTTGGAGCAGCTGCAGAGGAATTTCCTTCTTTCTTGACCACTGAGTCTAATGTACAAGCAACGATGGAAAATTGCGGATGATCTCATAATAAAACTGTCATGAGGCTTAAGCACCGAAAGTACGGGGCAATTCTAGCAATGGTCGCTGAGTAACCATATCCCTGTGCGTACAGGGAAACAGTCGCCAGGAGCGCACTTCCATGAAAACCTGTGAAGTGGGGCTCCTGCGGTTTCCTCCGTCTGAGTGTCTCCTTCTCATAAGCGACCATCACTGGTTGTTGATGAAATTGGGACACTGAGTATTCCGGTCGCTTAGTAATATAATCACTCCGTGTGTATGGGGCTTTACAACTACAGCCCACAACTTAAACATATTCTACAGACAATGTGTTACAGAGTACATTTTCTAGAAAACCACTGTGAAATTGTGTTCAAGGTTCTAAAAAATAATTATGATTTATCAGCCTTCGGAGCCTACATATAGTTTTGCTGCAGGGAACACCAGTGTCAGGTACATGTGACAGCCAACCATTACTGAGCAGTTCTGAATGGGACATTTTTCCCCAACTGCCAGTATGGTCAATACTCCCAACATGATGGCGGGATGGAGTCCTCAAATCAGGACTAACCCCCTGAAATTGAGACGTTATATTTTATGATGCATGTAACACACAGTACAAAATTTGGACCTCGCTTGTAGCCTCTTCTGAATAAGGTCCAGTGAGTTAATTTACAGGAATCCCCCAAGTCATAAATAGCTGAACTGGCCAAAGCTGCAAGTAGTGTGTGGAGATCGAGACCACAAACTCATCAGCAGAAAATATGAGTGTGTGACATTATGCTTAGTGGGTGAGAGCACTAATGGACTAACGTGCGGAAGAAATGACCTAATAGTGTGGATGTAAGGAATCCGCTACAGGAGACAGCACAATGGACAAGAGTGTAATATTGTGTTGGAATATTTCCAAGCCATGAATTATCACATTTTATTGCAACAGACAAGCTTGCAGAAGGTATTTCCTAAAGAGTGGATTTTATTAAAAGACGGTAACGTAGCAATGATTAAATCAACTATATTAAATATTTTGATGCACCCAAACATGTAACCACCCATTTTCGGCCACAGAGCCCAGGTATCTGGGAGTTTGACACAGCCCAAAGGTACCCTGAGCAGAAGGTACGTGCACTTTTGCAGCTTGTATACAGAAATAGTGAAAGATACAAGTTGTGCAGCTACAGCACTGATACAGGAAGAGCATAGCACAATCATTTCTTATGGAACCAATGCTTTCTTTTGGAACCAGTATATGAGAAGCGAGCTGAAGACGAACAACAACAGTTCTCCTTTGTGTCTCCTCAACACCGCTAGTAAGGGTTTTAAAAGTGGAGATCCAACAATCATATACTGCTTATCATTTATCTAGCACCTTCTAGAAGATCGTAGCTATAATTTGTCATTGGTTGTTATGGTCAACATTTCCACTTCTAAAAAAAAAAAACCACACTTTAGTAAATACACTCCTATGACACTCATGCAATGTTTCCAGAGGTTGAACTATCATTTGTGCAGCGGGTACGGTGCAGCAGGGCCTCTGAGAACTAAAGGGCCCACTGTTGCCCCTGTTACTCTCTTCCTGCTACCCACTGTTTTTCCCAGTCACCCTCTGCATCTCCCTGACACCCACTTCTGTGTTTTCATGTTGTGAGCTTGGGTTGTGACAGAGTAGGTGTGCCCAAATTATAATTTTGCACCTGCACTCACCGCCTACAAGTTCCGTCACTGATTGTTTCATTTGGTAGCCAAATGTAGCATGATTCCTTTTGAAATATATTTCTGGCTTAATAATAATTACGAAAATGACTTCAATATCTTTGTGCATTTGCAATATTTTAATGGCAACAATATGTATTTAAAAAAATAATAATAATATACTGTATATGTAGCAAAGCAGCAGAGGCACTTTGAGTGAATAAATTAGTTTAATTATTTCACTTTAATTGCCTTGTAAGTCACATGTACATGACAGTTCAGGGTTTCAGGACCCAGCGGTCCTTTTTTCAAGACTGTTCATGCTTTAGTTTTTTTTTTTAGTTTTTGCCTATACCTATATACGTACTCACTAAAGCATGTACAGTCTTCAAAAACATTGACCTGTTATGTATATGAGACTTCAATCCAATCCAAGCGACTTAAATGATACCCTCCGAGTGCTGCTGCTTCTTTTGCAACTTGTTACACTTGCTGAAGGCACCCAAATACCACAAAGGACCTTTCAAAATCCTGAGTGCTGGTCTACCAACAGTATATAAAGGTTGAGTATCCCTTATCCAAGTTTTACTTATCCAATTATTCCAAAAACCAGTGTCCAGAATGTATTTTTCATTTTTATTTTTTTTCTAAAACACTACTGGGGACATGATATGTAACTGGCACTACTGGGGACATGATATGTAACTGGCACTACTGGGGACATGATATGTAACTGGCACTAAATATGTGCAAGAAAATGATTGCTTGACATTCAAATTCAGTGCCTGAGATCAGGGCCACTGACAGGGGGGTGCTGTGGGTACAGCGCTCTCGGGCCTCGGCCTCTGGAAGTGCCCGGGCAGCTCATTTTGCCCACTGCAACCCTCTGCTGTGCTGCCTGCACTGCACTTGGTCCTCAGCAGGTCCCGAAGAACAGGCTTCTTCAATGCAGGATGCTGGCGGCCAATTAAAATGCACCGTTTTTTGAGCCAATCGGAGCCGTTGAGTGTACCGTTAGCCAATGGGAGTGGCTGACAATACACGAGCTCTGATGGGCTCACCAGCTGGTGCTGAATTTTAATTGGCTACCGGCTTCCTGCATTGAAGAAGCATGTGCCTCGGGACCTGCCGAGTCAGGCGGTAAGTAAAGGGAGTGGGGGGAGATGGAAGCACACTGACATCTCATCCACCGTGGGCAACTCCACGGTGCCCAGTATTGCTGCTTCTGTCCCGGGAAGGTCAGACTACTGCGCAAACGCAAAAAAAAAAAACGGGGGGGGGGGGGTGGGGGTAGGCAGACTGGAAATCAGTCCCAGGCCCCAAAATTTCTTGTGGCAAAACTGACTGAGATAGTACACAAATTGTATTTCATGTTTTGAAACCTTATTTCATGCACAAATAAACCATATTTGTGTGTATTTCATTTGTTTGATGTGCTTATACAATATAAATGCAAGGTACCGCCATTCAAATATAAAAATATTATGGAATATATATATATATATAGGTCCTGAATTACAGTGGGAGTGCCGGATCTATTTGGACATATATATATATATATTTGTAAACACCTTAATCATGAATCGTTACCTCACCTTATGTTCACAACAGTTAAAATGACAAATGTGTTCTTGGATAAAACGGTCAATAGATAAAGGCAAGGTATTTTTTTTATTTCTAGAACGTTTGCAAATATGTAAGATGCTAAAAGGATTGTCCCACCCCCATATATAAAAACTGATTATTCTATTTTACTGCCCCAGAGAAAAACGTAAAGGTGCCCATACACGTTACAATTATTGTATACAATATTGCATCTCATTGCATATCGGTTTTGCGATGAGATCTAGTACAAAAAGTATGTGCAGCACATACTTTTTGTACTAGATCTTATCTTATCGCAAAACCGAGATTCGATGAGATGCGATATTGTATACAATAATTGTAACGTGTATGGGCACCTTTTATGAAATCTGGGTGTTCTGGTGCATATGTAGCCACTGTCTCTAATCATTGGTCCTTTTTTTACCTAGAATCCTGTGTCCTATCAAGCATGTTAGTCTTATTTTTCCATGTTGATTGCAGATAAACAGAGGAGGAGCTAGGTGACATGGTGCCTGGAGCAATGGTATGTTTTGGTGCCCCCACCCCACCCAGTCATCTTTCTTATAGTAATGCTCCTTACATATTATGCCACACAAACTGTAGTGGCCATTACAGACTATGCCACACAATCTGTAATGCCCATTACACATTATGCCACACACACACACACACACACACACACACACCGTAATGCCCATTACACATTATGACCCACACCATAATTTCTTTAGACATTATGCCACAAACCGTTATGCTTAAGTAACTATGCCACACACCGTAATGCCCATTGCACATACCACACACCATAATCCTTAATACACTTATGCCACACACCATAATACTTCAGGGTAATGCTTTACACGCAATGGTGTGATTTATAAATTTTGCGCACCCCCTCCATGGCACTTTAGTGGCACTTACATATAATGCCCCTTTTAGTGTTGCTGACACATATAATGCTCCCCAGCAGTGCCCCATTACACACATAATGATCCCAGTAGTGCTGCTTACATATATAATGCCCCCTTGTAGTGCCACTGCCTTACACACATAATGCCCCCACTCATGCCCCTTACACATAATGCCCCTTACACTTAATGCTCCCACTCATGCCGCTTACACCTAATGCCCCCACTAATGCCGCTTACACATAATGCCCTGACTACTGTTGCTTACACATATAATGCTCCCACTAGTGTTACATATACAGCCCCACTAGTGCCGCTTAAACACATAATGCCCCCTGAATTGCTGCTTACCTACACATGCTGGTTGCCAGGGGTAACATGCTCATTGCCTGGGATTCCATGCTTTTTGCCAAGGGGGATTACATGCTTGTTGCCAAGGGTATCCATGCTCGTAACCAGCGGAGATTACATGCTCATTGCCAAGGATGAAATACATTTTATTGCCCATCCTTCCCCCTGCCAGATGCTGACCGCCTGTCTTCAGGTAGTCTCTGACAGCATTGGAGACCCTGTGCCCCTCCAAAGATGACCGCCGCCACAAAGAAGACAGCCGCTAGAGGTCCTCTGCGCACCTCTTGCGTCTGTCAGTGTGACAGACGCTAGAGGTACTTCTGTCTTCTCTGTGGTGGCAGCCAGGGTGCAGTGTCTCTGTAATACTATGAGACTCTGGGCTTTCACAGCAGACATGCGGTCAGCATCTGGCAGGGGGAAGGGCCGCAGTGGACGGTTGGTCAGCATCCAGTGGGTGGACCAGCGGGCAGTGAGTGTGGCTCCACTCTCCCTATGCCCCTGCTGATAAATACATAAAAGAGCTCAAGCAAAACATGAATGAGGTTGGGGTGCAGGAAGTAGCCAGCCCATTCAAGGAGTGTGCTTAGTGCTTTAGAACAGGCATTCCCAACCATGGTCCTCAAGTGCAGGTTTTAGTCATATCCAGGCTTGAGCACAGGTGATTTAATTAGTACATGGGTGATTCTGATTAAACCATCTGTGCTGAAGCATGGATATTTCTAAAACTTGTACTGTTGGTGTACCTTGAGGACGGTGGTTGGGAATGCCTGCTTTAGAAGTATCGGTCTTCCTTAAAATCTGCTTCCAAGTTCCACAGCAATGTTGCACAACATTGTTGCTTGGTTGCATCAGTGGCAAATGCAGGATTTTTAGAGGGGTTTTCAAAGTTAATCTAAAATCTCCCACTCTGCAGCACATTGGAGTAAGTCCGGGAGTCTGTGGGAGCAGTAACAGCCCTGAAAATTGGTCCTTTTATACAGTAGATAATATTTGGAATACAGTATTAATATTTAACAGTACAGGTGGTTTATAGCAGGCATGTCCAACGTTGGCCCTCCAGATGTTGTGAAACTAAATATCCCAGCATGCTTTGCCACAGTTTTTGCTATTAGAGAATGATAAAACTATTGCAAAGCATGCTGGGATGTGTAGTTTCAAAACATCTGGATGGCCAACGTTGGACATGCCTGGTTTATAGCATGGGCTGTTTCAAACATTTAAATAAGATAATTGGTCAGGAAAAAGGTTAAATATAGCATAAATAATACACAAACATAATTGAACCAGCACTGCACTTTCTAAGCTCACAATCTTCCACTTCTTGGTAAGGCTCCTGTCTCTTCCTCTTGGCAGCTGCTCTCTGGTCCAGTACTCTGAATGAGGGCTCAGATCCACACATATTGTAAATGTGGTAGAAGAAGCTGCTACCACTAGACATGTTCACCAGCTGATCTCTGTCCCTTACACTGGATGATGTGAGGCCAGCCCTAGTTATCATATTATATACCATTGTTATAACTTAAGGCACTTGTCAAGAGGAGGGGGTTTCTGGGTAACTAGAAAATCCCTGCATCTGCCTATGGGTTGCATCACTCCATTTGTTTTGCCCTGCATTATTTGGGAGGTGGGAATTCCTCCAGGTTATTCCTCTATTTATTATGGTTGGCATTGTAAAAGAATGGCAGTGCACTGCACGGCTATAAGCACCCAGTGATATAGTGGCTAGGTTTAATCCCAAAAGAGTGTCAGACATTATTCTGAATGTTAGTTGACATACAATGCGCTGCCATTTTTAATGGATATGTTGACACTCATAGGGTTAATAGAAAGGTTTGCTTGGTAATTTTCACATCTATTTTGACAAGTTCCCTTGGACATTCTGAAGTTAAATAGAATTGTTGTACAATCAGACATTAGTCAAGTCAGAGGGCGCCTTGCTAGTATAACAAGCAGACTTGGTTGCTATCCAGATTAATAATGTGTTTGGGAAGAAATAAAATGCACAAATTGAGAAGAGAATTTATTTGATAATTTAGGGTAATTTGTCTACTGTTAATACAGCAGGAGAATTGGCAAATAGTCCAGGGACCAATACCCAAAATATTCAGTTGCCAAAAATTAAACCGTTTCCTGCTCCAGGTTAATGACACCAGTGATTCAGAACTGGCTTAGATATATACACAGTGAATGATTCTGAATAAAAAAATAAAAATAAATTTTGTGTATAGTACTGTTGTAATTAACATATTATAAATGATATAGAGCAATAGTATACTATACAGTAAATAGATTATTTGCAGTACTCAGTCACATTCTTCAGATTGCTGCTTTAATCTATACTGGAAGGTGTCCACTCGAGCTAGGCATCATGGGAGATTTCCCCAGGAAGGTCGGTGGATTGCAATGTTAGATTTATAGGCTTATTTTTTAAGACATTTTCCCAGATTTCCTGCTATAAACTGCTTCTCCACAATTGTCTGAGATCAATGAATCTTATCACAGTACAACGGATGAACTCATTTAAAAAAATTGCACAAACATTGCTTAAATTATACAGTAAACAAAGCCACATTCCAAAATATTTCCATCTCAGGAATATGAATGAATAAATTTAATAATTCCAGTTATAACATTTGCTTGATGCCTGCCAATGCGATGTTGCCTGTTTGCAAAAGGATGTTATTTATATTCGTGGATGGCATCATACTTGCCTGCTTTCCCGGAAAGGGGTGGAGGCTCACACAAATTGTGTGGTACTGCCAGAAGCCAAAAAACCTGCATTCAACTGCTTGTTGAGCTAAAGTGGATGGGGTGTTGATGCATTTCACACTGTATCGCGTCATCATAACACTGCTTACCCCTTTATCTGGGTATTGTATAGTTTGAGTGCAGGGTGAGGCCTTGGTGATGTGATCATGCCTCTATGTCCCCAGCACCACCAACCTGGCTGCCTCCCTGACAGTGCCAGATTAAGCCTTCGGGGGGCCCCTTGCTCTTGTCATTTCTGGCCACAAACTGTATGGGAAAATATTACACTGCCAAAACACAGAGTAAAGGCAGTATATACTTGGTCAATGGGTAACTGCTGCTGTCTTCCGTGGGCCTGAGAAGCATGTAATGAGCTCCACCAATCAGAGCTCAGCACAAACCTCTCGGCCTCTGCCCTCTTGTGCAAAGTGCCATGGGACAGTCCAGTAATGCACTGCACACTTGTGCAGTGTGCCTTTGCACCCCATGCTCAGCACCATTAATCATTGTCACATTGGCAGATTTGTGAAGCTGCAGCACTACCCCACTCCCATACACAAAACCTTTAGCTAAGAAAAAAAAATGTTTTTTAAATACATGCCAACCACAGGGGGCCCCTAGCTAGAGGGGGGCCCAGCTGTACTGACCCTTTTTGCCCCTGCTTTAATCCGGCTCTGCTCCCTGAGGAGGCAGCCAGAGAGCTGATCAGTATGGATTGCATTACTTTATCTTCATGTGCTGTAGGGTAGTGTCACACAGGCGATTTGAGCACTACATGCTTTTCACAATTTCCAGTAAACAAGTCTCTGACATATTGAAGTGTGAAAAGAATGCTCATCAGTGGTCACTCCAGAGCATATATGCTAAGAAAGTATTACACGCAGGACTTTCTGTAGTTCTCTCATGTTACATAATGTGCACTCCCCATCCCCTTCAATGTGTAATCGCAGAGTTTTTAAGCGCTATGAACACTAGCACACTTTATGGCCCATTAGTCCTTCAGTGATGAACTGCCTGCAACTCTTCACTGGAAAAACTCAACAAGTATAATGCAAACTCTAAGAGCTTTTTTCAAGATGGATGTACGTGTGTGTGTGTGTGTGTTAGTGTGTTTGTGCGTGTGCACACAATCTATTCATCATCTGTTCTCCTCAGTCTTTGCCTGAGTGTGATTGCATGGGGGCTGCAGGATCACCATCAGCTGACTTTTTCTCACCAGAGCAGCCCTCAGCTGATCCTTTATACCCTCTATTTTCACCTCCAGCTCTTTTAGCTCTTGCTCTTTCGGGCTACAGGGTTGCCCATTTTCGCATAAAACATCCTTGGTGTTCACAGTCTCTAGATTAAAGTGCACTCTTTTCTCCTGACGGATGGGAGTGCGACGTAGATTGTTCCAGACAGACTGTGGCTCTGCAGGAGTATCTCTCTGGAGGTTGCACCTGCCGATGAAAAGGTTTCTTGTGAAATAAATATATATTACTAAGACTGAACAACCTGCCAACATATAAAACAACAAAACCACACAATAATTGAGCGCTGATCTTTTAGTATTATTCCAACCTGCTGCTGTAACTCCAGGGCATACCGCCCCTTTAAATCCAAAGGACAAAAGCTAAAATGAAAACAGCACTGTTTGGAATAAATTCTTATTTTACTTGCATCACAAAATCACATATACATAATACAATTCTAAAAATTACCTACATGCAATATCATACCTCCCAACTTTATCAGTAAGAGAATAGGGACACGTAAAGGGGGCGTGGCATATGTAAATGAGGGTGCGGCTTATGCAAATTAAGACGCGTCCCCGTTTTCGCTCATAACTAGTTCTGCAATGTAAAGGCGTTCATATGCTCATAATTATAGCCAGCATGCTTTTGATCCTCTGCCTCCAAATCAGTCGCGCAATAAGCATGTTAGTATGCAGTTGTATACTTTTATACTATAATTTTTGCAGTCCTGTATGAGGGCCCTTGGGGTTCCAGGTAGCGTCTCCGGCTGCTTTGTGATAACAAATTTTCTTCCAATATATCAAATTCCAGAACCATTCACATAAACAGGAATGGTCAAATAGAAAAGCTGGATGCATTGTACGTAGAATCAGACCCTATGGGTGTAACGGTGTCCTGTGCTCTTTACAGTCGATATGTGAGCAGGGACCTGGAGGAGTGCCACGCTGGGGAGGAGGAGGAGGAGGAGGAGAACGACGAATACCTCAGTTTTCCTCCAGGCACATCCCCTCAGAGTGATGAGTTTGATGGCAGGCCCCCGGCCTGGAGGAACTTGCATCCGAGAGGATGCAAGTTCCTCCAATAGGCTTTCAGCCTTTTGAATGGTGCGCCCAATGCAAGCAAATCAGCGCTCATGGTTGGGCGGTCAAACGGGAGAGGCCGCGGAGAGCCAATCGCTCCTTCAGAGTGGCGAGTTTTAGCGGCGGCAGCTGGATGCCGCCCGGAAGCCACTTGCATCCGAGAGGATTACATTTTCTCCAATAGGCTTTCGGCCTTTTGAATGGTGCGCCCAATGCGAGCCAATCAGTGCTCACGGATAGGCGGCCAATCGGGAGAGGCTGCGTCGAGCCAATCAGGGGTCGCCGGAGGAGGTAGAAGACGCTTACCTCTGTTTTCCTCTGGGCGGGACCCCTTCACAGAGGTGAATTTGTCAGTGGCGGCGGCGGGAGCTGGTCCCCACTTTAAATGAACTTGCATCCAAGAGGATTCAATTTTCTCCATTAGGCTTTCGGTCTTTTGAATGGTGCGAGTTCAAAAGACCATGAGCTTAGTTCGGCAGCGGCGAGAGAGCGAGGAAGAGCTCCTGAAGAAGCTCAGCAGTGGAAGAGGCGGCGGTGGTGCCAAAAGCAGCAGAAGAGGCAGAAGACAGCGGAAAATGTGAACTGTTGGTAGCTCTCAAGGACTGGTGTTGGCTACCACTGGTTTAGACTGTTAGCATTTACAATCAGCCTAGTTTATTATCGTGTTCTAGTAGGGACAGGTTGTTAGTATTAGTTAAACTAGCATATTTTTGTAGAGAGGCTGTTTTTTTAAGTAAGTTCCACTCTGTGTGTGTGTTTTCAGTCCCAGAGCGCCGGTTAGTGGCATATGTAAATTTCCTGCGCTTTCACAGATACATACCCACAACAATCCCATGTGGTTTTTTCTTCTTACTAGAAAAAGAATGTGACCTTGATGGGTTGGGACGTATTACAGATTTTTGGCATTTAAACCTTGTGTATGGTATAAAGACCGTACAGTCCAGCCTACCGTTTGTCTGGTTTTTGGGGCTTCACAACTTCATCTTCATTTTCGCTCATCATGTTCAAAGCCCGATGAATTTTCTGTAAATAATAATATCAATATTAAATATAAACAATGGGAAATATTACAGCGAGCATGTCCAAACTATGGCCCTCCAGCTGTTGTGAAACTACAAGTTCCATCATGCCTTGCCACAGTTTTGCTATTAAGGAATGCTAAAACTATGGCAAGGCATGCTGGAATGTGTAGTTCCACAACAGCTGGAGGGCCACAGTTTGGACATGCCTGTATTACAGCCTTTAGCTGAGGATAGAATGATGAAGAATGGATGAGAATAGACAGGAAAGATAAAAAAAAATACACCAGTGGTATAGAGATCAGATTAAGTTGCCATATGTGAGGGAACATCATACAAAAGAAGCTCATGTTTTTTAATAGACAACTATTAGTAACATTTCTTCATTATGTGAATTACTACTATCAGCTGCGGCTACAACCCCTGTGGCACCAAGTATGTAGTGCAGAGGGTAGACCACGTAGCAGATATAAACATACATGTTATCATGTATTGTAAACTTGCGAGCAGCACCTTCATACCTTTGACTGTAAATACCCAGTTTGTTGTATAGCTGTCTCCTATTGTAAAGCACAACGAAATATGCTGCGCTATATAAGAAACTGTTAATAAATAAATAATAAATGTAATGTATGTGCTGGGTGGTTCCCCCCAGGGATCAGGAGTGATGTCTACATTTTGCGCCATGGAGCACCTGGAATCAGCATAGCCATTACACACTGCGCATGGTACCCAATGTAGTAAGTGCTGCTAATCCCAGGGGAACTATCCAGCACATATATGGCTGCTCAGAGTTTCTGTAGCTACAAAGTCACCAGTGAAAGTGTTTAAAGGTGCAGTCGCTGGCTGCGGCACACCTAATACTAATATGGAACTTCTATTTAAGACGAGGTGTATTTAGCACCTTGTTGAAGATAATATAATCTGATTGGTTCCCCAGAATAATATTCCATCTGAAACAGAACTCCCATCTTCGTAAATAAACCCTAAAGTGCTTGCAATTTTATTCTTTCTTATTGGTGAGCGAAGGGAGCCCGTGGGGGTCCGTTTCGGCTTCCTTCAACCTTGCTCCTCCCCCTGTTCTGCCCTGTCATGACAGGTCCTTTCTCCCACTTGTATATAAACATAACCCTCCAGTTATGGTGCCACCCCCTGGATCCGCCACTGGCAGAGAGGGTGTTGATTTACCAACTCATTTAATTTTTCTTCCACTACTAACAGGCTTCAGACAAATTCTGATCATGAATAATAATATTCAGGAAAGAAATCTGTTCTCCAATGAAATATAATTAGACACCACAACCTTCACAATATGACATAATGCATGCATTCTGTGCCTAAGCTATGTGCCTATAGTTTATACTGTATGAGTAGCTTCTACGGTGAGGATGTATTTGGTGGCTTCTAATTAAAGCTTTTTAGGGCATACAGGCCACAAGTGAGGAGGATGGATTATCATTTCTATTAATAGTAATCTTGCATAGACACATTTATTTATGGGTGAAAATTAATGTGTCCTAAAATGGTCAAAATATTTGTCAAATAAAAAGCAGACATGGGGCCTAATTCTGCATGGATTGCTTATGGGAAACTTTGCGCAGTTCCCCGATTGTTGGGAAACTTCACATGCCCAGGACCCTTTCTGCGCTAATGTGGAACGGGTCCTGCAGTTGCAGAGCAGAAATGCAAACATCTCTGCCTGATTGATAGGGGTAGCTAGCATCTGGAAAATAGGGATGCGGAGAGGCCAAGGACTGCATCGTGAACGCAGTTTACTTGAGCTTGCAAGGTCCCCTGCGACTTCAAGTCTGAGTAAAGTCAAACTTACTTAGGCTGCAGTCGCAGATGAACATCATGACCATCGGTCATGCAGTTTTTAGTAATCACAAATGCATTTGCATTGCTGAGGATTGCATATGCTAAGCAACTGTGAGCAGCTTAGCATAAACGATCCAACCTGAATTAGGCCCTTAGTTTAAAGTATACTTTATTCTGAAATATAAATGAAAAAATTGTAGAAAAGTTCTTAAAATACTTTAGATTTGTGAAAAATTGTGTCCACCCAACATAGCTCTGTACTTCTAAAAGTTTTGTTACAAAACATATTTAAATTCTTACAGCTATCTATTTTAAAAGTGCATATCATGAATAAAATGTATGACCGTAAGGATAATTAATACACTATCCGTTGCAACATTTTTCCAGTTTGTGATACATTTCTATTAGATTCATAAACATCTGATTATTTTGTTTATTTTTTTAATAAGAGGCAATATTACTGTATTAGAAAAAATAACCGCTTACCTGACTAATATGTAACCAGTATTTGAATCTGCGACGCCTTCTGATTCGAGGCAGAACTAGATAGTAGACGGCTCTTTCAACCAATGAGGTGAGGATTGAGCCACAGAAACCAACACAGAGGAGGACAAACAGTCCTGAAAAATGGTAAATTCCCATCTGTAGTGTCTGTAGGACATAAACACAATAACATCATTAGTACTGTACTAACCGCACATGCCTAATGTCTCTGCTGAGTCACACAATGGGCCAGATGCACTATGCCTTAAAAGGTGATCAAATGTAAAGTGATACACAACCAACCATTCAGCTCCTACATGGCATTTTTCAAACCCAGCCTGTGAGATGGCAGTTACAGTTGGAACTGGTTGGCTGGTGATTTATCACTGTCAATTTTATCACTTTTTGAAGCTTAGTGCATCTGGCCCAATATCACATCATACACAAGTAAGTTAAATCTCATTCATTCTGTATATTGTATAGGCAAAATCACATGTAACATTAGAATTAAAAAAGTAAATTCCTAGAGCTTCCGGTCACGCCTCCCATGTGAGGAGACGGAGGCAGCAGAGCTCCGTTACAGCCCGGCTCTAATGGAGATTTAAAACAAGCCCGAAAAATGGAAAAAGCCTACCCGTACTGAACAAACAGATGCGTAGATCCTCTGGAACCCAAGAGAAAAAATTGGAAGGAGCCTCTTACAAAAGGTGACGGTGGAGAGCCGGTAACGGAGCTCGAGGCGGCGGCAAGTGAGAGCCCTCTCAAAGAGACACCTAGGTGCCCTAGACTTCGGAGCCGGAGGCTGCCTTTGGCAGCTTTGCAGGTTGAAGCCGGGCGATAAGAACAAGGACAGCCGGCGATAAAGGGGAGAGGAGGACGAGCCGTAGACCGGAGCCCGCTCAAGACACAGAGCGACTTAGAGACCGCCCGCTTCAGGTCTGTGACTCGGGGCGGCCGGTAAGAGAGGAGGAAGAGGCGGGAGCCAACGCAAAAAGCTTCAGACGTCCCAGACCTCGGAGCCGGGGGCTGCCTCCTGCAGCTTCGCGGGTTGAGGTCTGGGGATAAAAAGCACATAGCGGCCGACAACGGGAGAAACGGAGGACGAGCGGCAACCCGGAGCCTGCTTAAGACATAGAGCAATAAGACCCGGAGACCTGCAACTCGGGGATTGGTGATCCGGGCGGCAGGCGGTTAGTAAGAGAAGTAGAGAAGAGGTGGGAGTCACGCAAAAACCCGTAGACACCCCAGACCTCGGAGCCGGAGGCTGCCTTCTGCAGCTTTGCGGGTTGAGGTGTGGGGACAACGGGAGAAAGAAAAGCGAGGAGTGGCACAAGAGAAACCTCGCAAAGGACAAAAAATATATAGGTGCCCCCAAAACCCTAAACCTCGGAATCGGAGGCCGCTGCCTGTGACCTTGCGGATTGAGGAAGGGGTAAACACCGGATTGAGACACACGATAGTGGGGCTCTGGAAATAAGCTGACGACGGCGAGAGGAGAACGGGAAGCAGGACAAGAGCCGTGGATGTACATAGACCGCCCCACCGGCAATTACTATTAAAAACCAAGGGCTGAAAGTTTAGGAATTGCGGCAGGCTGAAATTGAAGAGACAGAGGATTTTTTCCCCCAGGGTGGTCCCATTGTTTTTAGTTGGATGACCAGGCTTATATGTGGAGAGAACAATTGGGAACATAGAAGCTGCAGGTCAATATAAGACTGAACACAGCAGGACCACGAGGAGGGGGTGAGTGTAAAGAAAAACCTGTCGCAATTATAAATGAGAGACTTACATACATGAAACAGAAAGAGGTATAAACAGACCTGAACATTGGGGGACATAAAGCGCAATATAAGGTTGCTAGAAGCTTTTTATCATTACTAAAAGAGACATTGGAAATTGTGCCTATTGTATACGCAGAGTCAGGAAAGAACTGCTGAGATATTGGGGAAAAATAAAAAAATAAATAAAAAATAAAAGAGATCCATTTCACAAGAACATATACTAAGGAGCTGGGGATAAAAATATATATAGAAACAAACAAATAAAAAGGCCCATATGGTTGAAGCGAGACTGAAGTAAATAGCTACCGCTCTAAAAACCACTGTTGGAAGAAGGATTTGGAATATAGATATAAAAAAATAAAAAAAAAATAAAATATATATATATAAAAAAAAATATATATATATATATATATATATATATATATATATATATATATATATAAAAATAAATAAATAAAAAGAATATATACATACACGACAAAAAAAAAAAAAAAAAAAAAAGAGCCCCTTCCCCTGCAGCGGGAAAAAAAAAAAAAAAAAAAGAAGAGAATAATCATTTAAAACATTATCTGCATAGCACGGAAAATTACTATACTATATGGACAGATATCTGTCGCCACAGATGCCGAGAATTAATAAAGAGAAGAAAGGAGGGGGGACCAAGATGGCGACTACAAGAGAATCAATCGGCACAGCACCCACGGGAGCTGATAAACATTCATCGGAAGACCCCCCAGTAACGTATGAGGAAGTTGTTAAAGCTATCCAACTAACAATGGGGCCATTGATGGAGATGCAGGCAACAAAATTTTCCACAGCCGTACAAGAATTAAAAGAAGAATTACAACAAATAACAAAGGGACAACGAGAGACAGATGGAAGAGTAGGAGAGCTATTTACAGACATGGCCAGCATAAAACAAACTACAGATACAATGCAAAATACTATAAATCAAATGCAAACCAAAATAGATAGTATGGAGAACAGAGCAAGGAGAAAAAATCTTCGAATAGTAGGACTTGACGAAAGTGTAAAAGGTCCTGACCTGTTTCAGTTCATTCAGAAGACCCTACCTGAAATATTGAAGATCTCGGAAGAATGTAAAGATATGATAATCGAGAGAGCCCACAGATTAGGCCCCTTACAGAAGCCTCCAAACGGAAGACCAAGAGTGGTTATATTTAAATGTTTAAATTATTTGCATAAAGAAGCCATATGGTCAGCTTCAAGGAGGATAAGAGATCTGACTTGGAATGGAATGAAAATATTTCTATATCAGGACTTCTCGGCAGAGGTAACAAGGGCACGTAGGGAGTTTTCCCCTCTGTGTACAAGACTATATAAGGACAATGTGAAATTTGCGCTCATATACCCAGCAAGGTTAAGGCTGTTCACCGGTGAAACCATTAAAGAATTTAGCAGTGTGATCGAAGCGGAGAGATTCCTAAAGGAAAATGTCACAGCCTTGGAGAAACAGAGGCCAAGAACCGGAACGGAAGCCCCTTGAGACCTAACAGGAGAGGCGCAAAAGAAAAGAGCAAGACTTTGGAAATAATTTATTTATATGGGTTGTCCCTCTGTGCCCTCTCTCTATTTTTATTTTTTTCTTAATATAGAAAACCCTTTGTGAGGAAGAGGGTTGACATAATGATAGGGGTAAAGTAAGAGGCCGAAAAATAAGCGGAAAGCTTTACAAAGAAGGGATGGGTTAAAAAAAAAAAAAAAAAAAAAGGGCTATTATTTGAATTAGACTAACAAAGAGCTGGGGACTGTTAGGAGCAAAGCTGCAATATTTAAGTTTACAAAATATTTTGAGCTCAATTGTAAAATTGAGGTAGATGTCTAAGGAAGCTCAAAATAATAGGAAATGTCTCGATGGGGAAGGATCGGGCCCACCGAGATTAAGGGTTTTATTTGTGTCCATATGTAATAACTATGGATGGGTGTCCCAATGTTTTGTATGTGGTTGTCTTTGTCCTTACTGTGTCGTGTCTTGTGTTATGTGTAAAATTCATTGCCCAATTAATAAATTAAAGTCGGAGAAGAGTATCTTAAGTAAAGGTAGGAACCTTGGAGGGGGGAGAGATATTAATATATCAATTGAAAGAAATATATATGGACGCACTGGAACATAACCTGTTTTTAGGTAGTATCTCCCATAGGAGGCAGATTTTCCGCCAGAAGAGAAGTATTGAGGCCCTTGCTATATATGTAACTCAAAAAAGCGAAAATGGAAATCCCAGCACTAGAGACAGTACCCATTACAATTATTGGGAATTAGTGGTGGCCCCATATAAGGTATATGGTCAAATAAAAAGAATAAGGGGAGAAAAATGAATTCAAACCTAAAAATAGGAACACTAAATGTGGGAGGGATAAATACCCCAGCAAAACGGAAAAAAATATTGATCTATTTGAATAGATTGAAGTTAGATGTAGTATTTCTACAAGAAACACACTTACTACCGTCAGAGATTCTCAAACTTAACATGTTCAAGTGGAAAGTATTAGCATCTGCATATTATACATCTAAGGCCAGAGGAGTGGTGATACTGGTAAAACAATCATTAGGCCTCACAATACAGTCAACAACTTCAGATCCACAAGGAAGGTATATAATTGCAGAGGTTAAGGTGGGAGGTATGCAATACACCCTATGCAACATATATGCACCAAATACGAAATCGGGAGAATTTTTTGGCCCCCTAATGAATATGTTACATTCTTACCCCACGGAGTCACTAATAATGGGAGGAGACTATAACTTAGTGGCCTCACCAACACTAGATAAAAATATAACAACAAAAACAAAGAGAAAAGAGGGAGGAGGGACTATAGGAATGATAACCCAGAAATTGCAAGTGGTGGATGCTTGGAGAGCATGTTATCCCACTGAGCGAGAGTATACGTGCCTCTCGGCAGCGCATGGCACGCTGTCTAGATTGGATTACCTCCTTATTTCAAAACAGTTGTTTCCAAGAGTAATAGACACACATATAGAACCTATGTCAGTATCAGATCATGCAGTGTGCTGGATTAGAATGGCACAAAAGACAGATAAGGGGCCGACACATCAGTGGTTCTTCCCGACATATCTATCAAATTCAACCCAGTTTAAAAGTAAACTGGAGGAGATCTGGAAGGAATACACACAGAATAATTTGGATATGGCAGAGGGAGATCCCCTGATGTTTTGGCAAGCAGCCAAAACAGTAATCAGAGGACAAATAATGGCATATTGTAAAAGGAGGGAAAGAACTATGGAAAGTACATACCTAGAGGCCCAAGAAGCACTGACGGAGTCATATCAGAACTATAAAAGCAATCCCTCTGGGAAGAATAGAACAATATATATTACGAAGAAATCCATATTCGACAATATATTAGGAACCCTGGAAAGGAAATACTCCTTTCAAAGAGACAGTGCGATTTACAGATATGGGAACAAAACAAGCAGACTGCTGTCAAATTTGCTAAAGGGGAAATATCCCAATACCGTTATTACTTCAATTAAAACTATAGATAATATAAGGGTCCATAATAATAAAAATATATCTCAGGTCTTCAAAGAATATTATGCACAGCTATATACAAAACCAAAAATAGATATTAAAATCAGAGAAGAGTTCTGGAGAAAACTATCAATACCCCAGATATCGGAGGCTCAGTCAGAACTTTTAATGCTACCAATTACAGTAGAGGAAGTACAGAAAACTATAAAATATTTAAAAACAGGCAAGACACCAGGACCAGATGGGTTCTCAAACGAGTACTACAGAATTATGGCACCTGTAATTGGTAAGCAGCTGACAAAGGTCTATAATTGTATACTGGAAGGTAGAGAACTTCCTCTGTACTTTAATGCAGCTACCATTAAAGTAATACCGAAGCAGGGGAGAGACTTGGAGCAGCCAAGTTCATACAGACCTATATCCTTATTAAATACGGATTATAAAGTTTTAACAAAGATCATCTCAGATAGGTTAAAAAAAATACTGCCATCAATAATTCATGAGGACCAATCAGGGTTTATATGGGGTCGCCAATCGGTAATAAATATAAGAAAATTGTTGACAGTAATGGAGTGGGTGAGGTTACACCCTGATAAGGATACAAAAGTGGTGCTTTCTCTGGATGCAGAGAAAGCTTTTGATATGGTCACATGGGAACATCTAGCGGATACACTTAGGAAATTTGGAATGCCAGAGGGGTTCACTGCTCTAATAACAAGGATATATAATAAGCCGAGAACACAGGTTATGATAAATGGATATATGTCCTCGCCATTCAACATCGAACGAGGTACGAGACAGGGGTGCCCTTTATCCCCTTTGTTGTTTGCTTTGGCACTGGAGCCATTGGCGATTGCACTGAGGGAAGCAGAGGGCTATGTTGGGGTTGGGGTGGGGGGGGGCGGAGGCGAAGCTAGCATTGTTTGCGGATGACATGCTGCTCTTCGCCTCCGACCCCCCAGGCTCGATCCCGTGCATAAAAAAGGTAATAGAAGACTTTGGCTCCTTTGCAGGGTATAAAGTAAATTATAATAAATCGGAAATGATGGTTCTATCTGGAGATGCTGCATCCTTAAAGCTCAACCCCTCTGCGAACCAGTTTTCAATGGTAAACAAATCGTTTAAGTATTTGGGTATTCGTATACCTCTGAGGACGATGGACATATATTCTATAAATATCTTACCGGCGATAGCTAGTATAACGAAATTATTAAAAAATTGGATGAACCTGCCACTGTCATTGATGGGGAGAGCTGCAGTGGTTAAAAGCATGGCTTTCCCAAAATTAACATATATTTTACAAATGTTACCAATAAAAATCACCAAAGGAGATACTAAAATAATAAATAGTGCGTTCTCCTCATTCCTATGGGCGGGAGGTAAAAGCAGAGTGGCTTATAATAAAATGCAACTACCTAGACGAGAAGGGGGGCTAAATATGCCAGATGTAGGGGAATTTTGTAAAGCAGTGGGCTTTAGATATATTATAGACTGGTTCTGGAGAAGATCAATATATATCAACTACGAACTAGAGGCAGAGTTCTTTCATCCGTACTCACCGACCGCATTAATTCATGCCCCCAAAAAAATGATACCAGCAGATATGTTTAATTCAATATTATTTAAGGATACATATTATACATGGGTTAAAACCAATAAACAAATAAAAAGAAACTTTAAAACTTCAAACTTTAATACGATATGGGGCAACCCACAGTTTATACCAGGGCTAGAAAACAGAAAATTCTTAAAATGGAAAGAAAAAGGAATTGTGGCTATTAGAGATGTCTTCGACCCAGGGGGAAGAATGATGTCCTTTGGAGAGATGAAAGAAAAATATAACCTGGAACAGGAGGATTTTTATATGTATTTGCAAGCCCGACACTATATACAGACCCAAAAAGAGCCAATGGAGGATATAGAGGCCATAGACCCTATAAAAAAGGTGATAAATATAATGGGTACGGGTAAATACCATCTATCCTTATACTATAAAGAATTACAAATAACTAACGCAACAAAAAAATGGAAAAGAGCAATAGGCAAGTGGCAAGAAGACATACCAGAGATTATAGAGTGGGTATCAGTGACAAAAAATAGTATAGACACATATAAGTATTTATTCTCTGCAATGTTACAAGAGGTATACTTTAAAATATTAACCAGGGCATATATATCCCCAGATCAAAGAGCCCACATGATATTAGGAGAATCAGATAGATGTATTAAGTGTAGTAGAGCAAATGCATCCTTCTTCCATAATTTTTGGAGTTGCGGAAGAATTGCAAAATTTTGGAACAAGGTAATAAATTTTATAAATAAAGTGTTTGGGTTAAGAATTAGAAAAGGCCCACAAGCTTGTATCCTGTTCTGTTTACAGGAATGGGACCTAGGACCCAAAAAAAGGAAAATCTTACCGGCATTAACAGTAATAATAGGGGTAGCAAATAAATTAATATTATATCACTGGATAAAAAAATCTACTCCATCAATATTGGAATTGGAAGCTATGATCTTAAAAATCATATATATGGAAAGAAGAGCAACGCTTTCAGATATAGAGACAGGTATCATTAGGTTTAAAAAAAAATGGGGACTATATATTGAATATCTCCCAAAAGAATCAAGAGAAAATATTACGAAGTTATATGAGAATAATAGGTAGAAGGCCCAAGAGAGAAATAAGTGAGTTGAGATAAGATCCATAAGTAATTTAAAGAGACAACAAGGTACAAGTAGAGAAAAAAGAAGAAACTCTGATAAGTCGTGAGGAAGAGAAGAAAAGGCAATGTGAAACCTAGTCTGTGTCTACCCTACCCTTATGTGTTATTTTATGTAATGGGGGTCATCATATTTAAAATAGGAGTAAAACAGAAAGATAAGCAGATTAACAGATTCGAATGAGATAAAATTCGGAGAACGAAAAATATAGGAGGAGAAAGAGGAGAGGAGATATATACACATTTACACAGATGGGGAAACATAAGAAGAGGGAGGGAATAGGGAGGATATATAACTAGTAAAATAAGTTTGGGTGTATTTATGTTTATATTAACGTATAGAATTTTTTATTTTTTTGGGGGGGGACCGGGGGAGGGGGGGGGGAGGGAGACACTAACACTAAAAATAGAAATAAGAGAGATAAGTAATATCTCCATACACGACACACTACATACACAAGTACACACACAGGATACAAGACACTAAGACCTCATAGGAGGCATCGATAGAAAAGGATAAAAGTAAAATAAGCACATACACTAAAGCACAAATAATAGGGCACATCTCCTCTGCCCTCTCCCCTATACATATATGAAGTAGATATATAAGGGGAAAAAAAAATATATATATATATCTAAATATGTATATATATATATGTGAAAATTTGTGATCTTCTGTGAGATAAATGTTAAAAACGAGATATGAACATGACCCACAAGAGGGGAAATTATGTACTGTATGTTTATGTGAAAAAAACGTTAATAAAAATTATTTAAAAAAAAAAAAAAAAAAAAGTAAATTCCTTGATTTGCACCAAGAATGGCAAGACCTATGTTCAATGTTCCCTCTAATTTTAAGAAGGCTGTGTGCGGCATAAGATTTTGGCTGTGCAAATTTGGAAGGAAATTAAAATTTTTGTGCGTCACATATATAACTGGAAAATGACGCTCAGCATTTCTGTTAACTTTACTTCAAAATGATATTAAACATTTAAACATTCAAAACACAGCACACAATGTAGTTAATGGGTGAAATACACATTAATTGAGTCCACAACTGCAAAAAGGGACCACTGCTGCTTTGTGCGCTCTGTTGTAATGTCTGTGCGCACGCTCGACGAGTTGTGTGCGCGCGCACGCGTGCACAGCTTAGAGGGAACCCTGCCTATGTTCTTGTTTTGTCTGGAAGAGACCTTCAGCATAAAGAAGAACAAGGAGTCTTGCAGTGATGATATGGCCCCCACAAAGCCCT
The DNA here is from genome assembly GCF_055691185.1 of Crinia signifera. Classification (NCBI taxonomy): domain Eukaryota; kingdom Metazoa; phylum Chordata; class Amphibia; order Anura; family Myobatrachidae; genus Crinia; species Crinia signifera. The sequence goes on along the minus strand of NC_139217.1, from coordinate 264,058,644 downwards.
GATCTGAACATAATCAAGTCTGTCCTGGATTGCATGTAGAGACAGAAGGATTTAAGCATGCCTAGATCCATAGATCTGTGGTTAGTTCTCCAAAATGTTTGGAACAACCTCCCTGTGGAGTTCCTTCAAAATCTGTGTGCGAGTGTACCAAGAAGAACTGATGCTGTTTTGAAGGCAAAAAATTAGATTTTCTGTTCATTCACTTAGCATTTTTCTGTATCATAAAATATATTTACTATTATTACTTTTATTTTTGAAAGCATTAAGGTGCATACACGCAAATTTGGGTATGGCCGATTTCCCTTGATCTCCCCGTTGCCTAGAAGCACAGATTTTGACTATATTATATGTGTGAATTTGACTAGGCCAATTTTGACTATACTAAAACACAGGGGGGGGGGGGCTCTTACCAGTATAGAGGAGGGGGGCTGCCGCAATGCGTTCCCCCCCCCCTCCACGTCCAGCTGTGCTCCCCGGCTCCTCCCATCCACCGCCATGCTCCCCGGCCACGTGCACTCCCGAGCCCCCTGCACAGGGCTAGCGCATGTGCAGGAACTTCATACATACTTCACATGGGCTGGCCCTTTGCAGACGCCCCTGGAGGCTTGATCGGGTCCCCGGGTTCCGGCGCATGCGCAGTATGGTCCGTGATACTGTGCATGCGCATAACCCATTTTGGGGGCTGTTGCGCATTTGCGAAGAGAGAGGCATCCCAGAGGGAGGGAACACCTCCCAATGGGATGCCTTGAGTGAATGGCAGGTCGAAATTCCAATAGGAAGTCACTGACAGTCACAGTGAATCCAGAACAGTCTTACAGACTGCATCTGGCTTCACTTTAGGCAGAGAGAGTGGCGGATTTTACCTGGGGGGCTGCAGCCTATAGGTAAAAACCGCCACTGCTAGTGACCGAGGTAATGATTGTCTACAATATAGTCAAAATTGTCCTGCCAGCACAGAGTATTTTTACTTGCGATACCGACCTTGTGGGGATGCGCATGAGCATTGCATAGACACTGTGCGATATGTAGTAACTTTTCTATTGAATTTTACTATATAGTGTGTACAGTATGCACCTTTACTTTGCAGGATTTTTTCCACATCTGCCTAAAAGTATAACACAGTACTATATGTACTTTAAAGTGCCCATGGGAAACATTATTTAAAAATGTATTTATCCACCAATGCAGGGAAATAATCCCATTTAAATGTTTATATATCAGAGTTGCCGACCCTACCGGAATTCCCGGGAGTCTCCCGAAAATCGGGTCCCCCTCCCGGCCCCCCGGAAGGGTGGGCAACCCTCCCGGAATCTGGGGGACCCCCCTGAACCCACCGAATCGCGGCATGTAAATGCTGCAATCCGCGGGTCTCAGAGGAGGGGGCGGAGCTAAAATGGCACAATCGCGTCATTTTAGCCCTGCCCCCTCCATGGATATCAGTAATTTCTAATATTTCCCGTAGGGGGCGGGGCTTAATGACGTCACCGTCAAGCCCCCCCCCCCCCCCCCCCGGCTTCTCCCGGAGAGGAGCATTAAAAAGTCGGCAACCCTGTTATATATATGTATATAACAGCTTCATTATGGGAGTAAGGTGTGAACAGGGAGTTTGCTAGACTCTTCAGGGTGTCAAGGAGATAGCTATTAATACAGAAAGTCTCATTGACATTCAGGGAGAGTTGGCAAGTATGTTACACACTTATAAAATCCCTTTGTCATCTACAAACATGGCTAAAACCAAAAATTGGCAAATCATATGAAATAGAAGTTATGGACCCACAATAAATTAATAAATAGTTAAATAAAATTAGTAGTCGGTTGAAATGAGCATTGTGTATAATCAGGACGATTATAAAAATGCAAGAAAAGCATGGAAATTTTACAATTTGCTAGGAAGATGACACATGAGCATACTGCCCCACGTATAGTAAAGAAAATAGTAAGATAGGTAAAGACTATCCCGAAGATCACAGATTAATCAGTGCTGAAGTTTAGTTGAATCTTGGGGTTTAAAAATGTCAAAATCCACTGTAAGGTGCAACAGAAACTTATTGGAACAGTTCCACCAAAGACGCCTTTCCTAATAGCAATATATAGAATATAGTGCTTTAACTTTCGAAAAATGTCATTGTAACCACAAATGCAATTGTGTGACATGGTCAGATTAGATAAAATTGTTACTTTCAGGACATTTACACCATGGCGTTTGTAGATAAAAAAGGACAGCATACAAAGGAAAGCACCCGATAGCCATTGTCAAATATCATGGTGGTCATTGGGATGCTTAATGGTAGTGGTTCAGGGGAGTCTTGTGAAAATTAATGGCATCATGAATTCCACTATATTCATTGAGATTTTAAGATTGTCAGCTCCTAGCAGAAAACTGAAACTTGGCCATTTGTGGACCTTTCAGCAATATAATAACTCTGAATTCAACAACTTCAACAATTAAATAACTGTAGGAGCACGAATCAAAGTTTCATAATGATCCCCTCACTCTTTAGTTTTGAATCCTATTGAAAACATGTGTGTATTTTAGAGGGCATTCCACAAGCGATGAGTCAAGAACATCTAGGAATGAGTTTTCTACATGGAGTAGTGGTTAAAGATAGGAGAGTAGTGTACCCCTAAATTACACATACACGGCAGAGACAGAAAAATGAAAGCGATTATTAATAACCCCTTTCTTTTAAAATATTATGCGGCCTGCACAGGAGTGTAGTGTACCCTTAAGCCTCCCATACATATACAGATCGATTGTCAGATTGGGCTGGTTGGAACAAAATCCTGGTAATGGATGAGAGCAAATGACAGTTGACCATTTCATTTGAAATGCTGGAAAACTGCCAAACTGCCATTCAGATACTACCAGGTTTTTGTTCCAACTAGCCCAATCTGACAATTGATCGGAAGATGTATGGCTAGCTTTACACACACACACACACGGCAGAGACAAAAAAAAAATTCAAAGGATTAATAATAAAATAACCCCGTTATTTGAAAAATATTATGCTGGTGGCACAGGAGTGTAGCGTACAGAACAATGATCAGATCTGAATCAGGCCTAAGATTCTACAAAACAAAAGACAATACAGTGATAACCCCTTTCTTGAGCAAAATGGTTTGCGTTACCATTGCTTAATAAATAGACCCCTTACTGAAGTACCAATATCACTATACAACAGTATATGTAATTGTGGTGCCCCCAAAACCCCTTCAGGGTCTCCAAGGGTTAATAGTAACCCGCACCTCAGCGCAGGACACACAGGGTTAATATTCCCCCGGGACTTTCGCGCCATACCTGAGTGACAGGGGAGAGTGAGTGCCCTGGGATTGGCTGAGGCAGGAGGAGAGGAGGAGAAAAGGAGAGCACGGGGCGGCGAGATTGACCGGAGACGCTGGGAAGTGCGATGTGTTTCCCCCTTCCCCAGCAGCGCGTAGCTCAGAGGAACAGCCACCGGGCTGAAGACTGAGGTGAGCCAGTGAAGCCGGGACGCGGACAGCGGGCGACAGCAGCCGGGTGAGACGTCACAGCCGCGTCGGCAAGTGCGCATGTGAATGGGAGGGGAGTAGGCGCCGAGTGCCTGCCAGCCTGCCGTGTAGCCGAGGACCAGGAGAGCCACTGAGTGCGGCAACGCTGCAGCTGCAGCGCCCACACTAATGAGCTCCCTGGCCAGAAGAAGGTGACTGCAGAGACCCCAGCGACGCGGATGGAGCCCAGGAGTGGGAGCACGTGACGGGCAGGAGCCCGCAGCAGAGAGCAGCCTCAGGTACTGGCTACCAGCCCAGCCTCCCAGATACATTTCCCCTTGGCCGGCCATCCCCACTACCCTCCTATGCACAGACTTTAACCTCATGAGACCTCCGCTCTGGTTACCCGCCTGTGCCCGCCCCAGGGAGCACTCCGCAGATAAACAGCCTACCCATACACAGAGGAGGGAATCCCTAAAGCAGAGCTGCAGGACGTAGCCAGCTCACATTTCCCCACTAGCTATCCCTCTCATTTAGTTAGGAACCACCGCCACCTTGTGGCCTAACTGAAGTACTGTACTGCTGTACATTGATTGCTGGACCTCCAGGTTAGTGGGCCACTTGCTCTACGTGCCACGGCCCAGCAGGAAGGCGCAGGCCTAATACAGTTCACTACTAATACCGGACGGCTCCACTGGACAGATATTTTCCAAACCCCTGTGCACAGGTTGTCCGGGACTAAATTCCTTTAAGGGTGACGTCACCTCAGGTTAATTGCTAGTAGGCTCTACTGGTGCACCAGCTGTTTAGGTATTTGTTTATTGTGTCGATGCTTTACGTGATGCGCTTATGTAAGATTTAAGTCAGGAATGTTTAGGAGTTAAGCTTCAGTATTGGTGGTACCGTGTTCGCCTTGCTGACCCAGTAGTAAGAGAAAAGCAGGGGTGTTTGACCCCGAGCGAGGTACGGTATCTCAGACACTAGAAGCTTCTAGATCTGGGTGAGTTTGGGGGTAACGTGTAAGTTAGGCTGTTCGTGCCACTAGTCAGCTAGACATACAATTACGTGGCATTTATTCAATTATACTTCCTAACGGTCGTGTCTATAGGTACGCTTTACCAGCTTATTTCATTGTTTGGTTATTGTTTCACCAACGTGCCTTAGTATTCGCCAGTACTGTTCAGCCGAGGGGGTCAGTGGTAGGACGCTACACCCGGTTTTGAATAAACTTAAGGCATTCCGCAACTACCGTGTCTCTTTCATTGAAGTGTACATCTCCTACCTGCCGGATAGTCGAAGAACTGACGAACCTGTGTGCGTCCGAAGAAACAAGGTGAGACTGATTCATTTCTTCGTGCACCGGCCACCACATAATTTTATTTCTTAATTACCATTTGTTATTGCTAATAACGTATCTATTAGATCAGCTTTTATTTGAAAATATTTAATAACTAATTACATGGTCCTGATTTAATCAGTGGTATCTTAATTATATGGCTAGTAAGCTGGGTGACCTTAAACACTGACTAGGATAGAATTTGATATATCATTACCTCGGTCACCGCAAACACTCGTTTCCCACAGGGCACCATTTTGTACCACTTGTCATGCAGTGTGTCCATGAACCCAGATGATTTGTAACGGCTGATAAACTCTGATATATTAGAGGTTAGCGCAGAGTTTTGGGGAAGACCAATCCCATAACCTGTGTAGAAATTGAAAGACATGCTTAAAGTCTTCTATGGTGTTAGACATAATTTATATTTTGCCATCCTATACTTCCACCTTGTGTTACCTTCTATGGCAAAGGGTTTTCCCACAGTCAGCAATTTGCAGTCTGAGTCTATGGACACCTCATAATCCAACAAAGCCTTGTCCATGATGAAAGCATTTAGCGTTGGAGGGTCCGTTCTAAAAAATAAAACATATAATTGCATTTTGATTTTATATAGCTATAAAATGAGTCATGAAAGGAATGCAGTAATAATGTGATTTATGTTCTATTAATGCAGTAAAATATATATTACTGTATAATATTAGTATATTTGCTTCACTTCATAATGTTATATGCTGTGATATGATAGATATAGATAGATAGATAGATAGATAGATAGATATAAAAATATGGATTTAGATTGCTGGATACTTGTATTGTGTTGTTAGCCATGCATGTGTGTATGTGTATGTGTATGTATATGTATATATATATAAATATAAATATATATATATATATATATATATATATATATGTACCTACTATTATGCATGCATGCTTTTTCTTGTGTACTGTAATTGCTTTTGGCCATTGCATATATTTATACACATAGCAGGTGTCTGACTGAGTCACATACGGCTTTAGCAGGCATACTGGAGCCACACATAGTGGGAGCCCTAGAATACTAAGGGCAGCTCCTGGTAAGCGAGAATGTGTAACAATTGTAAAGAGATACAGTCACTCTCTAAAGGTATCTGTCTCCTGTACTTTACTGACAGAGTATGGGGCTCTCTCTGGATAGGATGCAGGGTGGAGAAAGTTAGACCAGAAGTAGATTTGGAATCATCCATATCTTTTGCTACTGTATTTACATGCCAAAAGTGGAAAGTATTGGAGCTCAGCCTATACCATGTGGAGAGAGAAATGAAGAGCGTGTATAAGCAAGACAGGATTTGCAGATCAAAGTAACTGATCCAATATTGATGAGGTACTGGAGTCTAATTTGCAATGTGGCGATTAACCTGGTATTATAATTTTTGCTATTATTATGTATTCTTATATAATAATGGGGTGTGAATTTGACCCTGTATTGGTCTACGTCAAAGGATCGCCATTATAGCACAAGTTTTAAAGATATATAAATTAGCCGCATTGTGCCTACTTGAAGCACTTTGCAGCCATCACACTAAACTGAATACCTCATATATATGTAGAATATTTCTATAGGTACAATTATGTACCCCCTCATTGTTGACATGGTGCATCCGTACATGCATCGCGGCAGCAGCTATACATGACTGAGTGAAAAATGTCACCCCTGCCATTGTACTGTACAATGAATTTGCTATGGATCATGGTGTGTGATTATTTGCATGTGCCTATTCACTGGGGCAATATTCACGGCAAGCCATTCATACCCGTGACTGGTTTCAATTTGGCACTACAATGGGTGCGGTATGGTACCGCAACTATGTCCTTGTGGGACTAGATTCTTAAAATCAATGCTAATTGCATCATCCAATCTCTAGTCTGCTCACGCCAGTAGGGAAGCAGTCGCCAGTGGAAGATTGGTCAACACTGTTGAAAGACTGGAGAGTCCCTCTGGATTCTCCCGGCCATTCCGGAAGAGTTGGAAAATATCAATCATCTGCCTAGCGCCTCATTTCTAGTTCTATATGCTGTATGTAATTATGTATGCATGATCATCATCAGGACAGTGCTACTTCTTATGGCATGCATGCTTGCTCATTATGTCTCTAGCAAAAACATATGTCTAACAACCAGACCCTTATAGTAATAAAAAAAGCACAGTACAAATACATTTTTTCTATACGTTGGCTGGCTAGCATTTACTGTTTAATTGTAAGTATGCCCAGTACCACCCCTCTGACAAGCTATGTAATAAAAATATCCGTGATTAGTATGTATGGAAATCTACATAGTACCATTTTACTTGTTTCAGTTGTGTATTTACCATATATATGGTCCTATTGATAATCCCAGTATGAGTGTCACTTCTCTTGTTTAGTGTGCTGAGTACAGTTACAGTGTTTATATTTTGTGAACAATTTCCATTTCTTAATAATGACCAAAAGTACAGTACCACTGCTCTTGTTCTGTAAAGTAAGAGTTTCCATTTTGATTATTCTATAAATAACTAATAGTAAAAAAATCAATAAAAAAAATCCTACATTTTAAAAGGGTCTCGAGAAGTGGTAGTAAAATGTTAACTACAGTATGGCGAGATAATGCTGTAATTATATCACTGATTACAGAGAAAAACCTGCTTTATAATGCTCAGCTTGAAAAACTGGATGCCCCAAACATCATTTTAAATGATCTAACAGTTGTGCCCACCCTGTCACTGAAATGCCTCCTCACTTTAACATGTGGACTCCATCTGATGTGGATGGGACGCTGAACCTTCGCATGTAGTTGTGAATTTCAGGGAAACTTTTTTTAATATATTGTTCTGCACTGCTCTCCCAAACTGTGCCAAAGCGGAAGCCCTGAGAAGGATGATGGAGCTGTAATAACAGAGAAATACTTATTAGACACAGCCTATTAGGAGACTAATAACAGTAGAATAATTCTTACCCATGTTTTCCTACCCATACCGCCAGCATAGGCAAACGCAGGGAGCCAACTGCCTGGACAGCGCCGTGCAGTATAAAGGGCATTATGGAATTGCAATTCATGCCCCGTAGTAGCAGATTTTCCTAATAAGTATGCTGAATGTCTGTGTGTCTGTGGTATTCACTCATCACTCCAGAGAGAGAATCTGGTAGGGATACATGCGATATCCTGGTGGTGAGGATTCTGGCAGTCAAAATACTGACCCACCCCCTTCAAACGACCTAAACCTAATCCCCCCCCCCGCCCCATAACTTAACCCTAACCTAATTTTTCTCCTAGTGCCTAAACCTAACCCTTCAGTTCTCTGGCCTAACCCTATCCTGCCCCAGCGTACTTTGGGTTACCGTCCGACTCGGGATTTTCAACTTCTTTATGCAATGGGATTGCCTTCAGGATCCTCCAAAGCTGCTAAGCTCAATAACAGCTGAATCCCTTGCACCCTGTATAGTTAGAAGTTTTGGCCATGTCTGCCTCCTCTCATCTCTCCATCTGTCTATGTTTTCTCTTATCCGCCCATCTATGCCATCTCTCATCAGTCTATGCCCCCATTTCATTAGTCCGTCTATGGCCTCTCTTGTCTGTCTGCCTGTCCATCTATACCCCCATATGGTACTCTGTCTTCCCGCCCATACCCCCGTCTTTTCTCCCTCCCGTCTGTCCCTCTATAGCCCCATATGTGCTCTATCTGTCCGTTTGTCCATCTATGCCCCCTCCTGTTTGTCCATCTTTACCCCATATGGTGCTGTATCTGTCTGTCCATCTTTGCCTCCTCCTTTCCATCCATCTATCCCCTTATGCCCCCTCCCATCCTTCCACCTCTACCCCCCATATGGTGCCATCTATACTCCCCATATGGTGCTTCATCTGTTCATCTGTCTGTCTATGCCCCTCCCGTTCATCCATCTATGCCCCCATATGGTGCTCTGTCCATCTGCCTGCCTGTCCATGCCCACATCTATCTGTAGGACTCTGTCTATGCCTACGCCCCCTGTCCTGTGCTTTAGTCAAGCCCCTTTCTCTCTAACATTCTTGCTATTCTCTTTCTCTCTCTACCTGACACTATAGGGTAAGTTTATAAAGATGGAAGTTCTATTGAAGATCTCCCATCGCAACCAATCATATCCTACTTCTTATTTATTTAGCACCTTGATTGGGCAACATCCCATCTTTAACAGATCCTCCATCTTAGTAAATTAACCCCATGTCTCTCTCTCTCTCATTCCTTTATTTTCCGTGGAAAAAAAACTTTCTCTTTCTCTCAGCCCCTGACACCCCTTTTTCTCTCTCCCGCCCCTTGGGGGGCGATTATTTCAAGATTTGGGGCCCGCAATGTTGTAGTTACGACACTGTTTCTACTAGAGCGGAGGAAATAATTACAATTTTACATTTAGAAACAGAGCAAAAATAATGGGTCATAGTAAGACGAAGCAATGTATGTTATCTCTATGCATGAACATTTTGGGGTTACTGTCTACTGAGATTAAATATTTCAGTTTAAAAGCTTATTAGCTTTGGTAAAGACTGGATAGTTCTTGAGGAAATTAAATTAGCATCCCAGCTGTCAGGGTGCTAGCAGTCAGAATGGCTATGCTGGAATCCTGACTGAGAATGCCAACCACGGCAAAAAGTATGCGGATGGTTGGCATTAGGCTGGGTGGGTGAGGGTTTAGGCATTAGCAGGGTACTGCAGGGAGGGTTAGGCACTAGCGGGGAGCGTTAGAGTTGGGCTGCAGGGAGGTCAATTAGGGTTAGGCTATGGGGAGGGAGGGATAGGTATGTAGGGGCAGGGGGGGTATAATTACCGAAAAGAACCTAAGAAATCAGAGAGCGCACTGTGTTGAATTTATTCATTTAAAAAAATATATAACCTAATTAAATGACATACACATAAAAATTGTTATAATAAATAAAAAAACACAATTTATAATTCATTCAATAATTCATAATAGCCAACATCCGCCACTTAAATATCCAATTATTTATAGCTGACTTCTGGGTGCCTCAAACCCATTTTTTTACACTTTCAGCGTCCATTGAAATAAATAGAGTTATAGATGACTTTCAAAACGCCAAGAATGTATTGCAATATTGATGTAAAAAAAAAGGGGGGTGTTAAACGGTACTCTTGCATATGTAAGTTTGTAACTTATATCAATGATGAGATAGATGCAGATTGCACTAAGATGGTGAGTATTAAATTACCGGCTGGTGATACAATGGTATAGTCACTGTGTAGGTGTCCGCTTCCTCCGGCGTTGCTCCGAATGAGGGGGAGCCGGTGCCAGGAGAAGACACAGCAGTGGAGCAGCTGAAGGGTAAGAAGGCCATGGATCCGCTGTTGACCAGCGTGGCTCCGGTGGACTGGGAGCCGATGCTAGGAGCCTCCGTAAGGTGTACCTCTCTGCTGTTAAAGAGTTGGATGTCACTCACCAGGTGCCGGTATTAGTGCACTGAGGATTGCCGCAGGTCTCCAAACAAGTGCAGTTGTGCGTGCAGATATTTCCAAGGGAAAAGCAAAAAGGAGAGGCAGTCCCAATGGTGTTTAAAGTTGGTGGAAGGATAATTGGATGTCTCAAGCACAAATTGTAGCTGAGGAAACCATCAATGCTATAAGGATGGAGAAACACGTCAAGGAAGCTACAATTTGTGCCTGAGACATTCAAGAATGTCTCAGAATGTGTGATAAATTGTGTTTTTTATTTATTATACCAATTTTTATGTGTATGTCATTTAATTAGGTTATATACTTTTGTAAGTGAATTAATTCTGTCATTAGATCAACACAGTGCGCTCTCTGAGTTCTTTTTGGTAATTTAGATTCATAGTAATCTTTTTTGGGAGCAGCCTAACAGCTGTGGTCATTATTTAATTATTGTTATTATTAGTATTTAATTGATATTTAAATTTGCGCCTTATTATACTTTTTAAGTATTTATTTTTTGGTTATAATTACCGGACCGATGTCAGGAATCCCTTATCGGAATGCCGGCATTGGCATCCTGGATGCCGGGCACCCGTATGTATTCCTTCTTGAGAATTGTTATAATAAATGAATCAGTTTTGTAGGCCTGTGAACATCCCAATCTATACACTTTTAAAACTGATTTTATTTTGTTATCATTTGTGGAATATAAATAAAATAGCTAAAGGCACTGTAATGAACATACCCACCTTTGGGTCATGGATTCCTGACAAAGCCTCAAAAGTCTTCTCTCCCACCATAACTGCTGCCAGATTTGCAGTGTAGCTGGACAGTACAAGTAGGCAAAAAATAGCCCAGAGGTTCATGAGAACTCTGCCTGTGCAACATTTTGGGGTTTTACTTGATACTGTCCTTCCAAAGAGAATGGCATAGCATAAATTGAGGGCAGAAGAGTATGAAAAAACCTTCACTCTGTTACGTCCATGTGGGGTCATCCCAAAAGGACTCTTCCATTCATAGAATGTAAGAAATAGTGCAGTGATATGCAAGGCCACAAATATCCCCACCCACATAGACCAGTGTAGTGGCCACATAAAGGCCCCAATTGGGGAGGCAGTGTCTCGCATGCGCACCAAGATGCCAAGACTGGTGGAATAGAATGGGCTAGTGAAGTCTACAACCGTGCTTCGTGCTGAATTTATACTAAAGGAGGAAACAGCCATGTGAGCTGCTCCACTCAGGAGGTCTCCAACTAGTCCTGTCCAACGGTCACCTTTCCGTGCACCATATTTGCCATCTCCAACAATATACAGCTCAAATTCAAATCCAAGATCCTCCGACAGCTTTTCTAATAAGTCAATACAGTAGCCATAACAACAAGTTTTGTATTTTAGTGGCACAGATCCGTTTGGTGAATTAAGCTCCTCAAATAAAATATCTAGCAAGGCTGAGTTATTTGTCCGTGGATCCAGACACATTTGACCAGCTGGGCAACTGCCATCAGCATCCACACTTCGAGTGAAAACAAAGGGATGTTCAACAAGAGTTACCACTCTGAGCTTTGTACGTTGCGTCACCACTGATACTTGTTCTCTTTTTTGTATGCGGCTCTGCCACAAACCCTCCTCTATTTCCATTTTTCCTTCATGCCAGCTCCCAACAGTCACCCACGTGGGATCTCCTAGAGAATCACGCACCAGGCTCCATATCTTGTAGTGGTGATCAGTGTGGACCATATTATTTCTTGTTACATACACTTCACCTGTTTGACCAGAGAACGATGTATTGGACAAAAACCTATAGTGAATAGAAAATATGTTAATTAATGCTTAACATTTCTTTAGAAGTCACTGTAGAATATTGGTTCTCAAACTCTTAAGTGGGACTCACTGGTGAGGCTTTTCTTTTTTTTTTTTTTTTATTCATTTTTATTTGGTAATTTTTAAAAACAAGAATAGACAAGACATATACATTTAACATCACATAATATATAGACAATACCGTACACAAACACTTACACTACTTGCAACCAATACAATATATCATAATAACGCATTTACCTAACCACATGGTCTCACCTACATTAGAATGCTCTTTTTTTATTTTGTTACCTTTCTGTGCTTTGACCATCTACTTTACCAACTTCCCCTCTAATTATCCACTTGATCCTGGTTTAACTATTCCAAATACCTTTTCGGCCTATTTTCCCAAAATATATCCAACTTTACTTTATAGTGATTTTTAACAGGTGTTTGATATACATATTTTCTTTATCTTACTATTATATATTAACGTGGAACCAATTACTTTAACTCTCTATAGTGTTCTTCAGTGCTCTCCTCTTTTCCCTTCCCTTTCTTTCCCTTTTTTTTTTTCCCCCCTCTCAATTATGTTTGTTAGTGCTATTTCTATCAATGTGACCTTGCTGAGCGCAATTAAAGGGAAACACGTCTAAAAAAAATTAGATACAAAATTAAAAAAGTTATACCTAAGTAAATAAATAAGGACCAAAACACATAAAATACAAAAATCAAGGAAAACGCTATTTTCAATTTTCTGTGCCCCAATATACATTTTTCCCCCACTGGTGAGGCTTTTCTTTGTGCTATATAAGGCACACATAATTAGGAAAGATACAGGGGGGTATTCAATCCCTGCCGCTATTTCCAATGGGGGAAATAAAGGTGGGCACCTTTTCAATGCTTTCTTGCCCGACAGCATTGAAGAGGCAGCTCGACAGAACGGGCCCGACTTTAAAAGCTGTCATGCCCGTTTTGTCAATAACAACCGTGAATTGTCACGATCACGGACGAATCTCAACAATCTACATTTGTTTACGCGGACAGGCCCCCCTTTCACTGATCGTCAGGCAGGACATTGAATCCCTCCTGGCAATATGCGGTCAAGCAAAACGAAAACCAGCCAGGGTCGTGGCTGTCGGGACGGATCGACAGTCATGACCTGGGATTGAATACCCCCCCACAGTATGAAGGGCACATGAATAAAAAAAAAGATAAAAGTATCAAAAATATATATTCTTATGACTTTTATGTAGTAAGTGCCCTTTTTGTGTTTTAAATATGTTTATGGGTCTGATGCATTATATTGGGTATGCAAAGGAAAAACCTTTAGAGTTGTAGACGTGCCTTTATGAATATTTGACTTCTATAGGTAAAGGTGAATCTACTGTATGTTCTGTATCTTAATGAATAATGGGGCAGATGTATAAAGCCTTAAAAAGAGATAAATGCGAAAGTGATAAAGAGTGATAAATGTCCAGCCAATCAGCTCCTAACTGACATGTTATAGGCTGTGTTTGAAAATTGCATCTAGGAGCTGATTGGCTGGACATGTATCACTCTTTATTACCCTTGTGTTTATCTCTTTTTTTAAGATTTAATAAATCTGCCCAAATATCTGTAGTGCCCCTGAGAGCACAGTGCTTTCCCATCATCCAGTAGAGATAACATCTTACCTGAAGAGGTACGTGCCGGAAGATTCACTTTGTAATGTCTGTTTGTCATTGCAATTCACCATGGTCTGAATAAGTGCAAGGTCTGGTCTTATCTGCACTGCTCTTGTTATTGCCCTGGTTACTAGTCCAACTGCATCTCTTATAAACTTTTCCAAACTTGGCCGGCTGACTTCTCCATAAGCCAGCAGCCCAGGGGGCATACCATCTGTCTGCATCTCTTTCACGTTGAGAGGTTGTCCGACCATCCAGTGAAACTCATTTGGTTCCAACCCACAGTCCCTAGATGCTTGGAACACTAAGGAGGATCGTTGGGCATCACATCCATAAAGAAGCATTGGAATCTGAGAGTCCCTTATAGCTTTAAAATGATGACGCAAGTAGGTTCCTATGGCAGAATCACTCAACGAGTGAAGGCTGATGATGTCTCGTGTCACTATGCTAGTGTTTGTAGTCAAAAAGTCAAGTATGCTTGTACTTTCCCTTGGATGGCAGGTGATTACCTTCAGTTCCTCCCAGCTACTATTTTGTAAGACACTGCTCAAAATTTCCATGAGGGAATCCACAGAACTTTGAGTATCCATTTGCAGATGAAAAGAATTCTAAAAAGTACAAGATGCTTGTTAGTTACCAAACATATCAAAAAATGTCTAGAAAGTTAATTACAAAACTTCTAAAGCATAGATATACCAGCTGCCATAAATGGTGATCAAAACTACTCATGTGCGCACGAGGTAATGTTCTGATGTCCAAGAGACCATTTATATTTATTTAACAATGCAAGTTTTCACCTGTTCTTCAGCTGCACAGTAAATATCTCTCAAAGTACATAAAGCGTTTTACTCAAATGTACTTGTTACTTACAACTTTGCAGTTGGAGCCTCTGTTTAGCTGATTGAACCATTAGAAATGTACATATTTCACATATTGCATTCAAATGATGATGTTTAACCCAAGTTACTGGTATACAATAACTCTAATGGTGTGTACACACGTTAGATGTGCCTTAAGATCCTATCCACGATCTGATCAGATAGGATCGTGGATAGGATCTTAAGGCACATCCGATTTGCATCCTATCTTGACTATATAGTGCAGATCTGCACTATATAGACAAGGCAGCCAAGACTTTCTGGCTTCCGATACATGAACGCGCATCGGGATCGCAAGGGTTAAAACCCTTGCAATCTGCATCCGATGTTGATCCGATGCTGATCCGATGTAGACTATATCGTCAACATCGGAAAGGAAATCGGACCGTGTGTACACAGCATTAGGGGTATATTTACTAATATTTACAAAAGCTTCTAAAAATGAAAAGTAGTGATGTTGACCATAGCAACCAATCATTCTATCAATTTCTAGGATGCAATAGAGACATTATAGAATACATGTTTTTTTTTTATAGAAACCTTTAAAATATGGCTTGTATCAGAAAACATAAAGGATAGAATAAATAGTTTCTGACAGAAACCTTATTTTTTCTATCAGAAATTGACTGAACACTGGGTCTTTTCTCCAAAACAACTGAGGTGCAGTGCAAACTCCTTTTTGGTAGTGTCACCTGTAGATGTATGCTGTATGTGGTTTGCAGCACAGGAAGAGTTTTATCATACAGGAAGTGCTGCTCTTGAGTCCTGTGGTGATTTGCAGATAGACCAATTTACATCATCCACCTCAATTGGCCAATGGAGTTTTATGGAGTGAGGGCTTTCCTTGCGAAGTGTAGACACCACAACAATGCTGACACTATTTAATTTAGCACTAGATATTTGCATACTATTTCAGTCGTTATTACTCATCATTTGTTTATTTGCAGACAACATAAAATAACAAGGTATTGCCATTTTGGAGTGCAATCTTTTCTACACCTCATCTAATATTGCCTTGCTGTCAGTGGCTTTGGAAGCAGATCATCAGCTGCTCATACTGCTTGCCCCTTGGCAATAATTCTGGGTATTGAATCGATGATGATATAATTCTCAGGAGATTGAAAAATACCGATTAAAATTCTTGTTATAAGTGCAAAAACTTAATCAAGCTGTTATGGAATAAACCAAACCTTCCATTGCTGAAGAAATAACTCTGGATACATCACAGTTTTGCTTTTCTTTGTGCTTTAGTTAAAAAGGCATGTAGCAAAACTTTCAGGAAGACATGCACAAACCAATACATTAAGCAGTTTGTCTTATTAAAAGGCTATGGCTTATCAACACAATTTGTCAAAAAAACATCTCTAGGCCAGCTGAGTACTAAGGTGAGGTGCTGAAAGTGGCCCTGAAAGGTTCATTTACCATTTCGCTGGGACTGTCTGCACTGAAAGAGTAGGATTGACAAAGGGTTCCCTCTCTTTCTACATGGGGAAGCCTGTTTAGCGAGCATTGCCGATGTAAAGGTGCTGCCATAACACTTGTTCTGTTAGTGCTATTTTCAGTTGGCTATAACAGAGGGAAAATAATGCTTAATTATTTAAGATTTTGTTCCCAATGGTTAATAATACTACTATTTCATGTTTTTATATTTTGAACATGTGTTGTTTTTATCATAGCAGTGGTACTGTAATTTCAAACCTGGGCTTTGAGCTCTGCTGCATATTTGTGAGCTGTCTACCTGGCACACACATGTGCAATTCTGAAAAGACTGAGCTGGCAAGTTACCCATGTCAGTGTCAACAGTGAAGATTTCTACTGAGATGGCAGATAACAGAGGAAGAACTATAGAGTTATAGGTATCGCCGCAACACTGGTTGAATAAAATTGGGAACGCTTTCCTAGTGAAAGCCATGGTAACCAACCCTTTCATGTATTGAGCATAGCAAAAATAAAGACCACTGGTGAAAAAACACACTCTCCCCCCCCCCAGCAATAAAGTTTTTTTTCCTTGATAAATATGCCCAACTGCCAATTTAGCATATTTCTGCCCACTTTGGCTGTTGCATTGTATTTCATTACAGCACAAACCCAATAAACTCTAATTTTATTTCTCAACCATTCACTCGTATTTCCACTAATCATTCAATAAATATATAGAATTACTAATGGAAACATGTTCATTCTGCACATGCTTAGAATAAAGCTGTAACTTACAATGAAAACAGGACACAGAACACATGAAATGTAATGTTGTATGTATATTATTGGCCAATGCTATGCTATGAGAGCAAACAGACTACAAAAATGGATTACTATAATGTTTAGCTAAAAATGTTTGTTTTTACTACCTGGGATAATGACAATTATGTACATTGACATCTGTGCACTGACTACTAGACAGACCATCATCAGGCTTATATTATTGGCCAATACTATGCTAAAAACCTTATATATTATATATAATACATTTAAATATGAATGGTTGTATGGTGCACCTGCTATCCTGTTTATGCTGTAGACCTTCACCTGTGGTTGGCTGTTTACTGCAAGGAAGCCATAAAGGTTTTTACTGTTGTGCGCTATGATTGGCTAGAGGATGGTACAATGACTATCCAATAAACATGAGAGCAAACAGACTGGAAACTATATATACATAATACTAAAGAAGGGATTTGAGAATTGAACAGGTGAGTTGAGCAATGTTTGTGGGGTTCGCTAGGATATGCCAACAATCCTTAGATGATGGAGAGCACTAGATTTTATGTATGTAGTATGGTAGTATGAATGAGTGTAAATGATTACATTCAAATTATTAGTTGACATTTTTTCATGATATATTACATGTACATTAAGCATTAATTTTCGATACAGGGGTCAGTCAATTTATGTAACGCATGTGATAGCACTTTAGACCAACGGGTTTTAATAAGTTACCTTAGTGTTCAGTGGTATGATCTGATCTTGATCCAGAATACTGAGGAATGGGATCTCCAAGAAACTTGACAAGAATTCCAATTGTAGTAGCTCCTCCTGTGATTGAGGGAATGCCAACACTGCAGCTACCCCCTGGGCTACTATCACCTGGCACAACCATCGTGCCAGTGAGGCAGGGTCCCTGTCCCTTGGGGCTCCAGAAACCACCTCCAAACTCAGGTTGTATGGAAGAAAACTGCTGCGACTGATGCGTGACAGAACATTCTGGATTCTTGTCTGTGATTGTCCAGCCAAGGGTAAGAGGGCACCAAGACGAACTGTGTGCCCAATTCGAGCAAGAATACGACATGGCTGTGGGTGTCCACAACAAGGCACCCAGCTGCAGAATACACCAAGGTATAAAAATAACCATTGCAGAATATCCATGAGGTGAAGCCAAATGAGGAGGGGGTAAGGAAAGGTAGTACAGGCAGTGTCAGAGGAGAAAGATTTACAAGGTGAGTAGTATAAGGCAGTGAGAGAAGGGCAGATGACCAAACAGGCAAATGGTGTACAGAGGCAGAGGAAAGTGACGATGGAGGGTAAAGTGCATGGGGGAGAGAGAGGTTAATGCTAATGAGTAAGTATAGTTTTGATAATTATTTAAACAAGAAATATGAGAGAGGTAAGAAGAAAGAGGTGGGCAGGGGATCGACATATGAAATAGGAAGCGTATGATGGGAATGTAAGAAAGCAATGTGTCCAGGATGAAGCAGGCTGGATGCTGAGTTGAGATCAGCTCTGCCACTGTTTGCTGGAGTCTGGTGATACTGACAGAACAGAGCGAGAGAGGGGAGGGAGAGAGACCAGGAGGGAGAAAGGAACCAGAGGAAAGGAGGTCAAAAATATTGATGAACAGGAGAATGAAAGCAAATAGGAGTGCATACGATAAGAAATGCTGGCAGGTGATTCTGCTGAGGAAAAAACAGTTAGGAAATAAAAATAAATTAAACTGCCAGTCAAAGACAGCCAGTCACAGGCAAGTGATAAACAGAGGGAAAAAAAACAACAAGTTTAACTTTAAGGAATATAAAAGTGAGAGACGTATGTTTGTGGGTGCTGCAGATAAAGTTTTAAATTAGCGTTGTCGCTATCTGATCATAGAGTCTGGATCAATCGACAGAGAAATGGCTCCCCTGACAGTTCCAGGTCTCTGAGACTGTCTGGAGCAGTGACAAGGGTGGGTGGAGATACAGGAATAATAAAAGTGATTAAAATGACCATGAAGCGCAGACTTAGATGATTTCTCGCAGGGAGAATACAGCTTTATAATACCATACAGCTTGTATATTACTAGAAATATAGGATTCCCGTTATACTATGTAATAAGCAAAATTAGAAATAGCAAAAATAAATTAATTGCAAATAAAGACCTAACTAACATATCATGTAAATATAGAGGACAATGAAACCAGGGTAAGATTCATGCAGGATAAATACTGCAGTAATAATGTACTGGTTGCTCAGGTGCCAAAATCCGTCATTCATATGAATGACAATTCTTTGACGCTGCACAGATCTATTGCAGTTCAGAGAGTTGCAGGACATCCTGGTCAAAACAAAGGGGCTATTTGGGGTCATTAAATATTTGTCTGTCGCTCTGTAATGGGCTGAGCCTGGATGTGTCCATGGGAAGGCACTTCTTTGGAGGAAAGCTGCCAGTATGAGATGAGGCAGCTGAGACAGTGCCAGAACAGGGGGAGAGGGAGAGATTGAGAATGAAAAGATAAAGTCCCAGGCTACAGAAAGCTGTAAAGGTATGGTGCTGGAGGGCAAATGAGATATAACAAAGAACAAATGAGTTAAATCCAATAAGCGCAGAAGGTAATGGAAAAGAAGGAGAAAATCACAGCCTGCATACATGAGTATGTGCAACAGGAGGATACACTTAAGGTGGAGACCACAGATTGGTGCAGTTGTGTCACCATGCTCGCTGAGGCATGATTTTTGGTTAGTTCATGAAGAATATAAGGAATGTATACAAGGAAGTTATGAGTCAAAGAAGCTTGTGTGAGATGGAATGGTGCAAGGAAGGGTAGGATGCACTGACGGCAGGGAAAATGATTTTATAAAGGATATCCAAGGGGATTCCTCATTCATACAGTACACAGCAATGTCTGATCTACTGTAGAAGGGAGATGCTGATACTTACACACCACTCAATTACTGTGATGAGCTAACTAGAAACAGATGGTTAATGGGGAGGAGAGCATCTGGAAGGGGAGACAATGAGGGAGACCTGCTTGTACGTAGTGACACAAGTGTATGTGTCTCCATCTAACGGAAGGTGTGCGGACTGAATAATAAGTGCTTCTGTTATGTACGTGAGGCTGTATATCAGTGCTCCCGCTTGTGTGACTGTCACAGAGTGAGGAAGTCCCTTTGCTGCATATGTGACCAACACCCTAATGAAACATCTAGTCATTTCTGTCACAGCACGTGATGTATTCCAGAACTATACATCAAGCTGACATTTGTTGTAGAAATCATAGAATTCTAGATGATTAAAATATATTTTAATATAAATATTGTTTCATCTGCAAAAATATATCTCGACAAACATAAATTGCTTTCCCTGCAAAAATAAGAATGATGACATTACACTATCTAGATTATGGGTCGTATTTGTTAAATTAATATTGTGGAAAATCCCCCAGGAGTGATAGCGTAAAGAAGCCTAAACACTGGGAGATGTAGATCGCTCAGGATCACTCAGTCAGATTGCTCAGCACACAGCGATCTGGCTGAGCGACCTGTCACCAGAGAACAGTGGCCCTGCGTATTATTATCACTATGGCCCCTACACACGGAGCGATGCCTTAAGCTACCTTTCTGCCTCCAGCTCTTCACTGGGATAAGTTCTTATTGGAGCAGCACAATATTTTGTTCGTCGGGAGGCTTGCCACCTAGCAACAGCTGGTGGGTTAGGTGTAAGCCTCCCGACATACGCTGGAATGGTATAGTGAAATAAAATAAAATTTTCACTTACCTTACCACATTCAGGGGAGTAGGGAGCTTAGCTGCTGATGCATGACATGTGCACAGGCAGTGTACATATACTGCAGGTCATGCAGGTGCACTCTAGTCACATGCACCTGCTGTATATAAGGCTAAGCCCCGCCCCCTGAGGTCAGATTTTACCTCAGCGCTGAAGGAAGGAGGAAGCTGTGTCTGTGTCTGCTACAGACAGACTAATAAAATCCCCATCCTTCAGCAAAACAGACGGCCCTCCAAACATTACATGGCTGTGGCTGCTTATACCTCCTCATCCTCTCAGAATGAGGTATTATTTAAGAGGAGAAAGTTATTTAACCCTGTCAGGTCGGAAGACAGCAGGGAAGTTTCTGTGGAGAAAGGAGAGCCCAGTCAGGCAGAGTCTCCTCCTCCCCCTGCCTATTCTCACAGTGTTGTGGAAAGGCACAAAAAGAAACAAACAGTTCATGTTTCTTCAAGAGATGCCTGTTCAGGCAATAACATCTCTTTACCAGGTATTGCCTGCAGTAGGAATACCTGAGAGGTCTGTAACAGACCACCCTCTCTTGCCCATGGCCGGCACATTTTCCTGCCTGTCACTGGCAGTATGCTCAACAACAAGCTCATAACAGGGACTAGTGCTCAGAAAAGGGACTAGTCACCACAGTACACAGTCCCCAGCTAACTCACAGGGAGTGGCTTGGGAGTTGGAGGATGTAACAAGATCCAGTGAATCCTCTCACAGGGGTGAATATAGTGATTTGCAAATGACCTGAGTGGCATTGGCAAGTGAAATGCCCCATTTATGCTATACACAGCATACTCTGCCCTGAACAAGTGCTTGAGGTGTAGTAATTCACCCAGCTGGCTTTTGCAGCCCCTCATTAAGGAGGACAGATTGTTCTCTGTAACACCTGGGCATTCCTGAAATCCCTGCCCTTTTTACCCTAGAGATTGACTCTGCTTTCTCAGCACAAGTGGGGGAAAAAGTGCTGCAAAAAATAAATAAATAAAAATAAATAAATAAAGTTCAAAGTAACTGACACTGTGGGCCAGTATTATTTGCCCTGGATAAAGCAGAGTAAGAAGGGTTCCAGCGAACTCCCTAGATTCCCTGCTTCCAAATGGCCCTATTGAAAGCTGTTAATAGAGCTACCCTGATGATTGGCCAGGCCTTTAATTCTATTTCAAATGCCTACAGAACTGCCAGCAAGCAAGTGCAGATCTCAGTAATGTAGCTCCTGCATCAGTGGATGTCCCTAACCTAATTTTGATCTTTCAGTCCTGACTTCATACACAAGGTTAAGTTCTGCTAAAATCCCCAGCCCTTCAAGGGGCCTGTTTGCTAGGAGGGTCATTCTGTTAGAGCCAGCAGTTTGAACCTATAGCAATGTGACAGCCACAGAGTCCTCAGAGGAGGCTTCTCCCAGACACAGGTCACGAGAGGTGAAGTGAATATCTTCCTAATAAAGACAGAGGATTCCTCCCTGTCTTTCCAGAGCATTGGCCTCCTGTAGGCGGACTACCATGTACAGGTGGGGGGAGGGGCTTATTCCCCTTGTTCCTTTTCCTAACCAGATATGCTCCCATCCAGGGAACACTAGTTCTAGATGCTGGATAAATAATGTCCCTGGCCCTTTAACAGGGCTAGATCGAGTCGGCAGACAATTGCAAATAGGTTGGGTCAGCTACCATTTCCCTGTAAGCAAACAGCACCGTTCATACAGGCCAGTACTGAATATATATGAAACCTTGGTCTTTCCATATGGAGGGTTTAGCAGATATACCCTTTAGGCTGGCCCAAGCTAAACATTGTAGCTAAACAGACCCGAAGGAGGCATTTAACATGATACTGGAACATCCAAATCATAGGAGGCTGCTAAGTTCCCTGTGGAGAGACGTTCCATGCAACTGGACTATAATGTATTTCGGACTGTCCAATGCCCCTTACATACTCATATGCGTCATGAAGGCAGCAATTACACACCTCAGACAGTAAAGGGGTTGCTGTTATTATCTACCTAGGTAATCTCCTGGTAGTGCATGCAGAACAATTGTCCCCCTTTTCTCCCAGGTATCTTATCCTGTCGCTCCTCTATCTAGGTTTTCATAAGAACCTTGAGAAATTTGTATTAATACCTTCCCAATCTGTTGTCTTTCTGGGGTCTTTGATAGATTCCTCTTCTTTATCAATAGTGGTTCCCTCAGACAAGTAGAACGCCATACAAGTCTGTTTCTCAGGTGCTCAGTTTTCACTGAGTGACTTGGCTAGGCTGATAAGGAAAATGAGAGCCTCAGATCCTGGGTTTTCTCCATGTACCTCTCATATGCAGACAATTCCAGAACCTCCTATCATCCCTTATTTGACAGGATTAGGACAGACAAAATGATACTATCTCCCATAGTCCACAGGGAGATTCACAGTTGGAAAACATTTCCTATTCCAGATCTCCCCTACCTCCTACAGTACTCCAGACATAATCATCACATCAGATGCATCCCTCATGGGCTGGGGGGCATTCATCCAGTGCAATACAGTAGGAGGGAAGGGGACCGCTTGAGATTCTAAAGCTCATATCAATCTCTTAGAGCTAAGAGCTGCCAGATTGGCTATATCCTCTGTATTTCCCTCAGACCCACAGGATAATTCAGTTCAGCTCTGTCTGGACAACAAAACCACTGTTTATCTACCTCAAAAGAATAAGAGGCACTTGATCTTGCATTCTCTGTCAGCAGGCAATAAATGCCTGGAAGTGGGCAGTACAGCGGTCCATTCTCCTGATTGCTACATGCATACAAGAAGAGTTAAACAAGATAGCCATTTCCTTATACATAACCAGTCATACTGTGGATTGAGCGACTCTCCAGTTCCTTCGGAGGTGTAGATTAAGATCCCACTGCTGCCATAACACACCAGAGATCTTTCTCAGAATTGCAAAGACCTTGGGTCACCCACAAGTGGATACGTTTGCAACACCATCAAACGTACAAGTTCTGACATTCATATCCAAAATTCGGACTCAAGGGAGTCTCCACATGGATGCTATGTCCTTTTTCGCGGGCTGACATTCCACTTTCATATGCCTTTTTCCCTCTGGCTCTGCGGTTGTGGGTCATCCACAAAATCAAAACAGACGTGTCCAAAATACCCAAATATTTCCGGCATACTCTGTCTGGCCCTCCAGAGTTTTGTTCCTTTTATCAACCTTTTTCACAAGGTTCCGGGCTACCTCTAGGTTCATCTACAGACTGCTTCCAGGGCAGCACAGACCTACTGAAACATCTTCCACATTGTATGTGGATTGCAACATTACTAGGTTACAGACCATTCCCAACCTCTCTGCCTTTTCCAC
This sequence comes from Crinia signifera, assembly GCF_055691185.1. Lineage (NCBI taxonomy): Eukaryota > Metazoa > Chordata > Amphibia > Anura > Myobatrachidae > Crinia > Crinia signifera. Next base: position 264,034,760 of record NC_139217.1, on the reverse strand, counting down.
GCCTTGCCTGTTTTAGGCCTAGAATAAGATCCAGATATCAATCCATAATTGAATTTCTAGCCTTACAATCCTCTAACCTCCCTTCTTCAGGCCCCCTTTTCCGAACCTAGCATAACTCTGGACTTCCTTGCCACCACATTCGAAACAGGTTTGGCTTATGCCAAGATATGCTCATATGGCTTGACTCTAGCTCTCCTTATCCCAGGCCTCAGAGAATAAGAATACTTAAAGGATTCTTTCTAGCTGGACCACCATGCTATGGCATTCTACCTGGTGGGACATTAATCCCTTTTTGTACTTCTTGGCCACTATACCACCATCTGCAGATATCTTTGGCGTTTCAAAGAAGTTAGCTTCACTGTTAGCCCCTGCCTTTGCAGCCAGAGGGGCTGAGTTTTCGTCAAACCACATATCTGAACCTGGATGACCCCTACGCCAATGGGTTTCCTTATTATTCTATGGGGACACACAAAAACAAGTTCCATGCACACACCTCTGGTGGAATGTGATCTGGTCAGAGACCAGTCAGATCCAGATCTTTGTATAGTTGATTGCCAATCCACTTACTTACCCCTCACAGTACCTGTAAGGAGAGACATCAAACAAACTTCTCTCTCACATGCCAGAATATTTTTCATCCTGCCAGACCTTTTTATGACCAGGGAGTGTATAGTTTCCACCATACAGAGTTCTGGAATAGACACTCCACTTCAGAGGCCATCCCCTTCACTGTGACGCAGTTAATTCAATGGCTGCTAGAGGCTTACCATTTCAGCCTGTATTGCAAGCTGCACATTGGTCATCCGCTTGGACTTTCTTTAGACATTGCTGGAGGCCTTCTGGTTCTCAAAGAATTGCGTTCCTTAGAGCAACCACCAGGTGTGTGGTAGTCTACCCACCAGCTGTTGCTAGGTGGCAAGCCTCCCGACGAACAAACACTAGTTTGCAGGAATCTATGATCTGCAAACTCTCTTTGTTCTAGGGAATAGGATTGCCACCTAGCAACAGCTCCCACCCTTCCCACCCAGTACCTTGCTAGGTCTGCTGCTTGTTCTCTCTAAGGTTCGGTTATATACCTAACTTATCCTTTGATTCAAGGCACTCCAAAGGCCTAGAAGAAGCAACAAGTGCAGTCACCTAAAGATCAGACATTAATTATTTCCTCTTCTCTGCTATACTCACAAGTTTGCCTCAGTTTATAACATGCCTGGCTACAGTACAGCATGGCAGTTATTTCAGTTGTTGGTTCCTAGTCCAACCCAGTTTCATTCTTACTCCTTCCAGTAGAGTTTCTCAGATCTGATCTATGTTCGTTATGAATGTTCTAGTTAACATTATTTTTGCATACAATGGTCTTTGCATACAATGGTATTTCTCTCTTGTTCCACTTTAGGATTGCCATCTGTAAGCTTCTGTAAAATCTGACCTCAGGGGGCGGGGCTTAGCCTTATATACAGCAGGTGCATGTGACTAGAGTGCACCTGCATGACCTGCAGTATATGTACACTGCCTGTGCACATGTCATGCATCAGCAGCTAAGCTCCCTACTCCCCTGAATGTGGTAAGGTAAGTGAAAATTTTATTTCACTATACCATTCCAGCGTATGTCGGGAGGCTTACACCTAACCCACCAGCTGTTGCTAGGTGGCAATCCTATTCCCTAGAACAAAGAGAGTTTGCAGATCATAGATTCCTGCAAACTAGTGTAACTTCCGGTATTTTTCGATTGTGAATTTAGATTGTGATGGGGCCCTGTGTCTACAAAGTCATTGTTAGAATATAAAAAAAATCAAGGGTTTGTTTAGAGAAGAAAATAAAATGTATAATGACTGGTATAAACGTAAAAATCCTAACACCAGGTGGTATATGTACTAAAGCATTTAATAATGAATAGTGGTGATGCCATAGCATCCAGTCAGATTGGGCTATCCTTTTTGAGGATGCAAAAGATTTAAGCTGGACATACACTAGTGTGATTTGGCCAATTTTCACTTGATTCCGATGGATTGTTCCAAAATATCTGGTAAAAAGTGTCCAAATTGCATATGTTTGACATCCGATCTGATTCATGGCCTCTTGCTGAACATCCGACCTCGAAATCAGACAATCCTCCTGGGAGAGTGGAAAGGGAATGCATACGATATACTGTATGTAAAAGGACTGCATATGATATATAACATGTGATTCTCCTGCCCAGAAAGCTCTCTTGAACCATGCTCTTTCAAGTACGTTTCAAGAGGGATTGGCTGGGAATTCTCCCCTCAGAGAAGTTGCAGTAGTGTATGTGGCCTATAGAATCTGATTGGTTGCAAGATGAAACCGCTACTTTAAATTTTTTTAAAAAGCCTTAGTAAATCTACCATCATTAGTTGGTAGGGAATATTTCAGTCTAGGAAGAAAAGTGATGCACCTAAAATATAAACAAAAGAAGACAAAAATGCCTCCCTACAGATTCTAGAAAATATGTTGCCATACCTTCCAACTGTCCTGATTTTCCAGCCACAATTTTTTTGTGAGTGTTCCATGTCCCAACAGTAGGCTAGCAGTTGGGACTCCCCCTGTCATTGACTGCTCTGCTTAGCACAGTATCTTCATGGCAAACAGGAAAAAAAAATAGGATAGAAAGACTTGTACGCAAAGGTGTTTTAAGAGAGAAGCCTTCTCTGTATGGGCCACCACCTCTCTGCCGGGAGCAGCAGAGTGCAGTAGAGTCTGAGCAGTCGAGCACTCAGACCTTAATGCACATGCGCAGTTCTCCAGAAAAATTGCGCGGCAGACAGATTTCCGCATCGCAGGTTTTGGAGTCTGAGCACTAGATGGACTCTAGTGGGTAAGTATTAAAGAAATGAGAGAAGCGTGTGCAGTGTTGGCCCATTATAAATATGCCCCTGCTTGTAAGGTACAAAGCAGACAGAACTTAGAGGGGGGAGCAGAAAACATACATCCCAACATTTTGGATTCAAAGTCAGAACTTCCCACCGGCTCCCACATCACCTTTCAGGTGCCGCACTTACCCCCTTCCCCACAGTGTATTTTAATAAAAGGTCAGTCAGCCTTACTTATTTTAATCTGTTGGGTTGAGTACCCAAACATCTCTCCTGAGCTTGCAGGACCCCAGCTGCAACTATACTGGGTCATTACGACTGTCCCCCAGTTGTAGCAGGTGGGCGGCTTAGCATAGTTACATAGTAGTTAAAGCTGAATAAAGAAGACGTGCGTCCATCAAGTTCAATCTCTGGTTATAGTGCATGATGTTTTTGCTACAACCCTTTTAAAGACTGTGAAATCTGATTTAATTATAGACAGAGTATGATTGTAGTTTGTACCCCTGGATGTTTTTACCTAATAGATGATTGTACAACCTTATTTTAAATATATTTATTGTGTTTGTCTCCAGGAAGAGAGTTCCACAATTTAACTGCCCTGACTGTAGAAAAAAAAATACTTCTAAGGGAACCAAATCTTTTCATCTCTAGTCTAAACTCATGCCCACATGTCCTAGGTTTCTTCCTCAGAGAAAAAGGGGGCCTGACAGTTCTATATATTGGCCCCTGACATATTTGTACATGTAAACCAGGTCTCCCCTTAAACGTCTCTTTTCTAGCGTAAACAATCCCAATTTGTCTTCATACTTTAATTCCTCCAACCCTTTTATTAGCTTTGTTGCTCTTCTTTGAACTTTTAGCAGTTCTATGATGTCTTTTTCGTAATGCGGGGCCCAGAATTGTACTCCATATTGTAGGTGCGGTCTGACCAATGCTTTATAAAGAAGCATAATTACATTTGAGTCCCTAGTCTCCATGCCCCCTTCTTATACATATCCTGTTGGCCTTAATGGCTGCTACATGACATTGAGCACTACATCCCAGTTTGTTGTCTATTTGAACGCCTAGATCCTTTTCCAGTTCTGATTACCCAATGCCACCCTGTTTATGTTATAACTAGCACACTGTTTATGTCTCCCAAGATGCATAACCTTACATTTATCAACATTGAATCTCATTTTCCAATTGTTTGCCCGTTCATCTAGTTTATTTAGGTCGCTCTGGAGCATGTAGACATCCTTGTCTTTTCTATTCCCCTGCTCTGTTTTGTGTCATCAGCAAATATTGATACTTTGCTGAGTATACCCACCCCAATATCATTAATGAATATGTAACAAAAAGAGGCCCTAGTACCGACCCATGTGGCACTCCACTTAGTACAGATATCATTCTCGATAGTGCATCATTTACAACCACTCTCTGTTTCCTACCCATCTACAAATTTTTACTCCTAGTCCCAATCAAGTAGGGAAACCCATGGAGGGAGATGCTAAGCCTGGGGTAGCCAACCCTAGTCCTCGAGAGCTACCAACAGTGCATGTTTTGCAGGTCTCCTCACAGAATCACAAGTGAGCTAATTAGCTCCATCTGTGGATCTTTTAAAATGTGTCAGTGATTAATGAGTGCAGCTGTGCAGCAGCTAGGTTGTCTGGAAAATGTGAACTGTTGGTAGCTCTCGTGGGCTAGGGTTGGCTACCACTGCGCTAAGCTTTAATATTATTGTGGGGAATGTAGTGTGTAGTAGTAAAATGTAGTATATAGGGGAAAGCAGTGTAGCATGTAGTGTAGTGGTAGAGTTCAGCATGTAGGGGCATTTAGTGTAGCATATAGGGGGATGTAGTGTATCTTTTAGTGTAGTTTTATAGTGCAGCTTCTAGTGATGTAGTGCAGGGGTCATGTGACTGAGATGCAATCATCTCAGTCACATGACCCCTGCACTACATCACTAGAAGCTGCACTATAAAACTACACTAAAAGATACACTACATCCCCCTATATGAGCCGACATTTCAAATGGCAGTGGGCCATCAGAGGGCCTGTAGCTGAAGCACCATAGCGGCAGGGCAACAAACATGGTGTCTGCCCTCTGAAGGAGGACTCTAGGGTGCGGGCCGCACCCTGTTAGTCAGCACCTCACAGGCAGCCAGTGGCCAGCAGCAGTGGTGGATGCCAGCCCAGAGTGTTGTATCCACATTAACTGTATGGGTACTGGTTGGGACATTTATTGTAAGGGGCACTTGTGGGGCATTATGTATAAGGGGCATTAGAGTGTGTGGCATAAAGTATAATGGGCATTACAGTGTGTGGCATAATGTAATATATGTGTGGCATAATGTGTAATAAGCATTATGGTGTATGTCCTAATGTGTAATGGGCATTTAAGTGTGTGGCATAATGTGTAATGGGCTTTACGGTGTGTAGTACAATATGTAATGGGCATTATAGTGTGTGGCATAAAGTGTTACATAGTTACATAGTTACATAGTAGGTGATGCTGAATAAAGACTTGCGTCCATGTTGTTCAACCTATGTTTATAATAGTTTATCCCTTGTTGTATAGTATGTTACGATATTTTAAAGACAAATTGTGTTACTTATTCATACCCGTGGATGTTTTTAACCAATAAATGTTTGTCCAACCTTATTTTAAACATATTTAGTTTAACTTTTCTGACTGTAAAGAATGTTTTTCTTCTAGATGAACAAAATCTTTTTTCTTCTTATCTAAACTCGTGCCCTCTCGTCCTAGATTCCTGTCTAGCAGAAAAAAGGGTGTTTGACAGTTCCTTATATTGGCCCCTAATGTATTTATATATATTGAGCATGTCCCACCTTAAACGTCTCTTCTCTAGTGTAAATAGTCCTAGATCGCTTAATCTTTCCTCGTAGCTTAAATTCTCCATCCCCCTAATCAGCTTTGTTGCTAAGTAACCCCATCCCAATATCGTTAATAAAAATGTTGGTACTCTTTACCTAGAACAGCGCCCACGATTTTGATCTTAGGCATCGCAAGGTAAAAAATTGCGTCGGACGCATCGCATGCGACCAAAAAATCGCATGCTATGCGACCGACGCGATTACTGCGATTTTACATAGGGAACAATGTTGGTACTTATGAGTTATCTGGGCGCCCGATTTTTTGATTGTATGCCTTAAGTTAAGGCATACAATCAGATGCGATGCGATGCGATATCGCATCGCATCGCATCGCATGCGACCATCGGATGCGATGACCCGATTTTTCCATAGGAAACAATGTTAAAATGGACAGAGTCCATTTTAACATGGAATTCAATGGGAAAAAGGGGTCCTCTTCATACCCCTACTATCCAAGTGGGCATGGAGTTGGATATAAACCTGTGGCGAGCGTAGCGAGCCACCGAGCCCAAAGCGTGGCGAGCGAAGCGAGCCCCGTGAGGGGACGGTATTCTTTGTCCCCTCGCGGGGCTCGCTACGCTCGCCACGCTTCGGGCTCGGTGGCTCGCTACGCTCGCCACAGGTTTATATCCAACTCCATGCCCACTTGGATAGTAGGGGTATGAAGAGGACCCCTTTTTCCCATTGAATTCCATGTTAAAATGGACTCTGTCCATTTTAACATTGATTCCAATGGGAAAAAGGGGTCCTCTTCATACCCCTACTATCCAAGTGGGCATGGAGTTGGATATAAACCTGTGGCGAGCGTAGCGAGCCACCGAGCCCGAAGCGTGGCGAGCGTAGCGAGCCCCGCGAGGGGACAAAGAATACCGTCCCCTCACGGGGCTCGCTTCGCATGCGACCAAAAAATCGCATGCTATGCGACCGACGCGATTACCGCGATTTTACATAGGGAACAATGTTGGTACTTATGAGTTATCTGGGCGCCCGATTTTTTGATTGTATGCCTTAAGTTAAGGCATACAATCAGATGCGATGCGATGCGATATCGCATCGCATCGCATCGCATCGCATGCGACCATCGGATGCGATGACCCGATTTTTCCATAGGAAACAATGTTAAAATGGACAGAGTCCATTTTAACATGGAATTCAATGGGAAAAAGGGGTCCTCTTCATACCCCTACTATCCAAGTGGGCATGGAGTTGGATATAAACCTGTGGCGAGCGTAGCGAGCCACCGAGCCCGAAGCGTGGCGAGCGAAGCGAGCCCCGTGAGGGGACGGTATTCTTTGTCCCCTCGCGGGGCTCGCTACGCTCGCCACGCTTCGGGCTCGGTGGCTCGCTACGCTCGCCACAGGTTTATATCCAACTCCATGCCCACTTGGATAGTAGGGGTATGAAGAGGACCCCTTTTTCCCATTGAATTCCATGTTAAAATGGACTCTGTCCATTTTAACATTGATTCCTATGGAAAAATCGGGTCATCGCATCGCATCCGATGGTCGCATGCGATGCGATGCGATGTGCCCGATCCGACCCGATTTAGAAATCGGGCGCCCGGATAACTCATAAGTACCACAATGTTAAATGGCCCAATTGACCAGATTTTACATAGGGAATAATGTTAAATGGCCCACAGACCACAAATAGCCACCCTAAAGTGTGAAATGGCCCCCCCAATTGTTAACGCCACCCCACGATCAACTTCAACCCGAAGCGTGGCGAGCGCAGCGAGCCCGCGAGGGGCGGCGGTACGCGTCCTCCGACCTTTTCATACCCCCACTATCCACGTCGGCGTGGAGTTGAGAATAGAAAGTGTGGTGAGCGCAGCGAGCCACCGAGCCCAAAGCGTGGCGAGCGCAGCGAGCCCCACGAGGGGACGCGCATACCTGTGAAGCCCGCGAGGGGACGCGGATACCTGTGAAGGTATCCGCGTCCCCTTGCGGGGCTCGCTGCGCTCGCCACGCTTCGGGCTCAGTGGCTCGCTGCGCTCGCCACACTTTCTATTCTCAACTCCGTGCCGACGTGGATAGTGGGGGTATGAAAAGGTCGGAGGACGCGCACCGCCACCACGCGCGGGGTCGCTGCGCTCGCCACACTTCGGGTTGACGTTGATCGTGGGGTGGCGTTAACAATTGGGGGGGCCATTTCACACTTCAGGGTGGCTATTTGGGGTCTGTGGGCCATTTAACATTGTTCCCTATGTAAAATCGGGTCAATTGGGCCATTTAACATTGTTTCCTATGTAAAATCGCGGTAATCGCGTCGGTCGCATCGCATGCGATTTTTTGATCGCATGCGATGCGACCGACGTGATTTACATTTTAACATGCATTTCTATGGAAAATCGCGGGCATCGCATCGGTCGCATCGCATGCCATTATAATGGCATGCGATGTACATGCGATGCCCGCGATGGGCGCCGTTCTAGGTAAAGAGTACCAAAATGTTAAATAAAATGGGCCCTAGAACCGAACCCTGAGGCACCCCACTTAGTACTGGTGTCATGTTTGATACGGCACTGTTCACAACCACTCTTTGTTCTCTATTACACAGCCAGTTCCCTACCCATCTACAGATATTTGCCCCTAATCCCAGGTCCTCCATTTTATTTATCAACCTCTTGTGTGGTACGGTGTCGAAGGCTTTAGCAAAATTTAGGAAAATCACATCTACAGCATTTCCATTATCAAGGTTTTTGATAACCTCTTCATAGAAACCAAGTAGATTAGTTTGGCATGAATGATTTTTCACGAACCCATGCTGGTCATTACTGAGTAAACTATGAAGGTCTAAATATTGCTGGATACCATCTCTTAAAAATACTTCAAATAGTTTACCCACTATTGATGTTAAACTAACACGTCTGTAATTAGCGGGATCCTCCTTTTTTCCTTTTTTGAATAATGACACTACCTCTGCTATTCTCCAGTCTTTTGGTACCTTTCCTTATGATAGTGAATTACCAAAGATATAATGTAGAGGGGAAGCTAATTCCTCCCTTAATTCCATTAGTACCCTAGGATGAATCCCATCGGGCCCAGGTGATTTATTTGTTTTGATTTTGCTGAGCCTCAATATTATTTCCTCGGTAGAGAAATCAATATTGAGGTCCGGCTTGTTCATCCCATTTGTGGTGTGTGTGCTTTCCACAGTCTGCTCTCCCTTAGTAAATCTCCCTTAGTAAACACTGATGAGAAGAACTCATTTAACAGTTCTGCTTTTCCCTTGTCCTCCGTAAAACTTTTTCCAGTGATATCGGTTAGTGGGCCTATGTTGTCCTTAATTATACGTTTACTATTTATGTATTTGAAAAACTTCTTGGGGTTAGTTTTGCTATGCGCTCTTCATAATCCCTTTTAGCTACTTTGATTGCCCCTTTGCAAATTTTGTTTGATTCTTTGTAATTGGTGAACGCCTGCTCATTTAAGTTATTTTTATAGAATTTAAATGCTCTTGTTTTATTGTTGATTGCTGACCTAACATTTTTGTCCAACCATGGTGGCTTTTGGTACTTGTGTAGTTTCACGGCGCCACTAGATAGGATACTAGATCGCATATGATTTGGTATGCGATTTGACATAAGATATCGCATAATATATAGTATAAGATTTACTATCCATTTCATTACCCCACTATCCACTAGGGCGTGGAGTTGATTTTATATAGCGTGGCGAGCGCAGCAAACCACCGATCCTGAAGCTCGGCGAGCGCAGCGAGCCCCGCGAGGGGACATGGAGGTTGTTTCAAAGTAAGTCACCAATATCGTTTGCCATTTGCATGCAATTCCATAAAATACATTCAGTGTACCCTCGCGGGGCTCGCTGCCAGAGGCGTAGCTAGGGTGGAGCCGGTGGAGCACAAGCTCCAGGCGCAGGATCATCACCTGGCGCCGGCACAGTGCACCCTGCCACCGGCTCCCCCCTGCTCTGCTCGCCCGCTCCCTGCTGTACCTGGCGAGAGCATTGCGGTGGCGATAAAAGCCGGAGAATGACGCTGCTGACTGAAGCGCTGACGTCACAGCGCTTCAGTCGGGCGCCGGAGCTGGGCACCGCCAGCCCGCCTGCCTCTATTTTTCATTCAAGTCTCTCTCCTGACCTGCTGGACCGCGGCGCTCGCCAATAAGCGCTTGCAGTCCTGCAGCCAATCAGAAGCATTGGTGGCAGCTGGACTGCGAGCGCCTATTGGTTAGTGCCGCAGTCCAGCGGGAGACTTGAATTCAAAATAGCAGTGGACAGAAGGAGGCGGAGCTGACGACTTGTAATTTATTGTGTGGGTCCCGGCGCTCAGCTCAGCAGGTGCAGTGCGGTGCAGGAGACGCGCTCTGCATCCTCTGCTCCTGACCTCTTGTTGCCGGCTACCGCAGCCGCTCTGTCTGTCAGGCAGCACAGGCTTATCTTCAGCACCACTCTCTTATTCACCCTCCTTCCTGTGCTGCTGGGGCTCCTCCTCTCTCTTCATCTTCCTGCAGCACTGGCAGCCACTATAATGACGCCTATTAGAGCAGAGAGGAGGGAGGTCCTTCATGTCACTCAGCCTCCACCTGTCCCTACTCCTGCAAAGTAAGTGTCCAGACTCGTCTCCAGCATTCTGTGAGCACTGAACCTACAGTGGGCACTGTGTGTATAAATGGTGCTACTATTGGGGGCTTTATGTGTATAAGTGTTGCTAATACAGTGGGCATTATATGCAAAGAGCATTATGTGTATATGGCACTATTGTATGCATGTGTATCAACAGGACTACTACTACAGTGAGCATTATGTGTAAAATGGGGGGGCGCGAAACATGCCCGTGCTCCGGGCACCGTGGCACCTAGCTACATCACTGCTCGCTGCGCTCGCCACACTTCGGGCTCGGTGGCTCGCTGCGCTCGCCACGCTATATAAAATCAACTCCGCGCCCTAGTGGATAGTGGGGTAATGAAATGGATAGTAAATCTTATACTATATCTTATGTGATATCTTATGTCAAATCGCATACTAAATCGTATACGATCTAGTATCCTATCTATCCTATCTAGTGGCGCCGTGAAACTACACAAGTACCTGGCTTTTTTTAATTGAATTTACCCTTATTTACTTTAGGAATGTATTTAATAGTCAATGATTCAAGTACATTTTTTAGCGTATCCCACATTTACTCAGCATTTTCCCCTCAAAAACCGTTTCCCACACATTTCTTTTCAGGGCTTCTCTGAATAATTCGAAGTTAGCTTTTCTGAAGTTTAGTATTTTTGCCGATCATTTATGATGTAATTTAATGAAGTTGATTTCCAGTGAAACCATATTGTGATCACTGTTCCCTAGATGTTCAATTACTTTTGTGTTTGAAACTAGATCTATGTTATTTGTTAATACCAATTCTAATAATGCCTTATTACGAGTTGGAGCTTCTACCGTTTGTGTGATAAACTGGTCTTTAAGTAAGCTTAGGAGCCCACTGCTGTTATTTTTTACGTATAGCCACACACCCCTGCCCTTTCTATTATCTCTATCTTTTCTGTAGAGTATATATCCCTCCATGCTTAATGCCCAGTTGTGCGACTCATTACACCATGTTTCTGTAATACCAATAATGTCATAATCGTCCCTAGTGACCACAATTTCTAGTTCCCCGATTTTACCTGCTAAGCTTCTTGCATTAACCAGTAGGCATTTTAATTTATGTTTATTTTTATTTGCGTCCCTAATATTGTGTTTAATTTCTCCAGTGGTGTAGCTTGGTTCCACGGTGCCCGGAGCACCCCACCCCCTCCCCTCTGCTAGTAAAACGCACAGAGGGGGGTTAAGGATTAGTCCTGCCTGTTCCATACCTCTCAACATGACCCTCTCCAGGAGGGACACATTGCTCTGTTTCTGCACTTCCCTCTTCATTTATGATTGCCATCACCTGTTTCACACAGGTTAATTGATTAGAAAGGTGCTTCAACACAGGTGATGGCAATCATTAATTAAGGGAGAAGTCCAGAAATAGAGCAATGTGTCCCTCCTGTAGAGGGTCATTTTGGGAGGTATGCTGTTCCTCTGGGTACCTTTGGAGATAGGGCCACACTGGCCAACTCACGTGCCCTGGGCTGGTGTCTGGGATGGTCTGAGACCTTCCTATTCTGTGCCAACGGATGCTGGGGGCCATCACTGGTCGCTGCCTGATGTGGGGTGCTGCTGTGGGGGTCAGTTGCTGTGGCCAGGTAGGTGCTGGCTCCCTGCCGCTCTGGCTGTTGCCCAGGCGACACTGGGTACTGCGGCTAGGTGCTGGGTGCGAGGCCTGGGCTCTCCTTCACTCCTGTGGCCACCAGGACTTGCGGATCAAGGAGGCCACATTGGCCGTGGAGAGGAGATGTGCCTGGTCCCTGGAGAGGAAGAGGAAGCCTGGGGTCAGGGGTCAGTGCGACGAGGAGGAGAAGAGTGAAGCTGCATGGCGATGGGGCAGGAGGAGAAAGAGCAGCAGCTTGGCCAGCAGCGCGTGGGAGCAGAGCAGAGAGAGGACGGAGCAGAGATTGACAGCTCCAGTCCCCGGCACCCGACAGCAGCGCCCGATACCCGGCAGCCGCATCACCGCACCAGTCCACAGCACCTGGCGGCTGGGTATCGGGAGCTGCTGTCGGGTGCCGGGGACTGGAGCTGTATATCTCTGCTCCGTCCTCTCTCTGCTCTGCTCCCACGCGCTGCTGGCCACGCTGCTGCTCTTCCTCCTCCTGCCCCTCGCCACGCAGCTTCACTCTCCTTCTCCTCCTCGTCGCGCTGACCCCCGACCCCGGGCTTCCTCTTCCTCTGCAGGGACCAGGCACATCTCTCCATCTCTCCACGGCTAATGTGGGCTCCTTGTTCCGCCCCCCCCCCTACACAGGCACAACGGGGATCCACGGCACAGAGGGGAGCGGGCGAGCAGGCCAGGGGAGCCGGCGGCAGAGCTCCGGCACCCGGTGACATGTCGGCGCCCGGAGCTGGTGCTCCGCCGGCTCCACCCTAGATATGCCTCTGAATTTCTCCTCTGGACTTATTTGTATTCCTTACTAACATCCTCGTACCCACCCCCCTTCAGTAGACTCTCTACAACCCTCCCCATTATGCCCACTGCCCGACCTATTTACAGTTTTGAAACTTCTTCCTATGTTGTTTACTCCTTCCCATACCTTAAGGTCATCTGTACCTAAGAGCTGTAATGAGGTAAGATTCCTGAATACATAATATTCCTGGAGCACCCTGGGAATTACCCACGATATTACCCTTATTTTTACCCTGGACATTGCCTGTAACTATGTCCTCCCCCCTCCTCCTCCCCCAAATTGATTCTTAAACCCCAATCCTACTATTCTCACTACGGGACCCATAGTATCTAGCTACCCCCAAGTGTAATAAGCATTATGGTGTGGGGCATAATGTGTAATGGGCATTACAGTATATGACAATGTGTATTACGGTATGTGACATAGTGTGTAATGGTGCAGTGTGTCCAAGGGGTTCTACCTGGCACAATGTGTCTAAGGGGATCTACCTGGCACAGTGTGCATAATGGACCCTATTGTGTGGTGTAATGTGAATTGGTACTATTATGTGGTTATGTTCCTTCCCCACTAAGCCATGCCCTAAATTTTTAAAGCGCACCTTTGGCACACACTGTCCCTGTTTTTTGGGTGTTGGGTTGTATGGCTAGTCTCAGTCAGACCAGTTTCACACACAAAAGCACATTTCTATTTGCATTTCTGTGTGAAAGATATATGTGAATGATTGGGTTTAATTATGATAAGAAATGGATTAATGCTAGAATCACACCCTGACAAACCCACGCACAGCTGGGAATGTTTTTCCAGAGATGCACGCCCTAATTGAATGAGCTGCGCACACCTATGGTATTGTATGCTATCCCAGCCAGCTTGGCTGCGGTGCGACACATCCTACGTGCAGCATGTGCAAGCCAGTAGCTCCGATGCGATGAGCACGGGATCGCGCATGGCATCGGACCTGATGTCAAATGCATGCGATTTGTATGCTTTCTATGCGATTTATCGCCTAAATCACATAAAAGTGACCAAAATTGCATGTACATCGCCCTAGTATATTTTCACCTTCAGTGATGGTTATAGTAGTTACAAATGGACACAGGCTGTATCTCACTGTGGGCAAGTCATTGTATCATGTATCGAATATATTGGTGTTTATTATTGCCATACACATAAATAATTATGAATATTTACACTTTACACAGATTTTCCAGTAGGAGCTGGAACTTTTTTCCATTGAGGTGCTGTCACATGTCATTCTCGGGTTTGTGCTGTTTACACTGCACACTGGTGTTCATCTCCAAGTACCAAGAAAACTGGCAGATTGGGACACCTGAGACCTTGGTTGTGTGTAGGCCATGCACTCTAATGGAAGTTGACCGTAGCATGCTGGGGGAAAGCCCAGCACTCTGGAAGCTGCTGGACTGTCCCCAGCCTCAGGCACACACAATTTTACTCAATCGGCACTGTCTGCATAACAGGGCAGAGCGGGGCTGACAGCATATGTGGTGCCCCCATCCTCTGGGCCACCCACAGGACACATAAGGTTCAGGAGATATGGACTCTCAGCATGCTGTAATAATCAGGGCCTGGGTAGGACTACCTGGGTATTCCATGTACACTGCCCTTTAAATAGGGTTAATGCAAATGCAGCTAGAGAGCCCTTACATGGTGTACAGCCGAATGTTCAAATATGCAAAATTTCTACAGACACTGCAATCATGCTATGTACTCTATATCTTGAGACGCTACCATCAGTCACACCACTGACGGCAGCCCTATGCTAAGTGAATCTAAGCATAGCCGCTATTGTTAAAGAATCGGTCACTCTATTGTTAAAATGTTTAGCCACCGGCTGATCTATATCTTTCCCTTCCAGAGCTGCCTTAATGGCAGACCGATTTGCTGCCATTCTTTCCCTTAGAGTCCTGATAGTTTGTCCTACATAATACTTCCCGCAAGGGCAAATAATAATGTAAATAATAAATTGACTTTTGCAGGACAGCACATGTTTCATTTTAAATTGCTTCCCTGTGTCCGGGTGTTTGACAGTATGGCCAGCTTCTACAAATCTGCAGGTGGTACATGCTGGACATCGGTAGCATCCCGGCTTCTTGGTCCTTACATTAAACAGAGTAGGTTAGTGTTTGGTGTTAACGTTAGTTTTTACAACCATGTCTTTGATGTTTCTATCCCTACGGTAACTGGGCAAGATTATTTTATTTTGGAACACCGGCAAGGATTTGTCACTGGTCACTATCGGCCAAAAAGCTTGTAAGGCTCTGGGTAAGCAGATGCTAGATGGTGAAATGGTTGTCACAAACGGGATTTTATTCTCTATTTTATTTTTATTTACTGATGGATTGAGTAAGCTGGTTCTGGGAATGTTCATCACCTCCATCTTTTGTTTTTTAAGTGCAGAAACCTTATATCCCCTGTCGGCAAATTTATTTACCATTGTGTCTAAGGCCAGCTCTAAACCTGTAGGGTCACTGGTTATGCGAGCCACTCTAATTAGTTGGGATTTTGGAAGTCCCTTTTTGAGGGCAGGGGGGAGGTTACTGCTAGAATGCAGTAACGTATTGCGATCTGTGGCCTTTTGAAAAATGTTGGTACACAATGCTCCAGCTGTTTGGGAAATAGCCACATCCAGGTAATTTACCTGTGATTGGCTGGCCGTAAAGGTGAATTTAATGGGATTTTCTAAGGCATTCATTTTATTGATAACTGTAGTCAGATGTTCCAAAGACCCCGACCATACAATTAGTAAATCGTCTATATATCTTGTATACAGTATGATGTTGTCATATATACTCCGGTCCTGAAAAAATGAATCGTTCTCCATCCCAAACATATAAATGTTTGCCAGTGAGGGGGATACATTTGATCCCATCGAACATCCAGTCAATTGAATGTAAAATTCAGTGTTATGTATGAAGTAATTCCTGGACAGGGTATATTCCAAAAGTTGTAAGAACAGATCGATGTCCAATTTGTCGAATCTGACACGGAACAGGAAATTTCTCATAGCCGATAAGGCCTGTGAGTGTGGTATGACTGTGTATAAGTTTGATACGTCTAATGTGCAAAGAATGGTATTTGCGGGGAGGTCCTGTAATTGGTTCAGTTTGATTAATAACTGCGTTGTATCTTTTAAATAATGCGGCTGCTCCATAATGTAAGGTTGTAACAGACAATCCAGAAACTTAGAGATGGCTTGAGTGAGAGAACCCCTGGCAGATATGATGGGTCTGCCAGGGGGATTGACAGGATCTTTATGTAGTTTTGGTATTGTGTAAATCACCGGTATGATCGGGAACTGTTGAACAAGAGTGTCCATCACTTTTTTGCTGATTTGTCCTTGACGGAATGCCTCCAAAAGTATATCATCAATTTATTTTTTAAAAGTAGGAGTTGGATCCCCTTTGAGCTTTTTATACGTTGTCGTATCGGAGAGCATGCGGTCCCGGTTTTGTACATATTGTATGGTGTCTTGGATAACAATAGCACCCCCCTTGTCCGCCGGGCATATGATAATTTCTGATCTGTTGGACAAATGTTGTAGTGCTTTTCTCTCAGCGGGGATAAGGTTGGAAACAGACGCACGGGTCTGAGTATCAAATTTGGTAATGGTATTGTCAACAAGTCTAGAGAACGATTTAATCGCAGGGTTGAACGATTGGGGGTCAAAGGATGATTTGGCATGTTTTCTCAAAAATTCATTGTGGGGATCGTTGGACACAAATTTGGAATATTGAAAGTGCTCTTTTATACGCATGGATCTATAAAATTTGTGCAGGTCCATTTTCCACTTGAAATCATTGTGATGGTTAGTTGGTACGAAAGAAAGACCTCGGTTCAAGACCTGCATTTCATCCTTTGATATGGGGTGAGTACTTAAATTAAAGATTAGGGTTTTTTCTTGTTTGAGGGTGGCTTTGTGGATACGGGAGTTCTGTCCTCCCCTCCGCGTGTATCTTGTCCGCGTAGGTCCAGGTTGGATCGAGTAGCCCGTCCTAAAGGGATTCTCTGCTGTGTACTGTTGTCATCTGAATCCTCCTGGACAAAATCGCTGTCGCTGGTATATCTTGATTGATCCCTGTGTGTACGCGGTTTTCTGAAATTGGATCTGCCGCGAGGTCTTTGGGGTTCTGTCCCGTTAAGCCACCGGTATACTCTGCATTCCTCATAATCGGCTTGGACAGTGTTCCATTTTTTCTTCTTAAATTTTTCCAGATCAGTTTTATACTGCTCCATCTGGGTTTATAGTTTTTTCCAGAGAGCGCCATTGTTTTTGTCATCAATAATAGATTTATGCACCGTACGGGTCTCTGCAATTTTTGTTCTAGTGGTCTCCAAGGTTTTGCCAGATTCTTCAATGACCAAGATCATTAAATCTTGGCCGCATTTATTGAGTATGGAGATCCATTTCAGGCAGAACTCAAGATTATTCCTACCAATCGTCGGCGTATTGTTGATTCTGAACCCCCGCAGGACCATACGATGTCTGAAATAATCAGATAAAGTGGAGCCATGTAAAATAAAGTCCATTTCTGTAATTTGTGTAGTACGTGATACACATCTTCTCCTGATTTATTGGATGGAATATTGTCAACTTGTTCTTTAAACAAAACCACTTGAACGTGTTCCTGAGAGAAAATGTAGGTCTCATTGAGATGCTTTTGTATTTCTTGAAACGTCATGGCTTCCATTTGTTTACAAGTCTCCTGCTAGTCTCGCATCCCGGCTGGGGTGCACACACCGGGCGATTTCCGGCTGTGGATAAAATAAGACCAATGAGCATACATTGGATAAAAAATCGTGAAAAATCATAGTGTCAAATACTTAAAAAACTGGCATATAAAGTTCAACAAACAGTGCAAGTGTGCTGCCACATATATGCATATATATCGGGAATATGCAACATACAAAAAATGGAAGGAAGAAACACAAACGGAACACAGGTTATCATGGGTGTTACATATCTGATGGACGTTTTGTTGCTAAATAACGCAAGGGGCCCATAGTTATCTATTACTAAATAGATAAGGCCTTGAAACGTTGACTATATGTGACAACTTTTTTCTCCACTACTAAAAATTTGTTTACAAAGACCAGCGAGTGCCGCTCATCATTCCTGAGGGTAACCTTGGGATATTGTAAATTGGGGGGGTTGAAGTGAATTGCGCTGCTGATTTGAAAAATAATAGTGATAACAACACACTGATTTGGCTGAGTAAAAATGGATGCTGGACACACTGTTACTTTTGTAAATTTTATATAGAAAAAGTATATATAAATAATACATAAACATACATTTATTACATAAAAACAATACTAAAAAACAATACTAAAAATAATTCATGAATTGGGATCCCAGTTATGTAAGCTGAAATAGCTTTTGCGAATTTTCAGCAATGTAACTTGTTTCAACAAGGTTGTGCAAGAATATGCATAAGGTGGTAGTTTGCAGTGTCAAATAGGGGAAATTGCCCAATTTATACAGAGTATGGTTTTACTGTATATGGACTGACCGGTATATTCAAATCACAAGGAATAATGTGCAGTCACAGGTTTTTAGCTATGCTCACCCAGGATATCCTGAACTCCCGTATCCACAAAGCCACCCTCAAACAAGAAAAAACCCTAATCTTTAATTTAAGTACTCAAATATATCAAATATCAAAGGATGAAATGCAGGTCTTGAACCGAGGTCTTTCTTTCGAACTAACCATCGCGATGATTTCAAGTGGGAAGTGGACCTGCACAAATTTGATAGATCCATGCGTATAAAAGAGCACTTTCAACATTCCAAATTTGTGTCCAACGATCCCCACAATGAATTTTTGAGAAAACATGCCAAATCATCCTTTGACCCCCAATCGTTCAACCCTGCGATTAAATCGTTCTCTAGACTTGTTGACAATTCCATTACCAAATTTGATTCTCAGACCCGTGCGTCTGTTTCCAACCTTATCCCCACTGAGAGAAAAGCACTACAACATTTGTCCAACAGAACAGTAATTATCATACGCCCGGCGGACAAGGGTGGTGCTATTGTTATCCAAGACACCATACAATACGTACAAAACCTGGACCGCATGCTCTCCGAAACGTATAGAAAGCTCAAAGGGGATCCAACCCCTACTTTAAAAAAATAAATTGATGATATACTTTTGGAGGCATTCCGTCAAGGACAAATCAGCAAAAAAGTGATGGACACTCTTGTTCAACAGTTCCCGATCATACCAGTGATTTACACGATACCAAAACTACATAAAGATCCTGTCAATCCCCCTGGCAGACCCATCATATCTGCCAGAGGTTCTCTC
Source organism: Crinia signifera (assembly GCF_055691185.1). Lineage (NCBI taxonomy): Eukaryota > Metazoa > Chordata > Amphibia > Anura > Myobatrachidae > Crinia > Crinia signifera. The sequence continues at coordinate 264,015,720 of NC_139217.1, read as the reverse complement.
ACTCAAGCCATCTCTAAATTTCTGGATTGTCTGTTACAACCGGACATTATGGAGCAGCCGCATTATTTAAAAGATACAATGCAGTTATTAATCAAACTGAACCAATTACAGGACCTCCCCGCAAATACCATTCTTTGCACATTAGACGTATCAAACTTATACACGGTTATACCACACTCACAGGCCTTATCGGCTATGAGAAATTTCCTGTTCCGTGTCAGATTCGACAAATTGGACATCGATCTGTTCTTACAACTTTTGGAATATACCCTGTCCAGGAATTACTTCATACATAACACTGAATTTTACATTCAATTCACTGGATGTTTGATGGGATCAAATGTATCACCCTCACTGGCAAACATTTATATGTTTGAGATGGAGAACAATTTATTTTTTCAGGACCGGAGTATATATGACAACATCATACTGTATACAAGATATATAGACGATTTACTAATTGTATGGTCGGGGTCTTTGGAACATCTGACTACAGTTATCAAGAAAATTAATGCCTTAGAAAATCTCATTAAATTCACCTTTACGGCCAGCCAATCACAGGTAAATTACCTGGATGTGGCTATTTCCCAAACAGCTGGAGCATTGTGTACCAACGTTTTTCAAAAGGCCACAGATCGCAATACGTTACTGCATTCTAGCAGTAACCACCCCCCTGCCCTCAAAAAGGGGCTTTCAAAATCCCAACTAATTAGAGTGGCTCGCATAACCAGTGACCCTACAGGTTTAGAGCCGGCCTTAGACACAATGGTAAATAAATTTGCCGACAGGGGATATAAGGTTTCTGCACTTAAAAAACAAAAGATGGAGGTGATGAACATTCCCAAAACCAGCTTACTCAATCCATCAGCCAATAAAAATAAAATAGAGAATAAAATCCCGTTTGTGACAATCTTTTCACCATCTAGCATTCTGCTTACCCAGAGCCTTACAAGCTTTTTGGCGGATAGTGACCAGTGACAAATCCTTGCCGGTGTTCCAAAATAAAAGAATCTTGCCCAGTTACCGTAGGGATAGAAACATCAAAGACATGGTTGTAAAAACTAACGTTAATACCAAACACCAACCTACTCTGTTTAATGTAAGGACCAAGAAGCCGGGATGCTACTGATGTCCAGCATGTACCACCTGCAGCTTTGTAGAAGCTGGCCATACTGTCAAACACCCGGACACAGGGAAGCAATTTAAAATTAAACATGTGCTGTCCTGCAAAAGTCAATTTATTATTTACATTATTATTTGCCCTTGCGGGAAGTAATATGTAGGACAAACTATCAGGACTCTAAGGGAAAGAATGGCAGCACATCGGTCTGCCATTAAGGCAGCCCTGGAAGGGAAAGATATAGATCAGCCGGTGGCTAAACATTTTAAGGAATTTCGCCACTCAATGTCCCATTTCAGATGAAAGATCATAGACCACATCCCTCCCCTAGCCCGTGGTGGAGACAGACATAAATTACTAACACAAAGAGAGTCAGAATGGATCTTTAAGCTAAACACCCTAGCCCCCCACGGGTTAAATGAAAAGATCTCGTGGGGAGTGTTTATGTAATATAATGGGTCCTTGAGAATAGGTCTAGAACGGGGACCCAGATAATACAATTCAGTAATAGATAACTATGGGCCCCTTGCGTTATTTAACTACAAAACATCCATCAGATATGTAACACCCATGATAACCTGTGTTCCATTTGTGTTTCTTCCTTCCATTTTTTGTATGTTGCATATTCCCGATATATATGCATATATGTTGCAGCACACTTGCACTGTTTGTTGAACTTTATATGCCAGTTTTTTAAGTAGTTGACACTATGATTTTTCACGATTTTTTATCCAATGTATGCTCATTGGTCTTATTTTATCCACAGCCGGAAATCGCCCGGTGTGTGCACCCCAGCCGGGGTGCGAGACTAGCAGGAAACATAAGCACAAGATGGCCCACCAATGGAGGTGCGGCCTGACGTCACAGGAACTCCGAAGCTAGGATACTCCCCCGGAAGTGGGGCGCACCGGTCCCGGGGAACTGCGGCCACACGATTTTACTCCTGGCATATAAGGTCAGCACTCACAGGTATTCTTGTTATTCTTTTTGCACAACCACTATTGCACTTTATGATTGTCCATCTTGAAGAAAAGGCTATAAGGCCTTGAAACGTTGACTATATGTGACAACTTTTTTCTCCAATACTAAAAATTTGTTTACAAAGACCAGCGAGTGCCGCTCATCATTCCTGAGGGTAACCTTGGGATATTGTATATATATACAAAATAAATACAAAAACGCAGTACAGGAAAACCCGCCCCCGCCTCATTAGCCCCTTACAACACTCACCTGTGGGCTCCCCTGCAGACTGTCTCACCCGTCCGCCATTGCCGCGCTTTGCTGGCTCAGACACCGTAGTAAGAGCTCCGTTGCCACTCAGGCTTCCGGCTTCTCCCTCTGATGTCATCAGCCCTCGCCGCGCGCCATATGGAACGCACAGGGAGTCCAAGCCTCGCTCTGGGTGCCGCTTCAGGGATACGTTGTCAAGGCAACTGGGCGCTTCTGTGAAATAAATACAAAAACAAATCATTAATGAAAAAGTGTATTAAAAAACGTGAAATAAGAGACCTATTACAGGTCAGTTTAAGAGATACCAGTCTGGCATCATGTATTAGCTGCAACTTAATGCAGCTGTGCTTTTTTAAAAAGTGTAAAAAGTTAATACATATAACATACGTTTAAAAAAATGGCACAGCAGGTATATGACAGGTCAGCTTTAACTTACTATACTGATTTTCTTTTCAAGAAGCTGCACCTGTCCCGAACAACACTCAACATATATTAAATGTGCAATATATTTATTAAACTTTGCTTGTTAAATGAAATATTGTAACCCGTGTTGCTCATTCAGGCCCCTGGGGGCCAGCGTGTCTAACAGGTGAATCCACCTGGCTTCTGCTTGTAATAACTTTTTCTTCCTATTGCCCCCTCTGGCTGTGGCTGGGACTTGATCTATTATCTTCGATCTTATGCTCGCCAAACTGTGTTTGGCGTGCTACTGGTTGGTCACTTCGCCCTGTGTCAATTGCCTGGCGTATGGCCAATCGATGGTTGGCCATACGTTCTTTGAACTGACATTCTGTCTTGCCCACGTAGTATAAACCACATGGACAAGACAGAATGTATACCACGAATTTTGATGAACAGGTCACTGAATGCTTTATTTTAAACTTTTTCCCTGTGTGTGGATGATTCACAGTGTCTCCAGTAAGCATTGAACTGCAGGTTATGCAGCCAAGGCATCTGTAGCATCCTTTGGGTCTAGATAAGAAGTGGGATGGTACACTTTTTTTCACTAATGTAGAAACATCAGTCTTTACCAAAAGGTCTGCCAGATTCCGCCCCCTCTTATATGCAGGCATGATTCTGGTATTGTGCAGGCTTTTCAACTCACGGTCCGTGGCTACTATCGGCCATAGTGCTTTGACCTGTTTAGTGGTGTCACTACTTTCTACACTGAATATTGTGACCATGGGGATTTTGTTTCCTAATGATTTTTCTTTAGTGGCCCCTATCAGTGCCTTCTCTCTCGGGGTAGCCAATACTTTTTGCTTAATTTTAACCAATTCATCAGTTTTGTAGCCCCTTTGTTTAAATTTCTTTTGCATGCTGTCAAGTTCTTCTTCTTACTCTATTCTCTCTGCTAGTAATGCGTCTCACCCTAAGCATTTGAGAATAGGGCAAACCCCGCCTTAGGGGGATTGGATGGTAGCTTTCCTGTCTCAGAATCGTATTACGATCTGTTTCTTTTACGTATAATGATGTTTCAATTTTATTATTGATCAACTGTATCTTGACGGCGAGGAAGTTCACCGTGTCCCTACTTAGATTGTAAGTGAGCTTTATAGGGCTGTCACTAGAGTTTTGTATCCTAAAGATGTCTTCTAGCTCGCTAGGGGTGCCTCGCCAAAAAATAAGTAAATCATCAATGAAACGTAAATACAGTAAAACCTTCTCAGCATGTTGGACTGCAAAAAAAAGCTTATGGTCAATTTCATTCATGTACGCATTGACGTAGGATGGGGCCACATTGGATCCCATCGCTACGCCAAGCCGTTGGCGGTAAATCACACCATTAAATAAGAAATAGTTCTTATGCAACACCTTTGATAATAATTCCATGAACAAAGAGATGGAGGGGCCAGTGTACTGTGGACTGTTTCTAAGCAAATTTTCTACTGCCTGCATGATCCCCTCTTGATGTGGGATGCAGGTGTATAGTCCAATTACGTCGGCGCTACACATGATAATATCATCTGGCAAATTCCCCAATTTATTAAGGCAGTCAATCAACTGATTGGTGTCCTTCAGGTATGACCGTGTGGCCTGCACACAAGGGTTAAGTACTGCGTCCAAATACGTGGACACCGGCTGATAGAGGGACCCCCTGGCAGAGATGATAGGTCTGCCAGGGGGCCTCTCCAAGCCCTTGTGTACTTTTGGTAGTACAACATGGGGAAAGGTAGATTGGGAAAGAAAACCTGTGCACCAGTACCACTTTGCGGTATATGGGATATATATCAGATATAATTATATAAGACAATCCACTATTTTATATTATCTAATATGCGTTATACATTGGTAAATATTGTGGAGGTGCTCCCCTGAGAGTAAGAAATGATGCAAAAGAGAAAAGAAAAAGTACTCTCTATTTTTGGGGGCACGCTTTTAAATTTAAAACTTAACGTTTAATTATAGTTTCATTAAGATAAATTTAGACATGACAAGACAGACATACAAAAAACATGTACGATTCTTGAGACTCAAAAAATAACTGAGTTCTCTATTGATTATTGAGGTACCACAATATATGAAGTGGACCGCGAATATTTATTATCATGGTAAAATACCTAATTTTGCACCAAAATTTTTAGTTTTAAGGTCGTTATTATTTTCTATTGACAGGAAGATTTTTGATATAAGGAAAAAAAGGGGGGGAAAGGAAAAAGAGAAGGAAAGAAAGAAAGAAGGGAGGAGAGAGGAAAAAAGGGGAAAAGAGGGAGGGAGGAGGAGGGGGAAGGTCGAAGAAGAAGGGAAGTAAGAGGAAGAAATTGATGAAGAACAAATTAAGTGTCAGTACACCCCTGCAGTTTGATTGTGATCACGGTGACTGCTGCTGATTGCTCTGTATGTCTGGCTAAACCAGACTGTGCAATTGAGCGAGTCTGACCATGCGACAGTTGCAGATAAGGGTGTTAAACAGTTGGGCTATAATTCCCTCTCTGTTAGAGTGGGCGACTCCCTGATTAGCTGAGCCCTTGCAGGGAAATCTACCCTCAATCAGTGAGGTTTTGAGCCCAGAAAGTGTATAGTTTTTAGAGAGCAAAGTTAATTGTCTTGTAGGGTGTATGTGCACGCTGCTATCTCCCACTTGCTTTGCAGTATTGGTGGGCGATGAGCGGTGAACTCCACCTTTAAAGACAATAATGGAATTTCCCAGTTATATAGAGAAAGATATATCGTTAGAGAAATAAAAGAAATAGAATAGCAGGTGAACGCAGTTTTATTTGGAATGTGTGATATCAAAAGAGGATAAAAAGAGTGGTCATTTGATCACAATATAATTATATACACCTGTATATCAGTTTACAAGTATCAAGCATCAGCTTAATCACCTGTTTTCACAATAGTAGAGAATACTCCTGTCACTAATTATATAAATTTTTCTAAGAAAACATAATCATGCATCTCATTCCTTTACATGAAAGGTAACACTCTAGGTGATCTTAATGGTTCTAAACCAATCAGAGCAGACAAGGGTAAAACTCAAAGAAAAACAATGAAGCCCTTTTCTAAGAATAACAGCAATACAGTATAATTTCTGTGGGGTCGTATTCACAAATGTATAAAATAATTACAGTGTTAGCAGCCCCTAAATAGGGGTCTTACCACCACCCAGATAGTTGTCTGCTATGATCTTAGGGACAGTCAGTCTGCTGCAGAAGGAAAGAGATTTTTTCTTAGGTCTGGACCTGATCGTAGTAATGGGGAGCCTGGTGTCTCCTCAGTAGCTCAAGGTGCAAAAAGTAGTTGTGGGATAGACAGCTGTTTCGCGGAGGTCCCGCTTCCTCAGTATCCTACTGCTGTCTGGCTTGTGCTGGGTTTTATTTGGTCTTACACCAATGAGATATGTGGGTGTGTCCTGACGTAGGGTGGATCTATCACCAATAGAAATTATGGGTGTGTCATAATATTAGGTGGGTAGGTGTATATCTTTTACCTTGGTACTCTTAGCAGCAATTTGCGTTAGTTTATACCTGTAAAAGTTGGTCACTGTATGCCGGAGGAGGAGGGGGGGCGGGGGGGCATCCCCTCTCTATTCCCCCAGGCGCGGCGCCGGCGTCTCCGTCCATATCTTGTAAGATCAAACACCAGACAGGATGGGCGGGTGCCACCGTCGCCATGACGTGCGCCTGTGTATAGCGCATTGTCATGGCAACGTATTCTGCGCGTGGCTGTATGGACAGCGTGTCGCCATGACGTGCGCTTGTATACAGCGCATCGCCATGGCAACGTGTTCTGCACACAGCCATGACGTGCGCTTGTATACAGCGTGTTGCCTTGGCAGCGCGTTTTGCGCGTGGCTGTCTGTTTTACATGTCCTCCGTCTAGTGTGATGGGATGGCGTGCGTCTGTATGAGACGCTGCGCCATGGCAACGCTTGCTTCATCTAATGTTGGTAGTGATCTATAACATTTGGCCTGTACCTGGGTATATTAGTACCTTTAACCCATTCCTTTAATAGCTGACAATTTTTTATGTGCATTTCCTGTGGACTGTTGAATTCCTGTTTTGTATCCTTGCAAGCAGTTTTATTACTGCCTATAATAGCTCCACCTAATATGTATGATAGTGAGTATTATGGGTATCATTATTATAGAGAGAGGAGGGGCAGTTGAAATCAGGTGTTGGGGAGAAAAAATGGGAAGGGGGAGGGGAAAGGAGGGGAAATACAGGGGGAGAGGAATGTGAAGAGGTGGACATGGTTGTCTATGTGAGACTATAAATCTTTCCATTTTAGGAAAAATATCATTTTATAGGTAGGCTGTGAAAAAAGTGCTTGAAAGATACATAGAGTGTTAGGTGAAAGAAACAAAACAAAACACAACTTGGTGGCAAACTGGTGCCTATCAAAATATGATTTAGGGGTGTCGGGCAAAATGCCAGGAAATAATTTGTGGGTGTACAAAAAATTGACAAGAGTGCTATATTACATATAATCCCCCAGTTATTTTCAAAAAGAGGGGGTTAAGTTTAGTCTTTTGTCTTGTGTTTAGAAAGTGCTATAATGAAGGGTGAGTCACTGTGGAAAGAAGGGGAATAGGGGGCAGAGGCACATAGATAATGTCATTATAATATATTGTTCAAATATAGAGTCCTGTAGTCATATAATAAAGAAAAAAAGATCCCACAGGTTAAATACAATTTGTGTATATGCTCTGGACTGACATGAGTGCTATGTTATATATGGTCCCCCAGTTGTTGTTCAGAAAAAGGGGGTTGAATTTACTCTTTTATTATATGTTTAAAAAGTGCTTAAATATGGGGCTGGAATAAAAGTTGAGTCCCTGTAAGGGAATGGGAAAATAAAGGCAAAGATACATGGATTTCATGGTTGTTATCATTATGAATGATTATTCAAGCATAGAGTCCTATCATAATATGATATAAAAATAAATGAAAATAATAATAGAAATGATACAGGAGGGGATCCCACCGATATCTCTCGATTATTCTAATTTATGCTAGTAGGCAAATAGCTTGTTTATCCCATACACATTGCTCAGACAGGATATAGAATTTGGGTTATGGAGAATGAATATGTTGTTATTAGGCCTCAAATGGCATCATTTTTAAAAATGTATATTATTTGAGATAAGAGTTGAAGAAATGTAGTATGTTTTTGGGACAAGGTGGTTTTTATCAGAAAAAGAGGGAATTGTTAAGAGAGGAATATTTAGCCAAGAAATGACGTATAATTGGTATTCTCATTTAAGCCGTATGGACTGACTGTATTGAGGTTAAATATCCATCTGCATTCTTTTTGAAGTAGTGCTTTGGTAGTATCTCCTCCTCTGATGCCTAGCTTAATTTGCTCTAGGCCAAAAGCTCTTAATTCCTCTGGTTTCCCCTGATGGTGAGTTAAAAAGTGACGGGCTACTGATGTGAGTTTCCTTGTCTTTGAGAGGTCCGTTTTGGCATTCCGGATATTGCCAATATGTTCCAGCAGTCTCTGCTTTAGGGCACGTGTTGTCATGCCCACATGCTCTGATTGGTTTAGAACCATTAAGATCACCTAGAGTGTTACCTTTCATGTAAAGGAATGAGATGCATGATTATGTTTTCTTAGAAAAATTTATATAATTAGTGACAGGAGTATTCTCTACTATTGTGAAAACAGGTGATTAAGCTGATGCTTGATACTTGTAAACTGATATACAGGTGTATATAATTATATTGTGATCAAATGACCACTCTTTTTATCCTCTTTTGATATCACACATTCCAAATAAAACTGCGTTCACCTGCTATTCTATTTCTTTTATTTCTCTAACGATATATCTTTCTCTATATAACTGGGAAATTCCATTATTGTCTTTAAAGGTGGAGTTCACCGCTCATCGCCCACCAATACTGCAAAGCAAGTGGGAGATAGCAGCGTGCACATACACCCTACAAGACAATTAACTTTGCTCTCTAAAAACTATACACTTTCTGGGCTCAAAACCTCACTGATTGAGGGTAGATTTCCCTGCAAGGGCTCAGCTAATCAGGGAGTCGCCCACTCTAACAGAGAGGGAATTATAGCCCAACTGTTTAACACCCTTATCTGCAACTGTCGCATGGTCAGACTCGCTCAATTGCACAGTCTGGTTTAGCCAGACATACAGAGCAATCAGCAGCAGTCACCGTGATCACAATCAAACTGCAGGGGTGTACTGACACTTAATTTGTTCTTCATCAATTTCTTCCTCTTACTTCCCTTCTTCTTCGACCTTCCCCCTCCTCCTCCCTCCCTCTTTTCCCCTTTTTTCCTCTCTCCTCCCTTCTTTCTTTCTTTCCTTCTCTTTTTCCTTTCCCCCCCTTTTTTTCCTTATATCAAAAATCTTCCTGTCAATAGAAAATAATAACGACCTTAAAACTAAAAATTTTGGTGCAAAATTAGGTATTTTACCATGATAATAAATATTCGCGGTCCACTTCATATATTGTGGTACCTCAATAATCAATAGAGAACTCAGTTATTTTTTGAGTCTCAAGAATCGTACATGTTTTTTGTATGTCTGTCTTGTCATGTCTAAATTTATCTTAATGAAACTATAATTAAACGTTAAGTTTTAAATTTAAAAGCGTGCCCCCAAAAATAGAGAGTACTTTTTCTTTTCTCTTTTGTACTTTTGGTAGTGTATAGAATGATGGAGTAATAGGGTATTCTGTACTCAATGCTTTACCCAGTCCTTCTGATATGATGGCATCTCGGACTGCGGCAGACAATACCACCCCCAATTCCTTCTTATACTCCATAGTAGGGTCTTGTTTCAAAACCTCTTAAATTGAGGCATCTTCCAGTTGTCTCAAACATTCGCGGATGTAGTCGGGGAGATCCTGCACTACGACAGATCCCCCTTTATCTGCTTTCCTTATAACGATGTCAGTTCTTTTTTGTAGGTTGGTAAGGGCTTCTTTCTCCAATTTTGTCAGGTTTTGGTGACCACCTGGATTACTATTCTGGTTTGTTGCCTCCATCATTCTTATCAAGGTTTTAATTGATGGGCTTGTTACTGGGGGGTCAAAAGATGATTTTTGTTGTAATTTCTTGACCTGAAGCGGTATATCAGCCCCCTTGGGTTCCGCTGCAGGTTTGTCCTTAAAGAACTCTCTAAGGCGTAAAGTCCTTCCAAATTTGTAACAATCCACCTTCCACTCAAAATTATCTCGTGTGTGACTTGGTACAAATGACAGCCCTTTAGACAGGACTGCCACCTCCGTCTCATTGAGTGGTGTCTTAGATAAATTGAAGACCAGTTCTTTCAGGGGCGGCTGCTTTTTCGGCTTGCTTTGCCTCTCGGTCTGCCGACCGCGCCGCGTCCGCCTTCTCCCCTGCCCGCGGGTGTTTTTAGACCCGCCCGGGTCCGAACCCCTAAAGGGTGGATATTTTCCGTGAGTGTGGGAGTTGGATTATCCATATCGCTTGCGGAGGTGCTGGTCCCTTCATAATCAATGTGTGATGGTTGTTTATGTCGACGTTGTTTCTGTCGATTGGGGTTACTCATCTGTGGCCCCGCCGTGCTGAGCCACTGGTATACCCGATTAGTTTCATAATCGGCCTGCACCTTCCTGCTTATTTGTCTCTAATATTGTATCCGCATCACTGTCGGAGTAACTAAACCGGTCACCCGTATCCACCTGGGCAAAGCTTACTCCGGGAATACTGGGTTCCATTTTTGTAATCCAATAGGTCAGCAAGCAGGTTGTCACCAGTGGAGTCAACACCGTCGACTCTGGTCACCCCTCGGGGTCTTACAGCTGGCAGATGGAACAAGATTTTCCCTTTAGAGGTAAACTGGATCCTTCGGGTGCCTTGGCTGATGCTGCAAGACAGTGAGTGATATCACCGCTTCCAAGATCCATGTAATGTTGCCCAATGCCCGGCACTCCTGCGGATGTCACTTCATCTGACCCGGTGCCCTCCTTGTGGACTTGGTGGGTCCTTTGTAGATTCTAGGATGGAGGTAGGCGGCACTCTCAGATTTTCAAATGCAAACAAACTTTTATTGTGGTGACTCCAACATGTTTTGGGCGTAGCCCGTCCTCAGGGAACAATTCACACTGTGCAATGTGCGCCCGAAACATGTTGGAGTCACCACAATAAAAGTCACACATGAGATAATTTTGAGTGGAAGGTTGATTGTTACAAATTTGGAAGGACTTTACGCCTTAGAGAGTTCTTTAAGGACAAACCTGCAGCGGAACCCAAGGGGGCTGATATACCGCTTCAGGTCAAGAAATTACAACAAAAATCATCTTTCGACCCCCCAGTAACAAGCCCATCAATTAAAACCTTGATAAGAATGATGGAGGCAACAAACCAGAATAATAATCCAGGTAGTCACCAAAACCTGACAAAATTGGAGAAAGAAGCCCTTACCAACCTACAAAAAAGAACTGACATCGTTATAAGGAAAGCAGATAAAGGGGGATCTGTCGTAGTGCAGGATCTCCCCGACTACATCCGCGAATGTTTGAGACAACTGGAAGATGCCTCAATTTAAGAGGTTTTGAAACAAGACCCTACTATGGAGTATAAGAAGGAATTGGGGGTGGTATTGTCTGCCGCAGTCCGAGATGCCATCATATCAGAAGGACTGGGTAAAGCATTGAGTACAGAATACCCTATAACTCCATCATTCTATACACTACCAAAAGTACACAAGGGCTTGGAGAGGCCCCCTGGCAGACCTATCATCTCTGCCAGGGGGTCCCTCTATCAGCCGGTGTCCACGTATTTGGACGCAGTACTTAACCCTTGTGTGCAGGCCACACGGTCATACCTGAAGGACACCAATCAGTTGATTGACTGCCTTAATAAATTGGGGAATTTGCCAGATGATATTATCATGTGTAGCGCCGACGTAATTGGACTATACACCTGCATCCCACATCAAGAGGGTATGCAGGCAGTAGAAAATTTGCTTAGAAACAGTCCACAGTACACTGGCCCCTCCATATTTTTGTTCATGGAATTATTATCAATGGTGTTGCATAAGAACTATTTCTTATTTAATGGCGTGATTTACCGCCAACGGCTTGGCGTAGCGATGAGATCCAATGTGGCCCCATCCTACGCCAATGCGTACATGAATGAAATTGACCATAAGCTTTTTTTTGCAGTCCAACATGCTGAGAAGGTTTTACTGTATTTACGTTTCATTGATGATTTACTTATTTTTTGGCGAGGCACCCCTAGCGAGCTAGAAGACATCTTTAGGATACAAAACTCTAGTGACAGCCCTATAAAGCTCACTTACAATCTAAGTAGGGACACGGTGAACTTCCTCGACGTCAAGATACAGTTGATCAATAATAAAATTTAAACATCATTATACGTAAAAGAAACAGATCGTAATACGATTCTGAGACAGGAAAGCTGCCATCCAATCCCCCTAAGGCGGGGTTTGCCCTATTCTCAAATGCTTAGGGTGAGACGCATTACTAGCAGAGAGGATAGAGTAAAAGAAGAACTTGACAGCATGCAAAAGAAATTTGAACAAAGGGGCTACAAAACTGATGAATTGGTTAAAATTAAGCAAAAAGTATTGGCTACCCCGAGAGAGAAGGCACTGATAGGGGCCACTAAAGAAAAATCATTAGGAAACAAAATCCCCTGGGTCACAAAATTCAGTGTAGAAAGTAGTGACACCACTAAACAGGTCAAAGCACTATGGCCGATAGTAGCCACGGACCGTGAGTTGAAAAGCCTGCACAATACCAGAATCATGCCTGCATATAAGAGGGGGCGGAATCTGGCAGACCTTTTGGTAAAGACTGATGTTTCTACATTAGTGAAAAAAAGTGTACCATCCCACTTCTTATCTAGACCCAAAGGATGCTACAGATGCCTTGGCTGCATAACCTGCAGTTCAATGCTTACTGGAGACACTGTGAATCATCCACACACAGGGAAAAAGTTTAAAATAAAGCATTCAGTGACCTGTTCATCAAAATTCGTGGTATACATTCTGTCTTGTCCATGTGGTTTATACTACGTGGGCAAGACAGAATGTCAGTTCAAAGAACGTATGGCCAACCATCGATTGGCCATACGCCAGGCAATTGACACAGGGCGAAGTGACCAACCAGTAGCACGCCACTGTGTAGAACACAAACACAGTTTGGCGAGCATAAGATCGAAGATAATAGATCAAGTCCCAGCCACAGCCAGAGGGGGCAATAGGAAGAAAAAGTTATTACAAGCAGAAGCCAGGTGGATTCACCTGTTAGACACGCTGGCCCCCAGGGGCCTGAATGAGCAACACGGGTTACAACATTTCATTTAACAAGCAAAGTTTAATAAATATATTGCACATTTAATATATGTTGAGTGTTGTTCGGGACAGGTGCAGTTTCTTGAAAAGAAAATCAGTATAGTAAGTTAAAGCTGACCTGTCATATACCTGCTGTGCCATTTTTTTAAACGTATGTTATATGTATTAACTTTTTACACTTTTTAAAAAAGCACAGCTGCATTAAGTTGCAGCTAATACATGATGCCAGACTGGTATCTCTTAAACTGACCTGTAATAGGTCTCTTATTTCACGTTTTTTAATACACTTTTTCATTAATGATTTGTTTTTGTATTTATTTCACCGAAGCGCCCAGTTGCCTTGACAACGTATCCCTGAAGCGGCACCCAGAGCGAGGCTTGGACTCCCTGTGCGTTCCATATGGCGCGCGGCGAGGGCTGATGACATCAGAGGGAGAAGCCGGAAGCCTGAGTGGCAACGGAGCTCTTACTACGGTGTCTGAGCCAGCAAAGCGCGGCAATGGCGGACGGGTGAGACAGTCTGCAGGGGAGCCCACAGGTGAGTGTTGTAAGGGGCTAATGAGGCGGGGGCAGGTTTTCCTGTACTGCGTTTTTGTATTTATTTGAGCACATTGCACAGTGTGAATTGTTCCCTGAGGACGGGCTACGCCCGAAACATGTTGGAGTCACCACAATAAAAGTTTGTTTGCATTTGAAAATCCGAGAGTGCCGCCTACCTCCATCCTAGAATATATATATATATATATATATATATATATATATATATATATATATATATATATATATATATAATGTGAAAATATATCACCGAATTGTACTAAAGTGAATTAATTAAATTCTCCTACAAACCGTAAATTCTTTATTTGCCAGATTACAATTCTGACACCTAATAAGAAATTGGATGCCTGCTTTTGCTAAAGACTGTGATTATTTATTTACAGTTTCTTATATAGTGCAGCAAATGCCGATATACTTTACAACTGGAAACAGTGATAAAACAAACTGGGTAGTAACAAACTGACACAGAGGAGGGCCCTGCTCGCAAGTTTAAAATCTATAGGGATTTTGGGTGAAATTTAATAGGATGAGAGATTCAGAAAGCGGCAATCACTTACACTTCAAAATAAAACTGGCTTTGCAGTGTAAATGATTGCCGTTTTACAAAAAACTGGAGATTTCTTACCAAATTTCTCACTTTACGAATCTCTCTTACAAAATTTTACCCATTATGTTTATTTAATCTTCCCTCTAGTTCCTTGACTCCTACACAGCCTTCTCTGCCTGCTGGCAATGATGGCTGTGCTGAGATCTGGTCCCTGTGATCAGCCATGTGATCAGCCATCGCTGTGTAAAAAAAAGTAATGCACCCAGGTAATAGATTCAGATGATAGATTGACAATGTATCATTGACACCATATGGTTGAAATGCATTAGGTATAGAGGTACAAAAGGTTGACAGGTAAAATAGGTCAACAGGTACAAACGGTCACCAGGTTCAAAAGGTCAAAATGACAATAGTCAACACGTTTTTTGCGGGTTTTTTTAACATGCTTTCCAAACAATTGAATGATTTACTATCCACATATTAGGAATAGTAACCTGTGGCAAGCAAAGCAAACCACTGAGACCGAAGAATGGTCATTGAAACATGGGGAGCAAAGTGAACTCCTCCTTGTACTGATTGTGGTGACAGAACATGAAATATACAATATATGTCCTCCAAAAAACATGTCTACTATTTTTGTGTAGACCATTGTCATGAGGAACTTTTGAACCTGTAGACCTTTTATACCGGTCATCCTTAACCCGTCGACCTTTGATTTATCGACCATTTGATGTCAACCTATTAACTGTTAGCCACAACATTTTTAATCTTTTATACCACACCCATAAGCGACTGTACGCAGATTCCACTCTGTTCTGACACCGCGTAGGAGAGGATTGTTGGTAATATTTGTGTTGGCTGCTTGATGCCAGGTTTTGTCACAATCAGAGCTTCACTCTGATTTGAATACAGTTAGTGCATCCTGAAGAAGACCGAATCTTAGTATAAGCAATTCCCACTTTTACCGCTACCAATATACTTGATGGAACAGATTAAAATCATTAAAAAATGTTCTATTTTTTTTTTTTTTTTTACTTTTTTGAAAACGTTACAATTTTTTTTTTTTTTGCAATATTTGTTATTTCAAATGTTTTGGGATAAAGAGGCCAAATGCGCTAGCTTAGACATTAGTGTACACCTGAAAAGGCTAGCTGAACAAAGTAATATGTTACACTATAATCTTCTAAGCAAATGGGTATTATTCTGCTACCATGGCATTATGATGACTGTTGTTTTTCCCACTACAGCAGGCAGTTAAAAAAGGAAAACATGCTTATTGCGGCAATCAGAGTTCTAATGATATGGTAAATAGACACCAGCATATAATAATTATATGCATAGCATTGACTGACTTTGTCAATCTCTTGTGTTGGGATATGTAATGCTAACCCAGTCACCTTTTTATTATGCATGCTGGCAAACCAACTCATTTGCATTCATAGTTCCTATGCAAATTATTTGGCTGACTAACTCCATGCTGCAGCACACAATAATTCAAGCAGCATGAATACAGCCTGACCAGTATTTCTGATACACGTAATAAAACATGGCTGTTTGCTTTAGATTTCATAGAAATGCTTTTTTCTGCAAAAGTGTTCATGAATAATGTCATTGCATAATTGAACTTTAGGACATGTGGTGTATTCCTTAATAATGCTAGTAACAATCAGAACAGTTTCGGAGGGTTTTATCATACACAACACGTCATTGAGAAATAGAAAATTGGTAATTCCTTCAAGGAGAATTTAGGAGGTTATTCTGGTTGGTGCGGTCCGTTCCGAATTCTTTCGGAGCTGACCGAACGCCACACTGTGCGGACATCGTAAGAAGAGACGCCCACAGGTCCTCCGCATTCGGACGGACTCACTCTCTAAGAAGAGGGTGTGTTTTCGGACAATATCCAAACCGTGCGTGTGCGGTGGCCACACAAAGATTCTGCACGGTCTTACAGCGTCAGAACACACGGGAAGCTGCCCGTACCCACCGATGCAGTGTATTTACGCAAAACATACTACTATAATCGGAACTCATAAATCACACACATGACACACTTATGCAATTAGGCTACCTCATAAAAAAGGGATTGCTTTTATTGGACATCAATTATTTCCTTATTGATAATTAAACACATTTCTGTCCATTGCTTGCAGTGTAAATGTGTGTAAAAAATGCAGCCGTGCTTTCAGCATATATTTGTGCCTTTAGTAATGGTCCATTTAGGCTGCAATGGTTCCAATTGAAGCAATGAAAAGAGTGTAATTAATGACTAATGAGTAGAGGAGTGGATTGTATTGTGTTCAGCTGAGAGTGGTTCAGGCCGTACTAATTGGGCGATCCGAATGCCTAGCGCATGACCAAGTGGTGTCCGCAAAGTAATACTTGCTTATGAAGACCGCATATTTCCTGCCTGATGGTTCGTTTGCAGTCGGTGTGCTGTCCGAATGCACGCCTACCACAGTTAGTGCACTCCCTCGTGTACGCCCATATTTACGCCCAGTTTAGCCCACTTTGAAACTATGCCCTTGTGTAGGTCCGAATGACGCCCATATTACACCCATATTTCCCGAGTGAATCCGGTGCACATTTCTGTACGGTATTAGTAAAAACGAGTACGGAGACCGTGCGTGGCACATGCGTATTGCGTTGCCTACGCATGCGCAGACGGCTAAAAAACGCCAAAGAATTCGGAACGGACCGCATCGACCAGAATAAGGCCCTTAATCTAAAAGGTTAAACATAAACAGAAGAAGCCTGAAATCCTATTCTAAATCTATCCACACCACCTATTCTAAATCTTATTTTTCCTCCTCCCTAAATCACAAACTGTACACATCTTATACATCTGTAACAATTCTTATTCATTCCATCACATGATGCAAGAATGTTAAATGAGCCCTATATAATACTTATCACATTGATGCCTGGAAAAGCAAACATTTTCCAATACTGGATATGGCAGCCATTTGGAGTGTTATTTCGGGGAAATGTATTAGGGTCAGTAAAAAGGGTCTAAATTCATGTTGATCTTTTCATGTGTCGACCATTGCTGTCAACATTTTTTTGTGTGTCAACCTTTTTGCCTTTGTCGACCATGTGCATGTAGACCAAATAACTGTCTTCCTAGACACTGTCAATTTATCAACCACATACCAGTAAAAAGTCTGTTACTTTTCTGGGTTCTAAACTGCCCATGCATGCAGTGATACTGAGACTCCCGACGGTGCTGTGTGGGTGCGTAGTTACAGGAACGCTTATTGCTATGCACCTTGTCTATTAGAGAGGCATGCTTTGGGGACATGGTTAAGACATAGCAAGAGCATAGCTATGCCCCCCCTGTTATTATAGGCCTCTACAGAGACCTGTGACTGGGTAATTAATACTTACTCTTTCTCCCCTCGATGTCCATGTACAAAGTGGAATAACTGCGATGGGCAATGCAATCAGAATCAGTCCATATGTGAATGATCTGAAGATCCCTCCTTGGCTGGGCTGGTCTCATAATGGAAAGTTGACAAACACGATCTTGAACATGGGCGTATTTGTAATGGGTGCAATGAAGGGGCTCATACACACACTGCATCCATTCTTTAACTCTTACCCTCTGGAGTCCCGCGATGAAGGCAGCAGCGCTGCTGAAATCACCGTAAAAATGGCCATTTTTCTGGCGGCTCGCGCATGTTCAGTAGAGTCTAAGCTCTCTAATGCTCAGACTCTACTGTGCTAGGTGGCGGGCACTGCTCCCGGCTAGTTCTTGTGAATGTAGTTTGGACCACGTGACCAACGGAACATATCATGTGGCAGCAGCAAGGTTGGTAGAACACCAATTTTACTATCAACAACACCACTGGTTGCCTTTAGTAACCAGGTAGAGAGTGAAGCAGAGCGAGCCACTGAGACAAAAGCATTGTGAGCATACACTGTGTCCTCTTATCTACAGATCGAGCCAGGCTCACCAGGTGCATGAGCGTGCCATGGCGATGGTTTTGGCATGCCGAGGTGCGTTGATGCACGCCATACAATATCCATGCAAAACACATCATGACCGCTGGGTGGATAATGCTCCACTAACCCAGTGGTAGATTGATATACTGTACAGATCGAGTCGCACCATTCGCTGAGAATGGGACGCTCTGGCGTCTCATTATCAGCCAACAGAGCTGTGTGTGGCTCTGACAGTACAGTACAATACAAGCTCCGGCAAATGGGCTGTGTAATGTACTGTAGAGTGCTCAGGTGGAGCATCCAAAAACATAGCATCCTGCAGTTTCTGTAGTCGATGCTGAATTATGTAGGTTGAATACTGTGAACACAAATCCAGAAAGGGACGCCCTTGTGTGTGAGGTGCTTACGTGCCTCAATCTTGGCAAAAGGCGTTATGGCTGCATCTGAATGGGAGCGCTCTTTACGTAACACTCATGAGCACTGGCTGCTATCACCAGGGGCCTTATTCTGATCGGTGCGGCCCGATCAGAAATATGCGGTCATGTCCGTGCAGGCGAATCCCCGCCTTCCATATGGATCGCCACCTCCGTCCGTATGCGGATATGTGGCGGTCCGCATGAAAGTGGACGGGGATACGCCTCCTCCATGTTGGGAGCAGCCCCTGCATTCGATGGTCGCCGAACATCGAATGCAGGGCCGCACGCTCCACCAGGTCCCGCCACCCAAGACCACACGGACACTTGTCCGTGTGAAATCATGTATGGGGGCGGGCAGCTGACATCCGGCGATGTCAGATGCCCGCCCCCTACACACGCGTCACGGCTTCATTACCATGCATACGCCCCGCGTTTGCATGGGAACGCCCATGAAACGCGGGGCGTATGCATAGGGTAATGAGGCTAAGTAGCCCCTCACGCCCCTCTACGCCCCCTGTGCGGCGTATAAAGAATACGTGCGGCGTATAAAGAATACGTGCGGCGAAATCGACTGCACATGCGCAGACGATCAACATCGGCGGGACGTCCGCATGCGGTAAAATCCGCACCGATCAGAATAAGGCCCCAGGTGTTGTAGGTTAGTGGATAAGTGTGCCGCTCTCCATGCTGGAGACCCCATTCCGATTCTTAGAGGATATATGTTTTTTATTTTTTATTATTTCATTAGCACATTTAGGAAAGTTATATTTAATATAACTAGGCACACATAAAAAAATCCTTCTTTCCTAAAAAGCTTTCCGTGCATCTCCATGCGCACAGTCAACAATATACTGTTTAATGTGCTAAGCAGTACTCATGCTTTCTCTGATAAATGTATACTGTAGCGCCTTCCCCCAGCCAGACTGACTGAATGTTGTATCGGCACTTCCTTTGTATTCACACCAACATCCTTCTTTGTGAAAAGAGCAGTCTACCAGGGAAGGGAGGGTGGACTGAATACTGTGCATCAGAGGGAGTCATAGCGCCATTCCCTAAATGAGGCATGCAAGCGTCTCATTCACAAGAGCATCCCATTCTGGATGCGGGTTCACAATATCCAAGCCCCCCATCCCCCCGTACATTCAATCACTTGTCCCCATTCCCTTTGAAATAACGCAATGAGAGGCACAAATGACTGTGCCACAGCTGTGTCCTTACACAGGTTGATCCTACACCATTTCTACTGTAGTTCCACAGATATGGGCTCTCGTGAAGCCCTGGCTGACAACCGGTAGCCATTTTGTTAACCCCATCTTTCCTTGAGTCTGGTCTGCTAGTACTCTTTGACATTCTTTCTGTAGCATATACTGTATCTGTGGAACCTATACCAATGCTACAGGTAGCTTTATACTGTACATACTGTAGGTTATCTTTCACACTGCATCCTACCTGACTCAGCGTGCCGTTTGCTGGGAATGGGACGCACGAACAACTCACACGTACATGCACCATATTTTTGGCAAAGTACTGTACGGTACAATATATGCTCGGTATTCACTCACTTTTCCCTATAGCCAGTTATAAATAGTGTAATGAGACGCAGTGTCTATATAACTTACTGACCAGTACAGTAATGTACAGTAGTAGTTCTTGCGTTACAGTGCATTTCAATGGTCGTGCTAACCACCATAGGCAGGCTAGATGAGTGTGTACTTTCTGTCTCCCCCTGCCCTTCCAACTCACTTGGTATGTCCCGTCATTTGGAACATTTACTCATTTACTCAGCATATATACACAACCAAGGCTGCAGACAGTAGTGTAACTAGAATAATATTTCCCCCCACCATCAAAATTTCTGCACCCCCCCCCCCTCGCCACCACCGATGACGAACAGCCCCCCACTAGCCGCAACCGACAAACAGCCCCCCAAAAGAACAGAGAACAGTATCTGCACTGCTTTGATCTGTCAGGGCCCAGTAGTGAGGACAGGGGAGCGGCGGCCAGTGTGTAAGGGCGAGCGGCGGGCAGGGTATAAGGGGCAGAGGCGGCCACGGTAAGGGGGAGCGATGGCCATGGTGTAAGGCGGAGCGGCAGGCAGGGTAGAAGGGGGAGCGACAGGCAGAGTGTCCCCGGTGGCGCCTGCTCCCCCCCCCCCGCCACCACTAGGGCTGCTGAGCCCTAGTTACGGCACTGGCTGCACATGTGCCTCCTCCTCTATTAAAGCGCACCTGATCTTGAGATAGTGTTATCTATCACAGGAAAACTTGGAAGATTTTTGTTTTTTGGAGCTTGATAAATTGCACAACTATAATATGTGGGGACAGCAGTATGCTATGATATTGTGTTTAATGCAGGAGATATCTCGTTAATTAGGCACTTTTATTTAATTCAACTATTAGCATGAAGATTAATGGTATCAATATGAAAGTAAAATAGCAATTAAAATAGATTCGGCATGTAACCATGGGTCTGGTAGCAGTAGCAAGTTAAAAGTTTCACTCCTAGAATGTAGCCACTCATGGGGAAGGCTCCAGTACTGTGAGGAGGAGGTTAGGTTGTGGTGGGGACGGGATATTTTTTAAGAGGTGCAGGAGTTCGGCTCTAGAGGGGGGTTAGGATCAGACTGTTTGGGAGAGAATTAGAGTTACTCTGCTGGATGGAAGGATCACGGGAGGCAGGGGGAGGATATGTATACTTATCTGACCTTTGTCACAATTCAAGGTGTTCTGTCCACCACCATCCCAAGCGCCAGTCTCCTGTATGTATCCCACCTACTACAGGCACACACCCTAAACTGACTAAGAAAAACAAACAAGGCAATGGAAAAACACTGAAAGATGAAAGAGCCAGTGGCAACGCTGTAGGACCACTGTAGCCCTGGAGCCCTCACTACACTGGAATCCCACCAGAGACACATCGCCCGTAGGGATTGAAGATCAACACATCCTCACAATGCTGCATTGTAAATCCCTGTGCACTGGATCTGGACCCCCCCTCTGGAGTTTGGAACTATGGCATCTTACTCTCTGACCAGCATTCTCTAACTCTGCAGTACCTTCTGTGATTCTGGCAGCTCTATATAGTTAACTGATGGCTCACTATATTGTAGTTGAATCTCTCCCTGTTATAGACTGACAGCTCATTTTGTTAGACTGGCAGCTTTCCAAGTTAGACTTGCTGCTCTTTCCAAGGGATTGGCAGATCTCCTTATTGCTCTCACCTTATATATAAATATATATATATATATATATATATATATATACGTGTGGGGCGGACCGGCACTCGGTTCCTAAATGGGTATGCTGTGCTGCGGTGCCTTCCGATACATAGTATGCAGGAAAAAACAACAATGGCGGCACTCGTAGGCTTGGTGAAAAACTTATTTTATCAAATCATCAAGGGTGCAGAAAAGATACCGACGTTTCGGGGATCAACCCCGTTTTCAAGGTGCAGGAAAAAACAACAACAGTTGTTGTTTTTTCCTGCACCTTGAAAACGGGGTTGATCCCCGAAACGTCGGTATCTTTTCTGCACCCTTGATGATTTGATAAAATAAGTTTTTCACCAAGCCTACGAGTGCCGCCATTGTTGTTTTTTCCTTTTTCATATATATATATATATATATATATATATATATATATATATATATATATATATATATATATATATATATATATATATATATATATATCATCCAGTTGAACCGGCACTTCGCTGTTAAAGCTTGGAATATAAATGCTCTGGTGCCTTCACTCGAACATGGCGTTCCAAATAGAAAAAACAGGATGCGGCACTCGTCAGACTTTATAATCGGTTCTTTATTGTAGTTACCGACATGTTTCGGGAGTAACCTCCCGTCCTCAGGGATAACCGCAAGTGAATGTACATGCACAATTTATTGCACCCTTGACTCCACCTCCACCAATGTGATCACTCACAATCCAGAGTCAACACCTGTCTCACCTGTGGGTAATAAAAAATACACCCTATAGGGATTTTGGGTTGTCCACTGGTTTGTGAGCAGTTAAAAAACAATTAAAAACAAATACCATACAAAAATACGCACAAAACTGCACAATGCCACTAGAGGATTACAAAGGACATAACATTATAGGCATAAAAATATGCAGCATAAACAAGATATATAAAAAAGAATAGATTCAATTTGCAGTAAATACAAAGTACAAAAAAGAATAATATCAATTTTAATATATAAACCAGTCAGAGAAAACAATGTAAACCTAATTTTTCATTTAAGCCTTTTGGGGCCATGGCATCAAGTTTTAAGATCCACTTGCTTTCACATTTTAAAAGTTGTTTACCACGATCTCCTCCTCTCTTATTGTGAGGAATATGGTCTATGATTTTAGATCGTAGGCTGGCCACAGTGTGACCTGCCTGGACAAAGTGGCGTGGTACTGGCATATCACCTCTCCCGGCTTCTATGGCCGCTCTGATGGTACTACGGTGATTTGCCATTCTTTCTCTGAATGTGGTCTCGGTTTTACCCACGTATATATAGCCACAGGGGCAATACAAAAGGTATACAATAAATTTAGATGTACAATTAAGGACATGTCTGATGTAGAACTTTTTACCGCTGTATGGGTGCATAAAGTGGCTGCCCGTTAGTAACGAGCTGCACGTCGTGCATCCCACACAGCGGTAACAGCCTGATTTTTTGGCAAGAAAGTGTACAGGGGCTCTAGGTTTGCACAAATCTGTAACATCCAATTTTACTAACCTATCTCTTAAATTTGTTCCCCTCGAATATGCCGGCATTAGCCGGGTATTATACAGGCTAGGCAACTCTTTATCAGTATTTACTGTTGGCCAGAGGCTCTTAATGTGCTTATTTATCTTAGTACTGGATTCACTGTATCGGTTTATCCATGGGACCACTTTAGGTGTATCAATTTTATCCACTGACCCCTTCAAACATTCTTGGCGGGTTAGTGCCAAGACTTTATTTTTAGTTTGTATTAAATTGGCTTTACTGTATCCCCGTATCAGAAAACGTTCTATCATAGTGTCAAGAGTAGCTATTACCTCAGCTGGCTCGCTCACAATTCTCCTGACTCTGAGCATTTGGGAATACGGTAATCCATTGCGCAATGGCAATGGATGACAACTGCTGTGGTAAAGTATAGAATTGCGGTCTGTCTCTTTAATGTGTAGGCCAGTGGTGATCCTTCCCTGTTGGATCCTAATACATACATCTAAAAAACAAACTTCAGAGTGACTTGTAATAAATGTAAATTTCACAGGATGTTCAAGTAAATTGTGGGTATTTAAGGTATCTAGTAAAATTTCCTCCTCACCAGACCATATAAATAGTAGGTCATCAATAAAGCGGACTGCTATCAGCATATAACCACTATTATTGAGGGTAGCGAACAACCTAGTTTCCAACGCCCACATAAATGCATTTGCATAGGACGGGGCCACTGAGGACCCCATCGCCACGCCCATCAGTTGTAGGTAGTACCCATCATTAAAATAAAAGTAGTTTTTAGTGAGTATTAGATGTAGTAGTCTCATAAACAATGAAATCTCCGGACCTGAATATAAAGGGTTATCCGTGATTAGTTTGCACACTGCCTGCATCCCCAAATCATGGGGTATGCAGGTGTACAAACCTACCACATCAGCCGTACATAAAATGGTATTTGGATCAATATCAGTTGGTAACAATAATACACGATTTAATAGATCATTCGTGTCTCGCAGATAACTGTTGGTAGCTTGTACACAGGGATTCAAAAATCCATCAAGGTACACAGAGATCGGTTGGAATAAGGACCCCCTGGCAGATATAATGGGTCTGCCAGGGGGATCCACCAATCTCTTGTGTACCTTGGGTAGAGTATATGTTCAATCAATGGTACCGCCTGCGCAAACGAGAAACGGACTTCTTGTACCATGGCATGACATTATCAGATTACCACAGACAGAGAAGGATCCCAAGAGGATTTCGTGTACATAATATCCCCACCATTGGCAGACAAAATCCCAATTTCTGCAAGAAATGGGTGAGGATACTGAACAAATGCTCCAGTGATCTGATTGTACTAGTTGTAGAAGAATCAGCCAGACAATTGGAAATCGTCAGGGCAGAATTGGCCACCTTTGAGCTGGAGAAAAAACCTACACTGCTGGCGAACAATGATACCAACTGGCTTGAAAAAATGAATACCTCCATAGAAAACTACACTAAGGAATTGATAAAATTCAAGCGTGAAAAAGCCCGCAAGGTACAACAAGATTATGAATCTAACAATGTGTACCCTTGGCTCAATCCCCAACAAGCACGCCGCAATAAACCTGCCAATTATAAACCAAGATACAGCCATCCCCCTCGTCCTACCAACAATGATTCTAGTACGTCCCTCAGTGAAAGTGAGGTGGCGACGGATAATGCCCAAGCTGGTCTGGACCCTTTAGGTGGGCGTCCTCGTCAACTGGTGACACTGAAAGGGGTAAAGGCCCCCGTCGCTACACAAGAAGGGGCGGTCAAGGCGAAAGGCAGAGGGCGAGCTTACAAAGGAAACAAGTAAAAGACCTGGTATTTAATCTGACTGAGATCCCTTTGTCAGAACCGGAGCTGTCATTACTATCTAAGGGACTATCGTTCATACCTTCCACACAACACAATCCGATTCAATGGGAGATCGATTCATACCGCTTTGCCCGATCCCTGCGACTAAAAGAACACTTTGGACCTTCTCTGCCCGTGAGAAATGACCAAACTATCCCGACTCAATTGCGTAAGTTAAAACCTGTTTCTAATTTTGATCCGCCAGCAATTTCACCATCGATAAAAACTTTCACTAGACTGGTAACAAATGCCCCACAAGTATGTTCCCCATTACATAAAGGTTACCCTAATCTATCGGGGGATGAGAAAGCAGCCCTAAAATCCCTAAGCCAACGCACTGACATAGTAGTGCGCCAGGCTGATAAGGGAGGAGCTATTGTGGTGCAATCAACATCTGATTATGTGAAAGAATGTCAACGTCAGCTGACTGATGATAAAATTTATTTGCGCTTGGACTCTGATCCGACATTGGTTTATAAACAGGAACTGGACAATGTTTTAAATATGGCTTTCTCTAATGGTGTGATTTCAAATGATTTATTAAACGCATTAACGGTAAAATACCCTATAGTACCTTTGTTCTATACTCTACCCAAGGTACACAAGAGATTGGTGGATCCCCCTGGCAGACCCATTATATCTGCCAGGGGGTCCTTATTCCAACCGATCTCTGTGTACCTTGATGGATTTTTGAATCCCTGTGTACAAGCTACCAACAGTTATCTGCGAGACACGAATGATCTATTAAATCGTGTATTATTGTTACCAACTGATATTGATCCAAATACCATTTTATGTACGGCTGATGTGGTAGGTTTGTACACCTGCATACCCCATGATTTGGGGATGCAGGCAGTGTGCAAACTAATCACGGATAACCCTTTATATTCAGGTCCGGAGATTTCATTGTTTATGATACTACTACATCTAATACTCACTAAAAACTACTTTTATTTTAATGATGGGTACTACCTACAACTGATGGGCGTGGCGATGGGGTCCTCAGTGGCCCCGTCCTATGCAAATGCATTTATGTGGGCGTTGGAAACTAGGTTGTTCGCTACCCTCAATAATAGTGGTTATATGCTGATAGCAGTCCGCTTTATTGATGACCTACTATTTATATGGTCTGGTGAGGAGGAAATTTTACTAGATACCTTAAATACCCACAATTTACTTGAACATCCTGTGAAATTTACATTTATTACAAGTCACTCTGAAGTTTGTTTTTTAGATGTATGTATTAGGATCCAACAGGGAAGGATCACCACTGGCCTACACATTAAAGAGACAGACCGCAATTCTATACTTTACCACAGCAGTTGTCATCCATTGCCATTGCGCAATGGATTACCGTATTCCCAAATGCTCAGAGTCAGGAGAATTGTGAGCGAGCCAGCTGAGGTAATAGCTACTCTTGACACTATGATAGAACGTTTTCTGATACGGGGATACAGTAAAGCCAATTTAATACAAACTAAAAATAAAGTCTTGGCACTAACCCGCCAAGAATGTTTGAAGGGGTCAGTGGATAAAATTGATACACCTAAAGTGGTCCCATGGATAAACCGATACAGTGAATCCAGTACTAAGATAAATAAGCACATTAAGAGCCTCTGGCCAACAGTAAATACTGATAAAGAGTTGCCTAGCCTGTATAATACCCGGCTAATGCCGGCATATTCGAGGGGAACAAATTTAAGAGATAGGTTAGTAAAATTGGATGTTACAGATTTGTGCAAACCTAGAGCCCCTGTACACTTTCTTGCCAAAAAATCAGGCTGTTACCGCTGTGTGGGATGCACGACGTGCAGCTCGTTACTAACGGGCAGCCACTTTATGCACCCATACAGCGGTAAAAAGTTCTACATCAGACATGTCCTTAATTGTACATCTAAATTTATTGTATACCTTTTGTATTGCCCCTGTGGCTATATATACGTGGGTAAAACCGAGACCACATTCAGAGAAAGAATGGCAAATCACCGTAGTACCATCAGAGCGGCCATAGAAGCCGGGAGAGGTGATATGCCAGTACCACGCCACTTTGTCCAGGCAGGTCACACTGTGGCCAGCCTACGATCTAAAATCATAGACCATATTCCTCACAATAAGAGAGGAGGAGATCGTGGTAAACAACTTTTAAAATGTGAAAGCAAGTGGATCTTAAAACTTGATGCCATGGCCCCAAAAGGCTTAAATGAAAAATTAGGTTTACATTGTTTTCTCTGACTGGTTTATATATTAAAATTGATATTATTCTTTTTTGTACTTTGTATTTACTGCAAATTGAATCTATTCTTTTTTATATATCTTGTTTATGCTGCATATTTTTATGCCTATAATGTTATGTCCTTTGTAATCCTCTAGTGGCATTGTGCAGTTTTGTGCGTATTTTTGTATGGTATTTGTTTTTAATTGTTTTTTAACTGCTCACAAACCAGTGGACAACCCAAAATCCCTATAGGGTGTATTTTTTATTACCCACAGGTGAGACAGGTGTTGACTCTGGATTGTGAGTGATCACATTGGTGGAGGTGGAGTCAAGGGTGCAATAAATTGTGCATGTACATTCACTTGCGGTTATCCCTGAGGACGGGAGGTTACTCCCGAAACATGTCGGTAACTACAATAAAGAACCGATTATAAAGTCTGACGAGTGCCGCATCCTGTTTTTTATATATATATATATATATATATATTTATATATATCACAAATACACTGGTGCGCAAGTCTTTTCTCCTTATGAGGAACTACAAGTCCCAATGAAAACGTAAATGCACTTCAGGTTCTAACTTGAACCGACAGCTCCCGCAATCACCCTCACAGGGCACCTGGATCTGCAGGTCACAATTTCTAGAAAAACACAAAAGCAGAGTGCTCCATAGTGCAAGTATTGTTTTATTGTTTAATGTTTAAAAGTAGTGATAAAATCCAATGTAAAATACAGGTTGATCACGTACCACAGGCGGTGGTTTCACACACCGCTGATGTATATCGCATATAGAGCCTCAGACGGCACGGTTGGAGAGGTAACACTCCTTCAGGAAAGATCAACGCCAGGCCACGCCCCAACGCATTTCGTCACACGGACTTCTTCAGAGCCCTCGAAACGCGTTGGGGCGTGGCCTGGCATTGATCTTTCCTGAAGGAGTGTTACCTCTCCAACCGTGCTGCCTGAGGCTCTATATGCGATATACATCAGCGGTGTGTGAAACCACCGCCTGTGGTACGTGATCCACCTGTATTTTACATTGGATTTTATCACTACTTTTAAACATTAAAACAATACTTGCACTATGGAGCGCTCCGCTTTTGTGTTTATTTATATATATATATATATATATATATATATATATATATATATATATATATATATATATATTACAAGAAAGGGTACCCCTTCAATGTGCTATAAAACTAATTGGGCAGCGACTCAGTTGTTCCTCCCTGTTAGTGGAAGAGGTAAAAGAGAATAAATGGATAGTGGTATGAAATTCCACCACCAAATCCGGTATAGAGAACCATAATACAAATCACTGTTTTAGGACAAATTTATATAAAAAAAAACAAGATAAAAGTATTTTTTTCATCCGTATGGAGTCAATTTGGTTCAACAAGTACAAGGAATAAATCCAGCGCAGTTTGGTTTATGTTTTCCACCTGCTGAAAAGTGGATCGTGTCTGAATCCATTCAGAATCTGGGATTTTAAATAAGGATTCCCTTGAAAATTGATGCTGGTGTGCATCTACCTATAAGGATCTCCAAAGGATCCAGGTTTTGATTTTATACTTCGTCCCTGAGAGGTTGACATCTGGAGTTAACATTTTACACTCATGTTCTATAAGCTTATGGAATGTTACCCCTGAGGAAGTCGTTTACGACGAAACGCGTTGGGTTTATTCCTTGTACTTGTTGACCCAAATTGACTCCATACGGATTAGAAAAATACTTTTATCTTGTTTTTTTTTATATAAATTTGTCCTAAAACTGTTGAACAGTGATTTGTATTACGGTTCTCTATACCGGATTTGGTGGTGGAATTTCATACCAGGGGCGCACTCTGTTTCCCACTATCCATATATATATATATATATATATACACACGTTTATATATCCATTTGAGATATATACCAGGCAGCACACCTCTTTGATAGCCAATATGTATCCATTTAATGTATAGACCAATGTAAGGTCATCACAAACTTTTTGGTTTGTACCACAAATCAATAATCATGGGGCATAGTTATATTCACCCATCCAGCAACAGCAGTCAATGGACCGTTTCGGCTCACATAGCCTTCATCCTGGACTGACCTTATAGATATATAGCATACCTCCCAACATGACCCTCTCCAGGAGGGACACTCTGCTCTGTTTCTGGACTTCCCTCTTAATTTGTGATTGAGGTCACCTGTTTTGTGCTGGGTCCCCGCTCATTAAATATGCACGGAGCGGGACCAGCTCAGCACTCACTGATGCCTAGGTCGTCTGTCAGTTCAGCCAGTGTCACCCACCACAGACCCTGTTGGTGCCGCTCCCCCAAGCCACCGCAGGGTCTGCCACATATATAGCTACGCCACTGTACATAACCTACAGTAAAAGTCAGGGCCGTAATTAGGGTTTTCCCAGTGTGCACGAACTGTCTGCATTCTGCATCTGCAGCCCCTGTGACACGGCTCCCATTCTTGTATCCATCCGCTGCTGCCAGCACTGCTGGTACCTGCTGTAATGTATATAGGCAGCACTTCAGCTACCTGCCCATGTGCCCTGCCCTCATGCAGCTCCCTTATCTCCCACATAGGGCGGTATTCAATGAGCCTGATTCGCCATGTTTTTATGGCGAATTTGTGCTGTTTGGCGAATTTCTGACTAAAACGGTGAATCACCCTATTCAATGACCACATGGCGAATACATTTCAAGGTTTTTTTCACCATGATTCACCGAGTAGCAATCGCTATCTTTTTATGTGCTGCCTGGCACCCGGGGAGCCCACCTACCCCCCACAAAGTTCTGGGGCAGGCAGAGAGACTACCATCTCTCTGCCTGGCACTGTCCTCAGGCTCCCTGCGGCATACGCCGCAGGAGCTCATATTCGCCAGTCAGGGGCAGCGAGCCCCTGACACGTTGAATACCGGAGCCCGCCGGCTCCGGAACGTGGCGAATGTGCAGCGAATCCTAAAAAGGATTCGCTGCACCTCGCAGGTATTCTCATTGAATACCACCCATAGTGTTTCCTAAAAAGACAACTTTTTTTTAATAATAATTTTTTATTGATGAGTTAAAACAATATACATTAATTTGTAAGGTATTAAAGAAATAAAATACTTTTGAAAATACAATAGTGTAAGAAGTGGGTATGGAATCAGCTGCAGTCATGAATCGTGTAGAGACTGTGGAGACTCTCAGTGTAGTTCTGTCTGTCCCTCCATGGTTAACACAGTCATCAGTATAACATTGTAAAAAATAGAGAATAGTGCCTGCGCTGGCTGATCCAAATAATTGTATCAGACGTTTCTAAAAAATATAAACAATTTATTAAAATACATTCAATAAAAGATAAAAATCCTGAGGAAGCCGGAGGTCAGATCCGGGGAAACGCGTTGAGCTTTTTCAAAATTACTACATTTGTGCCGCTGAGATCCGGTGATTGAGACCCTGCATCTCCCTGAATGGGACCCATCCACAAAATTGGTCATTGAACTCTGCTGTTACAACCAAGGGACACAGCTACCATCCATTTACTGACGTCCAAATTGGAAGAAACTGGAGTTCCTGCTTTTGGGATATCTGCACGATCCCTAATCCCAGTCTCCAAAGGACTTATATATCGGAGGGGAACATCCTAGCCCCCACCCTTCACAGGGCAATTCAGGACTGTGGTCCCACATCTGGCAAATTGAATATCTTCCAGATCGACCAGGATGGTAATATAATCTCGTAACACCATACAAATTCTCAGCTATTTGCACAATCGCTATCCCAGTGAACTATATACCCCATAATATGGACTATAAGTCAGTTGCATGTCTAGTGTGATTTTTATCTTTTATTGAATGTATTTTAATAAATTGTTTATATTTTTGAGAAACGTCTGATACAATTATTTGGATCAGCCAGCGCAGGCACTATTCTCTATTTTTTACATTGTACTTTTTAGGGCTTGACCGCCCTGTGCCAGCCGCTGTTGATTTGCGCACCACACATCCTCTCTCACCATCAGTATAACATTATATGGAGCTGTCATCTGATTTGTTTGTGTTGACATTTCTCATAATGGGGGTTATTTTCGTTCACTCCTTCAGGCAAATTCCTTCTTAGATGGACAAAACCATGTGAACTGCAGGTGGGGTAGATGTTACTTGTGCAGAGAGAGTTAGATTTGGGTGGGGTTTTACTTCAAAGTGAGATCTATATTGCAGTGTAAAAATAAAGCAGTCAGTATTTTCCCTGCACAGAAGCAAAATAACTCACCAAATATAATTCTCTTTGCACATTTTACATCTGCCCCCCTGCAGTGTACATGGTTTTGTCCATCTAAGAAGTAATTTGCCAGAAGGAGTGAACCAGAATAAGCCCCAATATGAGGATTGGCACTCCACTTTTAAGGATTGTCTTCTGCAAATTTATTCCACAACTATTGTGTTGTGTAATGTGAATCATGGACACCACGGTGCAGTGTAATATGTGGTATAATGTGAATAACAGATACTAATGTGAACGGGTACATTGTGTTACTTCCTCATTATGGGGGTTATTCTAGTTCATTCTTTCTGACAAAACCATGTGCACTGCGGGTGGGGCAGATGTAACTTGTGCAGAGAGAATTAGATTTGGGTGGGGTTTTTCTTCAAAGTGAGATCTATATTGAAGTGTAAAATCATGCAGTCAGTATTTTCCCTGCTCAGAAACAAAAAAACTCACCCAAATCTAATTCTCTCTGCACATGTTACATCTGCCCCCCTGCAGTGCACATGGTTTTGTCCATCTAAGAAGGATTTTGTCAGAAAGAATTAACTAGAATAAACCCCTATGTCACACCCCTTTATTTTTGGTGTGAGCCTGTAATGCGTGCTAACCCTGCTTTCAATATGGGGGTGGTGGGGGTGTGGGGGGTCACCAATTCTCTTTCTGACAGGGGACACCAAACTGTGTAGTTATGGCACTGGTAACATTGTTATTAAAACACATTTTAATATATTATTATGTTATGTTCAAGTAGGTATTGCAATCATAAACATATGAGATTATTATTATTTATTTATTTATTAATAAATACCATATTAGAACTAATAAAAAAGAAAAACCACCAACTAATATATAGTTTATTCCTTTTCATATTAAATTGTAATCATGCTTCCTGCAGCATTTCTGAATAGAGTTTCAGTATGGAAATTACAAACAATATTAATAGCCCGAGGCTAATTATTTTAATCAACTGATCTAATATAGCCACAGGAAAGCCAAAATAAGATTGAATCATCTTTGGAAAAATGTGCACAGTACTAGTACACGGTTATTAATATTGAAATGATATATTAAAATCAAGGTCAGAATATCTATCTGCCTGTTGACATTGAAATATTTAGGTATTTATTTAGCTTCTTCCATTTACTAAGTAAATGTGTTACTCTGTGTTAGTTGAATTATACAGTATGTGTAGTGCAGTGTGTGGAAGTCGGAAATATTATAGCCATATGTATCAGAGTGGCTTCTGTGCGGTTGCGTACCAGCAGTGCGTGCGCAGACCCAGACGTTGTGTACATTGGCTCGTGAAGCCCTGCGTATTAGCACGTGGTATGAATCAATATGGTAACACAGCACAGAATTGCCATGAAATCACTTCCTAATAATACATTCATATAGTGTATTCCCCACTCTCAGTCCATAAACTTATCTGCAGACAACTTGCATTTGGGAAACAATCAGGGCCGGCGCCACCACTAGGCAGGACTAGGCATTTGCCTAGGGCGCCGGCCAATGGAGGGCGGTACTGAGCCGCCGAGGTACCATAGAGAGGTACCAGAAAGCATCCCATCCCGCCTGGCGTGAATCAACGCTCCCACCGCCTGCTCCCTGCTGGGGGGATTTCAGAGAGGATGGAGACACTGCCCCCCCCCCCGCGCGAGCCACCGGCTCCCTGCTGGGGGGATTCAGCGAGGATGGAGAGGACGATTGGGACTCACAGCACCCGGAAGCTGCATATCAGCTTGTAACAGCAAGTACAGCGCTCCGGGGGGCGCGGCGCCCGCCGCAGTATCGCCCGCACCCCCCCCCCCCGTGCCACAGTAAGTATCGTCCGCCCCCCCGTGCGGGGGGGGGGGAGTTGTTTTGCCTGGGGCGGGCGGGGGGCTTGCA
Source organism: Crinia signifera (assembly GCF_055691185.1). NCBI lineage: Eukaryota > Metazoa > Chordata > Amphibia > Anura > Myobatrachidae > Crinia > Crinia signifera. The sequence continues at coordinate 263,982,191 of NC_139217.1, read as the reverse complement.
CCGGCCCTGGAAACAATACCTATGTCTGCACTGCTATTTAAGTTTAAATAGCTTTTGTATGCTTCTATTGTTAACGACAAACAAGACTCGCTTGTCGTGTTAATCAGATACTAGTCATTGATTGTATACACTATAGGTCAGAACAAATAACAATACAATACACCATACAAAAATCCAAAAATAGGCAAATGCCTGGTTGTGTAATCAAACAAACAATGGCCCTTATTCTGATTGACGCGGACTTTACCGCATACTTACGGATCGCGTCTTTACGGCGTCTGCGCATGCGTGGAGAACGCTACGCGCATGTGCCACGCCTTGACTCGGTACCAGTTCGGCCAAATCCCGTCCAAAACTGTTCACCGCTATCAGTCGGGAAATAGGGGCGTATTATGGGCGTCATGCGGAATGACACATGGGCGTAGTTTCAAAGTGGGCAAAACGGGGCGGAAACATGGGCGGACACGGGGGAGTACACTTATGTTGGGGGGCGTACATTCGGAAACCACTCCGAATGCACGCGATCAAAAAGGCCAGAAATGTGCGGTGTCCACAAGTGTACTATTGCTTTGCGGACACCACTCGTTCATGCGGTAGGCGAACGTACGCCTAATGACTACAACCATTAACACCTGAACCCAATAGAATCTACTCCTTTACTCATTACTCACTAATAGGCCGCTTGTCAGTGCTTTAATTGAAACCATTGCTGCTTCAAGGAAACCTTAGTAATCCCCCACATATGCTGTACTTGTCCCACACTTAAAAACTGCTAACAATGGACATGACTGAATCTTAATACTATCAATACACATGTGTATTAGACATGTACTCATGAAACCACACACATTGATTCCAATTCCAAATAAGCTGTTTTTTATGAGGATAGGTAATTGAATAAGTGGGTCATGTGATGTATTGCAGAAGATACTTCATAGTGGGTTGTTTGGCGTAAATACTCCGCTTACGGGCGGTAGCACCGCTTGGCTCCCGTTCGGATGCGGTATTTCCGAGCATACTCTGTAATACTCTGTAATACCATGCAGAATCGGAGTGTTTCTCCCGCACACGCATGGTTTGTATGTCGTCCGTAAACACGCCCTGTTCTTAAAGAGTCAGTCCGTCCGAATGCGGAGGACACGTGGGCGTTTCTACGGACGATGGCCGCATGCGGCAAAACACCGTGGCGTGCGGACCGCTCCGTAAGAATGCGGGAATATCCGCACCGATCAGAATAAGGGCCAATGTTGTCTGCATAGACTTTGGAGTGGGTTAAGCTGATATTTGATATTTAGGACATTAAAAATATGTATTAATAGTGACATATTGTGTGTTATAGATAATAATCTGTTTTGTGCCTGATAATTGTATATTCGTTGCGTTTGCACGCAGGTTTGCGGCCGTAGCAGCGAATATACGCTGACAACTATAAAGTGTATTTCTTTGCAAATAATTTGAACTCTACAAGTGGTTCACAACTTCAGTAATATCTACACTTTACAGATTTTGTAAGGTCAAACTATATAATTGTCTCCTAAAAGGCTGTATTAGTCCTGATGTTAATCCCAATTTTCTTTATACAGTAGCATTTCTCAACACAAGTGAGCCCACAGCCAGAGGTGAACTGGAATCTCTGGGAAGTGCTCACTAGTAGAGACTGGTGAAAGCCTAATATCATAGCAACCAATCAGATTCCACTTATTTATTTAGCAGCTTCTAGATAATAGAAACTGATTGGTTGCTATGCGCAAAACCTTCAATAGAACTCCCATTTTAGTAAATTTACCTTCAAGAGTCTCAGCTGCACACTGGAGAATGTATGGAGAAGCTTGGTAGAATTGACAGGGATTCAAGTATCACAGGAACACAGTGCTCAGTAAGGCAGGCTAGCACTCAAAGAGTCTCTGGTACAGTAGCATATTTATAATGGGTGCAAAAGAGGTGGGTTGGGGTCGAGATTATGGGGACGACCTGGGGGCGTGGCCAGTAGTAGGATTGCGTAATCAGGGCCATGCCCCCACAATACAATGCCGGTAATACATTGCAGAGCAAGTAAGGGGCTGTGGTAGACCGGCAGCAATGCGGGGGACTTGCCCACCTTTCTGGGGGGCCAGGAGGTGGACCTGATTTTGAGGATCCTCCCGGCCTTCCAAGGAGGGTAGGCAACCCTGGTTTGCACAGGAGATTGTGGGCGGCAGTCAGCAGGACTGGATGATGCTTGGAAGCATACAGTAATACACAGGTATAGGTGTGCACACAGAGGGAGACCCCCTCATGCTCACCGGCCTGCAAAATGACTGAGCGTCCGTGCATTGCCCACACGGCACAACTATTTGTGAATACCTCTGCCCGCATCCCCGTTACCGTCCAGCAGCAATCAGGACTGCATTGCTTTCCTACCGCTGCCGCTCTCCAGCCTGCCTGTACCCTGCTGCACTAGCTCCAATGCCCTGGCTGCAGATTCAGGCAGTCAGACCCACCTCAACACAAATGTTCTGCAACCCAGCGTGACACGTTGACATCACATCGCGTGCATGCCCAGGGCCGGCAACAGAAATCTTGGGGCCCGGAACACTGATATCTCTGGGCCCCCCCCAACACAGAATGCGAATTGTTATTACATTGCATATTGAATGTATTTTTTTATTATTATAAATTAATAGATAACTAATATTTACAATGCAATATAATAGGGAAGGGCAGATGGGAGGGCACAGCATTGTGTGTTGTATGGTTTGGTGTGTTCCGTGATGTGACTAAACTCATTAGAACAGGTAGCCAGACAGGTGATTAGGCAGCCCCATGCATACAGACCCTGAGTCCCTCAAAGCTTTGGGGCCCCTCAACTGGTCGGGGCCCGGTACGATGTCACCTTTGAACCCCCCTGTCGCCTGCCCTGTGCATGCCTGCACATAATCACTGTGCCACTACCATGCCTGAGGGCATTTCATACTCACAAAGCAGAAGCCAGGCAGCACAGCAGCCAGCATGTTCCTCTTAGGAGGAGAAGTAGATTGAAGGTAGGATGGCTGATAAGGGATCTGGGATTTACACACGTACTAAAAGTGAATTAAATATAAATGGTTCTACTACTGTCCAGCCAGATTATTTATTAAACACATACCTCCCAACTGTCCCGTTTTCCATGGGTCCATCCCGTTTTTTTGGGACGGTCCCGAGTCCTGCAGCACAGGGAGGGGACACTGCAAGCATGCGCACAGCGTCTATTCAGCATTGCAGAGGGCGAAAAACAGACAGCTCATTTGCATATACTGCGCCATCCTTAGCATAGAACACACCGCCTTTTCAGATGCGTGCGTGACTCTGCCACACGAGTGTCCCTATTTCCCTGCTTAAGAAGTTGGGAGGTATGTAAACGAATTGGAGGAAATTTAGTAAGATGCAAGTTCTATTTCACATGGGATGTTGCTATGGGCAGCCAATCAGAATCTACTTATTTATTTAGCACCTTCTAGAAGATAATAGATAGTATCTGATTGGTTGCCCATAGCAACATCCCATGTGAAATAGATGGGAGATCTTAGTAAATTTCCCCCACAGAGTGTATGGTAAGTTTAGTGTATATTACTGGATTTAAAAAAAGCCCCATTACCTACTGTATAAAGGGTGAGAAAATACCGCCACAAAGATTGTTTCATTTTTGCTTTATACTGTATGTCCTCATAGATCTGATCCGTATTCAGTGATATTGGAAAAAGACAGCAATCAATAAAAGGGTTATTATAGTGACACAATTATGACAAATATTTTTATTACATATATTTTTCAAGAATAATGGTATGGTACTAGAGTGGCCTGACTGTCCAGGATAGTTTAACACTTCTGTTTCATAAAGTGGCTATGTTAATTCCAGTATTGCAATAATGCACTAATAAAGCACTTTAGTGTAACCCTGACCAGAATTTAGTTAGATACTTGGGTTAGCTTAGTTTGGTATGCTACCCAAGAAGTGATCCTTTGAGGGTTTAAGAGTTTTGGGTAAGAAGTCTGGCCTATAGATTATTATATGCCAGGTCTCTGATGAGTTTATGTTTAAAATGTTATGGTTCATTATTAATGTTGCTTTGCTCTATATAAGCCATAAACCTCTTCCTGCTGCAAAGAAGATTTTTAACCAAGATCCACCTTCCCAGCTCTTCTTAAACAGCCATTCACTAAACAGGAATTCCAATATATATAGAGGTGGACCGAAACGTCGACCCTCTGTGATTGCCATGCTGCCTGATTAAAATTTATGTGACTCTGCTATAAGACTGCTGAGTGTCTCCAATACACCTTGTACATTACTATTGGACCTACCATTTGGCCCTCTATGGAATGGCACCCCAGCTACTTTGACTTGATATGAGAGTGCCAGCTATACGAAGAATATAAATATATATATATATATGCTGGATTTAATGGGGCAGCTTCCAGGAGCCAGTGAGCTCCCAGGCTTACAGCTTTTGCCATTACTAATCACCTGTGTGAGTGCCATCCAACACGGTACACTCTATTTAATATAATTCCCTATATTTAGGTTGCATTGATGCCCAGTAGGAGGTGATAGACACGCCCCTCCAATGGTGTACCCTCTAATAAAATGGGCTGCGTATGCCTGTGTACACAGGGGACTGAGGATAGAACTCTACAAGACTGGATAGCTGTTGGAAGAAACAAATTATTACACAGATGTCTGTGGCTGATGCTTGACAGATTTGTCTGGCACTATTCACATGCGATTTGGGCTCTTTCCATGCATCTAAATCGCATTTGACTGACATCAGGTCTGATGCAATGTGCAGTCCCGCATGCATTGCACTGGAGCCTTGAGTTGCACCGGCTCCAGAAAGGTTCTGTTGGATCGCATCCAAACTGGGTAGGCTTGGCTGGGATCGCATGCAATATATCATATGCAAAAGGATCGCATACTAATATGGCATGCGATCATGCCTCCCTGGACCTTCAAGGGGGGATTGTGGAGCGGAGAAGTCGCACTTGTGTTTGGGGGCTTTAGAAGTATACTATGATTAGTGCTTAGCAGGGCTGACTAGTGCTGGGAAGGGAACACTGCAGCTGATCAAACACACTGAACTGTGGAGCCAAACTCTGGATCCTGCAGACTAGCATTGGTTGAACAGTGATCAGCTAATCTAAATGCCCTAATACACTTATGCAAGGTATCTCATGCTATACCCTGGCAATTGACTTGGTTGCTCCCTGGTGGCTGAATCACATGCGATATCGTATATGGTGCTTTTGTATGCAACTTATAATGTATGTGATCCCAGCAAGAATGGCAGGTTCTATAAATCTGTAGTGCATCACCAGATGTCAGCTGCCCGCCCACTTCCTGCCGAACTAAGTGATTTGAGAGTCGCATAGATATGCATGCACCTTCGACATCATTAGTTGGTTGGCGACCATCGAATAATGTGGGTGGTTCCCCCTAGCCTGCAAATGGATGTTTATGTTAACCATAGATTCGCAGGTGTGAGGGGGGGGGGAAGCATTCGCCGGGCGGGGTCTGGTGGACTCGCAAGCCTTGCGAATCAAGCAGAATAACCCCCTTTGTGTAAGAGAAGAAATATTGTTTTTAGATTGACCATAATATACTATAAAAAGTTGAGAGGAGAAGTTTTATGTATCAGTGTGAACGGTAAGAAATGTGGAGTGATGAGTCAATCTTAATTAATAAACATAGATGTGATTACATTTTCTAATCACATCTTAGTTCATTAATTAAGATTGACATATCTCTCCACATTCCTTACCATTTATAAAGTATAATAATCACACTCTCATGTTCAGTCTGTCCACCTCTAATACCATGTAGGACGTGCAGTGAGGTAAATGGCTCAAGAGTCCCTGGCAAGTACAAGAGCCAGATATGCACACAATATATGAGCCCAGGGGTACATACCAGCATTATACACATGTGCAGCAGTGTGTACTGCTGGAGATTCACTGAGTTTTGATAAGAGATGTTCAGAAAAGGTAGCCAGATGAGGCACTGCCTCACCTGCCATAGACTTTTTACTCCAGCGTTTTGACTATAAAAATGATTAGAATAATAAAAATAAGATTTTTTTTATAAATAATTTGTATTTTTGACATACTTTATCAATTCAAAGTGCCGTCATATGCGCTAGTATGACAGGAAAGGCTGTGCCTCACCTGCCTCACCCCACCGCACGCCACTTACTACACTATCTTACCTTTTGGTGCCAACATCTCTGTTAGAGATGTTAAAAATATCTGCTGAAAATGCCAGCGTCCCTCATGTTTACAAGCAGCCTAGCAAATAGATCTGAATCAGGCCCTTAGTGGGGTGACAGGGCTTCTGCACGTGTGTAGTCACTCTGACTACCATGCACAGCACCTATTTCTGTTAGGGAGCGCCTAGGCAACCCTGCCAGAACTATATCCCCAATCTGTAGCCCATAGACTACAACAGGCTACAGCAATCTAAAGATTGTGGTAGCTGCTTAGGCCAATGTCAGTAATGTTTTGCTTTCTGGATATTGTTAAATCTATCAGCATTGAATTACCCATAGAAACATATAGGTGGATGAGGCTGATGGAGTAAATAAATGGATCACAGCAGATATTGGAGATATATTTGGGGATATTTAATATTAGCATCTACTCCCCAGAAATGGGTGTTTCAGGGAAAAAAGCTGAAAATAGTTTGATAAATGAGCCCCTAGCAGTAAGTTTCGTGGGCTGTGCAGCATGACCTCTGACATCACATCACATCAGACTGCAGGCAGCAGAGTACAGGAGCAGTCCAGCAGTGTCTGAGATGTTTACTACAGGTGCTCAGCTCTGCCCGGCATTAAAACAGGAGTCACATTACGTCAGCCACCCAGGGCCGGTGCAAGGTGTTTTCGCACCCTAGGCAAAACATTTGCCTACTGCCCCCCCCCCCCCCACCACGACATCACCGGCAATCACCATGATTGTTGTGTCGACAAAGTGATTGCTGAACAACATTGTACAACCCACTATTGATATAAAACCTTTACTTTCGCCCTGTGCCAGCCATTACCTAAAAGGTGTGCAGTGAAATGTACAGCTAGAACAATAAACATACCATTCACTGGTAAAATGATGTGCAGTGCTCCCATTCATCTCCAAAGCAATGTTTCCTAATTTTTTTTAAATAAAATAATTAACATATACAGCACACTGTAATTGCTGGGAGATGTAGTTCTCCATGTTAAAACAATTACTGCATGCCCAGTGCCCCTCCAAATAAAGCTCTCACAAACATATGTATTACCCTCACACTCACAAATATAGTGCACAGCACACACCTATCGCCACTCTAACTACCACCTGGCCACTTCTTTCACACAAATCCTCCTTTCCTCCTGTCCACACTGACAGCTCCATCACACAAGTCCCTGTACACATACAAGTGCAACAACTCACCATGGTGTCAGAGGGAGGGATCAGGCACTGGGGCTGGCTCACAGCTCAAGATTCAAGGTGGGCACCAGCAATGTTTTTCATGTTGCACTTCATGTTCTGGCAATAAGGTAGTCTCATGGGCCTCGGGAACTCCGCCTCCAGGGGGCAGGGCTTATACACTTCCCAGTGACAGAGGGACAAGGAGGTGCTGTACGTACTGTAAGTGAGTGTTTTATGCTATTACAGTGCACCCCCTTCTGTCTCCTCCCCTCACCTCTAATTGCAGTAGACACACAGTCGGTGACAGTTCAGTGCTGACCGTTATGAGCACACCCTGTCAGACTACAGCTCTCTGTACAGGGCTCTGTAGTCAGCCCTGGACAGACACTAGTTGATTTCTGTGGACCCCCCGCACAGTTCACCACTGAGGGGCGGGGGCATGCAGCGTCCCTGCTCTGCACAGTGTCTCTTGTAATGTACAGTATAAAACAGTCACACTCACCACAGCAGCGCATCCTGCAGCATGGCAGATCTGCCAGCAGCGCCCTGCCTCTGAGGAAGGTACGGGGGATGGGAAGCTTATACCCCTTTCAGACAGAAAAATCCCAAAAACCCAGGAATTTCCCGGATACAAAAACCCGGGTACAACTAGGCAGCAAGGGGCTGACCCCCTTTCACACAGGAGAGAAAAACCCGGGTATTTCCCGTGTCGACCCCTTTCACACAGAAGCCGGCTTTTTCCTGCAAAACTCTGTGTGTCATAAGAATAGGACAGTTTTAAAGGCACACAGAGATGAGGTCATCAAAAGTGGGTGGTGACTGCTCACTGCATTGCATTAACCATGGCATGACACAAGGATATGTTGTAAACAAGTTTTATTGTTTTTATATACTGGAAGGTACATGTTACCTCACATGGCTGTCAGTATATTTGCAATGTTTGGATACACTGTGGCATCTTTGACTGTCCCAGTCATCTGTTTGCCGATATCCTCCTCCCCTCTTACTGCCAGCAGCTCTCACCTCTTGCTTCTACCAGTGGGCCATGCTATCCTTTTTTCAGCTCCCTAATGACCTCAGAGGCAAGCTCCATTGCCATGCCCTCCCAGCCAATCAGAGAAGCCTATCCTCACAACCAATCAGCCAGCACCCCACCAGGAGAGCCAATCAGTGCCTAACAATGTGTAATAATCCCAAAAACCCGGGTCGTTTCCTTTCAGACAGCCGGCGACCCGGGTTTTTGGAATACAGACCCGGGAAAAACCCAGGTAAATACCTGGGTCGAAGTCCCGGAACTTTAGACCCGTGTTGACCCTTTCAGACAGAAGAAAAACCCGGGTCGACACGGCAAGAGCAGGGAAATTCCCGGGTCTTTTTTTCTGTCTGAAAGGGGTATAAATGAAATAGACGGGGACTGTAGCGTCAGAGGGTATATTAGAGTGCCGCTGGTTGCTGCTAGTGGATGCGGGCGTCTTCTGATTAATTGCTTCCACATCTCCCAGGCACCGTAGAAATCATTTTTCTTGGTGCTGGGAGAAAAGTGATAGCCGCTCATAGGACCTGCTGCTTCCTTTAAATGTTGGGCTGAACAATGGGCGCCCCCCAGTGGCCAGCGCCCTAGGCAGCTGCCTAAAGCTGCCTAGTGGTAGCACCGGCCCTGCAGCCACCTGCCCTGTCTTCAGCCCGCTACAGCGTGCGGGGTGTGTGTGTGTCTGACGGTACTTACCTCGGCCGAAAACAAATATGGCCGCCACATACGTGCATATAATATATGCATATATGCAGCGGCCATATTTGTTTTGGGCAATGCTGCCGTTTGTGACCAGGCTGCGGCCGCTTGCATCTAGGATGATGCCAGCCCTGGAGGCACATTCGGCGGCCCTGCCAGTGGGGAATCTGCACTGGCCCACCGGGAAATGGCCCGGATTCCCTGTGGGCCAATCCGCCTCTGCTCACACTAGTATGACTGCAGAACATTACTACTAGGCTTACTGGACATTATATTTAAATTGTGGGATGACATACCCTCCAACTGTACCGTTTTAGCCAGTACAGTACCATTTTTTTAACGGCCTGCACTGGCTAAAAAACCCTGTACCAATTGCACCGTTTTTTTTTTTTTTTTTTCATTTTAAACGCAATAGCACTGCGCTTTCTCCCTGAGGTGGCCAAGGGGACTCTGGGAGATGTAGTTTCCTACACAGCCGGCTGCTTCCTGGGTAACGTGAGGGGTAGCCGGCTGACAGGACTACAACTCCCGAGGTGCACCACCTCGGGGGGAGAAGGGAGGGAGGAGGAGAGTGCCGCGAGCCAATCATATGGCACGCTGTACAACCGAGAGGTGGGAGAGCACCGGCGCTGGGTGGGTGAAACCCCTTAATAGCAATTGAACGCATTGGGTAAGTGACACAAAAATGTGCAGCACGGATCTAGTGTCTCCACTCTCTCATATGCCTGCAGCATACTACATCCACATACACTGGTAGCGGAACCAATGTGTTGTTTCCGGGGGAACATCCTGGCAGTTACACCATTCCCACGTGCATCAGGATTCAGCTCTGCTTCCTGTGGGAACTTCCTGTGGTTACTCCAATGCTGCTGCCCATGTGGAGCCGGTGCTATCAGCTGTCAGGTAATAACAAGTGGTTACTGCGCTGTGCTATACTCAGATCCCGGTTGCCCCATGTGCTGATGTGAGCGGGCCAATGTGGGGACACTGTACCATAGCAGCAGCAGCATTAGTATAATTTTATGTTACTTCCACTCCAGTACCATTGAAAGTATAGGAAACTTCCCATGGCGACACACCTTTTTAAGTTGTACCAAATTCTGCCCTTCAGATGTTGGAGGGTATGGGATGAGGTGGGATTTAGCTCAGGGCCAAAAGTTTCCTCAAACTGATACCTGGCGCTTTAAAAGTATAAATCAACAGAAAAAGTTTCCAGTTGCTATGGTTACGAAACATATTGACGACTTCCGCCTTAAACGTCACATCCGTAACCTCCGTTTACATCATCTAATGCAGTAACTTCTTGAACCTCTCCAGCAGCCGTCCCTGCCGTAAGTGACACCAGCCAGCCCACCGGTAGCTATTTACACAGCGATCTGTCTTTAACTGTATTGTGTCCTCGGCATCTGCCGCTCAAACGCCAGCAGCCAGCCATACCATCTGACCTCCGGCGGTCCAGTCTCCCGGCTTCCTGCAATTGGATTGCCTCTTGCCGCATTGTGCATTCAGCGGCTCTCTGTGACCACACTGCTGAGCGGGATACAGCTAAACTAGAGATGGGTAGCTCATAGCTGAGCCGTTCCAAAGAACCGGCTCTTCCAAATGAGCCGGTTGAGGCGTGAACTGTTAAAATTTAGTGGTGACTCCTGGAGTGAGACAGTTCTTCTTTTCCAATCACTGACTGTCAGTGATTGGAAGAACTGTCTTGCTCCAGGAACCGCTGCTCAGTCACACTCACGAATCAAGCACTCCGCTCTCCCGGCTCAGCTCTTGTGGCTCATAGTTTGCTGGCCGCTCAAAGCCTCACTGACGGCTCACAGCTCTTTTTTTTTACGTTAATCATAACAATAATAATATCAGTATTATATAAAAAAAAATCTGTTCAGTTTTGTTACCCATGGTGTGGCCACGGCATTCAGCAGAAGTTTGTTATATTATATATATATATATATATATATATATATATATATATATATATATATATATATATATTTTGTTTTTAATACTGATATTATTATTATTATGATTACGTGCTATGCTATGCATGTCTGCATACATGCTAACCCAGCGGAGAGTGACTTGAGCTTTTAACCCTTCTTACTCTGGCGTCCAGCACTCACTAATATTGGCATTAAGCCAGTGGTTCCCAAACTGTGCGCCGTGGCTCCCTGGGGTGCCTCGGGACACTTGCAGGGGTGCCCTGGGTTGGTGGTCCAGGACCAACTAAAATTATTAATGGTTAATTATTTATGAGAAAAACCAGTGCTGGTGGCTGGCAATCATAAAATGTGTACAAACACAAGCAAATCCTGTCCTTTACCACATAACTGACACAATTGCATATAAACACAATGTATTATATAAAAAAAATTTGGCCTAGGGGTGCCGTGAAAAAATTCTGATACTCTAGGGGTGCCTTGATTAAAAAAAGATTGGGAACCCCTGCATTAAGCAATAAAACCTAAGTGGTATTTAACTGCAAATTATTGATAGAAATTCTTCTTCCATAACTATCTGAATTCAGACGTGACCTTTTATTATTATATTTTTATTGTTTTTATTATTATAAATATATAAACATATTTTTTTAATTTCCTTATGTTTTTATTTCAATTTTTTCCAAAAAACATACATATTACATACATTCCCCCTGACCCCACATTTCCAAGTTACTTGGATCTTCTGATATGACGTCCTTTTACTTCCATAGTTTTTAGGAGTTTGGCGCCTCAACATGGAATTGGGCTTAGTGTTACCGGTTCTCCGTGTATCCCCCGTGTTGCTTGTGCTAATAATACTAAACTTATTCTGCTCCTTAACCCCCCTCTACCCCAGTGTTTATTATCTATGTGTATCATTATTCGGAGGGGTTTCCCCCATTATTCCCCCCAATCCCTTCCCTCCCCCCTTTATGTGATTGTTATTTACTTATGTCCATATTACCCCAACTCTATTCTATTTACCCTATATTCGGGTATGTGCCTTGATCCCTCCTCCATATTGTGACGTCAAACTCTCCATAAATTCCACATAACCTACATTGCAATTCCAGCACTGAGGTACACTCTATACATTGCCACAAAACCTTCAAACAAAGATGTGACTGTACAAATTATAATTTACGTGCATTTTACTAAGCCGGTAACCCACGACCACCATGTACCGCCCTTCCTTCCTCCTATCACTTCTCCACACCTCCCATCGTCAGATCCATTTTCTCAGACCAACATACTACTAAAACCCAGCAAGTTTACTCTACCCTCCCAGGTCTAGGTTCCCACCCGCAGGATCCACCAGCCTTATCAATTTTATATCTAATCATATTGCTTCCTCCTTACAATGTTTATTATTTAACTTAAGTTAATCCATCTGTCCCATATATCGAGGAACTTCCCTTCTGACCCCCCCACCATGTACCTATATTTTTCATGTTCCATTGTGCTTTCTACAAGAGGAACCCATTCTGCAAACACCGGTCCACTTTCTGCCATCCATTTTCTCGCTATGCAGATTTTAGCTAATGTACATAGATTTATCACCAAAAGCCACAGGTTTCTTTGCAAAACAAGTTCACCTTTTATCGCCAGTAAACATAATTTGGGGGTACATTTACCCTGTGGGACACCCAACCGCTCGAGGGTCCGAATTACCTGAGCCCAAAAGCTCTCCACCATAGGGCATTCCCAGAGTAGATGGTAAAAGGATCCTTCCCCCCTCTTGCACTTAGGGCAGATTTTATCACCCCTTCCGCCAAACTTGTACAGGCGCTCAGGTGTTAGGTATGATCTATGAGCTATATACAATTGGACCTGCTGAAATTTGGCCTGCCCTGTTGCTCTCTGTACATTAGACAACGCCTCCCTCCATTCGTCCTCATTTATCTCCCCCAGGTCCACCTCCCATTTATTGCGTAATGCCCCCAGATTATCCTTCTTTGATTCTTGTATAAGATATTTATAACATTGGGCAATCATATGACGGGGCTGGATTTTTTTAAGAAATTTTTTGGTCAACGATTCCTCCAGCATAGGGTTCCCCGTTCTAAATTGCATTCCCAGAGCGTGCCTCAACTGGAAATAGCGATACTGAAAACTATTCACCAAATTAAACTCATCTTTTATTGACAGAAAAGTTTGAATACCTGCCCTATCATACAGCTGCCCAATTTCCACAAGGCCTACTACCCCCCATACCTTGTCCACCTGAAGGGCTCCCAGCTCGCCTAGATGTCGTGTATTGTAGAGGGGAGTCTCGGGGTCCATCCCGCTGCTGCCCATAATTCTCTCAACCTGTTTCCATACCTCTATCACTTGCTTAATTATAGGTGGCCAATTATGGTGTCTGTTTCTGGACAGTAACAGGTGCAACGGGGAATGGCCCGGGGAGACTGTCCCCACCAAGGCGTTGATTATTTCCGAATCCTGCCCCTTTTTTATCCAAGAGCTAAGGAAAGCCATCTGGGTCGCGAGGTAATACAGCCAAAAATCTGGCAATGCTAACCCCCCTTCTGCCTTGGGCCTAGTCATATTACTCTGCCTAATTCGGACCCTTTTCTTATTCCATATCAGGGACGAGATAAGCCCTTCCAATGTTCGGAATATTTTCCGGGGGAGGTAAACCGGAGCATGTTGTATGGCGTAAAGCACTTTTGGCTGTACTACCATTTTTACGAGGTTAACCCTCCCAGTGACAGTCAGTGGCAGCCTTTCCCATGTCACAATTTTAGATTTTATGTAGTTTACCAACGGGGTAATGTTCAGAGCCTCATACTCCTCTGCTTTATTAGAAATCACAATTCCCAAGTACTGGAATTTCCCCACAATTTTTAATGGGTAGTTAGCTGCCCCGGCTGTCACTGCCAGGTCCCTCAAAGGCATTATACAGGATTTGCTCCAGTTTATCTTCAACCCCGAAAAAGTCCCGAACTGATTCACTATCTCCAATAACTCCGGCATAGCTGATGTATAACTTTTAAGAAAAAGTAAGACATCATCCGCGTATAGCGCTATCCGATTTTCCTTCCCTCCCACCCGAAGACCTTGCAGCTTTCCACTCGCTCTAATTAAGCATGCCAGCGGCTCCATTGCTATCGCAAAAAGTGCTGGCGACAGCGGGCAGCCCTGACGGGTGCCTCTTTTAATAGGAAAACTGGGGGAGATGTAATTATTTACCATTACTCGTGCCTTAGGGTTCGAATAGAGCAGTTTAACCCAATTTATGAACACTGACCCGACTCCTATCCACTTCAGTGCCCTCCATAGGTACGCCCACTCCACAGTGTCGAACGCTTTAGCGGCATCTAATGAGACCACCGCGGGCGCCTCATTCTCTCCCTGCTTCCCTTGTAGATGGCAGAACAGCCTTCTTAAATTTGTAGCGGAGGACCTGCCGGGTATGAACCCGGTCTGGTCTACATGTATTATTTCCCACAAGGCACTATTTAAACGAGTGGATAGGAGCTTGGCCAGTATTTTTACGTCATTCGTCAACAAGGATATAGGCCTATATGATTCTCTCACCCTTGGGTCTTTATCTTTCTTTAAAAGATTTATTATTAATGCTTCGGACATAGAGGGGGGCAGTGTCCCATCCTCGTATATCTTATTAAAAAGCTCTAGCAGTTTTGGGGAGAAGAACTGAGAATAAAGCTTATATAATTCTTGGGGGATGCCGTCTGTCCCCGGGGCTTTACCACTAGGAATTGTTCGTATTGCGTTATTAATCTCCTGTAGGGTGAATGGGGCATCTATCATATTTTTTATCCTTTCCGAAAGTTTAGGGGGGGTTATTTGTGCTAAGTATTTTTGTATCTCCTCGGGTGAATTATCAGACTTTGCTTCATACAGGCTCTGATAATACTGGGCAAAGCTCTGTACGATGCTGGGGGTTGTGTTCATCAACCTTCCCCCGTCATCCTGAATCTCCAGGACTATATTGGGTGGTTGGTCTGCTTTTACAATGTTAGCTAGAAAGCTTCCAGGTCTGTCCCCGACTATATATCTATGATGTTGTTTGAACACTTCTCCCAGCATCGTTTTATCCACGAGCATCTTGTTCCAGACTGCCTGGGCCTCCATCCATTCCTCCTTGCTACGGAGGGTTTTCTCCTCTAAATATTTCTGCTCTAATCTTTTACATTTATTCTCTAGCTTTTGTTCTTCTTGCCTATAGGAAGCTTTTAAACAGGCAATCTTTTTAATTAGTGAACCCCGGATACTAGCTTTAAAAGCATCCCATATTGATTCTGCTGATGCCGACCCCTCGTTAAGATTCAAAAATTCTTCCCACTGTTCTTCCAATCCTACCCCCGGGGCTAATTTGGACAGCCAGTGTGTATTTAGCTTCCAATACACGAACCCCCTCTGCCCCCCAGGAACAATGGTAACCTCGAGAGGAGAGTGGTCAGATATGCCCCTGGCTCTGTAGACCGCCCCTCTCAACTTCAGCAGACAGTCCTCAGTAGCCAGGGCCATATCCAACCTGGAAAACGTCTCATGTGTCCCAGAAAAGCAGGAGTACTCATGTACATCTGGGTGGTCCCGTCCCCAGACATCCCTCAGTCCCATCTCCTCTATCATTAAAGAAAATCCAGTCTTTTGACCCATATTCCCCTGGCTCTTGGATCCCCATCTATCCATTTGTGGATTGAGCACGTTATTAAAGTCCCCCACTACCAACGCTGGTGTCCCCGGAGATAGGGCCATAAATTCTGCAACTTTCTTAAGCACCGCATAGTTAAATGGTGGGGGAATATAGACCGTCATCAACAAAAACACAAATGAGTCTAACCTACATCTCAGGAACACATATTTCCCGTTAGGGTCCACTGAGGATGATTCCACTGAAAAGGGAATCCCCTTTCTTACTAACACAGAGACCCCCCTGGAGGCAGAGGTAAAAGTTGAGTGGAATGTCCACCCAATCCAGGCCTTTTTTAAGGATAGAACTCTGCCCCCCTCCAGGTGGGTCTCCTGGAGGCATATAATATCCACAGCATATTTACGCAATTCCCGTAGGACCAAAGCTCTTTTAATCCTATTGTTTATTCCCCTCACGTTCCACGTGAGGATGCTATACTTCATCAGCCCCATTCCGTTTCTTTTAGCAGGTTAACTTTAGACAAGGGGAAGCATCCCTCTAATTGGTCCTGCTCTGTACCCAAACCCTGAGTGGTAAACTTGCTCCCAAACCTCCCCCCCTCCCCCCCCTCCCTGCATGCCTCCCCCTCCTCCTGACATGCCTATCCCCAACCCCCCCCTCCCTCTCCCCCCTCCAGGTGTGCCCACGATGGGCTAACCTTGGGGCATCAGATTTCATGACCACCCAGTAAGGGCTCTCTCCCGCCCCTGAAATATCACTTGCATAATTTACCTCACCCCTTTTTTCGTGAATGATACTAATATCTCTTTTCGTACATGCCCCTCCAATGCTACATACCCCATATATAAATGTCAGCAATATGCAACAATATCATAGGACTAAAATATGGGAGGGAAAAGAACCCCCAAAAAGGGAAGCATGATTAGTAATAAGCCATTAAAGAGACACAAATTTATCTCAAGCATTGCCCATTGGCCGGCTAGCCGGAAAGTTCCTATCCAACCAGTCTGAGGCGTCATTAGGGCTCAGGAATACTTGGGTTTTCCCTTCGGAGACTACTCTCAGCTTAGCCGGAAAAAGCATCGCGTAGTCTAGGTGCAGTTCTCTTAATCTCCTCTTCACAGCCACAAATTGAGCCCTATCCCTTTGAACCCCTTGGGCGTAATCAGGGAACACCGAGATTTTTTTATTGTCCCACATTAGAGGTCCTTTTTCACGGCTCCAACGTAAGATTAAGTCTCTATCGGGGTAGTACAGCATTTTAGCAATAAGGGTTCGATCTGGCGCCCCTGGGGGCAAAGGCCTCATTGGAACCCTATGGGCCCTTTCGATTGTGAAAAATTTTGAGAAGGCTTCCTTCCCGAACGCCTCTATCAACCAGTTCTGGAGAAACTGCTCAGGGTTAGACCCTTCCGAATGCTCTGGGAATCCCAGGAATCTAAGGTTATTACGCCTTAGGCGCCCCTCGATATCTGTTAGTTTACTGTCCAAGCTCCTCACTTGCACCTTCATAGTCTCCATATTTTTGACCATTGGAGTTACTAGATCTTCTAACACAGAGGTCCTTTTTTCTACCTCAGTAGTCCTCTCCTTTACTTTTTGGACTGAGATACGTATAACATCGAGATCCTCCTGGATTTTCCCGATCTTAATTGCTAGGCGTCCCTCACTAGCCGCTAACGCGTCCAATACTTTCTGTATGGAGGCTGGCTCCAGTGCTTTATCTGCATTTTCTGGGGGGGTAGTAGGGGGGGTTCCATCACCTTTGGCCACTGATGTTGGGGTGGCTGGGGTTCTGGCGAATTTAGCCAGTTTATTTGCTGCGGTGGTGTCCTTAGATTTCCCCATTCTGCTGAATATTGTTTAACCAGGTACTAATCAGGGTATTACCTGTAATCTCTGATCAATCGTCTCACCAACCCCTTTTTAAACCCCCAGTCCAGGCACCCCGCCTTCGTTCCTTACTCCCCTGAAACCCCAACGCCCCCCAGGCAGATCAGCGACCGGCAGTCTGAGGCTAATATTATCCAATGTCTCCCGGGAGCCTCTTAGTACAACCTTAGCATATATCAGAAACTGTCCATTCCTTTTCCTCCTGTACCGGGGGGAAGTCTTGGTTCAATTTAGCAATCTTATTTATTTGAGGAGAGTATAAGGCGTTTCAGGGCATATGATAGGAGCCAGCAAATTATCGATATAATAACACCACCATTTTAGTTAGCCTTTTTAAATGGGAATGGTACCTCCGTGTATGGGCTCACCTACTCGCCTTCTTTCCCTGCCAGGCACTTAGACACAGTCTCTGGGTCCTCTCACGACCCCCGTGGCTCTCCTCACCAAGTTGCGATGGCTTCCTGCCCGTCTCTTCTCCCCAGTTCAGGCGTCTGCCCTCTGCGCCGGGAGCTCCGGTCTGCCACCCCGCAGTCTCCAGTCGGCACAGATGTAGTCCAATTATCTCTCCTGGGGGCTATTTCGTACCGCCGCCTCCCCGCTCCGGGGTACGCTCACTGCTGGCTAGTGTAGTGTAGCCGCCTGCACGCCTCGTCCGCCCGCCTCGCCCACTCACGCGTCACCAGGCTTCGCCGGACGCTGTAGTCACGCTGGGTTTCGCTGCAGTCTCCGGGCGACGTCACTGTGGGCCGGCTCTGACTTCCAGAGGATTGCCGCTTATCACCTTCTCCTTTCAGGCATGAACTTGCCGCTAGCAGGGGTGGTGAGGGGTACTCAGGATACCTGCTTCACATCACAGGGCGGGAGAGAGCGACGTACACGTCCTACTCCCTACGTTCCGTGGTCACGCCCAGTCACAAATATATAAACATATTTACTTGATCAGTGTGTCCGGTACATTTGTGCATAGCGTTCACCACTCAGCGCAATGTATCAACAAACTATTGGACATTATACTTATACCAGAATAGTTGTTCACATATTACTCCCATAGCTGTAGAATATTGCGTACACCAGTATGACTACAGGATATTGTTCTTGCACTAGTATAAGGGCTCCCAACACTTACCCAAGCCCACCCCTACCCCCGACTCATGCAGCAGCATTCCAGCACCATGGTTGAAGAACATCACCATACTTTATAGTTTATAAGAGTGGTTCCAAAACGTGGTCCTCAAGGCACCTCAACAGACCATGTTTTAGGGATATTGCTTCTTGGGCACAGTAAGTACAGTTGATTATGGTACTATTTAAGTCACCTATGGAATGTATTCAATTGTATTCGAATATGCCGTCTTGGTGGAAAGACAGCAGTTTCCAACTTGAATAGGTCAGAAGGGGTTCTGACCTAGTCAATAAGGTGTGTTGTTGACTTGTCTGAAACCACATGGATTGGTGGAATAGCTTTTGTAAGAAACATGCTTTTGTAGGAAACGCAGCCAAATCTGCGGTTTTGGCCCCGTTTCCGACAATCTCACTCCAAACAAGTCGGATTGAGGCAGGGAGGACAATGCAGGGTGAGCAGTAGCTCACCTGGAGTGGTCCTCCTGTTTGCCGTCCTCCCACCCACCTCCCCATTCACTCACCTGGTCACGCCATCGGGACGGGTAAGCAGCAGCTACAGCAGCTCATCTGGCAAAGAGGGCACCGTACCACCTCCCATCCACCTCTGCCATCTCCCGTCCGCATTCTTCTGCATTCCCGTCGCCTTCCCAGTCTTTCACCACAGTCCCGGCACCAGCCGGGTGATCGGCAGCAGCAGTTGGATTTGGGCGCTGATTGAATAGGTTATATCGGATCCATTCTGACAAAAGAATGTCGGAATGGATCTGACATTAATTGAATATACCCCTATGTCTTAGCATAGATATCCCTCAAACCTGGACTGTAGGGATGCCTTGAGGACTGCTTTTGGGAAGAAGGAGACACTCACAGATGGCAATATAAAGTGTAAATCATCTAATCAGAACAAACTTGTTAGTGGTGCCAACTGTCATCAACATCAGCATGTACTTGCACCTGTTATGTGGCATCTTTACATGCTATAACTAATTACATATTTATATGCAAATACATTCTTATGGTGGCACAATGTCACATCTACATATGGATGCAGGCATATTCCTTTCTGTGGGTGGGTGCAAATTTGTATATTTGACACTAAGCAAATGAGTGTGGACCAATCTTAGCATTACACCTTGCATATTTTGTGGAATGATAACATAAATGTACCCCCTGGGCATATGTATGATAAAAAGGAGAAAGTCATTGAAAAGGTTTCTTAAATGTTTTCAGATCCAGGCACATTTTTGGATATCTGAAGGCCAGAAATGTGTTTTTTTAGGTGACACATCCATTATAACGTAAACTGAATTCACAGAAGCAGCATGAAAATTCAAGCTTTAATAGAAAAACTATGTAAGATGCCAAACCCAATTTTACAGTTCGCCAATCTGAGCCTAACATGTTGGTTGTACATCCTATTAAATATTAATTACTAAAGTGCAACAGCATTACTGCAAAACCTTTTTTTATGAGATTACTTCTGTTACATGTCCAGTATATACCAGTGGTACTCAATATAATTTTTTCAAGAGCCACCAACAGGAACTAATAAGTCCAACAGGGCCACAGTTTTTTTTAGTAGTGATAGAAATGATAATTTTATCATGGATAAACTAGAAAGCAACACTCATGAAGATATAGCTTAATAGATATATCATTAGAACAGAGGTTCTTAAAACAAGTCCTCAAGGCACCCCATCGCACAAGATTGAGGTATATCCATGGCTCAGCACAGGTGGTTAAATAAAATTGGCTGAGGTGCTGATTAAGTCACCTGTGGCCAGGCATGCATAAATGTAGAACCAGGACTGTAGGCTGCCTTGAAGGGATGCGGTCATTTGGTCTACAGCAGGCATGTCCAACGTTGGCCCTCCAGATGTTGTGAAACTACACATCCCAGCATGCTTTGCCACCGTTTGGCTATTAGAGAATCCTCTAATAGCATGCTGGGATGTGTAGTTTCACAACATCTGGAGGGCCAACGTTGGACATGCCTGGTCTACAGCATGATGGTCAACAGTCATTAGGTCGACACCATTAGGTCGACATGGGAAAATGTCAACATGGGTCTAGGTAGACATGGGAAAAGGTCGACATGGTTCTAGGTCGAAAGGTCATTAGTTCGACAGGTCATTAGTTCGCCAGTGTCTAGGTCGACAATCAAAAGGACGACATGGGGGTTTTCACTGTGTTTTGAGTCGACATGTGCCAACAGGTGGTATTTCATGCCCTACCATCCACTAGGGTGTAGTGGGAGAATAAAATATTGTGCCGAGCGAAGCCAGGCCCAATGCATTGCGAGCGCAATGAGCGATGCGAGGGGATGCGATGAACTTTAAACTGTGTCCATGTCGACTGTGTTGACATTCAGGTAAAAAACCTGTGAAAATCCCCATGTCGACCTTTTGACTGTCGACCTAGACATTGTCGAACTAATGACCTGTGGAACTAATGACCTTTCGACCTATAACCATGTCGACCTTTTCCCATGTCGACCTAGACTCATGTCCACCTTTTCCCATGTCGACCTAATGGTGTCAACCTAATGACTGTTGACCATAATGCTGTAGACATACTGATCCCAAACCCGCCTTGAAGACAGTGATTAAGAACCTCTGAATTATTAGAACCAATTGATCCTAAAATATGTTGCACAGTTGTTAAAAACTCATTGTTTTAATCAGTGTAAAAACTTTTCATTTGGTAATTTTTGTATTTTTGTGGATTATTCTGGTTGATACGCAGCCTTGCAAGTCCAATAGACCCCACCCGAACTGCTCCCCCCCCCCCCCCCCCATCACACCACGGGTTCGCCCGCACTGGCTGTGAATGGATGTTTATATCCATTCGCAAGATAGGGGGAACCACCTACATCATTTGATGGTCGCCGACTATCGAATGTTGTCGAAGGTGCATGCATATCTAAGTGACTCTCTGGTCACTTAGATATATGTTTATGCTCGGCAGGAAGTGTGCGGGCAGTTGACATTCGGTGATGTCAGCTGCCGTTTTTGCATGGGAATGCCCAGCGTTGTCATGGAAATGCCCATGAAATTGCCTGGCCCGCCGCCGCAAGGCCCCCCTCTGCAATCGTGGATACGTGCACTTGGCGAACACCTTGTTCGTCATGGCCACACTCACCCTGCATCTGCACATGCGCAGAAATGTGTCTGCGCTTGCGAATGCAGTGGGGAATCCGAATGGACCAAAATATGGTCCTTTGTGTGTACTCCAGCTATGCTGTACCTGGGTAGGAACTTTAGGCCTTGACTGGATTTGATCAAGCCATATATTAACAGAGTGATTGGTGATTGGCAACTGATGCAGTCTCAAGGTTCAGGTGGTACCAAAATGCATGTTTTGTCTGTTGGTCAGACTGTGTGGGTATGTAACTATCGTGAAGAACAGAAGGGGTAATTGCAATGATTACACAATGTAAAGGCCCTATCCTAGATAGTGGAAACTGATCTAAGGGTCCAGTGATATAGACGCCTTGATCAGCTACTCTTAAATCCTATTAATTAGTAATCCAATGGACAATTAATCAGTTACCCTGTTTATACAATGCTATGCAAACCTGATACCTTTATTCCTAACTAGTAAGTACGAATCGCCAGATTGTCTCCGCTGGCGATCCACCAGCGGCGAAGCGCTCCATCTGGGGTTGGGATCATTTGGTCTATTGCATTATGGTCGAAAGTCATTAGGTCGAATCCATTAGGTCGACATGCTAAAAGGTCGACATGACTCTAGGTCGACATGGGAAAAGGTCGACATGATTCTAGGCCGAAAGGTCATTAGTTCGACAGGTCATTAGTTCGACAAGGTCATTAGTTCGACATTGTCTATGTCGACATTCACAAGGTCGACATGGGGTTTTTCACTGTTTTTTTACCTGAATGTCAACACAGTCGACATGGACACAGTTTAAAGTGCACTGCATCCCCTCGCATCGCTCGCTGCGCTCGCTATGCGTCGGGCACGGTGCCTCGCTACGCTCGGCACACTATTTTATTCTCCCACCACGCCCTAGTGGATGGTAGGGCATGAAATACCGCCTGTCGGCACATGTTGGCTCAAAAAACAGTGAAAAACTCCATGTCGACCTTGTGAATGTCGACATAGACAATGTCGAACTAATGACCTTGTCGAACTAATGACCTGTCGAACTAATGACCTTTCGAACTAGAATCATGTCGACCTTTTCCCATGTCGACCTAGAGTCATGTCGACCTTTTAGCATGTCAACCTAATGGATTCGACCTAATGACTGTCGACCATAATGCTGTAGAACAAATGACCGCATCCCCTACATCTGACTAACTGACTGAGGCGCGTGTGCTTCTCACACGCACGCGCGGCTTAGTTTCCAGGCGGCAGGGCGACGGGAACCCTGTCCGTCTCCGCTTCAGGGAGACGGACAGGGTTAGGTGGGACAGCGGGGAGGCGGTGAGGACCCAGGGGATGCGCCGTCGGATGGCGACATTCCCCCTTTCGCAGAACAGATGGCGGCTGGCGGGTGATGGCGTCATATTACCGCTACCCGGATGTTTGTGTTTCAGCAAACCTGGATGCGTGCGTAATACTCAAGTAAACCCCTGCTAAGCATGTAAGAAACAATTGACCAGCACAAGGGAAAAAATAGGTAGCATATAGACCACTGCACACATATCACAATATGTACACACTTAAAGGGAGAGGATGCGGGGAAGGGGGAGGGGGGTAGAGGGGGAGGGTAGGGTAGGGAAAAGAGTGACCCAGATGAGGGATTTTTTCACAAATTAAAATGAGTACCATAACGACAATCACATTCTTTAATTAGGGTATGAATGACTGGTAGAAGTAAATGTATTGCACAAATTATATATAGGTATTCTAAATAAGTAAAATACAGGCACGGCTATTAGCCCATTAAAGTATGTCAATGCATAACACTCAACTAATAGGTCACTAACAAAAAAAAAAAAAAATAGGTCAGTTTTCATGCATGCAGTGCAGGAAATGAGAACAGGTGATAGGGAAAGCGGAAGGGAAAAAACAAAACAACAAACAAAAATAAAAAATAAAACAGGGACCCAAATGAAATTTACTTATTTTTTTTAATTTTTTTTTTATTAGGTATAGTTTTTGTTTTGTGTCTATAGGAGTATAGGGGGAGGGGGGGTTGGTTTTTTTTGCTGTATTTGTGTATATGTATATGTGGAAGTGATGCATTGTATATGTCAATGTCAGTAATGTATTTTTTGTTGATTATATGGAAAATTTGAATAAAGAAAAGTGAAATAAAAAAAAAAAACCTGGATGCGTGCGTTCCAGATACTTGCGCCGCATCACAGGATCACTGCGTACTCCGCCTTTTGCGTTTCAGCTATGACCCGGGAGCGTGTGTTCCATTGAACACAAACTCAATGTACATTAAGATACATATAAATAGTCCATGATTTCTCTGAATTTTCCATGGTATCTTGTTAAATCGGCGGCAAGAAGTCCAATTTTCTAAAGTGCATGATTTTGAGAATTGCACTTAAAGGTCCCTGGATAAGTCCATTTTTCAAATATACTGTATGAAAAAGTCCAAACACATAAAAGATAGAAAGATAAAAACAGTGTTAAGAACCAAACATCAAAGTATCATATAAAATTCACAGAAGCAGCAGTAAAAATTATAAAAACCACTTGACCTCGAAATCACCATTAAGACCATTGTGGTCAAGTGGTTTTTATAATTTTTACTGCTGCTTCTGTAAATTTTATATGATACTTTGATGTTTGGTTCGGTACTCTTTACTTAGAACGGCGCCCACGATTTTGATCGTGGGCATCATTAGTAAAAAATCTCGGGCATTGAATGCACTAAAAAAATCGGGTGCAATGCGACCGACGAGATGCCCGCGATTTCCCATAGGGAACAATGTTAAATGTCTCAATTGACCCAATTTTCCTGTTCAATGCCTCAATTGACCCGATTTTTCCATAGGAAACAATGTTAAATGGGCCACAGAGGCCAAATAGGCACCCTGAAGTGTATAATGGCCACCCGAATTGTTAACGCCACCCCACGATCAACGTCAACCCGAAGCGTGGCGAGCGCAGCGGCGTTACGCGTCCTACGACCTTTTCATACCCCCACTATCCACGTCAGCGTGGAGTTGAGAATAGAAAGTGTGGCGAGCGCAGCGAGCCCGAAGCGTGGCGAGCGCAGCGAGCCCCGTGAGGGTACGCGGACAGCTGTGAAGCCCGCGAGGGGACGCGGATACCTGTGAAGGTATCCGCGTCCCCTCGCTGGGCTCGCTGCGCTCGCCACGCTTCGGGCTCGGTGGCTCGCTGCGCTCGCCACACTTTCTATTCTCAACTCCACGCTGACGTGGATAGTGGGGGTAAGCACCTTTGGTTCTTAACACTGTTTTTATCTTTCTATCTTTTATATGTTTATATGCAACCTGTATAGTTAGGGAGACCAGCCCTGTCTGTTTTTCTATACCCCTTCCTGTCCATCCATCTGTCTATGACCTCTCCCATTCATCCGTCTATATGCCCCTCCTTTCCATTCTTATATGCCCCCTCCTGTCTGTTCCATCTGTATATGCCCCCTCCTGTCCATCTATCTATGCCCCCTCCCATCCATCCAAATATGCCTCTTCTGTCTGTTCATCTGTCTATGCCCTCTCCCATCCATCCATGTGCTCCCTTCTGTCCTTCCATTTGTCTATGCCCCCTCCCATCCATCTGTGCCTCTTTCTATCCGTCCCAATGTGCTCCTCCCAGCAGTCCATCTGTGCCCCCTCCCAACCATCTGTCTATGCCCCCTCCTGTGCCTCCATTTATGTCCCCTCCTATCTGCCCATGCCTCATCTCATCTATAGATCCTGTTCGCCCATCAATGCCCCCACCTGTTCGACCATCTATACCCCTCCTGTCCGTCTATGTCTCCATATTATGCTCTGTCAGTCTGTCTATCTGCCCATGCCCGCAACCATCTGTCTTTACATCCATAGTCTCCCTCTCTCTCTAACCACTCTTTCTTCGTAACACTCTCTTTTTCTGTCCCTTTTTTTGATCATTCCCTCTTTTGCTCTGCAAACCCCCCTCTCTTTCTTTCTTTCTTTCTTTCTGCCCATACACACTACACGATAGGGGGTGCAGCCGATATAATTGTGATGACAAAGCCTGGGGGGGGGGGGGGGGGGGGCTTTCAAGATTTTGCTATGGGGCCCACAAAGTTGTAGTTATGCCTCTGACCTCTGGTCTAGTTTCTGCTTTACCTAGAAGAGGCTCCAGTGCCTATAACTTGCTGGAGATGGTTTGCAGTCAAATATAGCCATGTTATTGCATTATGTACAGTACTGTATGTGTACAAATAGAGGCAACATTACAAAATGTTTCTTTAGAAAGACACATTTATTGATAAAGTGTGAGAGTGATACAGATGTATTTTAAGACCAATTTACTTAGGGTTTATTCAATCTTGTTGGATTATTGCTAAATGCTGTAAAGGTGCATATATGGTGCAATTTTGGCTTAACTTTCTTTTAGATTTTGACTATATAGTCAAAATTGTCAGGAAATTTAGCCCAAATTACACAGTGTTTCATTGGCTTGCGTTAGCGATGAGTGGCCACATGGTATCAGTATCGCTAGGGAAAATAGACTGTGCAGGTAAGCCAATTTTGACTATGCCACACACACACAGCGTATTTGGCCATAGGCCAAATCGGGCATAGTCAAAATTGGCATAATCAAAATCGACCATGGCCATAATCAAAATCAGCCAGCTGCCTCATTGCACCATGTGTATGCCCCTTTAGACTTAAAAAGCTCCCACAGAATATTAATCATTATTCTATTTAAGAGTTTATGGTGGATGGTGGACATTTTTTGTAGCCTCTATGACAGGGTTGCCGACCCTCCCGGAATTTCCGGGAGTCTCCCGAAAATCGGGTACCCCCTCCCGGCCCCCGGAAGGGTGGGCAACCCTCCCGGATTCAGGGGGGACCCCCGCTGACCCCCCGGATTGCGGCATTAAAATGCCGCAATCCTCGGGTCTCAGAGGAGGGGGCGGAGCTAAAACGGCACAATCGCGTCATTTTAGCTCCGCCCCCTCCACGGAGATCAATGAATTAGCTGTTTTAACAACATGGGGACGGGGCTTAGTGATGTCACTCGTAAGCCCCGCCCCCCGAGCGGCTGCTGAAACTCTCCTCTCCGGGCTTCTCCCGGAGAGGAGAATCTCAAAGTCGGCAACCCTGCTCTATGAGGGCACCCATGTTCTGTTAACTCCATCCACTTCAGAGCCTTACAGGAGCAGGGCTAGCTTCTTCCTGGCTACTGCAGCCACAGCCACGAGTGGGGGTCATGGGTCCCGGCCCGGAGGGGGCTGGTATACAGCTGACCACTTGTAGGCTGCACATTGTAGCAGGAAAAAAAATGTCCTGTCTGTAGCAACACAGAAACCCTGTGGGCTTATTTTAATGGGGAGGGGGCATTGTTAATCTGGCCCTGGATGCGTTCATGTATTGCGTTTTACAAGTGTTTTACAAGTGTTTCCACATAAGTGGCCATGAGAAACCTTATGTAAAATGCATTTAGGGTACTTGTTTCCTAGCAGGGCACCCAGTACGCTCTAAGCATACAGGGATATTCTCCATACCTTTTCATACCCCCACTATCTACGTCGGTGTGGATTTGATATTATATAGTGTGGTGAGTGCAGCGAGTCACCGAACCCGAAGCGTGGCGAACGGCCGTAAAATGCATGTAAAGTAATCCGTGTCCCCTGGCGGGGTGAGCTGCGCTCGCCACGCTTCGGGCTCAGTGGCTCGCTGTGCTCGCCACACTATATAAGATCAACTCCACGCTGATGTGGATAGTGGGGGTATGAAAAGGTCGGGAGGACACGTTCCGCCACACTTCGGGGTGGCGTGGATAGTGGGGGGGTGACTACAACCTCATTGTATGTCATACAAGTGTATAGCTAATGGCATGGCATCTCATGCAATCGCATACGATTTTGCGGGAGATGCGATGGGATGCGATCCCCTGGGATCAACAGAGCAGTGAATAAATAACATTAAAAAATTGCATTGCATCGCACGGCACTAAAATGGCCCATGCGATGCGATGTGATTTCAGTACGGTAACGTACGTAAGAAAACTGGGCGCCCTGCTAGGAAACAAGTACCGCATTTAGCCATAGGGATCATTGGGGCAGATGTACTAAGCCTGGTAAAGTGATAAAGTGGTGATAAAGGAGTGATAAAGTAGAAGGTGACCAGCTAATCAGCTGTGTTTTAAAAATGACAGTTAGGAGTTGACTGGCTGGTGCGTTATCGCCTTCCACTTTATAACCACTTTGTCACATTACCAGGCTTAATAGATCTGCTCCAGTGTGCTTTATATCCAATGCAGTGTAATGGCACTGATGATTCTATTTGAATGTATATATCTATAATTTCTTTATTTCCCCAAACATTCAACAGCTGCATAATGTGGGTTAGATGCACTCATGGAAATTGCTAGACTCTTCAGGCAGAGAGGGAGATTGCTGCTATTTCAGGGAGTCTCCTGCAGAATACAGGCAGGTAGGCAACTATGGTTTAGCAACATTTTGGCCTTTTTTTTTTCCATTTGTAGACGGAGAGGCTGTGAAAGTCTTGGTCCAAAATATCTGCCTTCAAATGTGTCTCATACTGTTAGTAGATTACTATTTCCAGTCACAGAGCCTTGCACATCTACTGTATATAACAAAGTCTTCAATTACGTACAGCTTTCTGCAGACAGAAAGACAGATAGTATTTTTCTGAGTTGTGTGTATGGTGACCCTTTAATATATCATGCTTTTGAAATATACATACTGCATGATGGCTGCGGTGACTGTGCAGTCTGTGGAATACATTTTTTAGAAGAGTTTTACATTAAGAGGAGTGCTCTGTGAATGTCTTTCCTGCATACAGGAACTACCGCTTTGAGTATGGTATTGGTTAATTCTCAAACAGGGGAGAAATAATTCATAGACAAGGTGACAGACATTGCATGACATGAGGTCAATGTAACTTAACTCAAAATACTTCTACTTTTAGATTTGATAGCACTGAATATTGTCTAAAAATGCTATTAATTCAATCGAGCGATGAATATAAAATTAATGGCATAAAATAAGTTAGGATATTAATTTTACACCAATAAACACAATTTATTGTGTGTATGTGAAGAATCAAAGGCAATGACCCAGCCACTTACGGTCATAAAAATTATAAACCTTTCTAGTTGCTTTGCAATCTAATTTGGAAAATGTTCACAGAAATAAAAAATATGGATGCAAATGCAGAGAATGCAGTAAGGTTCCAAAGTCAATGCTCACATATATAGCAATTTAACCATTAATATATGCAGCTGTTCCGGCATAACATTTCTAAGTAATGGAGCTGGGGAAGTGTTTAAGCCCCCTGTTTTCAAGGAAGTTCTCTTGTTTAAAAATGAAAAGCGTATCCTGTAGTTTTAACGATTTGCTTGCCTAAATTGATTATCATGTCTTAGGTCAAATGAAAAAAAATCTACCTTAGCCATGTTATTTTATCCAAACAGCATTAAAATATTAATTCAAATCTCAAGCCCATAACTTCCAAGTACTATCTTGAACATAACATTATCCTTAACCATTTACCATGTGAATATATTTCCAAAACCTTTATTATACAGTAAACTGTCCATTATCTAATTAATTAGATTAATAAAATCTATTTAAAAACATATACTGTATAAAACTGTTTATTATTAAACAAAACTTTGCAAAACTATGAGGGTGTCTAGCACCACTTTGTGGATTTGTCTGAATCACTATTCCGGTTCGGCTCCAGTTGCCTGGAGCTGTCCCCCCAGCTGTCCCTGAAAGTGGGCCGTCCATGCAGGCCGATTTACACTGAATTGCTCTATTGTAGTCCTGTCCTACATTACAATGTCTTCATGTGGGCATAGAATAGCAGAGTTGAGGCCATGATGACAGACCACCCACTGATGATGAGGCTATGTCCCCTGTTGTACTGCTAGAAATGTATCTAAACCTCTTTTAAATGTATCCATTTAGTCTGCCATCACAACCTCCCCAGGCAGAGTATTCCACAACGTTACTGCTGAATGCGAAATTTTATCTCCTCTAACCTTAATGGGTGACCATATGTCCTATGTACAGACGTCATGGCAAACAGATCAACTTATGGTTCTCTGTATTGACCTGTTATATATTTATATATTATATTTTCTAAAGTAAACCTATCAAGCTTGGCTAACCTTTCCTCATAACCCAATGACTCCGGACTCTTTAATAATTTAGCTGCTCTTCTATGAACCTTTTCAAGTTCCAAGATGTCTTTTTTTATATGGAATTGTGCCCAGAACTGCACTGCGTATTCCAGATGAGAGTATGTTTATACAGTGGCAAAATCACACTGTCTTTCCTTGCATCTTGTTGGCCTTTTCTGCTGCTGCTTCTTGAGCATTGCAGTTAAGTCTATTGTGGATTTTATTGGGAGCAAGAGGGGGGTTAACTAAAATCTGCCACTGATGGTGAGACCTCTATACAAAAAAAAATCTAATTAAAAACACTTTGTTATTCAAGATAAACCCACTATAACGTATTAAAATCTTTAAAAAAATCTTAGCTTTAAATACATCAATCATAAATCAATTTATGTAATATTTGTCATTCAATGTCCTTGTAATTTACAATAAGTGGGTCAGAGAAGGAAAGTTTTCTAGAACATATTTTGAATTATTTACCACCCTTCAGTGTATCTGGGCATTTTACCATGGGAATCCAGAGGATTTGTAATTAACTAGGTTAGAAGAACACATGAAAAGAGGAGGTAACAAATATATAGGGAGATTGTACTGAGGCAAAGAACTCAGGATTATTAGGCCACAGGCCTTGTATGCAGAAACATCGAAATGTGATTACATTATGAAATTATTTTTTATTTATCTGTTTTCAATTTGTTCTTTCCCATCAACTTTAATAGGGCATGATTTCCCTTACATATTTTATGGAACTGTTAGAGGTTAGCAGTGCTTGCCAGCGCAGCCGGGTCCTGCAGCGCTGGCTCCGGCCGTTGCTATGCAGCCGGGATGACCCGTCACTGCCGGTCCCGAACTTCCGGTCCGGGACAGCATCACGGCAACAGTTGCTAGACACTCAGCGCGTCTCTCCCTGCCAGCAGCACCTCTTCCCCAGCAGTTGCCTAGGCGACGAGGAAGCCAGGCAGCAGCAGGTAATTAGCCAGTACACCTGTGGCAGCATGCAGCTGCTCTCTGTTACTAATCAGGGGTGGACACACAGGAAGCAGCCTTCATAAGGGATTAATTTGGGCTGCTCCAATGCTGGTTATAGAAGTGTTTGGAGACTGCTCTCACTTTGCTGGCTTATCTCTTGATTCCTGTATCCGATCCTGCTGGTTATCTCCTGTTACCTGAATCCCAGGAAGTTACCTCTGGCTACCTCCAGGCTGCCCACAGGGGCTGAAACGCATTGGAACATTCAGCACACTTCCATCACCATCAGCAGTCTCCTCCCCACCGGGAGTTGAGCGTGTATCACTCCAGTGCCTCATCAGTCCCAGCGAACGCTTCACATTGGGACCCGGAAGTGCGTCTGGCACTGTTGAAGTGACACGGTATCTACACTGGTGCACCCGCACGGCTGTGCAGGCACCAGCGGGAGAAGATTCACACAGAGCGATGAGGGACGGTCGGAACGGAGAATCCTCCAGGGTATCAGGTAAGTGTGAAGTGCACCGCCAGGACCACGGGACGGGCTGGGTCCTGGCGACACTGTTGCACTTTCCTCGAACCCCAGTGACATTTTCCACCCACCACCAGCAGGAGCAGTGTGCCTATCCCAGCCCTAATGTTATGCACACGGGTGTCCTCTCCAATAATAATGGACACAGGTGTCCTCACCAACCCTAACTCCGTTGCCTCTACCTGAAGTCGATGGACAAATGCAGAGCTAGTCTTAACCTGGGCCCGTCTCGGCTGAAGGGCGAATTAGGTCTGCCCCACTCCGCTACAGGCAGGTCTTAAGTAAGGACAATTCAACCGCCGAGGCCAGGAGAGAACAAGGGTAAAACTAACTGAACCAACTGGTGAGGACAACCCCGCCCTAAGGGCGGATGAGAGGGACGCCCTGTGAACAGGAAACTTCTGAGGTAATACGTTTACCAGTGAATGTAACAATACACATGAGATGACACAATAAGGAAAGAATACAAGTGAACCCAGGAGGGTACAGGTGTAACAATACACTACGATGACACAATATCAGAATAACGAGTGTGACCCCACGGGGTAGTACCCTGGGATACAGATGTAACAATACACAAGAAGATGACAAAAAATATACAATGCACGGTGATCTCAGAGTAAGAAGGTAAGGGAGAAATCCCAACTTATCTGAGAACAGTGACTGCTGCAGGCAAGGCAGGTAACCACCGGGAAAATAGCCAGGAGGTGGATGGGAATGCTGGATGCTGCAGCTGGAAATCCACTGACAGGCAGGAGCAGGACAAGACAGCCAGGAACCGGAAAACACTCAGAACGCAAGGCATGAACTATAACCGGCGTCTGAGTGTACCGGTGAAAAGGTTTAAATAGAGAGCCGGCCAATGGTGAGCAGCTGCGGCTAATCAGGTGGGCGGACGGCTGAGCCGGAGCCTTCCCCTTCCGCCTGGTTACCTGGCGTCCTCCGTCGCCTAGGCAACCGCTGCGGCTGTGGGGGAAGAGAGTGAGGAGGCGGACCTGGACGCACATCGGCGTCTGCTGGATGTCGCGGCATGATGATGCGGCCGCGTCCAATGACGCGAGGGCGTCCCGGCTGCCTAGCAACAGCCGGGACATGCTGCAGGGAAACCGCCGGGCTACTCGCGCGAGGCCTGACACCTAAGACTTTCCACCCACATGTGCAAAACAGACCACAGTCACCGCAGGAGGTGCATTGGTGTTTTGCTCTCAAACCAACCTGTGCCTAGCACCCATCCGGCAAGGTTGGACTCACAGACCTCTCTCCCCATCCCCCATCCTCTCAACATTCCACATTACCCCACCAGTCCATTATTCAAGTATGCTGTTTAATGCATCCATATGATTTTGCATTAAATAAATTTATTTAATTCACCACATACCATGTGTACATCCAGTGGCAACACATATACACGTTCTTACTCAAAAAAAGGTTTTTTGAGAAACACTTCCCACAACATATCTGGGATACATCATTAGAGCTAGAGCGCTGGTCTATTCACTTTATATACTTTAGTTATCACTGTTTGTCCATGTCTTGATACTCTCTGTATTTGTATTCATTCTTGTTATTACAGGTCGAGTATCCCGTATCCGAATATCCGTTATCCGAATTATTCCGAAAACCAGACATTCCAGAAAGTGAAAAAACTCACTGGGGACATTTGTAACAGCACTACTGAGGCCATGATATGTAACTAGCACTATATATGTGCAAGACAATGATTGCTTGGCATTCAAATTCAGTGCTGAGATAGTACACACATTTTGTTTCATGTTTTGAAACCTTGTTTTTTGAACAAATAAAATATATTTGTGTGTATTTTATGTGGTAATAAAATATATTTGTGTGTATTTTATGTGTTTATACAGCATAAATGCAAGATACTTCAAAATGCATCATTGAAATATTAAAATATTCCGAAATACGGAAAATTCTCCTGGTCCCGAGCATTTTGGATAAGGGATACTCAACCTGTAGTCATTGCACCTTCCTTGTCAGAGTTTATATATCTTAGTCCTTGCTCCTTGTACCCCTTCTTGTCTCTCAGTCCTGTTGTTTAGTTTTAGGTTAGTTTTCTGTAGGCAGTGTAGTTCCAAGCTTGCTGCTCCCTACCGGTAGCTGCCTGGAGCCCTTGGGGTTAAGTCTACACTGCCACTTGCCGACGTAAGACCAGGCAGCATACAAGTACCGGTAGATGATTACAGTCTTATGAGAAAAGGGCTGTTATTGGCAAGAAGTCTCGCTTGTGTACTCTGTGGACTTAGGCCTGGGTGTCCTGGGTTGCTACCCAGAAGATGTCCAGAGGCCCCTCGGCTGAAGACCTGCTGTCCAGAATCTATAGTGGTCCTTCACTTTCTCCCGTTCCTACACACTCCAGGCGTTCTCCTGCACTAACAGAAATTACTTGATACATCTTATACACTGTATTGAGTAAGTGCTACTTGTGCGCGAGTTCTCCACCCCAGTCCCCTTTCCCCAATCTTATGTTCCCCAGGAAAACCCTGCTAGGGTTCTTCAATGCTCCCTGGTGAGTGTAACAGCAACTGGTCCATAATCTTGATGATAATGATGATTTTGTAGATATGTTTTGTCTGCTGAGCTATCTCAAATTTTATTTTAGGTGATTGACATCTTGTTAATAATTATCTAATACAATATAATGGTCCAGCATAAATAATTTTAAGATCTTTACCCCCTTTTCAACTTATTTTTTCTAAGGAACATAATTGGATTCATGTACTAAACATCAGGTTCTAAATCCAGGCATTTCTGATTGTGTTTATGCCAAAAAATGTAAAAGGGCAATGATTGTACTAACACAACACAGCTAATTAAAGAATTGTCCTTTTAAATGTCATGTATAGTCATGAAGGGATGTAGCAGGATTTACAACCCGATGCTTTGTAATTAAACTCCCATGAGTTTAAACAAGGTTTACAGTAGTCCTGGGCAGGTGGTAGAAAACTTTTGCCACTGCTTCCTCACTCCTCCCTTCCCCTCCCCCCATAAGTGAGAGCCAAGGTCAGTGTTAGGGTCTTTGCACTCCCCCCCCCCCCCCCCTAAAAACTATAATGCTTCTTTGCTAAAAATTACTGTGCATGGCCAAGGTAGAGGTTAAACTAGTTCCATCCTCAGCATTACAGGTGGTAGAACTCAGTTCCACCCCTTCCCAGTCCGCCACTTTTCCCCCTGAGTTTAAATCAGATTACAAACCTGTAGGCCTCACTACTGAAAAACATATACAGTATTGTTATGACAGATAAGAACCACTTGTCCCAACCGGTCTGCCCTAAACACATTCACGCACATAATAAGGTTAATACTTTTGTTGAGAGCTGATTAACTTAACAGTATATTTTTGGGGATTGTGGGTGAAACTAGAGTGCCTAGGGGAAACCCACATGAGCATGGAGAGAAAATACAAACTCTACATAGGCCATGGTTGGAATCAAAGCCATGACCAGTGCTGTTAGGTAGTAACGCTAACAAATACACTATCCATACTGCCTTACCTCAAGGTGATACTTTTAACCCTTTAAGTGCCAACATATCTGTGAGAGATGTTCAAAATATCTAAAAAGTCCAGCATCGCTCACATTTGTTATATAAATTCAAACCAAAAATGTTGTGTAAAAAAAGATTATATTTCCTATACAAGGTAAACATTACAGGTCATTGTGATGAATAAAAATGTTTGCCTGACAATTTTCACACCTATTTTGACAAATTCACTTGGCACTCAAAGGATTATTATAGATGTTTTCTACACACAGGTTGAGACTAATAGGAGTATTCAATGCTGTGGGCGAGTGGTGACAGCAAGCAGAGCTTCCTGCTCGCTGTCACCACTCACCCTGACAGTATTCAACGCAGCCCCCTCCTACGCCAATTCCCCCTTGCTCCATTTTTTGAGCGAGGGGGAATTGGCGTATGCGGCTCCTGAACCAGCGAGGCTCGCAGCTAAATACAGCGAGTTTCCTGCATTAGCCGCGGGTCTCGCTGTTTTGGGGAATTCCCAAGAACATCCCCAGAACATTGAATAGACAAAGCGGCCGGCGCGGGGGTTAAACAGCGAGGATCGCTGGTTTTCTGCAATCCTCACTGTTTAACCCCCTCGCTGGCCGCTCGCCGCGGCATTGAATACACCCCTAAATTGGACACTATTGCACACCACAGACGTTAAATGTGTTCACTATAGGTAATAGGAAAAGTTGCAACTTTAGTAATAAGTGTGCAGTTCTGCATAGAAGCATGTGTGTCAGAGATACATTAGATATGTGATATTGGCGTAACTATAATGGGTGTATGGCGTGCCATTGTATGGGGCCCAGAGGCTTAGGGGGACTTGGACCCTAGATTTGCAAGCTAAGCAATTTGGACTGATCGATTACCTGTAATGTGGCATACTGTAATGTGGCATAATTTGAGATGCAGTACACTGTAATGTGGTATAAATGGATCTGTTCATTGGAATATGAAGGGAAATGTAATGTTACATAAGAAGAACTGGGGCACAATATGAAATGAAGTACAGTGTGTCATAATATAAACTGGAGCACTGCAGAGCCGGCCTTAGGCATAGGCAAACTAGGCAATTGCCTAGGGCATTTGGAATGCCTAGGGGCATCAGCAGCTTCTGCTGATTAAAATGATATGCAGCATGCCTATATTCTGTGTGTGAGTGAGGCTGTATCTGCATATGAAATAGTGTATTCATGTCACTGTAACATAATTCAGGCATGCCGCATATCATTTTAATCATCGGAAGCTCCTTGTGTGTCCTGGTCACATAACAATGCAAATAGGACGAATTTTCAGCAAAAAATGCACCCAATGTTAGCAGAACTGGCCAGGAGCTGCATGGCTTATTGAGTCAAGATGTATGAGGAAACCTCTGTATCCAAGCAGAGGCAGAGGCCACAGTGTTAGCGGCTGTGCGAGTGCTGTCTGTGGGTGGGTTGGTTGTGCAATAGTGTTCTGCATATGTGTAAGGGGCATTATGTGTGTCATAATGGCATTAATAATGTGCAACATATGTGTAAGGGGCATTATGTGTGTCATTATGTGTATGAAGGGCATTAATAAAGGTTGGCATAATGTGTAAGGGGCATTATGGTTATAAGGACATTAATAATGTGTGTCATGTGTAAGAGGCATTACTGTGTGGTATTATCAGGGGTGCCGAGAGAAAGGGGTAGGGGGTACAAATTACCCAGGCCAAAGTCTGATGGAAGGGCCCAGTGGGGGCCCCGGGCCCCCTCCCCTTGAGTGACAGCAGCAGCTGCAGCTCTTCTCCTCTGCCCAGCACACACTGCTTTGTGCTGGGTTGCAGTGTGGCCATGGAGGTGCTTAAAATACAATATTTTCTCAGGATTTTTTTCTAAGGGTATAATGTGAATAATCTGAGGAGTAATGTACATAAGGTAACGTGTAATGTGAATAAGGGACACCATCGCATGACATAATGTGAATAAAGTGGCACTACTGTGTGGCATAATTTGAATTGGGGGTACTATTGGGTGGCCATGCCCCTTCCCAGCAAGAACACACCCCTGTTTGGGCTGTGCACTGAATGTGTGCACTGTTTCTATTTAAAATATTGCGGGTAGGAGCACCAAAATGATGACTGCTATGATGAGGGTTGATGGTGCTGGGAAAGGGGAGAAGGGTCAGAGGCGGAACTAGTGGCGGTGCTAGGGGGAACCAGCCAAAATATGGCCTAGGGTGTCATTTAGGCTAGGGCCGGCTCTGGAGCACTGTAACGTGGCATAAATTGAATTGGAGGGCTGTGATGTAGCACTGTAATTTTTTGAACTGGGAACACTCCCCTGCATGTCAGTATGTGAATTGGGGATACTGTGTGGCATAATGTGTACTGTACAGCAAATTAACTCCTTATTGCCATGTTACAGGTTGTCTTTGAAAATTGATAGTTAGGAGCTCTTTGGTTGGTACTTAAAATTGTTGCTTGTATTTGACATTCTGTAGGTGTTGGGACAGAGCTTATGAAAAAGCCCTGTTCTGGGTAATTGCAGTAAGAGATGTGATTGCTATTACTTATACCCCATTCACACCGGACCAATGACTGTAAAGATGGAAAGGACTTTGATATGCTAAGATATGAGTTTATCTCATCAGTTTATCCCAGAGTGTGCTCACCCATAGTAGTTGTCTCACACACTTCCACTCTAATGTGTTTAACTTGCTCTTAGCACACATGATGTACTGATGTCAAGAGAAGCAGCAGGTCAGAGGTAACAGCCCCCTGGAGTATAAATTACAGGAGGGAGCAGAAGAAGACGGAGAGTCATATTAGGATTCATCAGCACATCTCA
The DNA here is from genome assembly GCF_055691185.1 of Crinia signifera. Classification (NCBI taxonomy): domain Eukaryota; kingdom Metazoa; phylum Chordata; class Amphibia; order Anura; family Myobatrachidae; genus Crinia; species Crinia signifera. The sequence continues at coordinate 263,944,306 of NC_139217.1, read as the reverse complement.
GCCCCCAGCATGTAGTCTGATGTCAGAGCAGCCACGTAAAGGTCACGACTGGCCCCAAGTGCGATGACGATGGCTTCTTAGAATTGTGGTCACTACCAGTCCAGTACTAAATTAAAATAAGAATGTCTCTTACAGAAATGTCCTTCATTTTAATGTACAGCAGTCCCAGAAGAGATCCCCAATGCCTAGGCTCCAGCTTGATCATCTTATGGATAAGGCATTGATGGGCTTCATTATTTGTCTTATGTGTTATTATTTTCTATGTATTAGAACTTTTATTACATTAGTCAAAGGGTGTCTGGAAATGTACTTTCAAGCAGAAGTGCAATATTATATGCAAAAAAGTCCCTAAAAGCATAAGGATCTCAATGACATCAGAAATCGTAATTACTGTACCTGTGACATATCTATAGTATGTGCAAGATATGTGGCTGAGGACGCACACCCCACACCCTGCCCCCATATTTTTCAATATTTACCCCTCCGAGTCTACTCCATTGCATCACTGGCTAGATAGGATGGAGCCCGGACAGAAACTGCACAAGGCCCCCTCCTCTCGCAATATACCCTTGCAGAGCTGAGCTTAAGGGTGAGGGTGACCCTACAACAGTAATGGCTGCCCCCCTTGCCTAATTTTATTTTGTTCATTGATTGGCCCTCATTTGATGATAGGCATATTAAATACAGAATAATAAAAAAGCCACTGTGACATTTTTATTTTGAAATATGTATTCTACTAAGGGTAATATATAATCACGGCCAGTGTTTCCACCAATCAAAAATATTGGCCACCAGTATTCAATCCTGGCCGTTTTCTTCAGGGACTCCCCTCATGCAGATTCGATTTTGTTTAAACTTGAATCTGCATTGTCGAAAACAGATGCTGGATTGTAGATTTTTTTCCAAGTTATTGGTGCATGATAGCACCAATGCAAGCATCTAAGCAGTCTACAATGGGTGCAGTTTGCCCATTGGGATGCCCACCGCGCACACTGCACCCCTTTTGTTAATACTTACTCTCCGGAGTCCAGCAGCAGGAGCACTGCAGAAATCGCCACTAAAGTGCTCAGACCCTACTGCTCCTGGCACCGTTCCTGGCAGAGAGGAGGGGCCGAGCCAAGGAGACTGCACCCGGACCTCCTCCTCTCTCAAGACACCCCTGCATCCAAGTGTGCATCCTCCATCCAAGTGCCTCATGTGCATAACGATAAATTCACCACTGTGCCCCTGTAATTCATACTGCATTTCTAAATTATACTTTATTTTTACAAATCAGTGTAGATGCAATTAGCAAGGTGTCTGACCAACTCTTTCCCTCGACTTGTCCACTCTTTTTCACTAGCACACGGTGAAAGTTTGGGCGTCAAATACCTGCACTACCTGGTAGAATCAGATGCAGGTATGTGACGTCACAGAAAACCATTTGCTCTGCCGTTTTGCATTTTACCTGTGCAGCGATTAGCTATGTCTTTAATAAAACATAAATTAAAATCTACAAAAAAAAAAAACTACTTTGAGAGGATGTAATCCTATCCAAGATAATATAAAAAAGGAAACAAGCTATAAAGTTGGCAATATAAATACATTTTTTTTAAAATGTTCAATAACTACTCTTCACAGAGCCATGCCAGATGGAATGGTGCCCAGCCATGTTCAGATAGGGTGATATTCAATAGCCAACCAGTGTCTCTATATGCAAGTCCTGAGCAAGAATGACTGACCGCCCCTTGCACTACTTGCTATTATTTCTGTTATATCAGCACATCAAATACTGTACATGAAAATTGCCTTAAAAGCGCATGTGTTCCTCATGCAGTTATCATACTGTATTTAAAAGTACATATATATTTTTCATATACTTTTGCATTTTTTATACCCTGTGCATATTGCCTCGTAACTGTACGGTCCTGCACAAACTAATCATGTCACTATTGTGGCAAGCATTGCAACTACCTGAAATCAGAACCAAAGCTGTATGCTGCTTACAATGATGCATCTCCTAAGAGGACAAGGTATCTGGGTGAAGAGAACAGAGCAAATTACATTACTTAAAGTAATCCAGACATTCTCCGGTGACGTATGATGCTCCCACTCACATAATTAAGGCTTAAGGATTAATTAATACAACTGTTGTGAATAGCTTTATCTCAGACGAAAACAGCTCAATAGTGTATTTATTATTTATCAAAGGCTAATATCATCCTTGGTTGTATACATGTCTTGGTAGCCATTGCTGTGTGTCTGTGGCAATAATGTTTCCATGCAAAGCATTTTACCCAGGGGGCCTTCTACCCTTTGCAAAAGTGTAGTGCTGGCTTGCCAAATTTAGGATGTGGTCGGGAATACCTAGCACACAATGGGGGTCATTCTTATTCATTCGATTCCCGGCGTGTTTACAACGGGGACCGATGATTTTGCACTGTGTTTGCGCATATTTGCATATGCGCATGTGCAGGGCTGCTGTGCGGGCTTCTTTGGCGACTTGCATATTTGCGTTGGCAATCACACAGGGGAGGGCTGGATGGAGGTTCGTAGGCGGCATTTGCATGGGGACTCCCAGCATTTCCTGGTCACACCCACAGAAACACTGGGTGCTCCCAGGAAAATGTGGGCTTCCTCATGCAAAATGTGGGCTTCCCCATGTCACAGGATGTCAGCCACCCTCCCCTTTCTCGGACCTGACGTGGCAAGTCTAAGTCAGCACAGACTGGGGAGAAATCATTTGATGGTTGTTGACCATTGAATTATTTCCCCCCACCGTACGCTACCCTGCTAATGGATGTTTATGCAAAACATCCATTTGCAAAGCGGCGGGATGTTCGGAACACGGCAGGGGAAGGCGTCCACCTCATCGCTCATCTGCTGGCATTACCAACAGATGAGTTGTGGCGCCAGTGTTGATGTGGAAGTGCACATCAGCTCTCACCGCTCATCATTGCCCCGTACACACTGGGTGGCTTTTGAGCTGAGAGCAGCTCAAAAGACAAAGCTGAGCTGCTTTTTAGCACAAAGACGCCCAGTGGGTATGGGCCTTTACCCAGCACCTACAAGTCACTGTGGGGTCTGCAGGGGCCACTGTTGTAGAGGGAAGCTGGGGATAGTCCAGCACAATGTCCTGCTTCCCCCATCCAAATGATAGGGGGTATGCAATAGTGATGCAGGGGCGAGGGCAGGCGCTTTCCTATCTCAGAATAGGAAATCGTAATACAATCTATTTTTTGCAAATTGATGTAACTATGATAAGTCTTCCCCCGATACCCAATGGTGTGCAGGGGAAACCCCTTATTTGTTTCTTAGTTTCTTTCTCTGTCAACATTCCCCTCTGCATAATAAATTAATATCAATTATTGTATGTGATTCTTATGATTCATGCTTTTTGCTGGGGTGCTTGCACAGATTGAGGAGTAAATTCACTAAGATGGGAGTTCCATTGAAGATGGGATGTTCCCCATAGCAACCAATCCGATTCTATCCATTATCTTCTTGTAGGTGCTAAATAAATAAGAAGTAGAATCTGATTGGTTGCTAAAGAAACATCCCCTCTTCAATAAAACTCCCATTTTAGCAAATTTACCCGAGTGTCAACCAAAATGAGAATCTGCCTAACATTTGACACATGGTGCTAGCCACCAACATTTCGTATCCCTGTCTCCACCATAAGGATTTGGGCACATGTAGTGGCAACACAGTTGAAGTTGAAAAAAAAAGAAACTAACATTAAAGGTATACATTTGTCCTTGGACTCTGTGACAGCAGACTTTCGCTGGTAGCCAATTGCGGTAATTTACCGTATATAATGGATTCGCCCGGGGCTATCCAATCAGCCGCCATTACACCACACTTATTGGTGATTATGCTTTAATTGCTTCAGCCGAAGCATAATTCGGGATGAAGCACATGGGACCTGGAACTTATCCCGATAGTGGCTTCTTTTATGTCATATATAACGGTACCAGGGGCGGATTGGCCCACCGGGAAACCGGGCTGTTTCCCAGTGGGCCGGCACCTATATGTCAGAATGGGCCGCCTATCCTACCTAACTGGGCCGCCGCGGCATCTCCGTGCTGGGCCCGAAATGAAGATGGCTGCGTGTGCTTCCGTCCGGCTCCCTCCTCCCTGCTGCTGCGGCTGCTTTGAGCTGCAGATACAGCCGCTGGCAGCCAGGGGGAGCACCTCTCAGACTGATGACGTCAGCCTGAGAGGGGAGAGAGACGAGGAGCAGCAGCGCTGTGGCCGGGCTTCAGCTTTCAGCATTATGTGAGTCACACTGTGGGCTCTGGGGACACTGGGTGGCAACCTTGTTAGGGTGTGTGTGTGTGTGTGTGGGGGGGGGGGGGGGGTAAGGGGAGAGAGAGAGAGACTCACTCCTGTCACTGTGTGAGGGACATGGGGAACAAATCTCCCTGCATGTGCCAGTTACAGAGTAGGCTGTGCTGGAGGGGATTCTGTGTATGTGACATTCCTGCACATGAGGGGGAAGGGGGTCTGTGACTGGCTGCTGTCTGCATTAGGGCAGACAGACTCACTGTGACAACTCAGATCCCCCTCCAGCTCAGCTCCCCCATAGGCAGACATGTGACATTCAGACCCCCTCCCATATCTGTCTATAGGGGCTGTGCTGGAGGGGTATGTGACATGTCTGCCTATGGGGGGGGGGGGGGGGGGGCTCTGTGCTGGAGGGCCTGGGGCATGTGAATATGTGACAAGTCTGCCTATTTGTGGGGGCGACAGGGAGGGTCAAAGGGTACAGCTGACCCAGGCCCCAGCGTTCTCAGGGGCCCCAAAGCATGGCTGCGGCAATGATGCACTCAGCCGCCTACACAGCACCCTACTCAGCCGACCGCCCACTCAACCCTCCTGACGCGCAAGTTCCTTCACCCACCACCCAGCCACACTGTGGGCGTTACATGTATAGGCCTCATTACTACTGCGGGCATTATGTGTATAAGTATTGTTACCACTGTGGTCATTATGTGTATAAGTATCGCTACTACTGCTGCCGTTATGTGTATAAGTATTTTTACTACTGCGGGCATTACATGTATAAGCATTGTTACTACTGCGGGCATTATGTGTATAAGTATCGTTATTACTGTTGCCGTTGTGTGTATAAGTATTGTTACTAAAGCAGGCATTATGTGTATAAGCGTTGTCACTACTGCTGCATACCTCCCAACTGTCACGATTTTAGAGGGACAGTCCCGATTTTCGGGTCCTGTCCCGCTGTCCCACCCGCGGCAGGCATTGTCCCGCTGCGGGGGGGTGACAGTTGGGAGACCCCCAATCTAGTAGAATAGACGCTGCTAATTAGCATAAGCCGCGCCCTCATTTGCATACGCCCCGCCCCCTTTTCGGACACTCGCACGGCTTCGCCGCGCGAGTGTCCCTATTTACTACGGACAGAAGTTGGGAGGTATGCTGCTGGCATTATGTGTATAAGTATCGTTACTACTGCGGGCATTACATGTATAAGCATTGTTATTACTGTAGGCATTACGTGTACATGCGTTGTTACTTCTGCTGGCATTATGTGTATAAGCATTGTTACTACTGTGGGCATTACATGTATAAGCATTGCTACTACTGTGGGCATTATGTGTATTAGTATCGTTACTACCGTGGGCGTTATGTGTATAAGTATCAGGGTTCGCAAATACGCGCTATAAAATGGTCACCGGGGACTCAGTTTTTCAAACTGAAGGGGTCCCAGAGGACACGCTGAGCTGCGCCTGTGAGCCACTGTTAGCCAATCAATGCAGCGGCCGCCGGGACCCAATCATTGCACAGTGGCCGCCCGGCAGCCAATCACTGCAAGTGCGCACCCTGCCAATCATTAAAGCCGCGCGCCCTGCCTTTTGTTTTGAGAGCAGGATCACTGTCACCGTGTCTGTGGCTCTGTGCATCCTTCTGCCGCCCCTGCCATGTAAGTCCATTCTGCTGCTGAGGGCGGGGGAAGGGATGCTATATGGCTGTAACAACGGACAGCCACTCTCAGCATAAGAGGTGAGCGGGCTGTCAGCACAGTGGGGGACTGGATGCGGCTGGAAGAGCTGACACGCTGCTAAACTCAAAGCAGCGTTTCAGCTCTTCCAGCCACATTCAGTCCCCCGCCTCGCAGACAGCCCGCTCACCTACTCTGGTACCCCCTGTGGCAACCAGAACCCCCCCCCCCCCCTGTGGCAACCAGCATAAAATGCCCCCCCCCCCCCCCTGCGCCAACCAGCATGTAACCCCTGCAAGGAGCATATAACCCCTGGCAACAAGCATGTAGGTGAGCAGCAGCACTTATGTACTATAATATATACTGGGCATTACGGTGTGTGCTATAATATATACTGGGCATATCGGTGTGTGCTATAATGTGTACTGGGCATCACGGTGTGTGGCATATGTATAATGGGCATCACGGGGTGTGACATATGTATAATGGAGCATCACGGTGTGTGGCATATGTGTAATGAGCACCACGGTGTGTGGCATATGTATAATGGGCATCACGGTGTGTGAGCTATGTATAATGGACTCGTTATACATAGGCCACACACCGTGATGCCCATTATACATTTGCCACATACTGTGATGCTCAATATACATTTGCCACACACCGTGATGCTCAATATACATATGTGTCTCTCTCTGTGTCCCCGCTGTCACTCTCTGTCTGCTGTCACTCTCTATGTCCCTTTGTCCTTGCTGTCCTTGAGTATAATGGGTCCTACTAGTGTGGCGGGTATGTGGTGTGGTACGCTACACTTAAAGACACAACCCTTTTTCAGTGGCCACACCCCCTTTCCCAGAGTATATATATATATATATATATATATATATATATATATATATAGAGTCCTTGATTTTTCCATACCCCCACTTTAAAATTTACACTTCGAGCACTGTATGTATATATATATATATATATATATATATATATATATATATGTAAATACACACACACATATATATATTAATACATATACGCCACCCTGCTTCCCCCTCCCTACCTGAATCCTCCGGAAAACCCACATCCTATGCCCCTCTGTCTCCCCTCTGTCACCCCACATCCTACGCCACCCTGCGTCCCCCCTCCCTGTATCCTCTGCCACCCTGCAACCAACGCCACTCTGCGTCTCCCCTCCCTGCATCCTCCACCACTTTGTGACTCCCCTCCCTGCATCCTCTGTCACACTGTGTTCCCCCTCCTACACTGCATCCTGTGCCACCATGCCCCCCTCACAATCTGCATCCTATGCCTCCCTTCGTCCTCAGCCACCCTGCAACTCCCCTCCCAGCATTCTACGCCACCCTGCGTCCCCCCTCCCATGCGCCTATTCTGCAGTCTGAGGGGCTGGGGACATAGCCAGCAGCTCGGAGAGCAACTAGCCATGCCCCCACAGCGGCGAAAATAGGGCGTGGCCTCGTTGAAATAGGCCACACCCCCATAATGCTAAACACCCCCCCAGGGCTGCTTCAAGATATTTCCCGGGCTGGTTTTAATTCCCAATCCGCCCCTGCTTCCAGGTGATTTAATTTCTACCCACAATCAGAAAAACATACTGATAGGTTAATTGGTTTTTAATGAAGCATATGCAGTAACTGTTTGGCACCTATATGGGGGCAGTACTTGGATGCTTGTGTTGGTGCTGTCAGTCCAAAATGTACCAGTAACTTCCAAAGTTTTCCATTGCAATGTACCATATGCTATTCTGTATGGAGTGTAAATGGGTACGACATGTGAGCTATCCTACCTAGTGAATTTGTATGCACAATTCAAATGAGGCCTTATCACTAATTAAAAAAATATATATAATTATTTGGTGGGGGGGGGGGGGGGGGGCAGCCGTTATTGTTGTGCCTAGGTGTGCCCCCCTTAAATACGCCCCTGGATCACACACACATTATGACATTGCAATTATAATGTGCAGCAATTAGTACTTTAGTGGGGTCTTTATGGTTTAGCTGCCAATATCCTTATATACTGTAGGAAATTTTTGGTACCAAAGGTCAAGCGTCCTATGATGAGGTGTTTAACCTGGATGATAACAACTCCTGATGATTAAATACCTGCTGTTGGTGACTACTTGGATCGTACTCTTTGGGGGGAATTCAAATGTTTGCTGCGCATCCCGGCACACATGCGCGGCCGCCGGCAGTATTCAAATGTTTCTGCCAACAGGCGTGCAAATATCATTTTAGCTCATTACCTCCGGGTATAGCAAATTAAACATTGAGAAAAGTCAATGGTTTGGAGGCACAAATGGGGCTTCTCTCTTCAAGCAGTGGCGTAACTATATATTTTGCGCCCCCCCGCCAAATTTTTTCGGCGCCCCCCCCCCCCCCCCACACACACCCCACACCTAGCCAGGTAAATACCTGGACGCTGTGATCTCCCTCACAGCAGTAGCCGAGCACAAGCACAGTGAGGGGACCCCTGGGAAGAGGACTACATGCCCCATGAGCCTCCGGGAGCGGGGTAGAGGGGGAACGGAGAGCGCGAAAAAGGGAGGAGTGGAGGATCTGACCTGCCGCATCTGCGTCACTGTCCCGTCACTCGCTCCCGGCGCCGGCTCCTGCTGATAATGAAAAGTGACTCTTAGAAAATGGCTGCCAAAACTGTCTGCAATACGGGGGGCAGCCATTTTCTAAGTGTCACTTTTCATTATCAGCAGGAGTCGGCGACGGGAGCGAGTGACGGGCAGTGACCGCAGATGCGGCCGGGCAGCAACGCAGCGGGTATCTATAGCACCGCAGCCCCCCAGGCGCCCATAGTTACTCTGCGCCTCCCCGCCATGGCGGGGGCTGCGGTAGCTTAGTTACGCCAGTGTCTTCAAGCCAATTAGTTTGGTTTCGTTTAGCCACTTAACCCGACCTTAATGGGCGTGATAAGCGCAATCAAAACATTGACCACTGGCTACAAGCATGAATTAGGCCCTATGTATGTATCTGTTAATGTGAATCCTCTGCATTGGCTGTACATGCAGCCTGCAGGATGTTGTGATGTCACAGAGGTCAGAGGCTCAGGTTCTCAGTGACCAGTAACTGCCATTACTGCTCAGTGGTGACAGTTGGAGCTTGGTGTTGATCTGCTGCAGACATGAACTCTTCTGAAGAACCAGCTGAGGGTCCCCCGGCCGCCAAAAAAATGAAGCAGGAGGATGAGCAGAAAGTCGCCTTCATGGCAGCATTGTGCCTTGTCCCAACGGACAAAGTGGCTGAGATAAAGAAGAAGAACTCTCAGTTGAGAGGGATGAAGAGGCGCCGTAAACCCAATTCCAAATACTGTAACGGCACAAACAACCCATATGTGTCTGGGAAAGACTACATCCCTGAGTGAGAGGTGGAGAGAGGAACGGATAGAGGAGAGGAGGCTTAGATAGGCTTAGATGTGTTACTAATAAGTTGGCATAAGTTAGATATTAAGATATTCATTTTAATTCTTTAAGAAATTCATTTTAATTCATTAAGAAATTCATTTTAATTAATCCTAATTAATTAATCATTTAATTTAATTATATAGATAAAAAATAGGTAGATATCTATCTATCTATCTATCTATCTATGCCACACAGGCCCGTAATATTTCCTGCTGATCAGATCTGGGCTCTGTATAATGGACCTGCACATAAGCTAGAAGACTTAGGACATGTCCTACATTATATGGCCATGCTCCACCATACTGAGTCTTCATGTGCTGCTGCTTGGGGTACATAGAAATGACCCCGCTGCCTCTCTCACCCTCCACCAATTCCTAAACCACATAAAAGACAGAACAGAACACAGCGCAGCTCATCCACCGGGCGGGAGAGCAAATAACAAGCAGGGTGCAGCTACGGCTGGGACTGTAATACAGGAATAATGCCCAGGTGCCCCAAGTGTCAGACACTGATGCAGAGGAACAAGATTCTGCGCTGTCACCTAATCATGGAAACCACAAGAACAAGGTAACTAGATGCTGTAGGAACCAGCAATAAGATAATGTATGTGGAAATATCTGAATAAGTCTCCTGCTATTGTTCATACTGGCCACGCATTGGGGCTACTGGAATTGATCTATAGACTATAGATGGGAACTATAGATCTCAGCTGTATACAGTCATTGTTTATATATATATATATATATACATACACACAGCATGCCTCCCAACTGTCCCGATTACAGACTGTCCCACAAGTTGCAGACTGTACCGCTGTCCCATTTGGTGGTTGCAGTGTCCTATGGGGGGGGGGGGGGGGAGGGGGAGACTGGGGCAAATTGGTGTTGTCAGTGTTCACCGCTGATTGCTGAATTCAGTGCAGGAAGCGCGCCAGGGTTTCCCGGTTGCTTAGGGAGGGCTGGGCACACCTCCATATTGGGGGGTTGCGGCGCTTCTACTTCTAGTGTGGCAACTAGGAAGGTCGTGGCACTTTAAAAACTGTGAGGCATGATTTCCCTCAGTAGGGGAATCTTATATTCAGTGTGGAGATGACGGCCCTCACGGGACTAGCACGTTGTCTGTAGTAATTGAAATTATTTTCTCAAATCATGCATACGATTATGTACTTTATATGCATATTCCTGACAACATTATTTAAATAAAATGTTAATGTTAACATATATATATATATATATATATATATATATATATATATGTGTGTGTGTGTTTTTATGTTCCCACCTATGTTTTTTTACTAAATGTGTACTATTTAACTGACATATATCACATGTGACATTGCATTTCTTTTTGGCACTAGATGTTAATATCATCCATAACCTCACCAGTAAGCAGCATCCACCAGAGTATCCTGCTCCCAGGTCTGGAAAGGAACCGCATCAAGTACAGACACCGTGCAACTAAAATATGTTTTTTGGTAAGCATATCCTTATTACTATATAGCTATATCACTAATAATACACTATTAGGTGCCTGTTTCTCTCCCCCACATCTTCATACTGTGTGTGTGTATATATATAGATATAGATATATATCTGTATTGATTACAGAGATATTACATATTACATTACCAGCGCTGTGTCTAACAAATGTTTTGTACTTTGGAAGGTGGTGCGATATGTGCGAGAAGCTGGAGATAAATATGAGATGACAGAATAATGGAAGTGATGAGCAGAGCGGCGGAGCCATTAATATTTATCTCGTACATGGCTCCATCATCCAGTGACCGTATGTGGTCTCTCAGCTTCAGGAGCGGCAGGATTAATGTTTGCCTCGTACATGGCTTCATCATCCAGTGACTGTATGTGGTCTCTCAGCCGCGGCAGAATTAATGTTTGCCTCGTACATGGCTTCATCATCCAGTGACTGTATGTGGTCTCTCAGCCGCGGCAGAATTAATGTTTGCCTCGTACATGGCTCCATCATCCAGTGACTGTATGTGGTCTCTCAGCTGCGGCAGGAATAATGTTTGCCTCGTACATGGCTCCATCATCCAGTGACTGTATGTGGTCTCTCAGCTGCGGCAGGAATAATGTTTGCCTCGTACATGGCTCCATCATCCAGTGACCGTATGTGGTCTCTCAGCTGTGGCAGGATTAATGTTTGCCTTGTACATGGCTCCATCATCCAGTGACTGTATGTGGTCTCTCAGCCTCAGGAGCAGCAGGATTAATGTTTGCCTCGTACATGGCTCCATCATCCAGTGACTGTATGTGGTCTCTCAGCCGCGGCAGGATTAATGTTTGCCTCGTACATGGCTCCATCATCCAGTGACTGTATGTGATCTCTCAGCTGCGGCAGGATTAATGTTTGCCTCGTACATGGCTCCATTATTAAGTGACCGTATGTGGTCTCTCAGCCTCAGCCGTGGCAGGAGGGATATTATATACACGAGACCATTACATCATGTGTTCTGTTACACATATATGTATCGTAAAATAAATAATGAAAATGCACATGACTGATTGGTGCTCATTTACTGTCACTTGCTTCCTTGTATACTGCAGTCATTACTGAGATACCAGCACAGGTGCTGACGCGTTTCACTTCTCATGTAAGCTTATATGGGCCTATTGTGTTAGTACTCAGGAGGTAGCACCTTGGCTTAGACCCTGGATGGATCATACTCGCTTCCCTTCTAGTCACTATTATGAGCAGGTGTTGGTAGTGGTAGACCAGCAGAATAATGTAAATTCATTAATAGAAATCAGATTGGGGGCTGTCACCTTTCCAAAATAAAACAGAGTAGAGGATTGTAATAAATATGTAAATCCGCATGGAATCTCTAGTAACAGTGACAGTGAGGCCATACTCTTCCTGTACACCTGCCCCTGCTGGCTAATGGATTCATTATACCACCTTGAAATAGCATCGGGGTATTAACTAAAGAACCAATCAAGGACCATTATTTTTCCCTGGCCTGTTACAGCAATGGGAAACTCCTGGGAAATGAACAGTAAGTAGGCCCTGGTGGTCCAGCTGGTGAGTGAACCTGCATCTTGAGACTTTAATAGGTATTCTTGTTAGGGATGTGCTCCGGACACTTTTCGCGTTTTGGGTTCTGATTACCTTCAGGTTTTGGGTTCTACTGGGTTTTGCCAAAACACCCCCTCAACGTTTTGGGTTCTGATTTTTTTTTAAAAGCATAAAAAACCCTAAAATCACAGAATTTAGGTGTATTTTTTCTCCTACACAATTATTAAGCTCAATAGCATTCTTCTACACTCATTTCCAGTCTATTCTGAACACCTCACAATGGCCCTTATTCTGGTTGGTGCGTACATTCCCGAATTCTTACGGAGCGGGCCGCACGCCACGCTAAGCGGACATCGTCCGTAGAAACGCCCACTGAGCCTCCGCATTCGGACGGACTCACTCTTTAAGAACAGGGCGTGTGTACGGACGACATACAAACCTTGCGTGTGCGGTGGACACGTACAGATTCTTGCACGGTCTTACAGCCTAAGCACGGTCTTACCGTGTCAGAACGTACGGGAACCTGGCCGTACGCACCGATGCGGTGTATTTACGCAAAATTCAACACTATTTATCTGAACACAGAAATCGATTACATGACCCACTTATGCAATTAGGCAACCTCATTAAAAAGTGTGTGTTTTATATTGGAATCAATTAAATCCTAATACATACTGAAACACATTACTACTATATTCATTACACACATTAACCCTTACATCATGTGAACATAACATACATCTATATACAGTATGTACATTTTGCAAATTTAAAAGAGTATAAACAATTTACACATATACTGTTTAATGTAAACAAAACACACAGACAACTTCGAACTGTAATAAACAATTTATTTAAATAACATATTTGTACTGAAATTTTTTTATAAAAAATTATAAAGAACCGTCGAGCATGTGATCTAACTCGGCCATGACCTGCCGCATGTGCTCCCTAATTCTCAAGAGGGCCCCACGTAGACCCTCTTCTGCTTGGGCTGGCTCATCTGTGGACATATTAAAAAGGGTCAAATTACTAATGATATTCATGCATACATTTAACATAGTCATACATAAATTAAATAAATGCAAGGTGACAGGTGTGTGTGTGTGTATATATATATATATATATATATATATATATATAGAGAGAGAGAGAGAGAGAGAGAGAGAGAGAGAGAGAGACATATATAACTATATATATGACACATACAGCTATACATACATGCATACATACTAGATGGAAAGCCTGTTTTTTCCCTCTACCCTTTACTCTGTAGAACACCTCACAGTCATAGTGCTCCTTCTGAATACAAACCCACCCATGACTAAGCTCTGAGAAGCATGTCATGAGCTCCACCAATACCAACTCATCAAAAAGCGCTCAGTCTCTGTTATTTGATGGAGCGTGCCATGGGACTTGGTCAACTCTCAGGAATGCACAGTACATTTGTGCAATCAAGCATGGCTTGCCTGCTGATGGTCTGCTCCATAAATCATTGTCATAATGCCAGTTAGGTGAAGCTGCAGCACTAACCCACTCCCATGCACAAAATCATTACTAAGACCAAATCAACACACAATTATGGTGCCAACAATACATGCAGACCGCAGGGGGGGTTTAGCTAGAGGAGGGCCCAGGGGCACTGACCACTTGTTACTCCATTCTAAGGCACGCCTGTCCATACTCCATTTATGCTATACTTAATCTAGTTTAGAAAGATCAATCACCAGTAAACTCTACTCACCTATATGAGGCTACAGATTGTATGCTTGCAGCAGGGACATGTAACCCTTACATGAGCAAGTCATCCCTTTCTTCCAGGATACAGATTAACTACACAGGTTCAGTGGCACTTAAAATCGACCTGAAAGCCATCCTCACAACCTGTGTCATTAATATGTGTCCAGGATGAAAGGGATGGTTTGGCCACCCTATCTAACCCCTAAGTGTGTCTGTTGCTACCCAGTTTGTTTTATCACTTTATAGTATTTAAAAACACAATTGAATCACCAGTGCTACATAGCAAATAGTAGATGACAAAAGGAATAGTGATTCTTTATCTATACATACCAATTTCGGGCGCCTGCACCACCTCACAGGCCTCCTCATCCTCCTCTTCTTCTGGGGCCTCCTCATCTGGCACCTCCTCCTCATCTGGCACCTCCGCCTCCACTGGCAGCACCTCCGCCTCCACTGCCCACATCTCCTCCTCCACTTCCTCCCTTTCCTCTGCCACCTCCTCCGCCTCCACTTCCTCCGCCACCCCTTCTTCAATCACCACCTCCTCGGCCATAGCTTCTTGCGCCTCCTCCTGGGCCTGGGACGCCTCTGACTCCTCTCGGGCCTGTCTTGCTCGTTCCCGTGCTGTGTTTGTGAAAAAACAAAAAAGGGCCAATTAGGGGTAATTTGTATTAAGCCTTATCAAGCTATAAATCCAAAGGTTATAAGTAGAGATAAATGTACAGCCAATCAGCTCCTTAGTGGCTTTTAGAAAACACAGGCTGTAACATGGCAGTTATGCTGTGACATTTGGGCCATTGTAAGCATCACAAACATTAATCCTACCCAATTACATATTTTATCACCATTACACTGTGTCAAACAGGAAGTACCACACATATAGTGTATGCCATGTTTAACTCATGGATCAGGCAGGTTACCTTATTGGTTTAAAAATGGTCATGTCAGCAATATTGTACAATTGGGCATGTAATAGGTAAACACTTACATCTAGCAATGCTGGCCCGTATTTGCTGGAGCTTATCAGCTGGCGCCGCCTGAGATCAGACCATCGCCGCTCCAGCTGTGCGATGGTCCTGCGCACCTGGGTGCGTGCGAATATGCGCCTGCTGGCCGCTGCATATGCTTGGCGCTTCTGCAAATTAGTAATAAAAGGGCCGGCACGCCCCAGCCTGGTCTCCATAACGGAGACCAGTGCCCTCAGCTCCGCAGGAGAGAAGGGTGCTGCTCTCCCATAGGCCGCCATCTTAGAAATGGCACAATTCAAGCAATCATGTCCTGTCATTGGTTGATCAGAGTGATATTTGGTATTAACTTTATTGTTCATTTTGACAGTAACAGCGTGTATGCACCACAACAGACGGCGAACCCATTGCATTGCCAACCCACACTTGCTGTACCTTTGCATAGTTGAGCAGACCATGCCATTACTTACTATCTCCTAAACAGACAGTGTAAAATAAGTTGGGAACCCATTATATATAATCGATTACATTCACCAAACATGGGTTAAAGCAACAGGTGAAATAGTCTGCATCACTAGCCAGTTACACCTAACTCTACAAGGTACTAAACAGCTTTATTATAGTGAAAGCTATACAGCAGAAACATAGCAAATAGTGGCAGACCTTTTCCCAATACAGGTTGAGTATCCCGTATCCAAAATGCTCGGGACCAGGAGAATTTTGGATAACGGATTATTCCGTATTTCGGAATATTTTAATATTTCAATTATGTATTTTGAAGTATCTTGCATGTATGCTGTATAAACACATAAAATACACACAAATATATTTTATTACCACATAAAATACACACAAATATATTTTATTTGTTCAAAAAACAAGGTTTCAAAACATGAAACAAAATTTGTGTACTATCTCAGATATTGAATTTGAATGCCAAGCAATCATTTTCTTGCACATATATAGTGCCAGTTACATATCATTTCACCAGTAGTGCTGTTACAAATGTCTCCAGTGAGTTTTTAGCAAAAAAAATAATGTTTTTTTTCACTTTCTGGAATGTATGGTTTTCGGAATAATTCGGATAAAGGATACTCGGATACGGGATACTCAACCTGTATTAGGCCATGGTGCCATGTGTACACTTACCTTCTACTGGGCCACACTAGAGATGTGGAATGAAAAGTAGCTAGCATCAAGGCTGAATTTGGAGACCTTTCACATGTGATTTGGATGCTAGCACTGATTACTATTGCCTAAGTGGTGGACTGGATTTACATATGGAATGGTTAGTGTCATTTGTACTACATACCAAACAAGTGCTCAGTACAGATGTACATTCACATATACATGTCATGGCTGAACACATTTTTATTTGGTCATTGCAGTACCAATCTGCAATTAGGTACTAAATCATGCTTACTCACTTTGCCAGGTTTTTTTTTAGTTTTTCCCGCAGGAAGGGGCATGGCCTATGCGCCGCACAGTCTACGCTGCCGTACGGAACGCTGCCGTACGGAACGCAGGGTGTCGCTGATGTACGCCAATTACAGAAATAGGATATAAAGGTGTGTTAGAAAAATGCAATGTTGTTGCAAACATGGCTGGCTCAGATTCTGCAGAAGACCAGGTGTTGCTGGACCTGTTTGGCCACATGGACTCCAGCACCAGGTATGTCCCCCTCAGCCCAGACCAGCCAGTGGGAGAACAGCAGCCAGATGGGCCATCTACATCAGGCCAATCGGCAGCTGGACCATCTTCAGCCTCAGCAGAATCATTGGGAACACAGCAGGTGTCTTCCCAACAGAGTAGCCTGGCCAGCACTTCGATTACAGCGACAGGTGGCCGTGGCAGTGGCCGTGCCAGTGGCAGTGGCCGTGCCAGTGGCCGAAATAGAGCAACAGAGGAACCAACCACCAGAAACATGGCATTCGAAGCGCAGGAGCTTGCCATCCTGGTGCCCCGCGCACGGGATTGGATCGAGTGTCCACAGGACAGGTTGACACACACAAGGAGATGGAAGATCTGGGAGGACATAACGGCGGAGATTAATGCGGTGGCTCCACAAGTTCGTGAGACGGAGCACGTTAAGAAGAGGCAAGTTCATGTGTGTTACATTTGAGCAGTACAAGACCAGTAATGTTTACATTAGATGTTAGATGGAGTTGGGCAATGGGCGGTCACGTTGCTTGGAGGCACAGACATGTTTGCCATGTCATTTAATTGATAGTTATTGTAGGGTGAGTGTGAGTGTATCTTCTAAGGGTTGGGTTTCAAATTTAATATAATGTAAGTTTGGTGTCATGAGGCACATGTTGTAATCTGTTGCAGATTGCAATGGGTGCTACAGCAAACATGAGGAGTGACATGTATTAATATGTAAACTTTGATTGCAGGTGGCACGACTTCAAAACCAACCTCAAGAAGAAATTGACCCAGCGGTGGGAACACAGCCACACCTCTGGGGCTGGCCCCATGCCATCAAAGCTGAAGCTCACCCCCCTGGAAGAGATGGCAGAGTGCTGCATTGCAGTCGAGGAGGTCTGGGGGGTGAGCACCATGGACAGCGAGTCCCCAGCGGAAGTCATGGCTTCTTTGCTTGAAGGTAATTATTTGCCATGCCATAAGTAGCTGGTCCTAAATTTGCATGGAATGTGTTGTAATTGTAATGTTCTCTTTCACCAGCATCCCCACCGCTTGGGCCAGAATCTCTTGAGGTTGAGGAGTCGGTGCCACCTGCCACCAGTACCAGGCCCGTGCAGCAGCAGCAGCCACTGACCGAGGCTGAATTGGACAGGTGGGTGCAGGTGCTTTCCCATATTCAGCAGCAGGGAGAGTCGGCATCAGAGCGGGTGCATAGGACCGAGGAGGTCTTGCAGGGTTTGGTCAGCAGCCACCAGAGTATCGCTGGGAGCCTGCAGGCTATGGCTGCCACCCAGCAATCAATTGCTGCTAGCCTGCAGGTGCTGGCTGATCAAGCCCTGCGGCAAAATGACCTCCTCCTCCACCATAATGAGCTTATGGTGGAGCTAGTTGCCAGCAATAGGGTCCTAATGTCATCCGTTTCTGGTGCATTCCCACCATCAGCACTCCCTGCTGCCAGAGGGGGAACACCATCCACCCCCTCTGGCAGCATCTGCTCCACCTGGGCCATCATCTGACCGTAGCCTGCCAGGGGCAAACGTGCCCGCAGATGAACTTGTGTCCGCATTAATCTCCACCCTTATGTCTTCCCAAATCTTTCATTGAGCTGTGTGTGTCAGCTTCCTGTGTCCAATTCCGTGCCGAGGGTACCCACATTTGCCCTCGTTTCGAATGTCATGTTTGGTTCCCCTGTTGCCCTCTTTCGGCTAGCATTACTGTCTGCTGTACTTGAAGTGTTGGTGCTATACTTTGGTTGTGAAGCCACCTGATGTGTTCCTAATGATTCTGCTGTGGCTATGTATGTTAAGAATACATGTATTTATGATATATTATTTAATTTTATTCCTACAAGTTTCTATTTTATTTTATAAGTTCATGTAATAAATGTTTTTTTGTTTCCCCCAAATGTGTGGTTTAATTGATACATGTAGAAGTGACATGTGTATTTCTATTATTTATATTAAGTTGTGTTCATTATTTGCAGTGTAAAAGTGCGTGAAAAGTGCAGCATATATGTGTGTGTTTTGTAATGGACCATTTAAGCTGCAATGGTTCCAATTGAAGCAGTGACAAGCGTGTAATTAACAAGTAATGAGTAAAGGAGTGGATTGTATTGTGTTCAGCTGACATTGGTTTTAGTGATTAGGCGTTCCGATTGCCTAGCGCATGAACGAGTGGTGTCCGCAAAGCAATACTTGCTTATGGACACCGCATATTTCTTGCCTTTTTGTTTGCGTGCATTCGGTGTGCTGTCCAAATGCACGCCTACCAAAATAAGAGCACTCCCCCGTGTCCGCCCATGTTTCCGCCCAGTTTAGCCCACTTTGAAACTACGCCCCTGTGTAGTTCCGAATGACGCCCATAATACGCCCATATTTCACGAGTGATTGCGGTGCACATTTCTGTACGGGATTAGTGAGTACAAGTACGGAGACCATGCGTGGCACATGCGCATAGCGTTCCCCACGCATGCGCAGATGGCTAAAAAACACCATCCGAAAGTATTCGGAAATATACGCACTAACCAGAATAATGCCCAATATTGTTTTTAGGCCAAAAGGTTGCAGAGAAGTAGTTGGATAACTGGGCGGCACAAACACTAGACTGATACGGCACACTTACTAGCACCCCTGGACTAATATGGCACACTTAGCATCACCCCTGGACTGATATGGCACACTTAGCATCACCCCTGGACTAATACAGCACACTTGGCAGCAAGGGATTGGGCACTGACCAATAGTGGTGTAGCAGGCAGAAGAACTCAGTGAGTTACTTGCACAGTGCCGGTGACCAGGGGCGGATTGGCCACCGGGAAACCGGGCTGTTTCCCGGTGGGCCGGCATATTTTCAGTGTGAAGGGCCGCCCTCCCTCCTTAACAGGGCCGGCCGCGGCATCTCCGTGTATTTTGCCCTGTTTAAAGATGGCCGCGGCCGGCCTCGAGTTCCACCCCACAGTCAAGATGGCCGCGGGAGGGCTGCTGCGCATGCGCGGCCGCACGCAGCTCCTCCCGCAGCTATTGTGCAGAGGTGGCCGCATCGCGGGTGCGCGTGTGACGTCACCGCGCACCCTCACACTACAAGGCTGCTTGCAACCAGCGTGAGTCCTCCCGCAGCTATTGTGCAGAGGTGGCCGCATCGCGGGTGCGCGTGTGACGTCACCGCGCACCCTCACACTACAAGGCTGCTTGCAACCAGCGTGAGTCCTCCCGCAGCTATTGTGCAGAGGTGGCCACATCGCGGGTGCGCATGTGACGTCACCGCACACCCTCACACTACAAGGCTGCTTGCAACCAGCGTGGGAAGGCTGAGGACTGGAGTGAGTGCCGACTGCCCGACTGCCTAGGCTATAACATGGAAGTGGCAGCGTACAGACTCGCCAAAGAGGAGTTGTAAGATGACTGGCATTTTTTTTATTTTTTTTATGTGTTTAAGTGATCTATATTTAATGAATATAAATTGTTTGAATTTTTTTGTGTCTGTGTGTACAGTGGCAGTGGCGGAACTACCAGGGGTGATGTTAGCTACCCACACCTGCACCAGCGTCACTGCCTCATTACCATGAGAACGCCCAGCGTTCTCATGGGAACGCCCAGCGTTCTCATGGGAACGCCCATGGAACGCTGGGCGTTCCCATATGGTAATGGGGCAGCCCGGCGCCCCCAGCCCATCTCCGCCCCCCCCCGCACGCCGCCAGAAACCCGTCTGCGCATGCCAGGCATGCAACATCGGTCCTGCATGCGAATGCGCGCAGGACTGAACAAACGTGAATAACCCCCTTAGTGCGGTGGTGGCTGTGTCCAAAGAGGCACAGACACTCACCACGGCTGTCACCTCCCCCCAGCCTCCCGCCGGCTGCCGCCGATACTCTCGCCGCAGCCCATACCCACTGCGGTCCCATAATGTGTAATGGGCATTGCGGTGTGTCATATAATGTGTAATTGGCATCGCGGTGTGTCCCATAATGTGTAATGGGCATTGCAGTGTGTCCCGTAATGGGCATTGCGGTGTGTCCCATAATGTGTAATGGGCATTGTGGTGTGTCCCATAATGTGTAATTGGCATTGCGGTGTGTCCCATAATGTGTAATGGGCATTGCGGTGTGTCCCGTAATGTGTAATGGGCATTGCGGTGTGTCCCATAATGTGTAATGGGCATTTTGGTGTGTCAGATAATGTGTAATTGGCATTGCGGTGTGTCCTATAATGTGTAATGGGCATTGCGGTGTGTCCCGTAATGGGCATTGCGGTGTGTCCCATAATGTGTAATGGGCATTGCGGTGTGTCCCATAATGTGTAATTGGCATTGCGGTGTGTCCCATAATGTGTAATGGGCATTGCGGTGTGTCAGATAATGTGTAATGGGCATTGCGGTGTGACCCATAATGGGTAATGGGCATTGCGGTGTGTCCCATAATGTGTAATGGGCATTGCGGTGTGTCAAATAATGTGTAATGGGCATTGCGGTGTGTCCCATAATGTGTAATGGGCATTGCGGTGTGTCCCATAATGTGTAATGGGCATTGCGGTGTGTCCCATAATGTGTAATGGGCATTGCGGTGTGTCCCATAATGTGTAATGGGCATTGCGGTGTGACCCATAATGGGTAATGGGCATTGCGGTGTGTCCCATAATGTGTAATGGGCATTGCGGTGTGTCAAATAATGTGTAATGGGCATTGCGGTGTGTCCCATAATGTGTAATGGGCATTGCGGTGTGTCCCATAATGTGTAATGGGCATTGCGGTGTATCCCATAACGTGTAATGGGCATTGCGGTGTGTGTGTGTGTGTATATATATATATATATATATATATATATATATATACATACATGCATGCATGCGCCTATTCTGCAGCCTGAGGGGCTGGGGACATAGTCAGCAGCTCAGAGAACCACTAGCCATGCCCCCACAGCGGCAAAAAATTGGGCGTAGCCTCGTTGAAATAGGCCACACCCCCATATTGATAGGCCACGCCCCCAAAAAACGGGGGCGCCTGCGGCGCGCAGCAACAACCCCCCCCCCCCCCCCCCCCCCTTCCCCCTTAAGGGCTGCTTCAAGATATTTCCCGGGCTGGTTTAATTCCCAATCCGCCCCTGAACAGTACCCAAAGTAGCAACCCCACCCAGAAGTGGCATTCCCTCTTTGAACTTTGTGCCAGTTAATTAGCTCATGCACATGATAAATGGGTCATTCTGAAATAATATTTTCAATCCTGCTATATCTAATTCAATCAGATTGGCTTAATTTTGTCAAACCTATCAAACCTAAATAGTACCAGGCATGGTCACCATAATAAAACTAAAGACATATTTAAAACCTACAGTAAGTGACCCCTTTGAATTTAAAGTTATATTTTTTAAATGCTTACAATATCCTGCAGATAAACCTAATGATATAGTCTTAGTGCAGGAGTTGCATTGTACATACTGTAGAAGGCAGCTATTATCTTCAGCGACAACAAACCTACCCAGTGTGAATGTTGATACCAGAATACAATGGGTTAATGTGTTTATACTGTAGGATGCACTTGCCCAAAATCCATCATTCACAGAAACAGTAGCCTCCCCGCCCCCAGCTTTCTCAAGAGAATGATTGAATTTCTGGGAGAGATTCTGCTGGCAGAGCCCTGGGAGAAGCTTTTAGTTTAATCACTTTGATTTCTCTCCTGTCAGAATTATTATATTATTAGGGGGCTAAGAGCCAGAACAACAATTCATGTACATGTCTGCTCTACTTATCACACACAATAGATGTGTGCCCCTTGCTTTATCGTTCTTGTGCACAATAGGGGTATCATATCAGCTTAACAGTGTCATAGACTGGGGGTTATATTGATGTGAGGCTTAAATGTGATGTTTGTATAATACTGAGTTATATTATCATTAATACCACTCCGTATCACATCATTGAAGTGTTCCAAAATATTGTTGATGTTGAGGACATTTCGGCTTAAACAAATGCATCTTCAAACTGAATCTATTGACTCAATTTATTTTTAAATACTCTTTGCTGCAATATAAAGAACTGTAGAGACAGGGCTGGCTCAAGCTCTGAGGGAAAGCTCCCCACCCTCTCAATTAGAAGGGATGTAGTCCCCATGGATATTGTACCCCACCTTCCTTCCCGTCAACCTCTGCTTAGGACATCACTGATATTTATCAATACTGTTCAGCAAAATTTATGTCCCCCTTTGTGTAATTCTATTCTATGTTGCTTATTGCTTAATAATCTGTGATTGCCACTTTTCCCAAGGAAACCAGGAGAAGTAGGAGTTATCACTGTATGATAAATAAAACCATATGTATGCAAGATGTGTTTTATGATATATTACATATAAAATATATCCATCGCATGTATGAGGTTAATACAATTAATGTATGTGATGTTCTTGTCCCAGCAAGTAAGTGCATTTATATTTCGCAATTAGGGTACAGCTAGGACTCATTGATAAGACGCTGAGAGTCATATTGCTAAGCCAATCTACTTAAGTAAGAGGTAGGAGGTACGAGTATGAAAAAATTGTTTATAATGCACAACGTATATTGCTGGCTCTGATAGTGAGTGCCATCTTGGTTTTCAGTTCGTGTTAGAATCTGTAATATGCACAACTTAGTAGATCATGATTAGGTTAGTTCTGTGAGCTCCAGTCTCTTGGTAACCAGTCAGCTGTGCAAACTAGGTTTTATTGATTGGGACAGCACATCCCTATTGCTATGGGGCATACACAGAGCGATCCGTGCTTAATATCTTATTGATCTATGCCAACAGTTAATGTTTACCAGATCTCCTCGCAGAATCACAAGTGAAGTAATTAGCTCCACCTGTGGATCTTTTAAAATGTGTTAGTCAGTAATGAGTGCACCTGTGTACCTGTGTACCTGTGAGGTGAGCTGAAAAACGTGAACTGTTGGTAGCTCTCGAGGACTGGAGTTGGCTACCACTGATCTAGGCAGATTGCTTAGAAATGGCGCTTAAAACGACCCATGTGAATGCCCCAATGGAGTGTTGGTTGGTGGTATCACTATGTTTCCATAGAGGTATGACTAAGATCAATAAGATTTTTAGTGTCATTCTATTAAAAAAAAATAAGTTGGAGATAAGTGTATCCACTATGAATTCCCGATCTATTTTATAATATATTGTACGTTATGTATATCTTGACAATTGATCCCACTTCACACTGTATGATGTTAACAATTATTGCTACTTTTTTTTTGCTCCACAGATGTGGAACGCACAGTCTGTATAGTTTGTGCTCCTCGCCATGTCCCTACCTCCGCTGATATCAGTATCAGCGGAGATCGGCTAGTGTGTATGGAACTCAGGGGCTGGCTGGCAACTTTTAGCCTAGGGGGCAAGTCCAGAGCACTGGCCCATAGCCCCCCCCCCCCCCCCCCCCAACTTTCTGGAAGATGGAACGCTTGCGCGCGCCGGAGGCGCGCAGAAAAATTAGACTTGTGGCCTAACATAAGGGGGCGTGGCCTATTCCATGATTGTATTGTGTACCTGCAGATTGCACATTGTGATGCTAATTACACATTATGCCGCACACCTTGATGCCCATTACACTCTATAATGTGATGGCAATTACCCAATGATCCCCACACTGTAATGCCCATTACGCCCCATAACATGATGCCCATTGCACTGCACAATGTGATGTCCACAGTGCCAGATTTGCCCCCACAGTGCCAGATATTCCGCCACAGTGCCAAATACACATATGCCCCCACAGTGCCAGAGACACATATGCCCCCACAGTGCCAGATATGCCCCCACAGTGGCAGAGACACATATGCCCCCACAGTGGCAGAGACACATATGCCCCCACAGTGCCAGAGACACATATGCCCCCACAGTGCCAGATATTCCCCCACAGTGCCAGAGACACATATGCCCCCACAGTACCAGATATGCCCCAACAGTGCAAGAGACACATATGCCCCCACAGTGCCAGAGACACATATGCCCCCACAGTGCCAGATATGCCCCCACAGTGCCAGATATTCTCCCACAGTGCCAGAGACACATATGCCCCCACAGTGCCATATATGCCCCCACAATGCCAGATACACATATGCCCCCACAGTGCCATATATTCCCCCACAGTGCCAAATATACACATGCCCCCACAGTGCCAGATATTCCGCCACAGTGCCAAATACACATATGCCCCCACAGTGTCAGAGACACATATGCCCCCACAGTGCCAGATATGCCCCCACAGTGCCAGAGACACATATGCCCCCACAGTACCAGATATGCCCCACAGTGCCAGAGACACATATGCCCCCACAGTGCCAGAGACACATATGCCCCCACAGTGCCAGATATGCCCCCACAGTGCCAGATATGCCCTCACAGTGCCAGATATGCCCTCACAGTGCCAGATATGCCCCCACAGTGCCAGATATTCTCCCACAGTGCCAGAGACACATATGCCCCCACAGTGCCATATATGCCCCCACAGTGCCAGATACACATATGCCCCCACATCGCCAGATATTCCCCCACAGTGCCAAATATACACATGCCCCCACAGTGCCAGAAACACATATACCCCAGTGCCAGAATTTGCAACTCACCATTGTTGTTGTTTCAACTATATCTGCTGCTGATGATGCTGCTGCTGGGGGAGGGGGGGCGGGGGAGAGCGCAGTTCATGCCCCTCCTGCCCACACCCTGCAGCCCCAGTCCGGTGCAGGCCGCGCACCTCCTCCAGCTCTCCTGCGCTGGCCGCTGCTTCTAGAATCCAGAACACGGCCGCGGCTACAGGAAAATGGCCGCCGGCCTCCTGCACTAAGGACATGTCCTCAGTGCAGGGGGCCGGCGGCCATTTTCCTGTGGCCGCGGCCGTGTTCTGGAAGACGCGGCCAGCGCAGGAGAGCTGGAGGAAGTGCGCCGCGCTGCCCGCAGCAGGTGGCTGGGTAAGCGGCCCGGGGGGCACATGGCACCCTGCCCCCCGGCCCAGCCCGCCCCTGATGGAACTTAAGGCAAGTAAGTGTGTTATAATTGATCAAGTTATGATATTAACATGCAACATGTCTACAAGGGTGGTATTCTAACATAATGAATTGTTAACCAACTATCCCTGGTAAACTAGTAGTGTCTGAACACCTGCTTACAGTAGTAGAAGCTCCAGCATCTTCTTTGGAAGTCCCTGTGGTAAAGTGGGGAGCAGTTTATGCAGAAACATCTCAGCAATAAGGGGAGAGCTAAGGCCCCATACACAGGTCCAAATTCAAGTCAGATCTGATATCCCTTGAAGTAAAAAAGGGTGACAAAGCTGGATTTGTCTAGGTGTGGTGCAAAATATAAAACACAAAATGATGAGTGAGACAAAAGGCCCATACACACTGGGGAGTTTGTGCTAAAAGCTGCTCACTTTTTGAGCTGCTTTCAACTCAAAGTCCACCCAGTGTGTACGGCTCTTCGATGAGCATTGATCGCTGATTCACCCTCCATTATCATTTACTCATTGGCTCAATCAGCCAATCAGCAGCTCTCCGTTCATTTGAATATGAGTTTTGAAATCTCCCGCCCACTGCTACCACAGCCTCTCTCTCCAGCGGTGGAGTATTGGGGGTTCCTTTGGGTGAAGATCACTGTTGTCTCCAATTGTAAAGCGCAACGGAATATGCTGCGCTATATAAGAAACTGTAAATAAATAAATAAATAAATATGCTGCACGTATGATCTACAGTATCCGATGTGCAAGGGAACACACATCGGATTCGAGCTGCTGTCAAACATCACTGATTTGGCCAGTTTTCATCCAATATAATTCATCCAATATTGGGCCAATCCATCCCAATCGGATGAAAACAGGCCAAATAAGACTTGTGTATGGGCACCTTAAGAATGTATCTATGGTACTGTAGACCATCTGACTGTACTGGCAAATTAAGTCACAATTTAGGACTAAATTCTTAAGAGAAACTTTCCTAAGGCAAAGAATAGTATCGAATTCCCCCAAAAGTATGTCAATATATGGATTTGTAAAAATACATTGCATGCAATTTAAAAACTTTACCTGATAGATAAATTGCACAAGTCCTATTTAAATTCAGCACTCAAAGGGGGCAATTCAGACCGCCTCGTGTGGGCCAAATTTGCTACCCCATCCGATGTTTGGGTTTTGCGCATGCGCGAACATGCGCGTGTGCAAACCCTCAGTGTGAATGCCTTTTATTTGTGAAGGGAAGAAAAATCATTCGATGGCGAGCCACCATGCGGCCGCATGCGAGTGGATGTGTATGCGAAGGCATGCACTCGCATGCTAGCGAGGGCACTTGGGCAGAGTTTGCCTGTTCGCTAGGCAGCAAATATACACTGCCTAGGGAACAGGTCTAAAGCTGGCCATACATCAGAAAGATCGATCTTAAGATCGATTGCACTCATGATTGTGTACAATTTCCCTTGAAATCCCTGGCAGTCCTTGGTGGTTTTTGGACACACAATCTACTCACAATCCATCATACAATCAATCATACAATCCATCTGCTGCATGATTGTGTACACAAGATGTGCACACAATCTTCATACAATCCATCATACAATCAGTCATACAATCCATCTGCTGATTGATTGTATGATTGTGTACACAAGATGTGCACACAATCTGTATACAATCCATCTTACAATCAATTAAGATTGTATGATTGGGTACAATATCTTTCTGATGTATGGCCACCTTTAATCATGCCTAAAATGTATAAGATAGCAATCAAGTGTATAATGCGCATAAAACCTTCCATGCAGCCAGGTGAGATAATTACATACAAATGACATCCAGCATTTGAACAAACAAGATAGAAACAAAATAGTAAATCCACCAAAGTGCTAAAAGATACCCAAGACAGGTGCAAATAAAAGGAAAATGTACTGTTCAGAGGAAGGATCAACCAGGATCCGAAATACATTAAGCGTGGCTCTGCTTTGCATCACCCATCCACCCGCTGTCACCCTAATCATCAGGAGGTCCTTGATACTGTTATCCGGAAACCACAGGACTTATTCCATCCCTGAGACTTGGATGTGTGAGCGGCGTTGCTTGGGTCACTTTGTTTTTATGCTGTCAATATTGTCTTTTTTTGTGAGTGCACTTTGATTAAATTCATACCATGTTTTTTAGATGATCTGCACGATATTGCCTTTTTCCTTGGTCTCCCATTCCTATGAATGTGGAGTCTTTTTCCGATTGGGACTGCAAAAGGATTCATTCTGATTGACCGTTTGGAACTTACTCATCCAAGAAATAAAAAGGACAGTACATTTCCCTTTTATTTGCACCTGTCTTGGGTATCTTTTGACACTTTGGTGGATTTACTATTTTGTTTTTATAAAATACTAAAAGAACCAAATATGTTCATCCTTGGGACTCCAAAAAAAAAAAAAGGATTTTTTTGGTTCCCCATTGTAATCAGAAATGAACTTGCAGTAAGACTTTCTTTCCAAATAATATTTAATATTGCAACACATTATTCTGTGTAATGAAATCACTTAGCTATGTATTTTTTTTTTTAGCTTTTAACGAACAAATTTATTGCTTGTAAAAATTAATGCTATATTTATGTATCCTCAACTACTCTATTTTTACACTAACAGTAATTATGGAATATATCAGTAGATCATTTATGTTAAGATTTGACACTACTTATTTCTGCTATTAATCATATCAGCCAGAGCTACCGTACATGATTCATAGTAATAGTTTGTACTAGGATGATGAAACAGCATCTGTAGACTTAAGGTACTGTACAAGGGCAGATTTATTAAGCTCGGTGAAGTGATAAAGTGTCTGGATTTTATCACCGGCCAATCAGCTTCTAAATGTGAAGTTACAGGCTTGGTTTGAAAAATAACAGGTAGGAGCTTATTGGCCGGTGATAAAAACCAGACACTTTATCACTTCACCGAGCCTAGTAAATCTACCCCTGTATTATAAAAACCTAAATAACAAGTGGTATCCGGATGGCTGACCTATATGTCTAGGTCGACAGTCAAGAGGTTGACACCAAAAGGTTGACATGAACAAGGTCGGCACTGACAAATGGTTGACACAAGCAAAAAGACGACATGGTCAACATTAGTCTTTGTGGATTTTTTTTGGGGGGTGAACTTTTTCATACTTTACCATCCACGTGGTTTCCGATTGGGAATGGTAAAGTGTGTGGAGCGCAGCAAGCCAATGCGAGAGGATGAGCTACTCTAATTGGGGTCCACATGGTCATGTGTCGACATTGACAGCAAAAAGTGAAAAAACTCATGTCGACCTTTTCATGTATCGACCTTGCATGTCAACCTTTTGTTTGTGTCAACCTTTTGACACTGTCTGTGAGCTATACACACCTGACTGTGGTACTCATAGAACTTTCCTGTTTGTATACAGCAGATTGAATTATCTGTTCTAGAGCCTATCTGTTTAACCAGCAGATGACAGCGCTCCCCCAGGTTTACATCTATGTCCAATACCTGTTGCAACTCCTCCATTGCTGCCAGATTTACTAATTTCCCCCCACCCTCCCACACGCACACAGCTTTTCATTGTGGTAGCCATTTGTGGCCTATGGGGTACACTTATTGGGATGTAGTTCAGACAGGAACCCTCCACCGGAAATGGCTTCAATGCAATGGTATAGCTGCAAATGTGGTTTCAATAGGATTCCCATATTCATATGATGTGGAGAGGCAGAGGGCGGTGCACTGGGTAGCAAAGAAATAATTTAGGAGAAGGAGAAGCAGTGGGTGACAGGGAGAAGCAGAGAGTGACAGGAGAGAGTAACAATGAGAGCCAGTTGGTAACACAAGGGAATGGGTGACAATTGGAGGCTTTGGGTGATGCCAGGGAATAGGTGACAGGAGGAGACAGTGGGTAACCCCAAGAAATGGCTCACAGGGGAGAAAGTGAATGGGTAGCAGGGTTTGGGTGATGGGGAGACAGTGGGTAGGCTAGCCGCACCATGACTCTGTCCCCTCCTAGCTTCTTATATTCAAAGCTGTTAAGTGAAGAGATCACTTCGGTGGCAGCAAGGGAGAAGAGAGGGGCTTGAAAAGTCGGCAGTGGAGGCGGAAGACCTGGTCACGCCAGAAGACAGAAGCTGAGGACCTGGAGGAAGCTGCAGTGCGTGGGAGGCAAAAGAGCTAATGAACTGCCCACTGCAATATAATACCCCTAGACCACTGGTTCCCAACCTGTGCTGTGGCACCATGGGATGCCTTAGGAGACTTGCAGGGGTGCCTTGGGTTGGTGGCCCAGGACCAATTAAATTATTTATGATCAAAGTAACAGACAAACCCAGTGCTTGTGGCTGCCAATCATAACATACAGTATCTGGACAAACAGAAGTGAATCCTGTCTCTCACCACATAACTGACCCTAAGTATGGCATAGAAACACAATTCACTTAATTTATTATATTTTCCTGAATTTCTCAATAATAAAAATTCAGCCTTCTGGTGCCATGAAATTTACTTGATGCTCTGGGGTGCCGTGATTCGAAGTAGTTTTGGAACCACTGCCCTAGACCATCAGGACAGCCAGGCACCAAGCCTGAGGCTGCAGCAAAAGGCATTAGGCCTGGGAGCATTTGCAGGTTGGGCCCGGCACTCCTCAAAACTGGTTTTGGGCCTTATCCCCAAGTCACCAGACTCCATCTGTGGTTAGTTAAACTTTAGTGACCAGTTAGACAAGATCTGAGACCCCTACAATCAGCAAGTAATGCTGGATATACTGACACTAGGCCTGAGGCATATAAATGTAAGTTTACATTAAGGTATAATCTGACAGTAGGTTAAATAAATAAAATTCACTAATGTATTCAGTAGCAGCCCTAATTGATTGATTGGGTTGTGCGTGGAGGGTGGCCCTTTCTCGCAAGTGGGAGGCTGTTTGCATAGGGCCTCCTGTTTTATATATTCTCTCATTCTTCTGGGCTGTTTGTTATTCGAATTTCTGGGTAATCTAGGGCTGGTCGGCCAGGTATAGTGGGTGTGGTATGACACACCGACAGTCTGGATTCCGACAGTCATTTCTCCGACGTCGGAATCACGACTGCACAGCGGGGGGAGCGCAATGAAGCCCCTTGCGGGCACAGTGGCGAGCTGCACTCGCCACCTATTTTATTCTCCCTCTATGGAGGTCATGGACCCCCATGAGGGAGCAGTCGGGATTCCGATGCCGGAGTAATGACTGTCGGAAGCCCGGCTGTCGGGAGCGGTCCGGCACCCGGTATAGTGTGTGTGCATGTCTGTGTGTGTGTGTGTGTGGAAAGGAAGGGAATTGTCTACAAAGTTTTTTCATCTGCAGAAATCTAGGACTTCCACTAATCTGCTCAAGAACCAGGCTGGAAGTCTTATGTCAGAGACCCACCCAAAAACCGGTTTCACAAACATTCCAAGAAAACATCATGTTTCCACCCCTAAACGACAACTTACCGTCAATCACAATGTGACTACTCTGTCACTTTATCCGCTAATTGCCACCATGCATGCACAACGAATGCTGCACACATGCAGTCATTGCATTCCAATGGATTGCGAATTGTCTAGTTAGTGAACCATGCTGAATCAGGCCCCAAATACAGAGTATACAGCCTATCGATTAAAGTTTGTTCTGTGTTCTATTCTGTTGGAGCTATAAGATCTTCCCAAGCAAAGTGGAAAGAGTGCCAGTTTGAGTAATTTGTTTGTCCCCTTGGGAGCGTCAGTTCAGTGGCCCTCACAACTATGTACAAACACACCTCAGTGTGCGAGTGGTGCATAGATGAAAACTGGGTGGCTGAGTATTCATAAGGATGAGGACCATTTCCAGGGCTTAAAGTGGTCCTGGAGAGGTGGCGGAACTCATTTCCCTCTGCCACCTAATTCCCTCTCCCCATAAGCAGACACAGGGCCAGTGGTCGGGTTTTTGGCTTCGGCAGGACAGACGCTCTGGACATTCCGGGTCCGCTGCCTATGATGTCAGAGGAAGTGTGCCCGTTGTCATGGGAACGGCTGATGCTGGACGTCTGCAACCTCGCCGGCCCACAACCCTGTCATCAGAAGAAACATTGCAGCATTGTGACCAAAGAGAAAGCACACTATCTGAATTGAAGTGTATAATATATTAATAATAAAGATTAAAGAATGGTGGCAGACTCCGGTAGTCTGGTACATAGCTGGCCACAGAGATTATCAAATGTTATTATCAATTGATTTTAAATAATCCAATTTTAAATAATCCCACCAATCGCTCTGGGTGGGTGTGATATATTGTAATTTATTCTTCTATTTAATATCAGTCCCCATTTGGAGAGCCCCCTTCATTCTTCAAATTTAATGATAAAACCAACTTGACAACCCTCTCCTCTCAATTGCAGTATACCCCAGACCAGGAATTTTCCTCCACCTTTCTCACTAATACTCCATCTGAAATCTGACAATGCCTTCCTCTCTCAATTAAAATAATGTTACATAGCTGCTACCACCCCCTTCTCCCTAAACTAAATAATGCCCCAGAATTGCCTCCCATATCCCCTTACAGTGAGACCTCAGATATATAAAGGCGGCCCTTTACAGGTACAATGGCTAACCATCTTCCTGCTGTTGTGTGCTCTGCAGTCCATCCCTTTACTCTCCAGTCGTGCTGCTCTTTGCTGTGCTCTTTATTGATGAGACATCAGGACTTCTCTTCTCCCCAGCCTTTACTTCCGCACCAATGAGATGGGGGGGCGGAGTCAGCCAGAGGACACACTGTCCTTCCTAGAAGAAGCGTGCTCTACTTTAGTACAGCTGGCAGGCACCGCAGAGGACACCCTGATCCCGGCATCAGGACCCTGAGGAGGTCGACCCCACAAAACATGGCCTGGTTCTGAGCAGTGGTGTAGCTAGGTGCCACGGTGGCCGGAGCAAGGGCATGTTTTGCACCCCCCCCCTCCCGATTAGTATAAGGCGTGCTCTTGCGGCAGTATATATGTATATACAGTGTGTATATATACTGTGTATATACACACACACACACATATATATATATATATATATATATACATATATAAAGGGGGGCACAGTGCAGGGAAACCAGGGCTAGGGGGGCACAGGGAAGGGAGGACAGGGCAAGGGGGGGCATAGAGCAGGGAAAGCAGGGCTAGGGGAGCACACGGAAGGGAGGAAAGGGCTAGGGGGGCACAGGGCAGGGAAGGCAGGGCTAGGGGGAAGGGAAGGCAGGGCTAGGGGGGCACAGAGAAGGGAAGGCAGGGCTATGGAGCACAGGGCAGGGAAGGCAGGGTTAGGGGGGCACAAAGAAGAGAAGGCAGGACTAGGGGGCACAGAGAAGAGAAGGCAGGGCTAGGGGGCAGGGAAGGCAGGGCTAGGGGGACACAGAGAAGGGAAGGCAGGGCTAGGGGGCACAGGGCAAGGAAGGTAGGGTTAGGGGGCACAGAGAAGAGAAGGCAGGGCTAGGGGGCACAGGGTATGGAAGGCTGGGCTAGGCGGCACAGGGCAGGGCTAGGAGGGCACAGGGAAGGCTGCGCTAGGGGGGCACAGGGCAGGGAAGGCAGGGCTAGGAGGCACAGGGTATGGAAGGCAGGGCTAGGGGGGCACAGGGCAGGGAAGGCAGGACTAGGGGGCACAGGGTATGGAAGGCAGGGCTAGGGGGGCACAGGGCAGGAAACGCTGGAGTAAAGGAAGGCTGTAAGAGGGTATGGTATTGAAGTGCTAGTTCTTCAACAGCCACTTCAGCCAGTTTACCTATGTCTCTTGTTGCCATGGGGGTTCCTCCTGCAGCAGACATCATGAAGGAGCCTGCAGGCACACACGCAGAGAGCTCTTCCCTGCTCCCAGTAGTGCTTTGCAGGAGGCGGGTCTCACACACACACACAGCAGCACTGCTGTTATGGAGAGGCAGCTGCTGAGCTCTCTCCTCCCTCTGCAATCTGCTGCTGTCTCTCCCCGGCGGTGTCTCACACACTCTGTTGGGGCAAGGAATAATCGCTAGTAACACACAGCTCCCTGATGCTGCTGTGTGCAGTGTGAGAAGGAAGTTAATCTCACACTGCACACAGCAGCACCATCGAGCTGTGTGTTACTAGCGAGCTCCGTGCCTCCTCCTCCCCCCCGGGACATGACAGCCGGGACAGTCACAGTGGTATCGGCAGTAGCCCCCCCCCTCACCGGGTCTGCCTCACGGTGGCTACGCTACTGCGTAGGGGGAGCATTTCAGAACAGCGGGGGGTGGCGTTTTAGCAGGAGGCTCTGACGCCGGGCAAAGCGGGGAGCGGGGGAGCCGGCGGCAGAGAGCACAGCTCCGGCGCCAGGTGATATGTCAGCGCCTGGAGCTAGTGCTCCACCGACTCCACCCTAGCTACGCCCCTGGTTCTGAGTGGCATCCTGAGCAGCATTTCATGTAAATACTTTGGGGACTGGAGCCTAGAACCGGATGTGTACTGCTCTGCTGCTGCCTGCATGTGGGAATGGAGGAGTGAGGATTGGAGCATCCCTGCAATGCTAGTGCCGCGCCTGGCATATGCGGAAGCGGTTGGGGGGGCAGGGTGGAAGGCTTGGGCATTGGGCCCCTAGGGTTATGGGGCCCTTGGGCTACTGCCCATCAAGCCCATGCGCTAAGATGGCCCTGCTTGCTATGGCTCAGATAGACCTACATATATCTGTCCCACTTTGTCTCTAATATTTGTTTTCTGTAACCAATTAACATACAGGAGCATGCTCATGTTTATACTAGTCCTCTTGCAATTAGGAGTTGTGTCTATAAAGCCTTAGAGCAATGCTTAAATGTACAATATTTGTGCAATTAGTCACCAAGCTGTTTTAGATGGAGAATTTGCAAGCCAGATGCCCGTAGCCATGTACTGTACCTACTTTGCCTAATGGGACATTCAGCTCTGCCAAGGCTTCTGTACACACTGTTATTGAATCTCTTTTTCTTTGCCATCAGTGAGCTTTCTGGCATGTTATATAAATGTAAAATGAACTGCTGACTTAAGCGACTTTACTTTTGCTTCCAATTTAAAAACACAATAAATATTAATATTAGCCTATTTTATTTTCTGAGATTTTTTTCAATTTTATTAATTGAGTTAACTGAACCCAGCCAACCTTTAATCATACTTTTTGTTTTTTTGTTACAAAAAGCCTTGGTAAAATCAAGTTAAACTCTTTCAAAATGATGTTCACGTTCAAGTTAAAGGAAAAATGACATCCCCACAACTCTGAAAAAGTACCTTTAGTGACCACTAGAGGCCACTCGACAGACCAAATAACTCCTTAACAGAAAGTGAGAGCAAAATGATCTGTTATAAAGGGGGAAATTTACCAATATGAAAAACCTAGTTTTTCGTATTGGTATTTCCCCTACGGCTGCATACGACTGTTTTAGTCGTATGCAAAGTCGTGTTCCGGAGGGGAAATTACAAAGCAGTCAGATACGACTGCTTTGTAACCCTCCGATGGTGTAATGATTCGTATTAGCGGCACATATATACGGCCGCTAATACGAATTCGTACAGGCAGTCTGCACGGATCAGTCAGATCCGTGCAGGCTGCAGTGTGTAAAAAAATAGAAAAATTAAATAAATTTAAAAAAAAAACGGCGTGGGGTCCCCCCCACAGCTATAACCAGCACCAGGCTGAAGGAGCCGGGGCCGGTAATTAAAAATCAGGGAACCCGACAAATAGGGGTTCCCCGATTTTTAACAACCAGCCCCAGGCTCCAGGTCCGGGGCTGGTTCCCAAAATACGGGGGACAAAATGACTAGGGGTCCCCCGTATTTTAAGAACCAGCCCCAGGCACAACCAGCCAGCAGGGTAATGTCACAGCCGGGGGACACTTATTATATAAGGTCCCGCGGCCAAAACATTAACCCTACCGACCAGTCAGCCTGGCCAGGGGCCCTGGGGGAGTGGGGACCCCCCCAATGAAGGGGTCCCCCCCCTCCAGGACTTACCTGACCAGGCTGAAGCCTGGTGCTGTCCTCGATGCCCCCTGGGCGGTGGGCATCGAGCTGATAGCGGTGTAAAAAAAAGATTAAACTATTGTCTAATACTGGGGCACTATGAGTCCCAGCAAGCCTCCCCCGCAAGCTGGGACTTGGAGAACCACAAGTCCCAGCCTGCGGGGCATTAAAGGGCCCGCTGGGTCTTGTAGTGCCACAGTATTAAAAATAGTACAATAAAACACACTGACACACACTTAAAATAAAACTTTAATACATACAAAGCCCACACATACTAATACTTACCTATCTTCTTTCCGTAGGTAGCCCTGATCCTGTGCCGTCTTCTGGTCCTGTGTCGGCGGTCTTCTGGATCCATGTCGACGTCCTTCTTCAAGTCGACGTTGCTGTCGGCGATGGCGTCCGGAGTCCGACGAAATCCATGTGGAAGCTGTGGAAGGAAACCATACTCACCTGTCCCAGCGCGACGTAGTCCAGGTAAGGGTCTTGGCAAAAAAACAAACCGACACCCGAAACCAGCCGGACAGCAGGGAGCCGCACGGTGTTTGTGTACATCGTGCGGCTCCGCCTCCCGAATGCCGCTATTGGCCGCCTTGCGGCCTAGCGGCTCCTGATTGGCCACTAGGCCGCAAGGCGGCCAATAGCGGCATTCGGGAGGCGGAGCCGCACGATGTACACAAACACCGTGCGGCTCCCTGCTGTCCGGCTGGTTTCGCGTTTCGGTTTGTTTTTTTGCTAAGACCCTTACCTGGACTACGTCGCCCCGGGACAGGTGAGTATGGTTTCCTTCCACAGCTTCCACATGGATTTCGTTGGACTCCGGACGCCATCGCCGACAGCGACGTCGACTTGAAGAAGGACGTCGACATGGATCCAGAAGACCGCCGACACAGGACCAGAAGACGACACAGGACCAGGGCTACCTACGGAAAGAAGATAGGTAAGTATTAGTATGTGTGGGCTTTGTATGTATTAAAGTTTTATTTTAAGTGTGTGTCAATGTGTTTTATTGTACTATTTTTAATACTGTGGCACTACAAGACCCAGCGGGCCCTTTAATGCCCCGCAGGCTGGGACTTGTGGTTCTCCAAGTCCCAGCTTGCGGGGGAGGCTTGCTGGGACTCATAGTGCCCCA
The DNA here is from genome assembly GCF_055691185.1 of Crinia signifera. Classification (NCBI taxonomy): domain Eukaryota; kingdom Metazoa; phylum Chordata; class Amphibia; order Anura; family Myobatrachidae; genus Crinia; species Crinia signifera. Next base: position 263,907,475 of record NC_139217.1, on the reverse strand, counting down.
GTATTAGACAGTAGTTTAATCTTTTTTTTACACCGCTATCAGCTCGATGCCCACCTCCCAGGGGCATCGAGGACAGCACCAGGCTTCAGCCTGGTCAGGTAAGTCCTGGAGGGGGGGGACCCCTTCATTGGGGGGGTCCCCACTCCCCCAGGGCCCCTGGCCAGGCTGACTGGTCGGTAGGGTTAATGTTTTGGCCGCGGGACCTTATATAATAAGTGTCCCCCGGCTGTGACATTACCCTGCTGGCTGGTTGTGCCTGGGGCTGGTTCTTAAAATACGGGGGACCCCTAGTCATTTTGTCCCCCGTATTTTGGGAACCAGCCCCGGACCTGGAGCCTGGGGCTGGTTGTTAAAAATCGGGGAACCCCTATTTGTCGGGTTCCCTGATTATTAATTACCGGCCCGGCTCTGTCAGCCTGTTGCTGGTTACAGCTGTGGGGGGGACCCCACGCTGGTTTTTTTTTTATTTATTTTTTTTCTATTTTTTTACACTAAAGCCTGCACGGATCTGACTGATCCGTGCAGGCTTAAAGCAAATACGACAGGGAAAGCAAGGTGTATTTTCCTGTCGTATTTGCGTGGGTGTTTTACACCACTTAGCAGCCGTATTATCAGTACGGCTGCTTAGTACATCAGGAACCACCATTCTTTTGAATGGTGATTTCTGTCGTATCCTATCGATGGTGTAGACCAGGTTCCGGCAACTGGCGGACCGCGGTCCATCTCCGGACCGCAGAAGCCAGAGCTCCGGACCTCACAGGTTTTCACCAAATATGCCAGGGGAAGGAGACGTGACGTCTCCTTCCCCTGACTAGCGAGCATCCTATCGCGGCGCCTCACGTGGGCGGGGGCTGAAGATGCGGCCAGCGTCATTTAGAGACGCCACGCGCGCCAAGTCCGTCCGTCCGCCCTCCCTCCCGCCCGGCGCTACCCGGCCGCCCTCCCGCCGGCAGAGTAAAGTAGCTGCCCGCCCTCCCGCCCGGCGCTACCCGGCCGCCCTCCCGCCGGCAGAGTGAAGTAGCTGCCCGGCCGCCCTCCCTCCTGCTGAATGAAGGAGCTGCCCGGCCGCCCTCCCACGCTGAGTGAAGGAGCTGCCTGACGCCGCACCCGTATGCAGAGTTAGCATTTTTAAAAAGGTGAGCAGAATGTGCCTTCATTGTCCCTGTATTGCCAGCATTGTCCCTGTATTCATTACAGGGACAATGCTGGCAATACAGGGACAATGCTGGCAATACAGGGACAATGCTGGCCTGTATTGTCAGCATTGTCCCTGTATTGTCAGCATTGTCCCCGTATTGCCAGCAGTGTCCCCGTATTGCCAGCAGTCTCCCCGTATTGCCAGCAGTGTCCCTGTATTGCCAGCAGTGTCCCCGTTTTGCCCGTAGTGTCCCCGTTTTGCCCGTAGTGTCCCCGTATTGCGAGCAGTGTCCCCGTTTTGCCCGTAGTGTCCCCGTTTTGCCCGTAGTGTCCCCGTATTGCCAGCAGTGTCCCCGTATTGCCTGCAGTGTCCCCATATTGCCTGCAGTGTCCCCGTATTGCCAGCAGTGTCCCCATATTGCCAGCATTGCCAGCAATGTGCCAGTACTGCCAGCATTGTGCCTGTATTGCCAGCATTGTGCCCGTATTGCCAGCATTGTCCCCGTATTGCCAGCAGTGTCCCCGTATTGCCAGCAGTGTCCCCGTATTGCCAGCAGTGCCAGCATTGTGACTGTATTGCCAGCAGTGTCCCCGTATTGCCAGCAGTGTGCCCGTATTGGCAGCAGTGTGCCCGTATTGCCAGCATTGTGCCCATATTGGCAGCATTGTGCCCGTATTGGCAGCATTTTTTGGACCTCGACCAAAATCATTTCAAAATTCCGGACTCCATCAAAAATTACTTGCCTACCCCTGGTGTAGACATTCGTATTTGTAAATACAAATACGAATGTTCCATCTTTAGGAATACGAATTGTTGTATTTTCGGGATTGTAAATCCCGAAAATACAAATTCGTAAAAAAAAAGGTGTATTTCTGCCTACGAATACACCTTTTTTCTACGAATCCATTTTGGTAAATGTCCCCCAAACTTTCTGGATATGGATAGGGGGAACTGTGAAGACAGAGATTGGAAGTAGGAGCAGATAAGGACTAAAGCACCGTACACATGGTGAGATATTGGCTAATGGTCAATTTTGACCAAGAAATGTTGACTAGATAGAGATTTTGGCTAGATGCACTGGAGATTTTGACTAAACGATTTTGTCTAAAAGTCCATACACACTGGGCGATGTTGCCCAGCGTGTATGGACAGCACTGATCGCTATAATCGCTGGGGGTAAGCGGCTCAGTGCATACACACTGAGCCGCTTTCCCCCTGCCCGGCGCCTTCAGCGGGGGCGCGGGGGGGGGGAGGACAGCTTTTCACGCATCACCCCTCACCACTCATCGGGCCATATACACTGGGCGGCTTTGAGATGAAAGCCGCTCAAACCTGCTGTTTTGAGCGGCTTTAGCTCAAAGTCACCCAGTGTGAATGGGCCTTAAGTAATGATAGTCTATGATCTAGTCAAAATTGCCTTCCCTGCACAGTCAATCTATGCTTAGTAATCTATACTAGAAAAAAAAATTTGATTAACCTAAGAGATTTTGACTATCTAGTCAAAATCTCCTGCCAATATCTTAGCATGTGTACACACCTTAAACTGTCATTTTGGCAGGCTTTAACTAGTATTATTATAAAGAATATTCTCTTCTCTGGGTTTTTTTTTCAATCACAGTGGGGTTTTTAATCACAAGTACAGTTAATGCTAAAAATGGGCCTTTGATGCAGTTGGTGCTTACATTCCTAATGTAAATTAAATTAAATGTATTTGCCTAGGTCCATGGGCAGGGGTGTAGAGAGGGCGGAGCTGGTGGAGCAGGAGTTCAGGGCACCGAAAGATCACAATCTGCTGCCGGCTCCCCCGCCCTGCTCCCCGGCCTCCCTTGGCAACAAGCTATTTCAGCCCCTTGGCATCGAGCATGAATCCCCTTGGCATCGAGCATGAAGCCCCTGGCATCGAGCATGTAGGTAAGTGGCACTTATGTATCAAATGTGTAATGGGCATTACAGTTTGTTATATAGTATGTAATTGGCATTACGGCATGTGGATTTATGTGTAATGGGTATTACAAAGTTCACAAAAAAATGTAATGGGCATTACGGTGTGGTATAATGTTAGGCCACGCCCCCTTTTTGCCACGCAAGAGCCCTGCCTACTACAAATGGGGGGGGGGGGGGGGGAACATGCCCTTGCTCCGGGCACCATGGCACCTACACTTAGCTACACCACTGTCCATGGGTTGGTGTGAGGGGTGTGGGGAACCAATTTGGGACATTATAACTCAGTGCCCCACAGCAAAATAGCAAAGTTTCATGCAACAAGCAGGCCGATGCAGGGGATGGTGGTGGTGGAGGCTAGCAATAGTGACTCAAATCACGGAAAATACTGGCATTTATTTAAATCCATTGCTGAAATGAATCATTGAGTCTTTACACTTGAGTCTTTACACCTTCATTCAAGATGATTTTTTTTTGCCAGAACAATAGTGTATCATTGGTGATTCCAGACTTCACTATGTTCTCATAAAGGAAGGGATTCAGAAATTGACTTTGGCGGATTATTCAGACATGATCACTGGCCTGCGAATTCACATCAAGTATCGATTGACTGGGTATGCGTATGGATCATAGCGCACATGCACAAGGCCATCCTGTAAAAAAATCCAGTGTCTTTTTTAATTTCAAGACGTTTGCAAATTAAGGAAGCCAGCGTTTGTGGGTGGAAACTGGCCGTTTTCTGGGAGTGTCAGGGAAAAAGAAGGCATGTCCAGGTGCTTTTAGGGAAGGCAGGTGGCTTCAGCCTTGCACGGGGCGGGATTTTACTCTGGTGGGGTGACGGCTATCTGATCACAGGGCTCTGCAAATTAGCAGAGAAGTGATCAGGTATGAATCCCTGCTTCGTCAAATGCTGCGAAGGTGTCTGAAGTCAAAAGATGCCCTCTGGTACTTCGCAGATCCGAGTGTTGTGTACAAAGTATAGGATCACCATTGCCACCGTTTTAGCTTAAAAAAACATATTTTCATGAAATTTATACTATGTTTACCTAATAAATCACACAACATATAGGTCTTAGGTGTAAATCAGAGAGCCCTAACAATGAAACTATTCATAACCCATTTGCATACCCTCCAACATTGGAAGGGCAGAAATCGGTACATATTGGGAAAGGGGCGTGGCCATGGGCAAACGGGGCGTGGCCATGGGCAAACGGGGCGTGGTCACACCCACTTTTCAAATGTGTACTGGGCATTGGAAACAAAAGGTTAACAATCATTTTTAATGTATAAATAACTTGTGTACCCAGGTTTGTGCTCATTTGAGCCTCTCACTGCTGCACTTTATCCGGCGGCTCCGAATCCCTCCACAGGCGCGTCCCTGCTGCTGCTGCACTGTGACTGCATTGCACAGCCTCTTGCTTCCAGACGATTTATATAAACGACGCATGCGCCGGGCGTCCTATTCCGCATCATGGACATAGACAGCCCTGCGGGACCAGGTCCTAATGACGCGCCTCCAATCGCGCTGGCAGCCGGGAGATGCAAGGCACCACTGGGAACGGGTGCTGCCATGAATTTCATCTTTACACCGCCACGGCGCCCGATCCGACCAGCGCTGCCACCGCAAACTGGTGGAGTGGCTGCCAGAATCATCGGTAATCGGTACAATCGGTACATTTGTTTTTAGCCGGTACAGACCGTTAAAAAACGGTACTGTACCGGCTAAATCGGTACAGTTGGAGGGTATGCATTTGGTATTTGCCTTGAGAAACCAGAACAATCCTCCTACACACAGACAGCCATAGGCGTGCGCACATAGAGTGCTAGGGGTGCACAGGCACCCCCTAATGCTGTGCCCGCCCTTATAAACACCTCCCAGCCGCTAGCAACCAGCAATACCTTTTACCAAAGACTTTTGCTTTTTAGAACTGTATTCTATTAAAAGAAGCGCCCATCATTCAATTATGTGTGTTTTGTATTGTTAATTGTACTAGACCATTGTCATATCACTACATTCCTGCATCATCCATATATGTTTTTGACTTTATTTGCATGAACTGTTACAGAGAGTAATAAGAAGATTAAAAACTGACTGAAATAGGCTTTTATATTGTAGTGAGTGCCAATAGATGATGGTAGACACGCCTGATTGGTGGTGTTAGACACACCCAATGGGCGGTGTTAGACATGCACAATAGGTGGTGCACCCCCTAATAAAATGTGCTGCACACGCCTATGCAGACAGCACTAAGGCAAGTTTGCTACATAAAGGACCTTATTGTGGTCCATTCGCAGGGCCGCGTTCGTTCGCACGGAGCCAATGTTTGTTGTTTGCGCATGTGCATTTCTGCATATGTGCTGGGTGGGTGTGGCCACAGCCATCCTTGCAAGCGGAGGATGAGGGGGGGGGGCGGCACAGAGGCAGGGCAGCTCATTAGCATATGGAAAGCTCTGAGCAACCTTTGAATGATGTGGAACGTGCATACAGATCTAAGGTCGGCGACCATCGAATGATGTGGGTGTTCCCCCAAAGCCGCGTTTATGTAAAACATCTATTCGCATGCTGTGCAAATGTATTCGCTGTGTGAATGGTGGGCCTGCGTACCACCATTTGCAAGGCGGGAACTGTTTCAGTCTCAAGGATGCGAATTCGCATCTGAGCGAATCAACCAGAATAACCTTCAAAGTCTTCTCCGAGTGATTTGGAACTTGTGTGATACACTCTGTCCTTGGCTCATGCCTCGCTATAAAGTACACGCTGTATGGCAGGCTGAGGGACAACAGATGCCTAACAATCTATTTACTCTTGTAGTTGAGAGAAACAGATTGTTTATTGCTGAAATTACTGACATATTATTTGAGCATCATATACACATTCTCAGGATCGCAAAGATGATAGAAATTCCTTAATCATTCTAAAATGATAAAACATAAACCTGCAGCCCATTTACACCTGTAAGTGCCTCCCTCCACACTCAAATAAAGCAAATGGTTATAGGAAAAATGTGTAAATACTATGAGATATGATCAGGGCATAAATCTAAGAGAAGGACAATTGTGGTACGTCGTACTAAGAAGAAAATATATTCCTAACGTACAGGAATATGCTGTATATACAATGAAAACAACACAATAGCATTATTCAATGTAATGGCTTTCTGTAGCCAGTGATATGTGAAGGAATGTCTGACATAATATAATACTGCCTAGTTGTGTATAGTATTTAAAAGGCAGAAAAAAAACCTCTGGTGAAGAGATGAATGGAAATTGGAACTATGGGGCTGATTTATCACAAACCACATCCTGAGATGCAGATGTGCTGTAAAAATTTCATCCCGATTTGCGATAATTGATTACAGAGCTTTCAAGAAAGCTTTGTGTCTGCATTGGCTCTCTGCAGCACTATCATTTTCTTTTTGTCTGTGTGTCAAGGGTCAGAGAAAGCTGTGTCTAGGTAGGAGAATCACAGTGAGCCCCATAAGTTCGCTGGCTGGAGCTGGCGTTACTAGCACAGGGTTCACTGCGGTATTTTTTCACTTTTTTTTTTTTTTTTTATTTGGCCAGATCCCATTTCCCATTATAAGTATGGGAAATGCAATCTGGTGACTAAAAAATGTGACTAATTACCTCTGATAGTCTGCGCCATTGGTACCAAAAGAAAAGCCCCCCAAAAAACAGCAAAAACTAATAATACGCCCAAAAACAAGCAACAAGCAACCATCAAAGACAAAAAGCAACTTTAAAAAAAAAAAAGCAATCCCAATTCTGCTTGTTATAAGATGAACTTGCAACTATGCCTGGTACCTTACTCTTCATACAGAAGCTCACACAAATGGGACTACATTCTCACTGTCACGCTAGCAGTGGCACCAGCTGGAGTGTAACAGAGGCTAGGTGCCTTGATGTAAGGTTTTTGCATAAACGACAGAAGGGAGTGATGCAATTGGATAAAAGAAAAACAGTTTTAATAAAGATACTGTAATTCAGGAGATGAATAGTGGCACAAAAGGTAATACTGAAGATATGCGATAACCAAAGTCAATGATATGTAAAAGTTATTGTAAAGTTCGTAGTGGGCGGAGCACGAGGTTGATATCTAGAGATGGCTTGAAGTGTAGATTGGATAATAAACGTAAACTTGAATAATCAAACTGAAGAATATACTTGGAAAGATGATTGGATTGATGATTGAAGAATTGAATGAAAGATTGGATGATTGGACAATTGGATGATTGGACGATTGGATGGTTGGACGATTGGAACCTGGAAGGAATAATAGCAGGCCTGAATGGCTGTGACCAGGAGGGTTGCAGGTGAAGTGACCGTCAGGTGAGGAAAAGGGTGATCCCCTTTGGGGGGCTAACCTTGTCTGGACCGTAGAGGCGGCAACAGGGTCCTGCAGGTGGATGGTCGAGTACAGCAGGCAAGCAGAAGGATTCCTCTTGGAGATACAGTACCTGTCAGGCAGCAGCGCTGTCAGCAGGAAGGAGTCAGATGTCTAGGGAAGGACATCATTGTACTGACTGACTCCTAGACCTAGTCAGTCAGTATTTATCAGGAGGGCTGCACTGCAATTGGTTAGAGCTGATTGGCAGTGCAGTTCCATTGGAGAAACCAGATGGCCGCCGCCTAGGGGCGGCGACAGTTCCCAGCCTGCAGGAAGCATGTGCAGCAAACTCCAGGCTGTGTGTCCAGCAAGGCCCAAACAGGCACAGAGCATCATGGAGCCTCAAAGGTAACCATAGTATGGGAGGCATGGGTAGCAGCCATGGTGGTCGTGACAGCACCCCCTCCTTTACGAGTGGCCCCAGGACACTCCTTAGGCTTAGCTGGATATTTCCTGTGTAAATTTTTTACAAGATTGGGTGCGTGTACTTCTGTGGCGTTGGTCCATGATCTCTCCTCCGGGCCATAGCCTTTCCAATCGATCAGGTACTGGAGTCTCTTGAACCTTATATGAGAGTCTAGGATGCGAGCCACTTCATATTCCACGCCCCTGTGAGTAAAGACTTTAGGAGATTTGGGGAGACTTGCATGGTATTTGTTAGGAATCAATGGTTTGAGTACAGAGACATGAAAAGAGTTGGGAACCCTTCAATAATGCGGTAATTTTAATTTGTAGGCAACCGGGATGATGATCTGCAGAACTGGGAAAGGACCGATGAACCGCGGTGCAAACTTCATTGAAGGAACCCGAAGGCGAAGAGTCCGTGTGGACAGCCATACTTTATCACCTACTTTTAAATCTGGTACTGCTCTTCTTCTGTCTGCAAATTTTTTATACCTTTGAGAGGCGCTGACCAAGGATTTCCTGACCTTTCTCCAATGATGACGCAGTTGTTGAAAGATCAAAGTTACCGCTGGCACAGATGTTGCAGTGAGCCGCTGGAAATCAGGAACCTTGGGATGGAAGCCATAGTTAATACAGAAGGGAGTAGAAGATGCAGACGAGTGATACTGATTATTGTGGCCAAACTCGGCCCAAGGCAACACCTCAACCCAATCATCTTGAGAAGAGGCACAGGAATGTTTCTACATCCTGATTGACTCTTTCTGTTTGGCCATTAGATTGTGGATGATAGGCTGTACTGTACTAAAGTTAAGTCGAATCTTGAGGACTTTACACAATGCTCTCCAGTATTTAGCCACAAACTGAACCCCTCGATCGGACACAATCTCTTCGGGTAGTCCATGGACTCTGAAGATCTCTTTAATAAACAAATCAGCAAGTTTGGGAGCTGAAGGTAACCCCTTCAGAGGTATGAAATGCGCCATTTTTGAGAAATAATCGATAACCACCCATATGGTACTATAACCATCTGAGGATGGCAGATCTGTAATAAAGTCCATCGACAAATGAGTCCACGTCCCCGTGGGATCGAGAGTGGTCTCAATGGACCTATTGGCGCTAGATTAGACGACTTATGTTGGGCACAATGAGGACAGGATGCAATATACTCTTGCACATCCTTTTTTAGAGCAGGCCACCAATATTTTCGGGACAATAATTCATAAGTCTTTTGAACCCCTAGGTGCCCGGAGAATTTTGAATCATGGGCCACCGCAAGACTTGACTCCATGAATTAGGTCTGACGAATGTTTTACCTGGAGGCACCGATACTTGCACTGTGGTAGCAGCAAAGGCACTTGGATCCAGAATTGGACTCCCTTCAAAGGATCTGGACTCCTCCTCTGTTTCCCATGACCTAGAAAGCGCATCTGCTTTGTGGTTCTTTACTCCTGGAGAAAAAGACAACTTATAATTAAATCTGGCAAGGAATAATGCCCATCTGGCCTGCCGGGGATTAAGACATTGTGCATTTTTCAAATAAAGCAAATTTTTACGATCAGTGACAACATTAATGACATGGACTGCCCCCTCCAATAAATAACGCCACTCTTCTAGTGCCATTTTGATGGCCAATAATTCCTGATCCCCTATGGCATAATTTTGCTCAGCCGATGAGAATCTTTTAGAGAAAAACCCACATGGATGTAACTGTCTGTCACTTTTTGCCTGAGAGAGCACAGCTCCTACACCAATGGAAGAGGCGTCAACCTCCAATGTAAAAGGTAACGTGACATCTGGTTGGGCCAGCACTGGTGCTGTGATGAATTTTCTTTTAAGAGTGCTTTGGAAGCTTCAGGATTCCAGTTGGAGGGTTTGGCACCTTTACGAGTGAGCGCAGTGATGGGGGCAACAATTGTAGAAAATCCCTGGTACTTGTGTATTTTGGCGGCGCCCGATTTCACCATCGTACGATGAACGTATCGCATTGCATGCCATGTACCCGATGGCATGCGATGCGATTTTGACCCCCTATACGATGAAAAATCGTATAAGCACCCTAATGGGTGCTTACAATGTGAAATGCACCCCCACGCCACCCTCCCACTATAAACGTGAACCCGAAGCGTGGCGAGCGCAGCGAGCCCGCGTGGGGCGGCGGTACGCGTTCTACGACCTTTTCATACCCCCACTATCCACGTCGGCGTGGAGTTGAGAATAGATTAGTGTGGCGAGCGCAGCGAGCCACCGAGCCCGAAGCGTGGCGAGCCCCGCGAGGGGACGCGGATACCTTCACAGGTAAACGCGTCCCTGCGCGGGCTTCACAGGTATCCGCGTCCGCTCACCACGCTTCGGGCTTGGTGGCTCGCTACGCTCGCCACACTAATCTATTCTCAACTCCACGCCGACGTGGATAGTGGGGGTATGAAAAGGTTGTAGGACGCATACCGCTGCCCCTCGCCACGCTTCGGGTTCACGTTTATAGTTGGGGGGGTGGCGTGGGGGTGCATTTAATATTGTAAGCACCCATTAGGGTGCTTAACATTGTATAAGCACCCATTAGGGTGCTTATACAATGTTTAATCGCATCGCATCGTATGGCATTGTATGCCATGTACAATGGCATACAATTTGAAAATTGTATGCCATCGTACACTAACCAACGAAATTGTGTCGCATCGCATACCATCGCATGCGTTATGGTATGCGATGCGATGGGCGCCGCCAAAATACACAAGTACCAAATCCCTTAATAAATTTTCTGTAGTAGTTCGCAAATCCGAGGAACCTTTGGACCCCTCGGAGAGTATGAGGTTGAGGCCATGACTGGATAGCTTCTACTTTGGCTGGGTCCATTTCTAGACCAGAACCTGACACGATATATCCCAGGAAGGGTATGGAAGGCACCTCGAAAATACATTTCTCCAATTTGAAGAAGAGAAGATTTTTTCTAAGGCATGACAGTACCTCTCTGACGAGTTCTTGATGCTCTTGACGACTGCTGGAAAATATAAGAATATCGTCGAGATAAACCACAACATGTTTGTACAGAAGATCTCTGAATAACTCATTCATATAGGATTGGAAAACTGCGGGACCATTACTCAACCCAAAAGGCATGACGAGATACTAATAATGTCCATCTCTAGTATTAAAGGCAGTTTTCCATTCATCTCCATCTCGGATGCGAATAAGATTATAAGCTCTGCGTAGATCTAGCTTGGTAAATATACTGGCTCCCTTAATACGATCGAACAACTCTGTGATAAGTGGCAGTGGGTAACGATTTTTGATGGTGATTTCATTCAGGCCACGATAATCGATACAAGGCCGTAACCCTCCATCCTTTTTCTTAATGAAGAAAAACCCAGCCCCAGCAGGAGAGGATGAAGGACGAATGAACCCTTTGGCAAGATTTTCTTTTATGTACTCTGACATTTCCTGAGTCTCTGGCAAGGACAAGGGTACCCCTACGGCCTCGTGGACGATTTTTACCTGGTAGTAGGTCGATGGGACAATCCCATGAACGTTGAGGAGGTAATTGGTCAGTAGCCTTTTTGCAGAAAACATCAGCGAAGTCTCTATGGCCCTTATTCTGATCTGTGCGGCCAGATCAGAATATGCGGCCAGGACCGTGCAGGCGAATCCCCGCCTTCCATACGGATCGCCACCTCCGTCCGTACGCGGATATGTGGCGGTCCGCATGAAAGTGGACGGGGATACGCCTCCTCCATCTTGGGAGCAGCCCCTGCATTCGATGGTCGCCGACCATCGAATGCAGGGCCGCACGCTCCACCAGCTCCCGACACCCTAGACCACACGGACACTTGTCCGTATGAAATCATGTATGGGGGCGGGCAGCTGACATCCGGCGATGTCAGATGCCCGCCCCCTACACATGCGTCACGGCTTTATTACCATGCATACGCCCAGCGTTTGCATGGGAACGCCCATGAAACGCGGGGCGTATGCATAGGGTAATGAGGCTAAGTAGCCCCTCACGCCCCTCTCCGCCCCCTGTGCGGCGTCAAAAGAAAACGTACGGCGAAACCGCTTGCACATGCGCAGAGTGACCTCTGCACATGCGCATACGAAAAACATCGGCGGTACGACCGCAAGCGGCAAACACCGCACCAACCAGAATAAGGGCCTATATGAGGTAGGTAACCCTTCTGGGATTTGGAGGGTAACTTGTCAGGATGGTCTCACTGTTTTGAGGCAAGACTTGGTGCAGGCAGCACCCCACGCCAAGACCTGGGATGAGGCCCAGTCGATACGAGGGTTATGGGCACGTAACCAGGGGAGGCCCAAAACAATTGGGTATGTTGACTTGGGAATGACGAGAAACTGTATTTTTTCTACATGCAACAGACCGATCTGTAGAATCAAAGGCCGGGTTTGTAAAGTGACAGTCTCACCTAATATACGGCTCCCATCCACAGCTGTTAGGTATACTGGACGCTGAAGGGGAACAGTTGGTAATTGCCAACGTTTGACGACATCAGCTGTGATGAAACTTTCCGCCGCTCCTGAGTCCAGGAGTGCTGGTAAATGTCGGAGCTGTTGTTTGATTTGTAGGGATACTTGAAAAATACAGTCTTTAGTATTTGGAGAGGTGGTAACAACCCCTAACCTGCCCTCTCTCTTACAGGTTAGGTTCTGGCGTTTCCCGGTCTCTTGGGACAAGAATCCACGGAATGCTGTGGATCAGCACAATAAAGACATAGGTGTTCATCATGCCGACGTCTTTGTTCGGCTAAGGACAATTTGAAACTGTTAACCTGCATATGTTCTTCCGTCGGCAGTGGCAGAGTTTTGGGTATAGGCAGATGCAGACTGGAAGATGCTCGGCTTCTCTCTTGATGTCTCTCTCTGAGCCTGAGGTCGATCTTAGTGCACAAGGAGATTAGATCCTCCAACTTGGAGGGCAGGTCTCTAGCCGCTAGTTCGTCTTTAATTTTGTCGGCAAGGCCATTCAGGAAGGCTGCGAGGAAAGCCTCCTCGTTCCATGCCAACTCAGCTGCCAGGATTTTAAACTGGATAAGGTATTGACCCACTGTCCTGGAACCTTCACATAGGCGCAATATCTCAGTGGCAGCAGAGCTAATTCGACCTGGCTCATCGAAGATAATTTTGAAAGTACTGATGAATCGAGCATAGTCTGACAGCAAGGGGTCTGCTTTTTCCCATAGAGGAGATGCCCAGTTGATGGCTGAGCCAGTAAGTAGCGATATTACATAGGCAACTTTGGTCCGGTCTGTAGGGAAATACGACTGGAGTTCAAAATGAATTTCGCATTGATTTATAAAACCCCTACAGTTCTTGGGGTTGCCATCGAATTTGGTTGGGGTAGGTAACTGGAGATGAGCTGTGACTCCTGTCGTCGAAACTGTGAGTCTAGGCGATGGTGCCGATGTAGGAGTTGACCCTTGATTCCAAGTGGTTTGTATGTTGTCCAGTCTTTTAGACAGGTCCTGGAGGGCATGAAAGACCTGCTCCTGGGCAGCTTCCTGGTGATCCAGGCGGCCCGCAAGTTGTTGAACAGAAGCAGTTCCTTTCTCCTGACCTGATGCTGGATCCATGGAGTCAGTACAAACTGTCACGCTAGCAGTGGCACCAACTGGAGTGTAACGGAGGCTAGGTGCCTTGATGTAAGGTTTTTGCATAAACGACAGAAGGGAGTGATGCAATTGGGTAAAAGAAAACCAGTTGTAATAAAGATACTGTAATACAGGAGATGAATAGAGGCACAAAAGTAATACTGAAGATATGCGATAACCAAAGTCAATGATATATAAAAGTTATTGTAAAGTTCGTAGTGGGTGGAACACGAGGTTGATATCTGAAGATGGCTTGAAGTGTAGATTGGATAATAAACGTAAACTTGAATAATCGAACTGAAGAATATACTTGGAAAGATGATTGGATTGATGATTGAAGAATTGAATGAAAGATTGGACGATTGGATGATTGGACGATTGGGCGATTGGATGGTTGGAATCCGGAAGGAATAATAGCAGGCCTGAATGGCTGTGACCAGGAGGGTTGCAGGTGAAGTGACCGTCAGGTGAGGAAAAGGGTGATCCCCTTTGGGGGGCTAACCTTGTCCGGACCATAGAGGTGGCAGCAGGGTCCTGCAGGTGGATGGTCGAGTACAGCAGGCAAGCAGAAGGATTCCTCTTGGAGATACTGTACCTGGCAGGCAGCAGCGCTGTCAGCAGGAGGGAGTCAGATGTCTAGGGAAGGACATCATTGTACTGACTGACTCCTAGACCTAGTCAGTCAGTATTTATCAGGAGGGCTGCACTGCAATTGGTTAGAGCTGATTGGCAGTGCAGTCCCATTGGAGAAACCAGATGGCCGCCGCCTCGGGGCGGCGACAGTTCCCAGCCTGCAGGAAGCATGTGCAGCAAACTCCAGGCTGTGTGTCCAGCAAGGCCCAAACAGGCACAGAGCATCATGGAGCCTCAAAGGTAACCATAGTATGGGAGGCATGGGTAGCAGCCATGGTGGTCGTGACACTCACAAACCAACCAATTTGGGTAAAGCTATTACCCCACCAGTGACATTAGCAGTTTTTTCCCCACTCTGGGTCATGAGAGAGAGGTCATGTGATTTGGGAGCCCCATGGCTTGTGTGGGCTTATCAGGACTAAGAGGATAGTCCTGGGTGATATCATTATGTACACAATTTCCCATTAGACATGTGAGGCACATGAGGGTCCCGATCATTACAGCTAGGTGATTTTTGTTTTTTATGAGGTGGTAGTGAGTGAGGTTAGGCTGTTTTGGCAATCTGATGAATGTACCGTGAGTAATTAGATATCCCCCATATTGAGATTGACATCCATTTAATAATCAGCTAAAAAAGTCACTGAACTTACAAATATTCCAAGATTTCTGATATTAAAAGTTGATATTTAATTAGCCCTTTGCTAGACTGGGACAATATTTGAAATGAACTAGTGAAGCCCATGTTTACTTTCATTTATTTCAAATCAATATTTAAAGAAAAAACTAGGCACAAGAGCGTAGATCAGCATGCTATCTTACTGAACAAGTAAAGTCACTATTTCACATTAATATGCATCAGAGGCTGTGTGTAGGAAGACTTCCTTTGTTAAAATGCTCAGTGTTAATCAGGTTATTGCTGCACAGGGTCAAAAAATATTTCTTGGATATCAGCAAATATTAAGCATCCCCATAATGCAGATACAGAAAAAGCAGGAGCTATCAGAGATTTCTATCAAGAAATAGATGGTGCAACTAAATATTTATTGTCCAATCTGGCTGGCTGGAAGAACAACCTGCTACTATCCGACTCAGGGCTGCCATCAGAAATTGTGGGGCCCAGGATTTACAAAATAGGAAGCCCCCCACCCCCTATTTAAAAAAAACAAATATATATCAGATATTTTGGCCCACCAATATATTTTTTTCTATGTCTGCTGCCCAGAAATGTATATATTTTTTATGCCCACTGCCCAGCAATGTATATATTTTTCTATGCCCACTGCCTAGCAATGTATATATTTTTCTATGCCCACTGCCCAGCAATGTATATATTTTTATATGCCCACTTCCCAGCAATGTATATATTTTTATATGCCCACTGCCCAGCAATGTATATACTTTTATATGCCCACTGCCCACCAAAATGTATATATTTACATGCCCATTGCCACCAATGTATAGTTATTTAAACACCACTACCCACCAATGTTTATTAATAATAGGCGGTAACATATAAATTGCTGGCCTGCGCCAGTAATCTATACGTTACTACCTATTATTAATAAACATTGGTGGGCAGTGGTGTTTAAACAACTATACATTGGTGGCAGTGGGCATATAAATATATACATTTTAGTGGGCAGTGGGCATATAAAAATATAAACATTAGTGGCCATATAAAAATATATACATTGGTGGGCATTGAGCATATAAAAATATATAATCGGTGGGCAGTGGGTGTATGAACATATAAACATTGGCATCCAGAGGGCATATACAGTAAATACAGCACTTCCTGGTGCCCCCTCCTACGATTTTAAGATTTAGTACCTTCTCAATCATCTGTCACCAGTCCATGCAAGGGCGGTAATCGCGGGCCGGGGTAGCTGGGCTGTACTTTACTGCCTGACACACACACTGTGCAGCTCCTCCTCTCTCCAGGCTGCGGCAAGGCTCATAACTGCTGCTCCTCGTTTGTCTCTGTTTGGTGGGGGTGGGGGGGCTTCCTTTCTGGAGGCTCCTAGTCCCAGCTTCCTGTGTGCCGCAATGAACTCGGATCTGGGCAGGCTCACTGCAGGCTGCATAAATAATTACCGCTGGACGGCGGATGAATGAAAGGGGCATGGTTGCGGCCGGCTGCAGCTCAACAGCAGTGTAGAAGGCCACTGTAGGGGCAGGACAAGAACAAAGAAAGAGAAGAGTGTCCTCTGGTTGGGTGCACCTTGGAGAAAATTCAAATCAACTAATAAAATTTAACCTTTATTGTAATCATTCTTAAAAGGCTGCGAAATGTCTTAAAAACATATAACATACAAGGGTGGGTGGACACAATTTAAAAAAAGGTGGCAGGCAGTGATTACTGTTACGCTAGTAATGATAGGGTAAATGATTGACACGTAGCATGTGAGACAGAGATAGTTCGGAACAGTGGGTTCTGCAATTATATATTTGAGCACGACACCCTCTTCTGTTGCACTGAATCTCTTAACGGATAGGATTCGTAATCTCTAATCCGAATGGATCAAAAACGTATTCCTGAATTATGCTCACTATTTGTTTACTCATATATCAGGTGCCGTGTTTATGCTAATCACGGTCACTGGTATTTGGGATACAGATCCTAGAGATCATGGGATATAACCTCTATTTGGATATCAGTAGGATCTGAACCTCATGTCACAAGTTTTATTAGTATTCACAGTGGGTGTAGTAACATCTCAGTAGTATGATATTTAGTCCTGTATATGTCAGGACTCTGAGAGGGATGTTTTGCTACACTGAAGATAGAAGAAACTCAAAATAGAGTATCCTTGTGACAATTTGTTTAGAGTCACCGGAATGATTACTCTGAAACCTGGTCAGTGGGGTGTCTCCCTAGCGCAAATGTCAGGGAGACCTCAACCCCGGGTGGCCAGTTAGGGAGTTTAAAGATGTATTTGGATGAGCAAACAAATTCAAACAAAATTATTCACAATTAAAGTGGCACCTCTGGGGTATAGGGCTGACCTGTATGAAATGACAGGAGCACTAAAACCTCCAGGGTAATCTCCACTGTGCAAAGTAAGGAAGGGACCCTGTACAGGGTATTCCTACTGGGAGCACATAGACTGGTATGAGCCCTAATAAGGGCTATTTGGTCTCACAGTGCACATAAATCAATTAAGTATGAAAAATAACAAAATCAGTAACAGGAAACTGCCTGCGCACCGCTAGCCGGCACGCGCTTCGCAGTTTAGCTTCCTCAGTCTATGTGCTCCCAGTAGGAATACCCTGTACAGGGTCCCTTCCTTACTTTGCACAGTGGAGATTACCCTGGAGGTTTTAGTGCTCCTGTCATTTCATACAGGTCAGCCCTATACCCCAGAGGTGCCACTTTAATTGTGAATAATTTTGTTTGAATTTGTTTGCTCATCCAAATACATCTTTAAACTCCCTAACTGGCCACCCGGGGTTGAGGTCTCCCTGACATTTGCGCTAGGGAGACACCCCACTGACCAGGTTTCAGAGTAATCATTCCGGTGACTCTAAACAAATTGTCACAAGGATACTCTATTTTGAGTTTCTTCTATCTTCAGTGTAGCAAAACATCCCTCTCAGAGTCCTGACATATACAGGACTAAATATCATACTACTGAGATGTTACTACACCCACTGTGAATACTAATAAAACTTGTGACATGAGGTTCAGATCCTACTGATATCCAAATAGAGGTTATATCCCATGATCTCTAGGATCTGTATCCCAAATACCAGTGACCGTGATTAGCATAAACACGGCACCTGATATATGAGTAAACAAATAGTGAGCATAATTCAGGAATACGTTTTTGATCCATTCGGATTAGAGATTACGAATCCTATCCGTTAAGAGATTCAGTGCAACAGAAGAGGGTGTCGTGCTCAAATATATAATTGCAGAACCCACTGTTCCGAACTATCTCTGTCTCACATGCTACGTGTCAATCATTTACCCTATCATTACTAGCGTAACAGTAATCACTGCCTGCCACCTTTTTTTAAATTGTGTCCACCCACCCTTGTATGTTATATGTTTTTAAGACATTTCGCAGCCTTTTAAGAATGATTACAATAAAGGTTAAATTTTATTAGTTGATTTGAATTTTCTCCAAGGTGCACCCAACCAGAGGACACTCTTCTCTTTCTTTGTTCTTGTCCGTTAATCTCCGTGTCCAAGGGTAGCACACCCCGTCTTCTTGATAAATTGAATTTTCAATTGATGAATATATAGGGGTCCTTGTCAAATTTCAGTCTTGTGCGATTGACCCCCAAAACCCCCCTTTCTTCCACTGTAGGGGCAGGGGTGCTGGGGATAGAGCTGCCCGGGCCCTACCCTCTGCCAAGCGGCACGGCCCAGGACTCAAGTACCCCCAGTCCCCCTGTTGGCAGCCCTAGGGGGAGATTCTCTAAGAATCTCCGCCCCCCTTCACCACCAATCGCATATTTAATTATCGCATATGTTGTAACATATGCGATAATTAAGGCAAAGGACAGCTCTTGCGTTAAGAGCTGTCCTTTGCGGTGAGAGTCGCCGGGTCCCAGCAGGTCCCGGCGGCTCCCCCCTCCCTCACACACCCGGCGCTGCTGCTGCTGCGCCGGGCTCTCCTCCTCCCTGCACCCGGAAGAGGATCAGTGCAGGGAGGAGGTCACAGGTCCTGGACACAGATGAGGGGGCGATGCGGGGGGTCGGAGCGGGGCGGCGGAGGGTTGCGGTAGAAGCCCATTGGCTTCTATGGGGCATCGCCAGATTTTTCTGGCGATGCCCCCCGCCGCGGTAACCCGGCGGGGGATGCTTACAGCATCCCAAATTGCGGTAAAAACCCAGATAACGGGGGTTTTTACCGCATTTTTCGCTTAGAGAATCTCCCCCCTAATCTGAATGACCGTTTTTGTCAGTTTTCAAGCATTTCGATCATCTGTTATCTGCTCCCATACATTACCAGATTTTTGTTCCAAATAGCCAGATTGGACAATATACTTTAGGTGTATGGCCAGCAGTTTCCTCTCACACATTTGTAGGGAAATTTAATTTACTAAGATAGGAGGTTTTATTTCACATGGAATGTTGATGTGGGCAACCAATCAGATACTATGGGTGTGAGAATCAGAAAGTGAGAGATTTTGGAAGAGCTTTACTAAGAACTCCCATCTTAGTAAGTTTGATACAAGGTCACTAGTTTGATGCACAATAATAATAATAATCTTTTCTAGCATTCCTATCAGAGGCGTAACTACAATGTTGTGGGCCCCATAGCAAAATTTTGAAAGGGCCCTCCCCGTCACTATATTGCCCCCTAAGGTGGGCAGAAGAAAGAGTGAGACACAAACAGAGTCAGCAAAGAGAGAGAGAGAGAGAGGAGGAATCAGAGTGAGAGAAGGAAGAGGGAGGACCAAGAGAGAGAAAATGAGGAGTGCAAGCAGGAGCGAGAGAAAGAGGAGGGCAAGAGTGAGTCAGAACAGGGGTTGTCAGGGGTTGTTCAGGGAGAAAAATGGGGGAGAGCGTGTAAGGGAGAGAAATAGGAAGTGATATAAGGAGAGAGAGAAATGCCAGGTAAGAAGAGAGAGGGGGGTGGTGAAAGATAAGGAGGAGAGAATAGGGTCAGCAAGAGATCAAGAGACAGACTACGGACAGAGTGAGAGGGATAAGGTGGTCGATTCAATATGGCGAATAGCACCAGGAGGGTGCTCCTGCAGCTATTCTGATCGGCATGCTGCTAGCTCCAACTAGTGGATTTCTGCTAGCACCCCTCCTGGGGTGTGGTGTAAGCAAAAATCAGACAAAACTAGGGTGGCACAAATAGCACCTTAAGTCGGAAAATGCTGGTGCTTGCGGCAAAACACCTGCGAGTACTGGCATTCTTCAATTTAACAGCACATTGATCAGAATACCTATTCACTGTAGACCACACCCTAAAGAGAGACTAGGGGCATATAAATGAAAGTGGAGTGAGAGAGAGGGTTAAAAGGGCAGGGGGAAATAGAGAAGTGGGGCAGCAGGAGGTGGGAAGAGACATGGGGGAGCTAGTGAGGGGGAGGGAAAGTGAGAGTGAAGAGAGAAAATGAGTGGACACAGAAAGAGAGGAAAGAGAGAGAGAGGAAAGAGAGAGAGAGGAAAGAGAGAGAGAGGAAAGAGAGAGAGAGAGGAAAGAGAGAGAGGAAAGAGAGAGAGGAAAGAGAGAGAGAGAGAGGGAGGAAAGAGAGAGAGAGAGCGAGAGAGGAAAGAGAGCGAGAGAGGAAAGAGAGAGAGAGAGGAAAGACAGAGAGAGACCAGACACGGGGGATTGGGTGATGTCTGTTTGAACTTCTAATACCATTCCCCCTCCAAGCACACTATACAGCTTGCACTGTCCCCCTCCCCCTTCAGTCCAAGCAGCGATTTGTACCTGCAGCACTGGCGTCGGGTCTCACGGCTCACGCACATCAGTGCACGCCGGTTTCTGGGTCTTTGGTACATCGGCGCTGGCTGCATTGGCTGTGGGTCTCCTGATTGCTACATGTGGAGGAAGCCGGGTCTCCGGATCTCCTGCACGTAGGCAGCGGCCAGGTGTCTGGGAGTCTCGCACATCGTGGTGGCAACCGCACAGTTTTTCCGCTGGGGCCAGATCCTGCTGCCGAGCTCAGCACGCAGCGCCAGAACATGGTAGGAAAGGCTGGATCAGCTGATCCTCCTCCTCATCTTCATTGGACCACCGCTGCTGTGCTGACGGGATGTTGAGAGGGATAGTGGGGGTTTCCACCGGGTCCGGACAGCCACTTCGCTGCTGCTTCCACAGTTTCCTCCCGTGCGGCACTACTTTCAATTTAAAAACAAATTCTAAAGGGTGCAGGGGATAGCCTGCTGGGCCTCGGGCCCCCCAAGCGGCCGGGCCCCATAGCAGCTGCATCCCCTGCACCCTCTATAGTTACGCCACTGATTCCTATTGTGATATATGTATGCATACATTAAATCAGAGCCGGCCTTAGGCATAGGCAAACTAGGCAATTGTCTAGGGCATTTGGAATGCCTAGGGGCATCAGCAGCTTCTGCTGATTAAAATGATATGCAGCATGCCTATATTCTGTGTGTGAGCGAGGCTGTATCTGCATATGAAATAGTGTATTTATGGAAATCACTGTAACAGCATTCTGTATGCAGGTACAGCCACAGTCGCACACAGAATATAGGCATGCCGCATATCATTTTAATCATTGGAAGCTCCTTGTGTGTGCTGGTCATAACAATGCAAATAAGACGAATTTTCAGCAAAAATGGCACCCAACGTTAGCAGAACTGGCCAGGAGCTGCATGGCCTATTGAGGTATGTATGAGGAAACATCTGTGTCCAAGCAGAGGCAGAGGTCACAGTGTTAGCGGCTGTGCGAGTGCTGTCTGCGGGTGGGTTGGTTGTGCAATAGTGTTCGGCATATGTGTAAGGTGCATTATGTGTGTCATGCATAAATGCATTAATAATGTGTGACATGTGTAACAGGCATTATGTGTGTCATGTGTATAAGGGCATTAATAATGTGCAACATATGTGTAATGGGCATTATGTGTGTCATTATGTGTATGAAGGGCATTAATAAAGGTTGGCATAATGTGTAAGGGGCTTTATAGTTATAAGGACATTAATAATGTGTGTCATATGTAAGGGGCATTACTGTGTGGTATTATCAGGGGTGCCTAGAGAAAGGGGTAGGGGGTACAAATTACCCAGGTCAAAGTCTGATGGAAGGGCCCAGTGGGGGCCGGGCCCCCTCTCCTTAAGTGACAGGAGCAGCTGCAGCTCTTCTCCTCTGCCCAGCACACACTGCTTTGTGCTGGGTTGCAGTGTGGCCATGGAGGTGCTTAAAATACAATATTTTCTCAGGATTTTTTTCTAAGGGTATACTGTGAATAATGTGAGGAGTAATGTACATAAGGTAAAGTGGTACTACAGTGTGATGTAATGTGAATAAGGGACACCATCGCATGATATAATGTGAATAAAGTTGCACTACTGTGTGGCATAATTTGAATTGGGGGTACTATTGTGTGGCCATGCCCCTTACCAGCAAGAACACACCACTGTTTGGGCCACGCACCGAATGTGTGCGCTGTTTCTATTTAAAATATTGTGGGTAGGAGCATTAAAATGATAACTGCTCTGATGAGGGTTGATGGTGCTGGGAAAGGGAAGCAGGGTCAGAGGTGGAACTAGTGGCGGTGCTAGGGGGCACCAGCCAAAATCTTGCCTAGGGTGTCATTTAGGCTAGGGCCGGCTCTGCATTAAATTGCCTATTTGAATGAGACTGGACTCTGTTAAAAGGTAAATACCCCTCCAGGATGGAGGGAATGGACTATCCCAGCCAAACTGTGCTTTTTGCATTTTGTTAAATAAAGTTGCAGGGCAGAGAAAGAAACCAGGAAGTGGCTGAGCATGAGGAGAGCAGAGAGAGCAGTGGGAAGCTTTTGGAACAGCAGGTTATAATGGGATCTCATGTAAGTTTGTGTAAATGGACACTTTAAGAAGCTGGGCAAACAGAATTCATCTTCAAGTGACCCTCTCCCAAATCTAACCAGCCACATCAAGAAAGACTGTCATGTTTATAGACTGTATTAAATAACTCCATAATTGCTCAGTGGCAGGGGGTGAATGTATCAGTGGCCCATGTTGTTACAGCTTATAGAAGAGGCAGCTGAGTTACCCAATATCCTACTGCATTGGTTTGTTTTTAATCTCTTAAAGTTGGATCCTCTTGAACAAAAGACTGCTGCAGGAAAGACATTTATTATCTCACTAAGTATGTCCAAAACCCAGTGGATTACAAATATTCAGTACAAGTATATAGTCCAAAGCAGGAACTGAACTGACCCATTGGGATCTCTGTGATAGACTCTAGACATTTAAGGGGTGATTGAACTTTCCTCTCCCAAGAATTCTATAAGGACTAACAGTAATGTCATCTCAGGTACTAAAAGTGCACTATAAAATATGTATTATTGCGCAATAATAATTCTCTGTTTATTCTTATGCATACAATGACATTTCTCTGGTTATCTTTGCCTATGCAATAATAATTATCTGTGTTGTTTTGATTTATGTTAATATGATGCCCAAGGTTATATTCAATTGAGAGTACCTCCTTGACAGTGGTGCAGTTAACAGTAGCAAGAAGTGAAAGGCATTGATTATTTGTTTAACCCTTGTTTTGGAAGAAAAGGGGACGTAGCGATCCCTGTGATCGTACTTAGATAGCGGATGTGGAACATTATTCAACTGTCATTGTGTATTAATTACTGATATTTAAACAATTGGTTGTTTAGCATGGTGAAAATAAAGTGTTAACCATTTTGAGCAATATCCAGTTTCCCGCCTTCAATTCTTCCCCAAGAAGAAGAAGCAGCACCCTCCAAGTGGCAATACCGGTAAGAGAGCACAACTAACATACACCTGTGGTTATCACACTATAACTGAATAATTGTTGTATTTATTTAATATGAAGTAGTTATCAGACTGGTAATAAACGCTGCTTATGACTGACAAGATCCCAGTTGCGTATATTATAACCAGTAGCGGCTCTGTCCTCTTTGGAGGAGGAGGGATGCATCTGCCTATGCTGCTCCCAGATCCTTTTTAGGGTGAGCAATCAGTCACCTGTCTAGAGAAATAGTTGAGGGCTAGCCTTAAAAAACTCAAAATAATTTAGCTATATAAATCTGCACTATCATCTGCCACCTAAATCTTAGTAAACCGATCCTTCCCCTAAATCAGTGGTGTCAAACTCATGGCCCTCCAGCTGTTGTGGAACTACACGTCCCAGCAAAATCTGTGCAGGGAATACTGGGATGTGTAGTTCCACAACAGCTGGAGGACCATGAGTTTGACACCACTGCCCTAGATCATTGTTGGGCCAAATTGGTCATTGAGTTTTAACAACAGTCTTCGTTTCCCAGACCACCTAGCTGGTGCACAGGTGTAGTCATTACTAACTGTCACATTTTCAAACATGTGCAGCAGTCATTCCTAACCGAAGCATGCTACAAGTCCACAGGTGATCTGTAAAACATGTTCTTAGATCTCGGGGACTGTGACAGATCAGGTTATTAGAATTGAGATGAAAGGTAGTATTAAAGGTATATGCTTTAAGCAGATATATGATGTAATGTGAGTAATGGTGCGTGTTTTAGGATTTACATTTTTATGTACTTTTAGCTCAGATTTATTCTGCTTCCAACTTTATAACAAACAAATGCCACAAGATACATCAGTATCAATCTCCATATAAACAAATTACTTTAAAAGCAATAATATATTTTCATTAAATTTATATGAAGCTCATCTTTTCAGATTGCAGTTTATAAAGAGAGCTTCCATTTATCTTAGATCGTAGGCTCAGCCATTAGCTGCCAGATAGGTCCCCTGGCTCCTCCAGCCTTCCGTGACTGACTGGAGCAAAGGGTGCTGGGCAAGGGCAAGCAGTAGGAATGAAGCAATAAAAGTAATGGACAAATCCATTATATGCTGATGGGAAGAAATTAATGAGCAGTACAGGATAGGAACATCCCCTAACCGGCTAAAAATAAAGTATAGTACCATGACTGACTGGATATGGGGCTTCTAGGAAAGTAAAAGTTATAGAATATGCAGAGGACAGCAGGACGCATTCTGTTTCTGCCAGTCTGGACATTATGGGTCCGATTCTGACCAGCTCGCTAAGGTCCGAATTTGGCCCCGTGTCCAATTTTGGGGTACTGAGCGTGTGCATAGGCATTAATGCACATGTGCAGACACCCGCAGCAAATTAAATTTTCATTTGCCAGTGTGCTCGCTGCCTGACAGGCAGGGAAAGTTCTGGGGTGGACACCAAGTGTTTCATAGGCATGCCCACAAAAACTGGGATTGGAGGCGTTACCCTGTCTGCTGGGGGCGGGCGGTTAAAGTCACATGACATCAGTGCCCGCCCCCATTCTGAGAAAACTCTGCAGCTTCCTGGGCTTCTTTTCTGCTGCGAACAGAGAAGTCATTCGATGGAGAGCAACCATCGAATGATTACTCCTCTGTGCAGGCGTTTGCGAGCGAATGTGTAAGGATACACATCTGCTCGCATAGAGATGGGAATCAGGCGGTGGGGAGGTGTGCGATCACCGAATCAAAGAACACCTGCACGCTAGGCTTCGAATATATGCAGGTCTGAATCAGGCCCTATGTTAGCTCCTATCTCTTTCCCCCTATTTGAACATCACAGTATATGTAGTTTACTTTATCTACAGGTGAAGTCAGACAGATTTGAAGGTAATTTACATCTCTGACAACATATAAATACAAATCCTCTCTCCTCATTCTGTCTGAATGGTGGAATCCAGTACCAGGATCAGGTACCAGAACATGTCATGGAATAAGCAGGTTTGATTAGGTCAGGCATAACTGGTTGGTATTTTATTGATGCATAACCTGGTGTGGTCATGTCATGATGTATTAGTAGTCTTGGCTATTTTTAAATGTCATTGGTCAATATACAATTCTCCTGAAAGAGGTAATGAGCACTTTAAATGATTGATCACAACAAATTGTCAATAGGAGGTAGAGAAATTAAAATGAAGACAGAGTGCAGAACACAGAGAGTGAGGTACTGTTGCAGAGTAAGAAATGGCACAGTTCACAAAGGGTCTAGAAGAATATTTATCAAATCTGTCTTTTGGTCTCACTGACAAAGCATGTTCTGTGGAGGAGTAGTAGTACGTTTATTTATAAGGCGCCGCAAAGTGTCCGCAGCGCCGTACATAGCAAACAAAAAAACAAATTACAAGGTAACGTACAGGGTGTGTTGAAAAATACAGTATAAATAGGGGTATAGCTGGTAGAACTAAAATCAGCATCAGTTCAGAAGTAGGTGTCAAAATTGTCGAGGAGACTGAAGATGAAGTAGAGGAAGGGAAGAACAGGACAGGAGCACATGTGAGGTAATGAGGTAGGGTGAGTATGTGAGGAAGGAGGACCCTACTCATAAGAGTTAACATACTAAAAATAGGTGGGTGGACGAACGAAATACAATAGGATAAGTAGGAACGGAGGGGAACGGAGGCAGGATAGGAGGATCAAAAGAGGTTAGGAGGAGGGATAGGCTAGTCGAAAAAAGTGGGTTTTGAGGGAGCGCTTGAAGGAGGTAAGGGAATCAGATAGCCTGATGGGTGGCGGGAGGTTGTTCCAGTGCAGGGGGGCAGCGTGAGAGAAGTCTTGGACACGGGAGTGGGAGGAGGTGATTAGGTGAGAGGTCAGTCGGCGGTCAGCGATGGAGCGAAGAGGACGGGAGGGAGTGTGGATAGAGATCAGTGAAGAGAGGTAGGGAGCTGTGGAGGAGGAGAGAGCCTTGTAGGTGGTGGTGATGAGTTTAAAGAGAACTCGGAAAGGAATGGGGAGCCAGTGAAGAGATAGACAGAGGGGGGAGGTGGAGGTAGAGCGGCGGGAGAGGAAGATGAGCCTAGCAGCAGCGTTAAGAATGGATTGGAGAGGTGTGAGGCGGGTGAGAGGTAGCCCAGAGAGAAGGATGTTGCAGTAGTCAAGGCGGGAGATGACAAGAGAGTGAATGAGAATTTTTGTCGCGTCAGTGGAGAGGAATGGTCTGATGCGTGAGATGTTGCGTAGGTGAAAGCGGCAAGACTGTGAGAGAGCACGAATGTGGGGGGTGAAAAAGAGGGAGGAGTCAATGATGAGTGAGCTGCTTCCTGTCTCCTGTAGTGAAGCCGGGCAGGCATCTTCAAAAAGATGGCCGCTGGATGTGTAACTACGCATGTGCAATCCCACACGTGTACTCATGATAAGTGTCACAATGCAGCACCTTGCTCCTCAAAGATGTGAGTACCAGTGGTGGCTCCTACATGGTTGTAAGAGGGGGGCTGCCTCTGGCCATGCTGCCTGGTCCCTGTTGCCTTTTTCCTGACACTCTGTCAAGTCTTGACACCTGTATAATGTAATTGACAGTCACTGAGCCCGGCGCATATGCAATAGTGGCAATGATACTGCGCAAACACCTGGCTTCTATGTACCGCATCTAGGGTTGCCACCTCAGGCATCTTCGATTCCTGGAGATCCCCCCCCCCTCTTCATGTGCACACGTGAAAAAGTGGGCGTGGCTTTTTAAACGGACGTGACCTCTTCGGAAAAGTGGGCAAGGTCTCTAATACAGACATGTATTGAAGTCCCTATTGTTACATTTAATAACACATTTCCCCTACTGACAACTCCTACACAGAGATACCTCATACAGCCTCCCCTCACCCTGACACCAGTGACAACAACTTCACAGCAACCTCCCCCACCCTCCTCACTTCTCTAACATGCATATCTGCCCCACACACACAAATCCCCCCTCCACACTGGCCTCACCATTTCCTCAGCTGACAACACAGATGTCTCTGCCCTGTAACTGATACACAGTAGCAGCCGGCTTATCTCTCCTCTGAGACTCAGTTTGGTAGGAAGCACTGCTGCAGCATCCTAAGCTGTTGGCTGCACAGTGCTCCTCCGTCCTCTCCTCTCCCACAGCCCAGTTTAAATATTTCTGGAGGTAGAGCGAGCTGTGGGGTGGGCAGTAACTTGTAAGTGCTGGAGACACACTGTGCCTACCCTGTGGCCTTTCTGGTGCCCGGAGCTCGCGCTCCGCCGGAACCACCCTCCCTACGCCCCTGACAGTGTGCACACTCAGTTGAGAGGCTGTGAAGGCTTTTAAAGTCACCCGGATTCCGGGAGAATCCTGGAATCCGGGAGACTGCAAAAACGTCCTGGAGGGTTGCCACCAATTCAGGGAGAATCCATGAAATCCTGGAGAGGTGGCAACCCTAGCCGCATCGTCTGCAGCCTACAGAAGCCGGCTTGAGCAGCATGATAAGGCAGTGAGTAGCTTCCTATAGTTTATATTAGACTTTAAAAGATGCCTCCCATGAACAATTACCTGGGCCCGCCACAGCTCTCTACACCCCTGTGTCCAAGTGCTGAGCAGTGGCTTTCCTACCTTTATAGGTACCCAGTGTGGTGCCTGCAAAAGGGATATGGCCTCCTGGGTTTGGGGTATGGCCTTCATTTTTGTCACAACAGGAATCTGGGAAATATTCTCATAGCTGCCCCTGGAGATAACTTGTCTTGTATCAATATGTTCTCATAGGAAATTAGTTGGAATAATTGTTAGCACAGTTTGCAGTATTAAATAGTTATAATACTGTCAGGAATCGCGGTGATATCAGGAATCCCTGTAGTGATTCCCCACGTGGGGATATGGTATCCAGCGTTGTCCTCAGGCCACGCTGGACATGAGCGCTGCTATGACACCTCCGATCAGGTTGCTCACTGCTCACCTATCCAGTGGTCCGAGTAGTCTCAGGTGTGATCAAGTGAGGCAGATGAATCCAGGTTAAAACACTTCCTGGTTCTGTCCAATTTGCTGCTGCAGCCAGGAGCCATTCATCAGGCATCTGGGGGGATAATAAGCAACCTACCCAGAACCCTCCAGTGCCTTGTTCAACTTGTATACCTACCCTCTGCCGCTGCTCCTGGCTACGTTTCCTGCTTCCAGTTTGACTTCCATCATTATTATCTTATGTTAATAAGGCCTTGTCCGACTCAGTGCGCATGCCAGTGCGACATATCTCTAACACTGGCGGTGCTGGTGGATGGGACGAACGAGCACTTCACACATTGGCGCATTGCATTGTCAAGAATGGGGCACGCGAGCGTCTCCTGCGAGCATGCCCCATTCTAGCGGATGGGTTGGGGACAGTGCAAGTCGGCACATATCACATGGCGTGTCAGGAGATGCTCTAATGAGAGTGGCTCCATCTGTACATTAGGCCGCCTCAGGTCAAGTACCTGTCTCAGTCCACTGCCTCACGTCGGTCACAGTCGTAAACACAGCTCCCCCCAGGACATGACAAATATAAAAAAAATAAATCTGGCACAGTGCAAAAAATATTTTTGGCACTCTATTCAAAGCATTAAAATGCTTCTAACATTGGACAGCCTAGGTATGGCTGACCACCACATGTCACAATAAATCCAGGACACCAGCAAGTCATGTACTAATGGTGAGCCCTGATAACTGACCTGAACCTGAATACTAAAAGATGGCTTACCAGAAAGCACGCAAGAAAGAAACGGATGGACAGACGGACAGACAGGTGTGGATGTGGTGAGAAGTAAGCAGTGACATGGTATAGTTTCTGCGCTCTTTTATGATAAATTGCACACAACATTGTCCGATATGTCCTCTAAAGGTTTTCTGCTCATAAAAGGAAATTCAGTAATAGAAAGGATGTTGATCATTGCCAATAACGACACATGTAATTATTAAGATTAATTAGTCAGAAGGAATGCCAAGTACATCCTGACAATTTAAAGAATTGTCTGTCCTGAGAGTGAATGTGATACATTGACAGACAGGATAGCTCTGCTATGTCATTTTTTCCTTCTTTGCTTCGTGGCTCTTACAGCATTTCATAGTGGCATAAATTGGCTTTCAAAATAATGTTGACCATCACTGATATCCAGCCCAATAGAAAAGAGCAACTAACACAAATAGCAGGAAGAAACTGTGTTCCAAGTTTTACACTATGACTGCTGATCCATGGAATATTAAGGGCCGGTTGAGACTGCTCTCTCGGCTTGCCCTCCGAATTGCTTTGCAGGGCTGCGAACAGATGTGCATGGGTACACATCCATTCACTAGTGCCCGCATTAAGGAGAAATCATTCACCGGCTACTTACCATCAAATTATTTCTCCTCCTCTGCCCGGTGCTCACAGCCGCCACGCGACCCAAGAGTCACTTGGCGGCTGCTTGTAGCGGCGCCAGAATTGGGGCAGGCCCCAACGTCATTCAACCGTTCAGCCCAGTGTTTCTATGGGTGCTTCCACCATTTTTGTGGGCACGCCTATGAAATGCTGGGGGTCCACCCAGGAGTGTCCCTTGCCTGTCACTCATGCTGCAAGGGTGGGGGGGTTAGGTTTAGGTGTGGGAAGGGTTAGGGTGGAGGTCTTGGGCAGTGGGAAGGTAAGTAAACTTAAATGATCCCGGTCATTGAACGTCGGCATCCCCACCACCGGCGATCCATATGTATCTCATTTTGGGATGGACTCCTATTGTGTACTATAACTTAAGCAGACACGCACATGAATTCTGTTCTGGCTCAGCCCCCTAATAATATAATAATTCGGAAAGAAGAGAAATCAAAGATATTATACTAAAAGCTTTTACCGAGCCTCTGCCAGCAGAATCTCTCCCAGAAATTCAATCATCATCTTGAGGAAGCTGGGGATTGCGAAGCTACTTGCTTTGTGAATTATGGATTTTGGGCAAGTGCATCC
This sequence comes from Crinia signifera, assembly GCF_055691185.1. Taxonomy (NCBI): domain Eukaryota; kingdom Metazoa; phylum Chordata; class Amphibia; order Anura; family Myobatrachidae; genus Crinia; species Crinia signifera. Next base: position 263,877,041 of record NC_139217.1, on the reverse strand, counting down.
TATTTAACACATTAACCCATTCTGTGTTGGCAGAAGGAACCATAACCTGATTACAGTGTGGGGATGTCTCACAACAAATATCTATGTGGTGTGACTTCATCGTCTGGGAAAATGTGACGTAAAAGAAAAATATTTTGATTGTACATATCAGATGTGTGAAGGTCATTGTGACCTATTGCTAGACACAGCATCTTGCCAGTTTATGTACCCATTGCAGGGATAATGCTTGACAAAGTATAAATTGAACAAATAGTGCAGGATGTGTCTATGCGTTGTTACGCGTATTTTCATGCCAAGCCATAATTCCACACCAAGCTGTGCAACCACTGCTACTTAATGAGATGGGGACAAATCAGTTATTTTTAATAGTATCAATTTGACGAATCACAATTCAGACTGTGTGCACAGCATTCTGGGTCATAGATTAGCTGCAAGTGTCAGCAGTCAGAGCAGATGTGTATGTGGGGTTGGGAGTGAAGTGCTTAGTATAGCTGCTGTGGGTGCACACCTTTGAGTGAAGTTGTAGGAAATCATTGTAGGTGATGATACATATATTTAGTAATTCTGGAGATCAACTGGACTGCAGTCATCAATTATTTAGTTGATCAGAAGACTGATGACTAGTTACTGCATTTTTTTTATCTTAATGCACTTAGGGAAACAGTGGAGCTGATAGTGTATGGGTGTGCAGATGATGAGGAAAGTTACAGAGACTCTGCCAGAAGGATGTTGCTACCACCAGCAGGCAGGTAATGGAGGCTAAAGGAGTTCAGTGCACATGTGCCAATGGGTAAGTCAACAGAGGCACACCCTGGCCTGGACACCATGCACCAATTATAGATAGAATTGTACACATGCAGGGCCGGCGCCACCACTAGGCAAGGTTAGGCATTTGCCTAGGGCGCCGGCCACTAGGGGGCGGTAGTGAGCTGCAGCCGGGGAGAAGCAGCAGCCAGCAGGAAGCTATGCCCAGAGAAGCTGCCATGCCTGCAGAGGAAACAAGCAAGCAGCTATTTGTGAGTAACCCCGCCAGAGCCCGCCCGCATACTAGCCAGCTGCTGCGCTGACAGACAGTTCCGAATCCCCAGTTATCAGGCCTGCCTGCTACAGCGGGAAACTTCGTAGCCCCTGTCAGTCAGTCAACTGCCTGTCAGCGTTGATCCCCTGCCCGCCTCCCCACCCTGGATGGTCTGGACCGGACATCGACACACATGATGATGCGGGCGGCAGAGCAATGTACTGACTTTGGCGGGTGGAGGAGCCGCCGCCGCCCGACCGCCCAGCTACATAGTGAGTGTGTTTCACTAAGTAGCTGGGCTGGCGGGCGCTCCTCCACCCGCCGGAGTCAGTACATTGCTCTGCCGCCCGCTCGTGTGTGTCGGTGTCCAGTCCAGACCGTCCAGGGTGGGGAGGCGGGCAGGGGATTAAGTAACGCTGACAGGCAGTTGACTGACTGACAGGGGTGACAAAGTTTCCCGCTGTAGCAGGCAGGCCTGATAACTGGGGATTCAGAACTGTCTGTCTGTCAGCGCAGCGGCTAGCTGGTACACGGGCAAGCAGTCCCCTGCACCCTCGGTAGTTTCATTACTTTATTAATTATAGAGCCTGGTGGGGGTAGCGTCTACGCGCCATGCAGTTGGAGCCTGGAGCCAGGCAAGGAGAGACAGCGTGCGGAAGGAGCCGTGCCGGAAGGGGGGGGGGGGGGGGGCGGTGTCCTGCAGGTTTGCCTAGGGCACCTAGATGCCTTGCACCGGCCCTGTACACATGATAACTACATGATATTACTACAAATCCGCATCCCTCTTACAGGGCTCCATTTAAAAAACTCATTTAGAACTTTATAAAGGATTTTAAGCTATTAGCTTAGCTTCTCATCTGTAGATGGTGTTAGAGTACAGTACTTGTTGATGGCAGTGTTGAGACCAACAATCCTTCCATGCAGTGACATAGCAATAGCCCCCACAGATCCTGCATTAGCCTGGAGGCACTGGGCAGCGGTGTAGCTAGGTGCCATGGTGCCCGGAGCAAGGACATATTTTGCGCCCCCCCCAGTGATGAATTGGGGGCGTGGCTAACATGTGTTGGCATGTTACATTTGAAATATATAAGATGCTGTAAAGGAATCTGCTGCGCCATTTAAGACACTGTAATGGAATCTGCTGCGCTATATAAGACACTGTAAAGGAATCTGCTGCGCTATATAAGACACTGTAACGGAATCTGCTGCGCTATATAAGACACTAACAGAATCTGCTGCGCTATATAAGACACTGTAACGCAATCTACTGCGCTATATAAGACACTAACGGAATTTGCTGCGCTATGGAAGACACTGTAACGGAATCTGCTGCGCTATATAAGACACTGTAACGGAACCTGCTGCGCTATATAAGACACTGTAACGGAATCTGCTGCGCTATATAAGACACTGTAACGGAATCTGCTGCTCTATATAAGACACTGTAACGGAATCTGCTGCGTTATATAAGACACTGTAACGCAATCTGCGGCACTATATAAGACACTGTAAAGCAATCTACTGCGATATATAAGACACTGTAACGGAATCTGCTGCGCAATATAAGACACTGTAACGGAATCTGCTGCGCTATATAAGACACTGTAACGGAATCTGCTGCGCTATATAAGACACTGTAACGGAATCTGCTGCGCTATATAAGATGCCATGCTGTAACGGAATCTGCTGCGCTATATAAGACACTGTTACGGAATCTGCTGCGCTATATAAGACGCTGTAACAGAATCTTCTGCGCTATGTAAGACACTGTAATGGAATCTGCTGCGCTATATAAGACGCTGTAATGGAATCTGCTGCGCTATATAACACACTGTAACGGAATCTGCTGCGCTATATAAGACACTGTAAATAAATAAATAAATATACAGATAAAGAGCAATTCACACGCTCCCCCCCGCACCACCCCTCTCTTCCCCAGGGCCCCACCAATCCCCAAGTTTATTACCATAAGTTCATTACCATAATTAATTAGCTTTATAAAAAAAAATAAGAAATCCACCTTGATAATGATATATATTCAGTGGCAAACGCAGGATTTTTAAAGCACAGCCGTTATGACTGAAACTTTTTTTGCTGGAAATACATACATACAGTACAAACATATGAATGGCACCCTGTAACGAAACTGAAACAACTGGCTCTGGTGCCAACTACCCCTAAAGGAAACTATCAACCTCCACGTGGACAGCACTCAGCAGACTATCTTCAATCAATAACCAATGACACTGCTTAAGGGCATAGTTTTGGGCTCCTATGCCCTTTATCAAGATATAATAAAACACACTCACTGTAAGCACCATTCATTCACACACACACATACACTGTAAGCACAATTCTCTCTCACACACACACACACACACATACACTCTAAACACAATTCTCTCTCACTCACACACACACACACACACTGTGAGCACCATTCTCACACACACACAGGATTCACCTGTTGCAGTGCTTCAGTAGTGGCAGTCAGGCTGCCACACTGGTGCTTCCTTCAGCCGGCGGCACTGGTGAACCCGGTCACGCTCTCTACTACAGTCTCTGTGCGCGCAGAGACTCAAGTAATGCAGGCGGGTCCTCCGCATGACGTCAGCGCCGCGGCACCCGCAGTGCTGAGTGCTCTTCTGGAAGAGCTTCTTGGGACCGGGTGAGCAGGCAGGCCGCAGGTGCCGGGCAGAGCAGACGCCGGCGCACGCTGCCCCGGTCCCTTACTAGTATATTTGAACATAGTGTCATTTGCGGAGGGGGGGGTGGGCCGGCGGCGCCATGTGCCCAATCTGCGCCCGGAGCGTGTGCTCCAGTGGCTCCGCCCTCCCTACGCCTCTGGCACTGGGTAGCTTTGGGCGCAGGGGATCTGCAGGCATAGTTGCCAAGTCAGCTTGAAACAAGCGGATTTGGGCTTGTTTTTTTCGTGAGTTGCTTATTTGTTTTTGATGGTTGCTTGTTGCTTGTTTTTGGGCTTATAATTTTTTCTAGTAGCTTGTTTTGGGCTTGTTTTATTTTGGGCTTCTCTGTAATTCAGTTATTCAGCACAGAGATAAGGGACAAACACAGGTGAGAACTAGGGTTATAGAAATGGTAATGACTCCCATTATCTATGTTGCGGCTTGTGTGTATTCAGTAGGGCTAATCTGATTTTAGCAATGATGCTTGTAGTAAGATTGTTCTATCTTTTCTTAAGATGTCCACGCATGGTACAATTTATCTCGCTCACATCGCACAGCACAAAAAGTATGTGCTCACTAGATTGCATTGCAGCGCATTCAAAACGCATGCGATCTAGTACAAAACGTACATCGCCTGTCGCACCGTGTATGGTAAATATTTCTCAGTGTGTACAAAGGACAATGTTCACTTGAGATTTTTCTTTAGAGAAAAAAATGAAAGTAAAATATCTCATATTGGGGCAGATGTATGAAGGCGCGCTATGGGGAAGAAGGGGGAATCAGTGCATGTTATGTGCACTGATCCCGCTTCTCCCCCATGTAAGAAGGAGCTGGTGTGCACAGGCCGCTATGTAAGGTAAATGTATGAACGGTCCACAGCGCTGACTGTTCCGCCCCCTGCCGCTATCCGCTTCAACAGCTGCAGGGTGACGAAGCCCTATATCCAAAACAGTGACATCACTGTCCCTGCTGCTGGCTTCGGGCTGCGCTGGGATCTCACGTGAGTAGCGAGATCTCACGCATGCCCAGTACAGCTGGCCATGGGGAAGGAGTCAGCGCGCAAGTTTGTGTTCGCTCGCTTCGGCAGACAAGATGTTAATACATCTTGTCGATGTCCCTTCCTGCTTTGCCTCATCAATGAGGCGAAGCAGGAAGTGTTATAGTATTCTTTAAAAGCCAGTTTTGTAAAATATCATTGTAAAGACATTACATGTAGATTGTATAAATAATACGTAAAATATCTACCTATCTATAGTCAAATGTAAGTTGGGCTTGTTTTTGGGCTTTTTAGGATTAGATTGGGCATGTTTTGGGCTTGTTTTTTGGTCATCAGTTGCTTGTTTTACATTTCAGAGTTGGCAACACTGTCTGCAGGGGTAATTGCAACTCCACTGCCAGGACCTGCAGATACTTGTCCCATCTCCTCTGCCCCCAAATGAACGCCCTCCCCCCCCCCCCGCCCCAAAAATAATGGCCACCACCTCACAGGAGACTGTCATTAAGGATGCAAGAGGAGGCCATTTTGGGAAGGATTTTTTTAATGGGAGCAGGAGTGACAGACTCAGTGTTGGCTGGAGGGGGAATTCACCTGACAATGATCAGAGCCGCAATGGGAGACCTGCAGGCATGACAAGGGGGAAGGTGCCTGAACTTTTCTGGTACTGAGGGCACCAAGCATCTAGTTACACCACTGCTTCCAGGCTTTGCCGGGTTACATTGCTATACTCAGAAGGTGGGTTTGCATTCACAAGTCAGTAGGCCTTCATCTAGCAACTCAGCATAGAATACCAAAGGGGAGACAGACACTGTGGAACCTGAGGGGAGAGGTAGGTTATGGTAAATGCTGGCAGCATACATGGAAGAATCACAGTGATACTAAATCAATTATTCTGCCATTGTTAAAAAGTGCCCTTAGTGTGTTGGACATACCTTGATTTATGTCTTGAAATTGCAGTATTTAAAGTGATATTGTCCTATTATCAGTCTATTTGCATTAATATAATCCTTGGTTTTACATTCAATTTTTGGTTTAAGATTTTGAGATTATTCTTCAAAACCTTAATTACTAAGAATTTTCAACTATTCAGCATTTTATTGCTACATTAATGTGCAAATTGATAAAGAGATGAAACTTCTTGTTGCTACCCATATTAGCTTTCTTTTCAGGTAGAATGTGAAAATAATACAGCTCTGATGTGGGATGTGGGGCAAATGTTATAGGAGATTGGCTTTTAAACAAGTATTTCCGTTTTGCAATTTTCACAAATCTGTATTGGTCACAGGAAAAGCCAGCAGATGTTTTACCATAGGCATGGCTTTGCATTAAACATATGATGCTCTCTATTGTTTTCTAGTACCTTAAATGACCCCCTCTAACTCCCTTCCTCCAGGTTTATGCACTTCCATACCCCCTATAATGCAGCACACGTCTCCCGTAAATCAGCACACTTCCTTGGGCAAGAAACCTCCTGCAATACATCACACTTCCTTGGGCAGGCAGCCATTCATGTAGTCATCAGTATGCTTGAGAGTAGCAGTTCTGGCGCACACATCCTTTCTATTCTTCTCCACATTGTCTTCTCCAAAGGGGAACGAGAGTGATGATACAGTCACCGTGTTGCTCACGCCAGATCTGGTCTCAAAGAGTTTGCTAGACTCCTCCGGGAAATCATCACTTATTCAGAGAGAGTTGGAAAGTCTGCTGGCACTGCTTAATATGTTCTAGGCCATAAAGACCTGGCCTTCCGAATGAATGTGCTTATACCTTTACTAGTCAGTGTGTCTGTTCTTACAATTGCTTAGGGGTAGTCATCATCAGGAGCAGCTGTCCCCAAGATCAGTATCATAAGTATCAGTAATAATTAATATTGCCACTCTAGCCGCCTGCACTTGTGTGACCTAACGTCTATTTAAATTTACCCGAGTGAGCAGTGCATGGTTCTGCCCACTACAGCACAGCAGACTAGTGCTAAATGAATCTGGTCAATCTCAGAGTCTGCACTGCCACTGTCTCAAGGCAGCAAGGCAGAACAGGACTGGGAGAGCTCCACCCCCTGCAGACTAATGCTAAATGAATATGAGTCTGCCCTGTCTCAACTCACTCGCATTTTTAACTTAGAGAATCTCCCCCTCTGTCCCCTCTCTGTCTCTCAATCCCCTGTTTTCTGTTTCTCTCTCTTTCACTCCTCTCATCCCCTTTCTGCCCCTCTCTCACACCCTCTCTCTATCCCCCTATAACTTTACCCTCTCTATCTCTTGCTCTTCTCTTTCTCTCTATGCCCCTCCTACCTCTCTCCTCCCTTCCCCCCTCACCCCCTCTCTCTCACTACCCCCATGTCTCTTACTCCCCCTTTCTCTCTGTTTCTCACCACCCTCTCACCATCTCTTTTCCCCTCTCTTTATTTGCTCCCATCTGTCTATCTCCCCCACCCTCTTTCACACCCTCTCTCCCAGCCCTCTCTTTCTCCCCCTCTCACCCCCTCTGTCTCTTTACCTCCCTTCTCTCTATCCCCCCTCTTCACTTCTCCCTCCCCCTCTTTCTACCTCCTCTATGTGTCTCATTCTTCTCCCCTCTCATTTATTTCTCACCCCTCCCTCTTTCTTAATCGTCCCTCTAACTGTCTGCCTCTCAGTCTCTCGCCTGCCCCTTGTCACCTTTTCACTGTCACCCTCTGCATCTTCTCGTCATTCCCTTTGAGGCCACAGGACTGTGCATAGCATCGGATCATCTGTCATTCACCGGCAATTTGGGCTCTTTTCCTGCAATTGATCGCTGCAATCACAGGAAAGAGCCCAAATTGCAGGTGAATTGCATAGTGTATGGGGGCCTAGGGATTGTTACTATAAGTAAATATGTTTTTTTTAGAGACTGCTTGGTATCATATTGCAAGCAAGACTAGAGCTCAACAGTGCTTTCCTTCTATGAAAGTGGAAAAAAGTTGCTGGAACTCAACCATAGGGGTAGATGTATGAAGCAGTGATAAGGGAGGAGAAGTGATAAAGTGCCTGGTACTTTATCACCAGCCAATCAGCTCCTAACTGTCCCTTTTGGTACTTGTGTAGTTTCACGGCACCAGCTACTTCCGGGTTCTACGCTTGCCACAACTATCTAAAATAAACTAACTTAACTCCATGCCAACATGGATAGTTCATACCCCCACTATCCATGTTGGCATGGAGTTCATTTTAGATAGCGTGGAGAGCGTAGCGAGCCACCGAGCCCGCAGCGTGGGCAAGCGAAGCGAGCCCCACATGGGGACTTAGACGCATGGCACCATGCTGGCGCCATGAAACTACACAAGTACCTCCCTTTTTAAACCCAGCCTGTAATTTAACAGTCAGGAGCTAATTGCCTGGTACTAGGCATTTATCACATCCTCCCATATCACTGCTTCATCACTGCTTCATACATCTACCCCACAGTTACACTTTGATTTCTGAAATGATTTAACTGATTTATTTCTGTGTCTGGAATTAGTTATAACTTCAGAATAAACAATTTACCCCTGTATAAACAATTTGACAAAAAAGCTGCTGGTACTACGCACGCGCCTCGTTAAAAACCTAGGGTGCAGATGCGAGGATGCAGATGTGATAATATCGGCCCAGTCCGCAATTGCATAGATGTATAAATTATCGTATGCAGGGACAGAGCTTGCAAAAAAAAGCTATCACCTTGTGTATTTTCTCTCCGCAGCCGTATCTCTGTAAATAATAGTAATGGCTAGGCATATGCAGGCTTCCCCCCTCCCGACATGACCACCTTCCCTTCTTTTGTGCACTGCTCATGCTCATTTACACTGGGGATTGGTGATTGGATCTAATGGAGGGCTGACAGTCATCGGGGCTCCCTGCTACTGTGACTGTTGTAAAGTGAGCTGTCACTTTGCAGCATCACTTTAATGCACCAGGGGTCACAGGAGTAGCAAGGAGCCCTGATAACTGGCAGCCCTCATCAGAACACTGATCACGGGTCGGTGAGTATGATTTATTCATTTGTATTTATACTTTTGCACAGTGATCAGATTGTGTGTCCATCGGGGTGTGGCTTATTATATAGACATTGTCTAGATCAGTGGTTCCCAAACTGTGCCATGGCACCCTGGGGTGCCTTGGGACACATGCAAGGGTGCTCTGGACTGGTATTCCAGGACCAAACGGGGGTGTTAATCGCACAGGACCCTCATCGATTTGTAAGGGAAATGGACACCCTATTATACTGCTCCATATATTATTTAATCAAAATATAGCAGGTTAGGGGTGTGCTACCAGGGGCGGGCTGGGCCGGGGGGCAGAGTGCCATATGCCCCCCGGGCCGCTTACCCACCCACTGGCTGCGGGCCGTGCTGTGGCTGGATCAGCTTCTCCAGCCCTCCTGCACTGGCCGCGGCTTCCAGAACACGGCCGCGGCTTCAGGAAAATGGCCGCCGGCCCCCTGCACTGAGGACATGTTCTCAGTGCAGGAGGCCGGCGGCCATTTTCCTGTAGCCGCGGCCGTGTTCTGGAAGCCGCGGCCAGCGCAGGAGGGCTGGAGAAGCTGATCCAGCCGCAGCACGGCCCTCAGCTAGCGAGTGGGTAAGCGCTCTCCCCCTCCCTCACCCCAGCATATGTGTTTCTGTCACTGTGGGGGCATATCTGGCACTGTGTGGGGGCATATCTGGCACTGTGTGGGGGCATATCTGGCACTGTGTGGGGGCATATCTGGCACTGTGTGGGGGCATATCTGGCACTGTGTGGGGGCATATGTGTATCTGGCACTGTGGGGGGCATATCTGGCACTGTGGGGGCATATATGTATTTGGCACTGTGGGGGCATATGTGTATCTGGCACAGTGGGGCATATGTGTATTTGGCACTGTGGGGGCATATGTGTATCTGGCACTGTGGGGGCATATGTGTATTTGGCACTGTGGGGGCATATGTGTATCTGGCACTGTGGGGCATATGTGTATTTGGCACTGTGGGGGCATATCTGGCACTGTGGGGGCATATGTGTATCTGGCACTGTGGGGACATATGTGTATCTGGCACTGTGGGGGCATATGTGTCTGGCACTGTGGGGGCATATGTGTATTTGGCACTGTGGGGGCATATGTGTCTCTGGCACTGTGGGGGCATATGTGTCTCTGGCACTGTGGGGGCATATGTGTCTCTGGCACTGTGGGGGCATATCTGGCACTGTGGGGGCATATGTGTCTTTGGCACTGTGGGGGAATATGTGTCTCTGGCACTGAGGGGGCATATGTGTCTCTGGCACTGTGGGGGCATATGTGTCTCTGGCACTGTGGGGGCATATGTGTCTTTGGCACTGTGGGGGAATATGTGTCTCTGGCACTGTGGGGGCATATGTGTCTCTGGCACTGTGGGGGCATATGTGTCTCTGGCACTCTGGGGGCATATCTGGCACTGTGGAGGAATATGCGTATTTGGCACTGTGGCAGAATATCTGGCACTGTGGCGGCATTTGTGTCTGGCACTGTGGGGGCATATGTGTATTTGGTACTGTGGCGGAATATCTTGCACTGTGGGGGCATATCTGGCACTGTGGACATCACATTGTGCGGTGTAATGGGCATCATGGTATGGGGCGTAATGGACATTACGGTGTGGGGAGCATTGGGTAATTGCCATCACAATATGGGGTGTAATGGGCATCAAGGTGTGCAGCATAATGTGTAATTAGCATCACAGTGTGCGGTGTATTGAGTAATTAGCATCGCAGTGTTGGGCGTAATGTGTAACTGGCATCATGGTGTTCAGCATAATGTGTAATTGGCATTACGGCATGTGGCTTTATGTGTAATGGGTATTACAAGGTTCGCTAAAATGTGCAATCTGCAGGTACGTAATACAATCATGGTACAGGCAACGCCCCTTATGATAGGCCACGCCCCTAATTTTTCGGCACGCCTACGGCGCGCAAAAGCATTCCTTCCGACGGTGACTTGGCTGATTATGGGCCAGTGCTCTGGACTTGCCCCCTAGGCTAAAAGTTGCCAGCCAGCCCCTGTGTGCTACCACTAGACAGAATTGCATGACAAGAACAGGAAAGATGTAATTTGTATGGTGCACCTATTGGCTTAGAAATTAGATAAAATATAACCTTTAATAATTTATTAAGAACTTGTGAAATATAAAACAAACATTTATTAAAGTGAAATGACAAAAAAGACAAAAATAGGGTGTGTTAAAATGAGGTGGCTCGCTGGCAGCGCACCGTGTTGTAATAGTCTATTATATCAATAAATGTGAATTTGAAATTGGACAGGCATGTATTGAATACGGACTATAACTCTATGGGTGACATTTATTAGAGATCGATGTTGGGTTTTTGGCGATTTTTATCGCAAAAACGGCCGTTTTTTCATTTTTTTCCCAAATCGACTACTTAATGGGTGGCGATTTGCGGCATAAATCGCACTTTTTGCCGCGAATTCGCACTTTCTGAAAGTGCGATTTTTTTTTTTACTCCGGAACTCGCATCCTGATGTTTTCCCCATTGAAAAATATACAATTCGCATTTTTAATGAGATGCGAATTTGGAAATCGCCAAAAAAAATGGTCTAAAGGACATGTTCTCAGTGCAGGAGGCCGGCGGCCATTTTCCTGTAGCCGCGGCCGTGTTCTGGAAGCCGCGGCCAGCGCAGGAGGGCTGGAGAAGCTGATCCAGCCGCAGCACGGCCCTCAGCTAGCGAGTGGGTAAGCGCTCTCCCCCTCCCTCACCCCAGCATATGTGTTTCTGTCACTGTGGGGGCATATCTGGCACTGTGTGGGGGCATATCTGGCACTGTGTGGGGGCATATCTGGCACTGTGTGGGGGCATATCTGGCACTGTGTGGGGGCATATCTGGCACTGTGTGGGGGCATATGTGTATCTGGCACTGTGGGGGGCATATCTGGCACTGTGGGGGCATATATGTATTTGGCACTGTGGGGGCATATGTGTATCTGGCACAGTGGGGCATATGTGTATTTGGCACTGTGGGGGCATATGTGTATCTGGCACTGTGGGGGCATATGTGTATTTGGCACTGTGGGGGCATATGTGTATCTGGCACTGTGGGGCATATGTGTATTTGGCACTGTGGGGGCATATCTGGCACTGTGGGGGCATATGTGTATCTGGCACTGTGGGGACATATGTGTATCTGGCACTGTGGGGGCATATGTGTCTGGCACTGTGGGGGCATATGTGTATTTGGCACTGTGGGGGCATATGTGTCTCTGGCACTGTGGGGGCATATGTGTCTCTGGCACTGTGGGGGCATATGTGTCTCTGGCACTGTGGGGGCATATCTGGCACTGTGGGGGCATATGTGTCTTTGGCACTGTGGGGGAATATGTGTCTCTGGCACTGAGGGGGCATATGTGTCTCTGGCACTGTGGGGGCATATGTGTCTCTGGCACTGTGGGGGCATATGTGTCTTTGGCACTGTGGGGGAATATGTGTCTCTGGCACTGTGGGGGCATATGTGTCTCTGGCACTGTGGGGGCATATGTGTCTCTGGCACTCTGGGGGCATATCTGGCACTGTGGAGGAATATGCGTATTTGGCACTGTGGCAGAATATCTGGCACTGTGGCGGCATTTGTGTCTGGCACTGTGGGGGCATATGTGTATTTGGTACTGTGGCGGAATATCTTGCACTGTGGGGGCATATCTGGCACTGTGGACATCACATTGTGCGGTGTAATGGGCATCATGGTATGGGGCGTAATGGACATTACGGTGTGGGGAGCATTGGGTAATTGCCATCACAATATGGGGTGTAATGGGCATCAAGGTGTGCAGCATAATGTGTAATTAGCATCACAGTGTGCGGTGTATTGAGTAATTAGCATCGCAGTGTTGGGCGTAATGTGTAACTGGCATCATGGTGTTCAGCATAATGTGTAATTGGCATTACGGCATGTGGCTTTATGTGTAATGGGTATTACAAGGTTCGCTAAAATGTGCAATCTGCAGGTACGTAATACAATCATGGTACAGGCAACGCCCCTTATGATAGGCCACGCCCCTAATTTTTCGGCACGCCTACGGCGCGCAAAAGCATTCCTTCCGACGGTGACTTGGCTGATTATGGGCCAGTGCTCTGGACTTGCCCCCTAGGCTAAAAGTTGCCAGCCAGCCCCTGTGTGCTACCACTAGACAGAATTGCATGACAAGAACAGGAAAGATGTAATTTGTATGGTGCACCTATTGGCTTAGAAATTAGATAAAATATAACCTTTAATAATTTATTAAGAACTTGTGAAATATAAAACAAACATTTATTAAAGTGAAATGACAAAAAAGACAAAAATAGGGTGTGTTAAAATGAGGTGGCTCGCTGGCAGCGCACCGTGTTGTAATAGTCTATTATATCAATAAATGTGAATTTGAAATTGGACAGGCATGTATTGAATACGGACTATAACTCTATGGGTGACATTTATTAGAGATCGATGTTGGGTTTTTGGCGATTTTTATCGCAAAAACGGCCGTTTTTTCATTTTTTTCCCAAATCGACTACTTAATGGGTGGCGATTTGCGGCATAAATCGCACTTTTTGCCGCGAATTCGCACTTTCTGAAAGTGCGATTTTTTTTTTTACTCCGGAACTCGCATCCTGATGTTTTCCCCATTGAAAAATATACAATTCGCATTTTTAATGAGATGCGAATTTGGAAATCGCCAAAAAAAATGGTCTAAAGTTCAAAAAAAATAATAGACCTGATCCTGACTGGCGATTTTGTCAGAAACATGGCGATTTTGTCAGAACCATGCACAGATCATTGTGATCTGTGTATGGTTCTTTGGTAAAATATATGTGAAAGTAATAAAAAAAATTGGCATGAGGTCCCCCCTCCTGTACATAACCAGCCCCGGGCTCATTGAGCCGGACCTGGTTCCAAAAATACGGGGGACAAAAAGCGTAGGGGTCCCCCGTATTTTGAAACCAGCACCGGGCTCCAACAGCCCGCAGTGTCATGCCACAGCCGGGGGACACTTTTTACATAAGGTCCCCCGGCCATACCATGAGCACTGTGGCTGGTCAGCCTTGGACGGGGTACCTGGAGGAGTGGGGACCCCCCCAATAAAGGGGTCCCCCCCCCAGGCTTCACCCGTCCAGGGCTGAAGCCCGGGGCTGTCACCGGCGTCCCTGGCCATTGGATGCCGGCCTGATAGGGTTAAATTCACATTCCTAACATTGCTTAATATAGGAGAACTACAAGTGCCAGCAGACCTCCCCCGCATGCTGGGACTTGGAAAACCACAAGTCCAGGCATGCGGGGCATTAATGGGCCTGCTGGGACTTGTAGTCCACCTGTAAAAATAATGTTAAAATAAAGCACACACACAGAAAAGTAAAACTTTATTACATACACACACATCCACACACCTCACTTTTACACCGCTATACATACCGATCCAGGATCCAGCGCTGGTCTCTCTGATGCAGAGCCGGCTACCCCCGCACTGACAGCGGGCTGAACCGGCTTCCTCCGATGCAGCTAACAGCTTCTGTCGCGCTGGGACAGCGCGACACAGGCAGAGAGCGTGATTGGGCGATGCGTCTCCATGGAGACACATAAGCCGGAGACGCTCTCAGCCTCTGTTGCGCTGGGACAACGCGGCAGAAGCTGTTAGCTGCATCGGAGGAAGCCGGTTCAGCCCGCTGTCAGTGCGGGGGTAGCCGGCTCTGCAGCAGAGAGACCAGCGATGGATCCTGGATCGGTATGTATAGCGGTGTAAAAGTGAGGTGTGTGGATGTGTGTGTATGTAATAAAGTTTTACTTGTCTGTGTGTGTGCTTTATTTTAACATTCTTTTTACAGGTGGACTACAAGTCCCAGCGGGCCCATTAATGCCCCGCATGCTGGGACTTGTGGTTCTCCAAGTCCCAGCATGCGGGGGAGGTCTGCTGGCACTTGTAGTTCTCCTGTATAAAGCAATGTTAGGAATGTGAATTTAACCCTATCAGCCACGGTGCTCATGGTATGGCCGGGGGACCTTATGTAAAAAGTGTCCCCCGGCTGTGGCATGACACTGCGGGCTGTTGGAGCCCGGTGCTGGTTTCAAAATACGGGGGACCCCTACGCTTTTTGTCCCCCGTATTTTTGGAACCAGGTCCGCCTCAATGAGCCCGGGGCTGGTTATGTACAGGAGGGGGGACATCACGCCAATCTATTTTTTTTTTAATCACAAAATCGCACATTTTAACAAAATCGCACCTTTTCATGACTAAAAAATCGCACTTTTCATCCCGAAAATCGCCCTACATCGCACTTTCTCGCACTTTTCATGCCGGAATACACACCTCATTAAATATGCGATTTCTGGAAAAAAATGCGATTTAAAAAAACGGCGATACAGGGCGATTTGAGCAAAAATCGCATTTTCGGAAAAACGGTCAACACAATAAATCTCGCCCTATGTTTGTTTTTTGTATTTATTGCATAAACTACCAATTCAAATGTCAAGGTTTGTCTTCTTTATTTATTGTTATGCAACACAGTGGGGTATATTGTGTGTTTTTATTTTTAATACATGGTCACAGTTTAATGGCACTCTCACGTATTTTGGTATTGTGTTTGGTATTGTGTTTGGTATTAATGTGGGACAGCAATCAGATCTGGCACCAACCAGTATCGATTGCTGTTTATATTGGCTGAACACTGAAAAATGGGTATTGCTTCCATCTGCAATGGAAACATAGTATAATCTGAAAGAAGTTAATTAATAATACCACTGTGCAGTAGAACAAACAGAGAGTTGCAGTTTAGTATCCAAATATTATGTAATAATGTGTTAAATGTTGTAAGAATGAGCAGACTGAACTCGCTTATGACTGAGCTTCCTTAATGCTGGGGTTTATAATGATCTTTATTAGCCCAGGTATACTGCTGCGTATATATGCACTTATAGTGTTTTTGCTTGTAAGTCATAATTGCTCATTTAAGCTGGTAATTAGATAAATATACTTTTTCTGGTCTCTGTCCAGGACCAATTCAAATTATTTATGGACATTGTAATAGGCAAAAAAACAGCACTGATGGCTGCCAATAATTAAACATATGGACAAACCAAATCAAATCTTGTCTCTCACCACATAAATAAACGAAGTATGACATACTGTATAAACACAATTTACTTAATAATTTCTTTCTAAATTTCTGAATAAGAAACTTAGGGGTGCCCTTGAAAGAATTCTGATGCTCTAGGGTGCCGTGATTCCAAAAAGTTTGGGAACCACTGTTCTAGATAAACAGTCAAAAAGTTGACAGGGTGAAATGGTCAACATGAGTTTTAAAAAAATCTGTCGACATGGACACTTTAGTGTAACTCATACCCTCTCATGGCTCGTTTCACGCTTTGGGCACAGTGCCTCACTACGCTTGGCATTATATTCTCCTTATATGCAGACATGAATGGTGCAGTAAAAACATTCCAGTTTAAAAAAAAAAAAAACATGAAAAAGGAATTTGGTACTCTTTACCTAGAAGGGCGCCCATCGCGACCATCGAATGCACTAAAAATCGGGTGCGACGCGATGCCCGCGATGGCCGCGATTTCCCATAGGGACCAATGTTAAAAATGAGATTGGACCCGATTTTAGTGTTCAATGCCTCAATGCCCGCGATTTTTACATAGGAAACAATGTTAAATGGGCCACAGAGCCCTAATAGTCACCGTGAACTCTGAAATTCTATTCTCAACTCCACGCCGACGTGGATAGTAGGGCATGAAAAGGTCGGAGGACGCGTACCGCCGCCCCTCGCGGGCTCGCTGCGCTCTCCACGCTTCGGGTTCACGTTGATCGTGGGGTGGCGTTAACAATTGTGGGGGCCATTTCAGAGTTCACGGTGACTATTAGGGCTCTGTGGCCCATTTAACATTGATTCCTATGGCCAAATCGCGGGCATTGAGGCATTTAACATTAAAATCGCGGTCAATCACCGTTTTTAACATTGATCTCTATGGGAAAATCGCAGTCATCGCGGGCACCCGTTTTTAATGTACCCGCGATTTACCCGCGATGGCCGCGATTTTTTACCCCCAACGCCCGCGATTCCAATCGCGGGCGCCCTGCTAGGTAAAGAGTACCAGGAATTTGACCCTGTCAACCTTTTGACCCTGTCAACCTATTGAATGTCAACCTTTTGGGGTTCCGACAGTCGGGATCCCGATAGTCATTAGCCCGATGTCGGGATCCCGACTGGCCGGACTCAGACAGCATGGCGAGCTCAACAAAGCCCCTTGCGGGCTTGCTGCGCTCGCCACGCTGCGGGCACGGTGCTCACTACGCTCGCCACCTATTCTATTCTCCCTCTATGGGGGTCGTGGACCACCGCAAGGGAGAATAGCCGATGGCCATCGGGAACCCGTCTGTCGGTGTTTAAACAGTCGGGATCCCGACGTCGGATAAATGACTGCCCGGACCCCGTCCGGCACCCATCCCAGCATGCCCTACTACAGTTTTGCTATTTGGCCATGCTAAAACTTATGCAGGGCATGCTGGGATGTGTAGTATAACAACAGCTGGAGTGTCAAGGTTAGCCATCACTGATCTAGACACTGTGCGGGAATTTGCTAAGATGGGAGTTCTATTTCACATGGGATGTTGCTATGGGCAACCAATCAGAATCTACTTCTTATTTATTTAGCACCTTCTAGAAGATAATAGATAGTATCTGATTGGTTGCCCATAGCAACATCCCATGTTAAATAGAACTCTCATCTTAGTAAATTTCCCCCGGAATAGGACACACCTCGCTATCACACTTGCCCAAGTGTGATAGCGAGCCCTTTGATTACTCCAGCTGTAGCTGCAGTTTTTTTTATATTAATTTGGCTAGATTTTCCATTATTTATATGGTAAATGCAATCTGGTTAATTGACATATACAAATTAAATGGTGTGTAGCACCAAAAGTCCTTTAATGAATTTAGGTGATACTAAAAATAATGTGAAAAGGATGAAAAAACATCCCTTTTCACATGACTTTAGTAAAAAAAATTGTAAATAAATCTGTCCCATAGTGCTGTAGATAATTAGATATCTAGGATAATTAATCTATGAGAATGTTCCAAATATTGCAATAGGTTGCCCTCTTGTGGCTAAAGCATATAATAGATTAGAAGTGCATGGATTCATTGGCCAAGGTCGCAGCAGCATGTTCTAAGTATAAAACTGCATCTACTAATGGAATTGCTGATTGCATAAAGCTGTGTACACACGGGGGGAGATATATTGCTCAGCCATATATTGCTAGCAATATATGGCTGAGCAATATATTGCTCAGTTTATCCTTTTCATCAGCGACCAGAGATGGTTGCTGATGAAAGGGAACCTCTGCCGGGGGGAGCCATAGAGGTAATCAGCTGGTCGCAGGAAAGTGCTCCTGCGACCAGAGATTATAATGGGGCTGAAAACGGGAGCGCGCACCCGGCGATTTATCCCTGGGGCAAACTCCAATCACTGGCATATTTCCAGCTATTTCAGCCCCTATCGCCCCCATGTGTACACAGCTTAAGGCACTACTTGCCCTGAATAAGATAAGGACAGGAATGCTACTAATACCCTTTTCCACTGGTAAGAAATCCTGGGTTATAATACTTTTGAAAATCTAGAATCAGATAGATTATAGTAGGATGTGTTGTGCTAAGGGCTTAATGCAGCATGGACCACTAATTAGAAAAAACACAGCGTGGCCTATTATGGAACAACTGCCTGTGCGCAGCATTTGTATTGTACATGCGTGTATGCATATTGTGGATAAATATCCATAAGTATAGCAGTCTCAGTTTGGCAGAGAGACAGCTATTAGGACCAGAAACTTAGGGTGAAATGTAATAGGATTAGAGAATCAGAAAGTGAGAGATTTGGTAAGAAATCTACAGGGGTTTTTAAAGAGGCAATCATTTACACTGCAAAATCATTTAAAGGAGACTTCGGGTCTGGAGACTCCTGTGTATCTGAGTGCTACAGAGCAATTTATCTGCTCTCAGACATAGTAATCAACATGGCTTATTATTGCAAAAAGGGACAACGTGCATAAGATGCTGTGATGCACAGTTAGAATGAGCACATTTCATATTTAATGATTACCTTTTATGTTTTGTGAAAGCTATAAAGGAAGAAGGCAGACGACTGGTTGAAACACAGATGTTGGTTTATAGGTATTCCTATTAAAATCTCATGTGGCATCAGTGGTGTTCTCAGTAATACAACTGACGCGTTGTTAATAATGATAATTATCATCATCATCATCAACACATACATGCACAAATAAGTTTCATTTATTAAGCGTGACACGTTTCTCTGCTGCAATTGAATTTTCATTTACAGATTTTTACTTTTCTTCTTATTTTTATGTTTCTGCCTGTGAGCAATAAAAATTGAGTAAGGACTTGGCATTCGGAACAGTGATCAATGATCCTTACTTTAGCTCTTTTAAGCTTCATTTGTGTGCTCCGCCACAGGGTGAACAATCTGTACTCAAAAGTTGGGTGGCTGTATGAGTGTAGTAGTGTTATAATGCAGAATTTAAGTCATCATTTTAGGCGGATTCCTTATGTTTATACAGAGGAAGCTGTAGAAAGTGCACAAATCCTATGAAAAATAATCTACATGTATATGTCTTTTTGCATAATATTGATATATGCTTTATACATTTATTGTTTGCACAGTATTAGAAAGCAATTTTAAATGTCATCTTAACTTCCAAATTGTACATAAATACTATATTCTTTGACATTGCCTTTATCATCCATTTACAACTTTCTCAGGCAGCTACATTATGGTGGTATAGTCAGTAGTGCTTTCTGTTATATCACACACACACACGAATGTAAAGAAAGCCATTCAAAATATTTTTATTTAATAAACACGTACAACCTGGTGTGTAGAAGTAGATCAAACCCTTTCCCTTTGTATTGGTACAACACAGGGGTGGAAACAGAACAAAATGAGAGGGAGAGGGTGGAAGGGTGTGGATGGGTTACATGCGGGCATTCCTGTGAATACAGATGTGGCCTCACAAGGGAACGCAGAATACGTATGAAGACGAAAGGGTGAGATCTTGCAGAAAGTGACAGAGATAGGGTGATGAGGAGATAGTGAAGCAAGTCTAATATATACATAAATACACAAATATCGGCATGAAGATACTAATACCCCTTTCCCACTGCAGGTCTTAAACTGTAAATTGCAGTTTTTTCCCCACTATTTACCGTTTAAGGCTGCAGTGGGAAAGCGCCAGAGTTGATTTACCGGTTAAAGTTAACCGGTATTTCAACACGTTTAAAAAGCAGAGTCCTACACGTTTCAGACCCGGTTTTTTGGCAGTGGGAATGGGTCTGAAAAGGTATTTAGGACCCCCACACCAGTCAACCCCCTCTTCTGGTACCTGGATTACAACCCCCCGTACCTGTCCATCCTGCACCACCACCACCCCCCTCCCCTGGTACTTGCCAGCTCGCCGGATCGTGCAGCGGGGTCCATTCATTGAATTCCTGTGGGTGACAGCTCCTGACTGATCTCTGCTTACAGTGCCAGGGAAGGGGGGGTCCCGGCAGCACCCTCTCCTTGGAACACTGCTTTGAGCTGCCCACTGTCACACGCAGACACAGGGGATGGGGCTGTAGTGCCCCCTCCCCTGGTACTTGCCAGCACGACGGATCATGCAGCGGGTCCGAGCTGCCCACTGCTCCAAGCTGCCCACTGTCACACGCAGACACAGGGGAGGGGGATGTAGCGCCCCCTCCCCTGGTACTTGCCAGCACGAAGGATCGTGCAGCAGGTCCGTTCATTGAATACCGGCAGGTGACAGCTCCTGACTGACCTATGCATGCAGTCAGGGCCGTCTTGGGCACCTGGGCAAACCCCCCCCCCTCCCAGTGACTCAGTGACGCCCTGCCAAGTATGAGTATGCCCGGGCAGCACATGGTCGTACGGCCGTAGCAATACCCGGCACCCCCTGCCACTATCACATCCTGCCAGCATACACCATGGTGCAAGCATGGGGGGCGCTACAGCCGGAGCCTCTACAGCGTCCAAAGGAGAGTGTGCTGCGGAATCAGGAGCTGTCACCTGCCGGCACTGCAAGAGTCAGGAGCTGTCACCCACCGGAATTCAATGAACGGAGCCCGCTGCACGATCCGACGCACTGGCAAGTACCGGGGGGGGGGGGGGGGTGCAAGACAGGTAGTTTGCAGGCCAGGTACCAGGGGAGGGTGGGGCAGGACAGGTAATGGGTGGTTTATTACTGGATTACCGTTTTGTACCTTTCACAATGGCATTGTGAAAGGTACAAAAACGGTAATCAACCAGTAATATACCGTTTACAACAGGCAGTGTGAAAGGGTCTTTATGGCTCAGAGCCGTTTAAAGTCCCGTTTACAAATACCGGGTCATTACAAGTCAGGCAGTGGGAAAGCAGCATTACTTTAATATTTTTTATTGATTTTAAAAGAGAAGTGCCACAGGTAGCCGACCACAATGGCCACAGTATAGCCGTCAGCAATGCTGCTGACAGGTAAGCATGATGAGTACTTAAGTAGTCATTGCATACGGCTGTGGCCGGATAGGCTGTGGGCCGATTTTATCTGTGGGCCTAGATTGAAGTGGGCCGTTATTAAAGTGGGAAAACTGATTCATAACTACAGCGTTATACCAGATTCATCTGACTCATCATCTCTTGTCTCCAACAGGTAACACACTGAACATCTCCTCTGTACTGCAGAGCATTACATCTATTGTGTGGGATTGATTTGTACTTCTAGGTAACACACTGAACATCTCCTCTGTACTGCAGAGCATTACATCTATTGTGTGGGATTGATTTGTACTTCTAGGTAACACACTGAACATCTCCTCTGTACTGCAGAGCATTACATCTATTGTGTGGGATTGATTTGTACTTCTAGGTAACACACTGAACATCTCCTCTGTACTGCAGAGCATTACATCTATTGTGTGGGATTGATTTGTACTTCTAGGTAACACACTGAACATCTCCTCTGTACTGCAGAGCATTACATCTATTGTGTGGGATTGATTTGTACTTCTAGGTAACACACTGAACATCTCCTCTGTACTGCAGAGCATTACATCTATTGTGTGGGATTGATTTGTACTTCTAGGTAACACACTGAACATCTCCTCTGTACTGCAGAGCATTACATCTATTGTGTGGGATTGATTTGTACTTCTAGGTAACACACTGAACATCTCCTCTGTACTGCAGAGCATTACATCTATTGTGTGGGATTGATTTGTACTTCTAGGTAACACACTGAACATCTCCTCTGTGTACTTTACAACAGTACCTAGCATGTGTGTAGGGAGGAATTTATTTTTATTGTAGGTGATATATAGAATCCTGGAATGCTAGTTTTGTTTTTCTAAGCCACTTTTATTGCTATGTGTTGTAGGGGGTGGGGACTAAACGAGTGGATTCCAATTATTGGGAATTGGGAACTCATGCATTGTTAGAGTACTTAAGTAGTCATTGCATACGGCTGTGGCCGGATAGGCTGTGGGCCGATTTTATCTGTGGGCCTAGATTGAAGTGGGCCGTTATTAAAGTGGGAAAACTGATTCATAACTACAGCGTTATACCAGATTCATCTGACTCATCATCTCTTGTCTCCAACAGGTAACACACTGAACATCTCCTCTGTACTGCAGAGCATTACATCTATTGTGTGGGATTGATTTGTACTTCTAGGTAACACACTGAACATCTCCTCTGTGTACTTTACAACAGTACCTAGCATGTGTGTAGGGAGGAATTTATTTTTATTGTAGGTGATATATAGAATCCTGGAATGCTAGTTTTGTTTTTCTAAGCCACTTTTATTGCTATGTGTTGTAGGGGGTGGGGACTAAACGAGTGGATTCCAATTATTGGGAATTGGGAACTCATGCATTGTTAGAGTACTTAAGTAGTCATTGCATACGGCTGTGGCCGGATAGGCTGTGGGCCGATTTTATCTGTGGGCCTAGATTGAAGTGGGCCGTTATTAAAGTGGGAAAACTGATTCATAACTACAGCGTTATACCAGATTCATCTGACTCATCATCTCTTGTCTCCAACAGGTAACACACTGAACATCTCCTCTGTACTGCAGAGCATTACATCTATTGTGTGGGATTGATTTGTACTTCTAGGTAACACACTGAACATCTCCTCTGTGTACTTTACAACAGTACCTAGCATGTGTGTAGGGAGGAATTTATTTTTATTGTAGGTGATATATAGAATCCTGGAATGCTAGTTTTGTTTTTCTAAGCCACTTTTATTGCTATGTGTTGTAGGGGGTGGGGACTAAACGAGTGGATTCCAATTATTGGGAATTGGGAACTCATGCATTGTTAGAGTACTTAAGTAGTCATTGCATACGGCTGTGGCCGGATAGGCTGTGGGCCGATTTTATCTGTGGGCCTAGATTGAAGTGGGCCGTTATTAAAGTGGGAAAACTGATTCATAACTACAGCGTTATACCAGATTCATCTGACTCATCATCTCTTGTCTCCAACAGGTAACACACTGAACATCTCCTCTGTACTGCAGAGCATTACATCTATTGTGTGGGATTGATTTGTACTTCTAGGTAACACACTGAACATCTCCTCTGTGTACTTTACAACAGTACCTAGCATGTGTGTAGGGAGGAATTTATTTTTATTGTAGGTGATATATAGAATCCTGGAATGCTAGTTTTGTTTTTCTAAGCCACTTTTATTGCTATGTGTTGTAGGGGGTGGGGACTAAACGAGTGGATTCCAATTATTGGGAATTGGGAACTCATGCATTGTTAGAGTACTTAAGTAGTCATTGCATACGGCTGTGGCCGGATAGGCTGTGGGCCGATTTTATCTGTGGGCCTAGATTGAAGTGGGCCGTTATTAAAGTGGGAAAACTGATTCATAACTACAGCGTTATACCAGATTCATCTGACTCATCATCTCTTGTCTCCAACAGGTAACACACTGAACATCTCCTCTGTACTGCAGAGCATTACATCTATTGTGTGGGATTGATTTGTACTTCTAGGTAACACACTGAACATCTCCTCTGTGTACTTTACAACAGTACCTAGCATGTGTGTAGGGAGGAATTTATTTTTATTGTAGGTGATATATAGAATCCTGGAATGCTAGTTTTGTTTTTCTAAGCCACTTTTATTGCTATGTGTTGTAGGGGGTGGGGACTAAACGAGTGGATTCCAATTATTGGGAATTGGGAACTCATGCATTGTTAGAGTACTTAAGTAGTCATTGCATACGGCTGTGGCCGGATAGGCTGTGGGCCGATTTTATCTGTGGGCCTAGATTGAAGTGGGCCGTTATTAAAGTGGGAAAACTGATTCATAACTACAGCGTTATACCAGATTCATCTGACTCATCATCTCTTGTCTCCAACAGGTAACACACTGAACATCTCCTCTGTACTGCAGAGCATTACATCTATTGTGTGGGATTGATTTGTACTTCTAGGTAACACACTGAACATCTCCTCTGTGTACTTTACAACAGTACCTAGCATGTGTGTAGGGAGGAATTTATTTTTATTGTAGGTGATATATAGAATCCTGGAATGCTAGTTTTGTTTTTCTAAGCCACTTTTATTGCTATGTGTTGTAGGGGGTGGGGACTAAACGAGTGGATTCCAATTATTGGGAATTGGGAACTCATGCATTGTTAGAGTACTTAAGTAGTCATTGCATACGGCTGTGGCCGGATAGGCTGTGGGCCGATTTTATCTGTGGGCCTAGATTGAAGTGGGCCGTTATTAAAGTGGGAAAACTGATTCATAACTACAGCGTTATACCAGATTCATCTGACTCATCATCTCTTGTCTCCAACAGGTAACACACTGAACATCTCCTCTGTACTGCAGAGCATTACATCTATTGTGTGGGATTGATTTGTACTTCTAGGTAACACACTGAACATCTCCTCTGTGTACTTTACAACAGTACCTAGCATGTGTGTAGGGAGGAATTTATTTTTATTGTAGGTGATATATAGAATCCTGGAATGCTAGTTTTGTTTTTCTAAGCCACTTTTATTGCTATGTGTTGTAGGGGGTGGGGACTTAACGAGTGGATTCCAATTATTGGGAATTGGGAACTCATGCATTGTTAGAGTACTTAAGTAGTCATTGCATACGGCTGTGGCCGGATAGGCTGTGGGCCGATTTTATCTGTGGGCCTAGATTGAAGTGGGCCGTTATTAAAGTGGGAAAACTGATTCATAACTACAGCGTTATACCAGATTCATCTGACTCATCATCTCTTGTCTCCAACAGGTAACACACTGAACATCTCCTCTGTACTGCAGAGCATTACATCTATTGTGTGGGATTGATTTGTACTTCTAGGTAACACACTGAACATCTCCTCTGTGTACTTTACAACAGTACCTAGCATGTGTGTAGGGAGGAATTTATTTTTATTGTAGGTGATATATAGAATCCTGGAATGCTAGTTTTGTTTTTCTAAGCCACTTTTATTGCTATGTGTTGTAGGGGGTGGGGACTAAACGAGTGGATTCCAATTATTGGGAATTGGGAACTCATGCATTGTTAGAGTACTTAAGTAGTCATTGCATACGGCTGTGGCCGGATAGGCTGTGGGCCGATTTTATCTGTGGGCCTAGATTGAAGTGGGCCGTTATTAAAGTGGGAAAACTGATTCATAACTACAGCGTTATACCAGATTCATCTGACTCATCATCTCTTGTCTCCAACAGGTAACACACTGAACATCTCCTCTGTACTGCAGAGCATTACATCTATTGTGTGGGATTGATTTGTACTTCTAGGTAACACACTGAACATCTCCTCTGTGTACTTTACAACAGTACCTAGCATGTGTGTAGGGAGGAATTTATTTTTATTGTAGGTGATATATAGAATCCTGGAATGCTAGTTTTGTTTTTCTAAGCCACTTTTATTGCTATGTGTTGTAGGGGGTGGGGACTAAACGAGTGGATTCCAATTATTGGGAATTGGGAACTCATGCATTGTTAGAGTACTTAAGTAGTCATTGCATACGGCTGTGGCCGGATAGGCTGTGGGCCGATTTTATCTGTGGGCCTAGATTGAAGTGGGCCGTTATTAAAGTGGGAAAACTGATTCATAACTACAGCGTTATACCAGATTCATCTGACTCATCATCTCTTGTCTCCAACAGGTAACACACTGAACATCTCCTCTGTACTGCAGAGCATTACATCTATTGTGTGGGATTGATTTGTACTTCTAGGTAACACACTGAACATCTCCTCTGTGTACTTTACAACAGTACCTAGCATGTGTGTAGGGAGGAATTTATTTTTATTGTAGGTGATATATAGAATCCTGGAATGCTAGTTTTGTTTTTCTAAGCCACTTTTATTGCTATGTGTTGTAGGGGGTGGGGACTAAACGAGTGGATTCCAATTATTGGGAATTGGGAACTCATGCATTGTTAGAGTACTTAAGTAGTCATTGCATACGGCTGTGGCCGGATAGGCTGTGGGCCGATTTTATCTGTGGGCCTAGATTGAAGTGGGCCGTTATTAAAGTGGGAAAACTGATTCATAACTACAGCGTTATACCAGATTCATCTGACTCATCATCTCTTGTCTCCAACAGGTAACACACTGAACATCTCCTCTGTACTGCAGAGCATTACATCTATTGTGTGGGATTGATTTGTACTTCTAGGTAACACACTGAACATCTCCTCTGTGTACTTTACAACAGTACCTAGCATGTGTGTAGGGAGGAATTTATTTTTATTGTAGGTGATATATAGAATCCTGGAATGCTAGTTTTGTTTTTCTAAGCCACTTTTATTGCTATGTGTTGTAGGGGGTGGGGACTAAACGAGTGGATTCCAATTATTGGGAATTGGGAACTCATGCATTGTTAGAGTACTTAAGTAGTCATTGCATACGGCTGTGGCCGGATAGGCTGTGGGCCGATTTTATCTGTGGGCCTAGATTGAAGTGGGCCGTTATTAAAGTGGGAAAACTGATTCATAACTACAGCGTTATACCAGATTCATCTGACTCATCATCTCTTGTCTCCAACAGGTAACACACTGAACATCTCCTCTGTACTGCAGAGCATTACATCTATTGTGTGGGATTGATTTGTACTTCTAGGTAACACACTGAACATCTCCTCTGTGTACTTTACAACAGTACCTAGCATGTGTGTAGGGAGGAATTTATTTTTATTGTAGGTGATATATAGAATCCTGGAATGCTAGTTTTGTTTTTCTAAGCCACTTTTATTGCTATGTGTTGTAGGGGTGGGGACTAAACGAGTGGATTCCAATTATTGGGAATTGGGAACTCATGCATTGTTAGAGTACTTAAGTAGTCATTGCATACGGCTGTGGCCGGATAGGCTGTGGGCCGATTTTATCTGTGGCCTAGATTGAAGTGGGCCGTTATTAAAGTGGGAAAACTGATTCATAACTACAGCGTTATACCAGATTCATCTGACTCATCATCTCTTGTCTCCAACAGGTAACACACTGAACATCTCCTCTGTACTGCAGAGCATTACATCTATTGTGTGGGATTGATTTGTACTTCTAGGTAACACACTGAACATCTCCTCTGTGTACTTTACAACAGTACCTAGCATGTGTGTAGGGAGGAATTTATTTTTATTGTAGGTGATATATAGAATCCTGGAATGCTAGTTTTGTTTTTCTAAGCCACTTTTATTGCTATGTGTTGTAGGGGGTGGGGACTAAACGAGTGGATTCCAATTATTGGGAATTGGGAACTCATGCATTGTTAGAGTACTTAAGTAGTCATTGCATACGGCTGTGGCCGGATAGGCTGTGGGCCGATTTTATCTGTGGGCCTAGATTGAAGTGGGCCGTTATTAAAGTGGGAAAACTGATTCATAACTACAGCGTTATACCAGATTCATCTGACTCATCATCTCTTGTCTCCAACAGGTAACACACTGAACATCTCCTCTGTACTGCAGAGCATTACATCTATTGTGTGGGATTGATTTGTACTTCTAGGAACACACTGAACATCTCCTCTGTGTACTTTACAACAGTACCTAGCATGTGTGTAGGGAGGAATTTATTTTTATTGTAGGTGATATATAGAATCCTGGAATGCTAGTTTTGTTTTTCTAAGCCACTTTTATTGCTATGTGTTGTAGGGGGTGGGGACTAAACGAGTGGATTCCAATTATTGGGAATTGGGAACTCATGCATTGTTAGAGTACTTAAGTAGTCATTGCATACGGCTGTGGCCGGATAGGCTGTGGGCCGATTTTATCTGTGGGCCTAGATTGAAGTGGGCCGTTATTAAAGTGGGAAAACTGATTCATAACTACAGCGTTATACCAGATTCATCTGACTCATCATCTCTTGTCTCCAACAGGTAACACACTGAACATCTCCTCTGTACTGCAGAGCATTACATCTATTGTGTGGGATTGATTTGTACTTCTAGGTAACACACTGAACATCTCCTCTGTGTACTTTACAACAGTACCTAGCATGTGTGTAGGGAGGAATTTATTTTTATTGTAGGTGATATATAGAATCCTGGAATGCTAGTTTTGTTTTCTAAGCCACTTTTATTGCTATGTGTTGTAGGGGGTGGGGACTAAACGAGTGGATTCCAATTATTGGGAATTGGGAACTCATGCATTGTTAGAGTACTTAAGTAGTCATTGCATACGGCTGTGGCCGGATAGGCTGTGGGCCGATTTTATCTGTGGGCCTAGATTGAAGTGGGCCGTTATTAAAGTGGGAAAACTGATTCATAACTACAGCGTTATACCAGATTCATCTGACTCATCATCTCTTGTCTCCAACAGGTAACACACTGACATCTCCTCTGTACTGCAGAGCATTACATCTATTGTGTGGGATTGATTTGTACTTCTAGGTAACACACTGAACATCTCCTCTGTGTACTTTACAACAGTACCTAGCATGTGTGTAGGGAGGAATTTATTTTTATTGTAGGTGATATATAGAATCCTGGAATGCTAGTTTTGTTTTTCTAAGCCACTTTTATTGCTATGTGTTGTAGGGGGTGGGGACTATACGAGTGGATTCCAATTATTGGGAATTGGGAACTCATGCATTGTTAGAGTACTTAAGTAGTCATTGCATACGGCTGTGGCCGGATAGGCTGTGGGCCGATTTTATCTGTGGGCCTAGATTGAAGTGGGCCGTTTATTAAAGTGGGAAAACTGATTCATAACTACAGCGTTATACCAGATTCATCTGACTCATCATCTCTTGTCTCCAACAGGTAACACACTGAACATCTCCTCTGTACTGCAGAGCATTACATCTATTGTGTGGGATTGATTTGTACTTCTATGTAACACACTGAACATCTCCTCTGTGTACTTTACAACAGTACCTAGCATGTGTGTAGGGAGGAATTTATTTTTATTGTAGGTGATATATAGAATCCTGGAATGCTAGTTTTGTTTTTCTAAGCCACTTTTATTGCTATGTGTTGTAGGGGGTGGGGACTAAACGAGTGGATTCCAATTATGGGAATTGGGAACTCATGCATTGTTAGAGTACTTAAGTAGTCATTGCATACGGCTGTGGCCGGATAGGCTGTGGGCCGATTTTATCTGTGGGCCTAGATTGGAAGTGGGCCGTTATTAAAGTGGGAAAACTGATTCATAACTACAGCGTTATACCAGATTCATCTGACTCATCATCTCTTGTCTCCAACAGGTAACACACTGAACATCTCCTCTGTACTGCAGAGCATTACATCTATTGTGTGGGATTGATTGTACTTCTAGGTAACACACTGAACATCTCCTCTGTGTACTTTACAACAGTACCTAGCATGTGTGTAGGGAGGAATTTATTTTTATTGTAGGTGATATATAGAATCCTGGAATGCTAGTTTTGTTTTTCTAAGCCACTTTTATTGCTATGTGTTGTAGGGGTGGGGACTAAACGAGTGGATTCCAATTATTGGGAATTGGGAACTCATGCATTGTTAGAGTACTTAAGTAGTCATTGCATACGGCTGTGGCCGGATAGGCTGTGGGCCGGATTTTATCTGTGGGCCTAGATTGAAGTGGGCCGTTATTAAAGTGGGAAAACTGATTCATAACTACAGCGTTATACCAGATTCATCTGACTCATCATCTCTTGTCTCCAACAGGTAACACACTGAACATCTCCTCTGTACTGCAGAGCATTACATCTATTGTGTGGGATTGATTTGTACTTCTAGGTAACACACTGAACATCTCCTCTGTGTACTTTACAACAGTACCTAGCATGTGTGTAGGAGGAATTTATTTTTATTGTAGGTGATATATAGAATCCTGGAATGCTAGTTTTGTTTTTCTAAGCCACTTTTATTGCTATGTGTTGTAGGGGGTGGGGACTAAACGAGTGGATTCCAATTATTGGGAATTGGGAACTCATGCATTGTTAGAGTACCTTAAGTAGTCATTGCATACGGCTGTGGCCGGATAGGCTGTGGGCCGATTTTATCTGTGGGCCTAGATTGAAGTGGGCCGTTATTAAAGTGGGAAAACTGATTCATAACTACAGCGTTATACCAGATTCATCTGACTCATCATCTCTTGTCTCCAACAGGTAACACACTGAACATCTCCTCTGTACTGCAGAGCATTACATCTATTGTGTGGGATTGATTTGTACTTCTAGGTAACACACTGAACATCTCCTCTGTGTACTTTACAACAGTACCTAGCATGTGTGTAGGGAGGAATTTATTTTTATTGTAGGTGATATATAGAATCCTGGAATGCTAGTTTTGTTTTTCTAAGCCACTTTTATTGCTATGTGTTGTAGGGGGTGGGGACTAAACGAGTGGGATTCCAATTATTGGGAATTGGGAACTCATGCATTGTTAGAGTACTTAAGTAGTCATTGCATACGGCTGTGGCCGGATAGGCTGTGGGGCCGATTTTATCTGTGGGCCTAGATTGAAGTGGGCCGTTATTAAAGTGGGAAAACTGATTCATAACTACAGCGTTATACCAGATTCATCTGACTCATCATCTCTTGTCTCCAACAGGTAACACACTGAACATCTCCTCTGTACTGCAGAGCATTACATCTATTGTGTGGGATTGATTTGTACTTCTAGGTAACACACTGAACATCTCCTCTGTGTACTTTACAACAGTACCTAGCATGTGTGTAGGGAGGAATTTATTTTTATTGTAGGTGATATATAGAATCCTGGAATGCTAGTTTTGTTTTCTAAGCCACTTTTATTGCTATGTGTTGTAGGGGGTGGGGACTAAACGAGTGGATTCCAATTATTGGGAATTGGGAACTCATGCATTGTTAGAGTACTTAAGTAGTCATTGCATACGGCTGTGGCCGGATAGGCTGTGGGCCGATTTTATCTGTGGGCCTAGATTGAAGTGGGCCGTTATTAAAGTGGGAAAACTGATTCATAACTACAGCGTTATACCAGATTCATCTGACTCATCATCTCTTGTCTCCAACAGGTAACACACTGAACATCTCCTCTGTACTGCAGAGCATTACATCTATTGTGTGGGATTGATTTGTACTTCTAGGTAACACACTGAACATCTCCTCTGTGTACTTTACAACAGTACCTAGCATGTGTGTAGGGAGGAATTTATTTTTATTGTAGGTGATATATAGAATCCTGGAATGCTAGTTTTGTTTTTCTAAGCCACTTTTATTGCTATGTGTTGTAGGGGGTGGGGACTAAACGAGTGGATTCCAATTATTGGGAATTGGGAACTCATGCATTGTTAGAGTACTTAAGTAGTCATTGCATACGGCTGTGGCCGGATAGGCTGTGGGCCGATTTTATCTGTGGGCCTAGATTGAAGTGGGCCGTTATTAAAGTGGGAAAACTGATTCATAACTACAGCGTTATACCAGATTCATCTGACTCATCATCTCTTGTCTCCAACAGGTAACACACTGAACATCTCCTCTGTACTGCAGAGCATTACATCTATTGTGTGGGATTGATTTGTACTTCTAGGTAACACACTGAACATCTCCTCTGTGTACTTTACAACAGTACCTAGCATGTGTGTAGGGAGGAATTTATTTTTATTGTAGGTGATATATAAATCCTGGAATGCTAGTTTTGTTTTTCTAAGCCACTTTTATTGCTATGTGTTGTAGGGGGTGGGGACTAAACGAGTGGATTCCAATTATTGGGAATTGGGAACTCATGCAATGTTAGAGTACTTAAGTAGTCATTGCATACGGCTGTGGCCGGATAGGCTGTGGGCCGATTTATCTGTGGCCAGAGATTGAAGTGGGCCGTTATTAAGTGGAAAACTGATTCATAACTACAGCGTTATACCAGATTCATCTGACTCATCATCTCTTGTTCCAACAGGTAACA